>NC_090438.1:913161751-913761751 GCF_031143425.1 Pleurodeles waltl | reverse complement strand
CACAGTTGGGGTCTGACCAGGTTGCCAGATGGATCTAAACTGTCTTCACATCCAGACGTCCAGGAGTGTCTTCTTCATTGGAGGCTTCAGCCATGAGGGTAGTGGTAGATTCTTCTGTGGGCTCATGTGCTGAGTGGCAACTCAACCTGTTGTTGTGAAAGATACAATGTCACTGGTTGTATTGTGACCTCTATCTACAAAAGTTTACAGTGCCATTTTGCAAAGCCCATGTACAAAGTTGATATGCAGGTTATCCTATTGTGACAGGTACCCATGTTATTGGTTGTATTTATTTGACATTTCCATTTAAGTCAAGCAGTTGCTGAATTTTGCAGGTCATTGGCCCTTGGAAGGGTAGGGAGAGAATTATACCTTGCCATCAGTGTAGGCAAACAGTGGCTGGGCAGGATGTGGCTTTCATAATTTTGAGACCTAGTTGATTGTTATACAGGCAGACCCTGGCCTTTGTTGTATATGTGATTGGAGTCATCATGTGATCAGTGCATTGTGAATGTGTCTGCTGCCAATACCATTCTGGTGATGCGTGTTGAGTCCTTTGGGATCCTTTTTGTTGAACTCTCGGTGATCTGTCCTTCCTGTACTCAATAGATTCATCTTGGCCTAGCAGTTCAAGATTGGGCTAGGTGGCCATACACATCTCAAAGTTGAGCATGGTTTGCATCTTGGCCCTCTCAGGTGAGTAAACTTCAATTGAGAGCTAGCAGGCAAGGGTTTTTGACAAGTGACCACTGTTCTGCTATTTGGAGTCACTTGAACAGTGCCTTCTCTGAGTTCCATTCATGTTACTCCTGCTACTTCCTAACACTTGATAATAGGTAACCTCCCAGGTGAGTAAACTTAATTTGAGAGTTCACAAACAGATGCATTGGGGCAAGTGGGTACTGGAGTTGTGATTGGACTTAGGAAAACAGGGCCTATTGAGCTTTACATTCATGTCACTCCCTTTAATTCCCAATGGTTGACAAATGCCATACTCCCAGGTGAGTAAACCTCATTTGAGAGTTCACTAACAGATGCTTTGGGGCAAGGGGACACTGGGCTGGTACTCTAAGGTAGCAAAATGGGGCCCATTGGGCTTTGCAGTCATATCACTCCCTCTACTTCCCAACAGTTGACAAATGGTATACTCCCAGGCGAGTATACGTCATTTGAGAGTTTACTAACAGATGCATTGGGGCAAATGGACACTGGGCTGGTGATTGGAGTTACTGGGACAGGCCCTCTTGGGAGTTGCAGTCATGTTACTCCCTGTACTGCACACACTATATAAATAGTTCCCTACCAGGTGAGTACACTTAAATTGAGAGTTAAGACACAGGTTCTTTGGAGTAGCCAACACTGGTCTGGTGCTTGTAGTAAGAGGAACAGTGCCTCCTGGAAGCTGCGGTCAGGTCACTCTGAATACTCCCCAGTACTTGACAAATGTTATCCCACATTGTGAGTAAACTTTATTTTGGAATTGACAAGAGAGCACTGTGCTGGTGTTTGGAGTTACAAATACAAGGTCTGCTGGGAGTTGTAATCATGTTGCTCACTCTAGTACACACACTTGACCAATGTCCTCCCTCTAGTGAGTACACGTCAATTTAGAGCTCACTAAAAGATGTATTTGGGAAGGTGAACGCTGTGCTCGAGTTTGGAGTTACAGAAACAGGGCCTTCCTGGAGTTGTAGTCATGTCAGTCCCTGTACTACACACACTATTCATTTTATCCTTTCAGGTAATTATACTCTAATTGGGAGTGCTCAAACAAGGGTATTTGGAGAAGGAAACACTGTGCTGGTAGTTTGGTTAACAGTAACAGTGCCTACTGGGGGCTGTAGTCATGCCCGTCCCTGTACTATACACACTAATCAAATGTTATCCTCCCAGATGAGTAAAATTCAATTGGGAGTTAACAAACAAGGGTATTTGGAGAAGAGGACACTGGGCTGGCTGAGTGGAGTAACAGTAACAGTGCTTCCTGGCCTTAGCAGTCATGTCAGTCCCTGTACTACATACACTATTCATCATGTTATCCTCCCAGGTGAGTACACTACTATTGGGAGTTTACATACAAGTGTATTTGGAGACGGAAACACTGTGCTGGTGGTTTGGTTAACAGTAACAGTGCCTGTTGGGAGATGTAGTCATGTCAGTTCCTGCAACACATACACAGATGTTGTTACCCCAGGTGAGTCTACTTAATTGTGAGATGCCAGACAGGGGTATTTGGACAGGTGGACACTGGGCTGGTGAAGGGAGTGACAGTCAATGTGGCAAAAGGTGAGCAGTGAGCATGCATGACATGGCATTTTGGTGACATATTTTTGTGGTAACTTACTAGACTCCACACCCCAAGGTATTCCAGTCATGCCCCCAGGATGCAGGATTGCCTGGACCTTCTCCTAACAGGGATAGAGTTATAAGGGAGGAGTGGGAGTGCCACCACTACTCTTCTTGGCATGTAGCTGGTACCTGGAGACCAGGGAACAGACCTTGCCCCTGAGTTCGCTCCACCTCTTTCTGATGTCTTTCCTTGTGTGGAGGGTGGTGCCTACAGTGTTCACTCTGTTGACGATCCTGTCCCACATTTCCATTTTCCTACTGAGAGAAGTGTGCCGGACTTGTTCTCCAAACAATTGTGGCTCTACTCTAATGATTCCTTCCACAAGGAATCTTACCTCTTCATCTGTGAAACGAGGATTTTTTAAACATGCCATGGTGGTAAAAAAACAGGTGGCAGTGACTTACTAAAGTGGGATAGTACAAAATGGTGTGACTAGGCAAAAGTGTGTGCTGGGTGTGAAAAGAGATGGTGAGAAAAAGTGGTGCCTAGTGTCTGTGCAGTATGGTAAAGAATTTGCTCTGTCCAGTGTTTGCCATTGTAAACGGACTGTGGTCTGTATAGAGATGTGTTTTATAGTGCCCTTTGCAGGTGTGTCCAGTATAGCAATGTGTATCAGCTGTGTTGTTTTCAAATCCATCCAATGTACAGTTGTGTATTACTTTGGTGACTGCAGACCACCATGATTCAGACCACCATTGGCAGACCATCATGGGTGCCTGCAACTGCAACTTTGGGCTTGTAATACAGTTAGTAGTTGGTTGCAGTGCTGTCAGTGCTGGAGGTTGGACCACCTATTTTCGGACCTCCACACCACTGCCCGGCTGCCATTTTTGTTTGTTGGTTCTGCCTGTATAACTGGTAATCAAGGTGATCTTTTTGGGACCACCAACATGGTGGTCCCAAAAAGACCACCAACATGGCAGTCTGGAGGTCTGATCCCCAAACTTGTAATGAGGCCCTTAATGCTATACTTGCTCCTGTGGATCAAAATGTTGAATTCTGGACATGATGACTGGAGACGGAGATCTCCACCACTGTGTGAAATGGGAAGTTTGGCTTCACCCCCGTTTCAGAGGGTTGAGATAGGTTTGTCTATGCTTTGTAGTAAATTTGCACTCATAAATAGAGAAAAACAAAAAGTTTTAGATATACTACAAAGTAAAATCACACCTGTACATTTCTTCAGTTGTAAATCTGCCTTTATATATTGACCTCATTGATTATAGAAAATCTTAGGGCCTGATTTAGGAAAAGGGGAGCTAGAGCCAGTGCAGCGCCACTTTTCTTGTGCTCCCCCCCAATGCCACCATGTGTGCACTGTATCTATGCGCACCTTGGCAGTAGCTAGTCAAAATTATTGACGCTAGATTGGAGCTTTGCAGGATTAGTGTAAAAAATGTTGATGCCAATCCTACAAAGCCCATTAAAGCCCATTGTAAACAACGGTGTGCTTCTTTTTAACGGCTGCTTTTAGCAGGTGTTAAAAGTGCTGAAAAAAATGATGCAAAGAAATTTCTTTGTGACATTTTATCAGCCCCCCTAATGGGCTAATGCCCTCTTTGCATACATTATGCCTGGTGCAGGCAAAACGTAGTGCAATGGGTTATAAAGTAGCACAATGTATGCATTGCACCACTTCGTAAATTTGGCACAGTGATTTTGGCCTCATTGGCTGGCATTAGTGTAAACAAAATAGTGCTAATGTGACGTAAGGAGGCACTAGGGGCTCTTAAATCTGCCCCTTAATCCATAATCACTGGACTTAATGAGCTCATCTGAAGACCCATTTAACTGTGGGATTCTCTCATATCACAAAACACAAGCCAAAGTCTGGCCTGCATGAGAGGACTTATTTATGGAAAAGTGGTGCAGTGCAGCACAGAAAGTCACCTTGCTCTGCTGCACTGCATCACTGGGAAGGGACAGGAATGTGTTCTATTTAAGTCATATGATGCATTCCTGTCCTTTCCCCAATGCTAGCACACAATGGGCTGCCTAGAGCCAACGCACGCACCCTTGCACCATGGTGTAAGAGTGCTTGCATTGCATGTAGGATTGTTTTTGTGCAGGAAGAGGCACCTTCCTACAAAAAAACAATCTTTAGAGGGATATTCCTCTAGCTATGTTTGCAGAAGAATGCAGCACACATAGAAAGAGGAAGTAAGTTATCTCCTAAATGTAATTGTAAGCTAGAAACAGAGGACCTCATTACGACTTTGGCGGTCTTTTCACAAGACTCCCGAAGTCGCAGGTGCCAGAAGACCTCCAATAATAGGAGTAAATTCAGATATCCACCATTTTACGGGAGAAATCTGAGCCTGTTGGCCTGGCCGACGACGGAAGAGAGGCATTTCCACCTCCAGCACTGCCACGCCAATAAAACTCTTCCTATCATATTATGATACATAATACGGCACAGCAGTTTCCTGAATGGCAGTGCGGTGCTGGTGGTGGAAAACACCGAGACCCATCCTCTACTAGACAACCATCTCAGTGAGACAGGTAAGTGGACCATCTGAAAGGGGGGGTAGTGGGGTGTTGTGTGCATGTGTGTGTATGTATGTGTAGCGGTATGGATGAGCGTGAGTGCATGTATGAATGTATATATGCGTGAAGGGGTTGTGTGTCTGCATCTGTGCGGAGGGGAGGGGTGTCGGAGTGCAAGTGAGTAGTAAGTGGTGGTGCATGTGTGCAAGTCTGCGAGTGAGTGGGAATGTCTGTGTGGATGCGTGCAGATGAGGGTATGTGTGTGCATTTATGTGGTTTAGAGGGTGTTTGTGTGCATATATGCAGATGAGGGGTGTGTGTGTGCATGTATGCTGATGAGGGTGTGTGTGCATGTATGCGGATGGGGGAGTGTGCAAGTGTGCAGATGAGGGGTGTGTGTGTGTGCAAATGTGCGGAAGGTGGGAGTTTGTGCAAGTGTCTAGATGGGGGAGTGTGTGCATATATGCCTATGCGGAGGGGGTAGTGTGTGAATGTATGTGTGTGCGGAGGGGGTGGGGAGTGCATGAATGCAGAGAGGGTATGGGAGTAAATGATTGTGGAGGGGGTGTGTATGTCTGAGTGCGAGTGGGGTGTGTGTATGTAAGTGTGAGAGCATTTTTGGGTGTTTGTATGGATGTGTGCGATTGGGTGGGGGGTGTTTGCAAGTGTGTGGACAGGTGGGTGGTGTCTGCATGTGAATGGACATGTGGTGGTGTGTGTGTGTGTGCCAGTGACAGGAATGAGAATTCCTGTCACCATGTGCATTACCACCAGGGTTTTTGTGGTGGGGTAACCGCCCCAAAAAGCATGGCGATTCGCTGCCTCCTGATACGGCCGGTGGCCTTAAGGCTGTCACCGGTCCGGAGGAGCTCAACACCGGCCACTGCGGTCCAACCGGTCTGGCGGGACTGGCGTTGTTGTGACAGTTTGGCTTCAGCCAAACCGCACAAATCTTAATGTGGCAGTCTTTACCGCCGGGTCCACAGAGGTTAGACCGCCACCCCAAGTTTGGCGGTCCCATGACCGCCAAACTCATAATGTGGCCCAGATTGTCAAATTTTAATTTATTCTCTGCAAGAGAGGTTAAAGGCATACACACAGATTGAAAGGGCATCCAAGGAATAGGAAATTTCAATAATACCTCCCACCAATGAATAGGCTTTCCAAGCTAAGTCACAGATAACAGAACCTCTCATAACATTTTTACATCTCCACTGAAAGTCTACATAGCTGTGTGGCAGCCGTCTTCTGGTGCTTAAGGGTTCTGCAAAATTAAGGTTCCAGATATTCTAGACTATTTTTGACAACTTGTACAAATCCCTATTCACTCGGACTTTAGAGTTTGAACAACACTACAATGTACTACACTCTTTATTAGGAATATTCAGAATGACACAGATCCTGTTGGTGGTTGAGTTTCAAGTAAACTTTCATAACATTGTTTTCAAATAGTGTGATTTATTTACTGCTGAGCGGATAGATACAATCAGCTGTGCCTTCAATATTTTTACTTTTTTCACTGACTGACAAAACACAGTTGATATTTCTGGAAAGTTCAGTAAAAAAAACCTTGATATTTCTTAACTATAATAAAATAAGCTTTCCCAGAGCATAAAGGGAAACGTAAGTGCTCAAAAAACTACTTTGTAACCTGTGAGAAGTGACGAGGGCCTGTGATATATGCAAAGAAAAGGCTCACATTTCAATCCTCACTTAGCCTAGAAAATACATTTTTTGTGATTTGAAAAGAGGAACAGCTTAGCACTATATATGTGGCTAATATAAAATACATTTAAAGACAGGGTCCTTAAAATCATGCCATGCCAGACAAGATCAAACATGTGATGCCAGAAATTTTAAACCAACCGTAGTAAGAAACACCTTACGCCCAGATTTATGCTAAAGTTGTGCAGCCGGGTGCTGCACCAAAAATAGCAGTGCGGCGCTGCACCACTTTTGAAAAGCAGGGATGCGCCGTATTTAGAGGAATATGGTGCACCCCTGCCTTCCTCCCGTGCTGGCACTGAATTAAGCTGCCTTGTGCCAACACAGGCATCCTTGCACCGTAGTCAAGGGTGTCTGCGTTGAGGGGATAGATTGCTTATGTGCAGGAAGGTGTCCCTTCCTGCACATAAGAAATCTATAATGGGGATTTGGAACTTCTATGTGTGCTGACAAATGTAGCACACATAGAAGTACTATGACATCATCTTGAATGATTGTTTAGGTGCAGTAAGGTGTCTCTTCCTGCACGTAAACAATCATCAATGGCATTTTGCTTCTTCTATGGTTGCTGCAGAATGCAGCACACATAGAAAAAGCAAAACACGAGGAGGAATAAAAGCATTCCTCCTTGTTTTGCCATGCTGATACCACCCCTGGGTGGCGTTAGTTTTTGGCACTGCTTGAGGTTTACAACAACTGGTAAATATGAGGCAGCGTCAAAAGCAATGGGTGTTGCAGTGGAACACCCACAACACCCATTGCATGCCCCTCTGACGTAGAACACTGTATCGGAAGGGCCCATATTTACAAGGAGACGTAATACTACAAAAAAGTGGTGTTACATCTCCTTTTAAATATGGAGCAGTGCTAAGCGCCACCGGAGCATCATGAAAAGTGATTATCTGGTGGTGGTAGGGGCTCTTAAATATGCCCCTTAGTATATGGTAATCTTTCAATCACAAGTATGTTTCTGCTATTTCAGGGATATACTGACTGTTGTTATAAATATCTAAAGGCAGAACATCACAGAAACATAAATGTCTCTGTAGCGAACCAAGGCCAAATAACAACAACAGGAGTCGGCCGTAAAGTAGATAGGTGAATGTTTATTGAGTAGTAATTGGATGTGTGCCTGTGAGTTTTCCCTCTTTGCTCTTTTGTCTTTTCTCTGTGGTGCCTGCTCCGGTCCCTGGTTCTTATTCTTCTTGGTTCTCTCCGTCTCTTAGGTCTCCAGGGAAGCGCATGTGGAGAGAAGAAGAACAATATTGGTAAGTGAGTTGTTTCCTTCGTGTTTATCTGTATCTTGCTTTCCCTCTTCTTATTACTTTTTCCTTTCTTTCCTGGTCTCTGTCGTTTTCTTATTTCTGTGCTTTCTTGGTCTGTTAGTCTCCTCTTTTCTTTCCCTTTCTGCCAGTGGCTTTCCTTATCCTTCTCCTGTCTTCCTCTTCTTGTGCTTCTGTGGTCCTTTTGCCTGCCGTTCTATACTTTCCTTTATTTCTGACTGGTGGGGCTTGGTACTAGTAATGTCTTATATGTGCTTTTCAACAAGGGAACACAAACAAAAAATAAACACCCCTCTCACCACCCGTGAACATAGATCACCCCTGTGCTCGCCCCTCGTTTTTCCTCCTTCCTCCAGCCTCCCTCACAACCCCCTTTCTTCTCAATCCACTCCTTCCCATCCTCCCTTCCCTCAATACGGCGTTTCTACACACCTGGGTATGCCCCGCTTCTCCAGAAGCATGGCAGGAGGTTGCGCTCCGCTCCCCAGGATCACCGCGGTATTCCAACCTCCGTCGGCTGCTTCGTTGTCCTCTGCTCCCCGGTTGGGGAGAAACCCCTCTCCTGACTCTAAGGTCCTCCGGCCTTGTAGACTCTCCACGTCGTCCGCTCGTTCCCTTACTCCTCCGTCTCGTCCCTTTTCCTCGCCGTCTTGCTCCTCGTCGTTCTCTTCCTCTCCCTGTGTTGCAGATGCCGGCCTTCTGGTCCCTCCTCCTTTCTGCGTCGAGCCCACATCGCGCCTCTCATTGGTGGCTGCCCCGTGGTGTTCTGGCACACCACAGGCAGCAGCAGCACAAGTCGGTCGAATGTGGCGGCGGGTTCCGGCCAGCCCGTCACAGTCTCTTAAAGATTTGCAAGCTGGGTGTCCTCTGCCCCAGAAATTTGCAAAAGGGTCTGGTGTCTATGGACCCTTAATTATTGGGTCCAGAGTTTTTGGACTCAGTAATTCTTCAAATGCAGAGACTTTGAATTGCAGGTGGCAGAATGTCACCCCGAGCTATTATTAGGGGTGAAATTTGACACTCATAATGAGAGTCTCAGTGGGGATATGGGACCACTAGGTTAATGTAAGAAAGTGTGTCATTAGTTGAGAAGAACGTGAGTCATTCCTAAGTAATACGTTCTGAACTTTCCATCCACTGGGAACTGAGTACCTCATTTTATCACTAGACCCTCTCAGAGTAGCGACTCAGAAGTGTCCAAGGCCTACTCATGTGGTTGTGAGAGCTAGTAACCCAGTCCACAGACACACAACAATCAATACCCAATAAATCATTGCCCAGCTACTGCATTTTGTTATGAAAAGGAAAAGTACTTTATTACTCAGATACAACTCAATAGTTCCTATTAATTTACAAATTTATACATGATGTCAGATGTAAATATGAATGGTGACTCCCTCCTAACAATTCACATTTGTAGCAAGCCCTTAAACCTAAAACCACAGTACCCCCATAGTTATAGCAATGGAAAGGCAGACCTCCTTTCCTTAATAAAATGAGAAATGTGTCATATGAAACCAAGCCAGGATCATGATGATCACAAAGGATGGTGCCATCTTACAAAGAGAGTCACTATAACATGTAGTGATGCTCTCTCAATGTTGACATCATCAATTAAACATTTCAACTGGCTTCAACAAGTCATGCAATGACTCACTGTTAACTTTAATCATTTCCAATAAAACATTTAACGTTTCTATAAACTATGTGCAAGAGTCTCTTGTCCTCTTTTTATATATGCTACAAATAGTCACACTAAAAGCCACAACTTAAAGAAAGCCTGAAACACTGGAGCAATTCTCTCAGGTCCATCAATTGAACCCTCTGATTAACAAAGGGTGGCCCTCACATGTGATAAAATGGGCTGCCATGGTTTAAAGGGGTGGCACTGCTGTCCAAGGGTTTACTCCAATAAGGAAACTGGTACAGCATCAATGCTTCCCTTTGGGCTACAGGTGCTAACTATGCAAATGAGATGTCCCATTCCCTTCCGGGGCACACCTTTGCCTTCAGACAGTGCTTTTTATCGTATGGCCCGACAAAGCAAAATTGTACTTACTTTTGTCTTTTTTTTGGGAGAGTGTCCATTCAACAAGCAGGTCAAACACATCTGCTTTTTCATGATCTATTGGGTGCAGCAAGACAGCCCAAGAGCCCTTCCAGCCTCAAGCCAAACCCCATGCTGGCATGGCTCTGTAAAGCCAGTGTGGGAACTGGATCTTGCATATTGTTTCCTGGCTGCAGATCATGCAAACTGAAATCTGCAGCTCAGTGCACCTTTCCCACCTTCAACATGGGCATGGAGCAGGAGGTGCACTCGGCTCTGTTATTCTGGTCCTTTGGTCCCCAGACACATAAGAATCCAGACAACAGATTTTTAAAGAAAGTGGCAGCACTCACATACTTTTTCCCTTTTTACAGTTGTTCCATCTACAGCCCTGCATATATCACTAGTAGCAATGAGGGACATGTATGCCCTCCCTTGGCCATCTCCAGCCCTTGGGCTTGGTCATCCCCGAGAAGTTGCTGAAGCATCAGAAAAGAGACGTCATTCATGTCCGCTCAACCACGTGCACTCAAGAAGACCACACTTCTTTTGTTATCTAAGGGCCCTGTTGGGCCATTTTTGATGTTTCTAGTGATATTTTGTTCTTGGTGAAAAACTCTAACCACCAGAACTGTGGATATTTGCCACCTGACGTCTCACATTTTATTTTCATTTGGAAGCCTGCTTTCAATTCGCTTGGCCTCCTTCATCAGGACCTTCTCTTCTATGTAGCAACCTGTATTCTTTTCAGCCTGGGGTCGCCTCCAGCAACACCCCACAGACCTCAGGGAAAAATGCCATCCCTGCCTGCACTCTTCAACTCCCCTAGACACGTTGGCCACTTGATGGGCACCAGTGGGAAAGCAAAAGTCAGGGAGAAGCCCTCTGATCAAGGTTGTCCCCCCATAGGCCCAGTCCTCAAAAGTTTCAGATAAATCTTTTTTCTCCTGTATTCCTTCAGCAGGCCCATCCCTCTATTGTCCCTTGGAAGGCATATTGCTGTCATTGCTGCTGGCCCTTGAGAGGTGAATCCACAGAATCCCTTTCAGCCTACGTCCAAGGGCACAGCACCTCCTATAAAAGTCTGTTCCTCTTCAGAGTCCTGTGAAATCCATCTTCTCCCTCCCTTCATCTCCCTTAAGAAGAAGTTTTAAAGTAAGGGTGGAATCTCCAGAAGGTAGGCACCTCTGTCCAATCCCACAACAACGCCTCATGACTCCACCTCTTCCAAACTTTTTTGCATTGCATATGCTGATGTTTCAAGATGGTGACTTGAAGTGGTCTGTTGAATGACTTTGCTGAGAGCCTAAAACCATCCAAAACATCCAAAACTTCAAAGGGGACACCTCCTGTGATTGCCTCGATGTGTCTGACCTTCTCCTCTTTGTCATCCTTTGGATGAGCCTTTTTCTAGGCCAGGAGGAGTGTAAGAATAAATTATCTCATGCATATTCTGCCCTCACACTTTTCTTTCACTTAATAATGGCTCTATTGTGCAGAGATGTTGTCGGTCTTTCAACTGGTCAGTAAAGTAGTTACGTTGGCCCAGAAGAGGAAAACAAAACACAGGAATATAATTAGAATCTAATTAGGATCTGAGTCTGAGAAGTGTGAATTAGGCCCTCATTATGTCCTTGGCGGCCAGCGGTAATATGGTGGAAAGTACTGCCAACAGGCTAGCGGTACTTTCCACCATATTATGTCATTGGCGGTTTGGCTGAATCCAAATCGCCAATGTACCACACCGACCACCACGGCAGTAACAGCCAGTGAGCTGGAGATAGCAATCTCCAGCCCGGCGGTCGTCACTGTACCGCCGGCAGGATCATGACCCCGCCCACCGCCAAGCTTTTCGTGGCTTCCTTACCACCACGAACAAACAATGTGGTAGGCACTATCAGTGGCAGGGTATCCCTTCCCTGTCACTGATAGGGGTCTTCCCAACCCCACCCAGCTCTCCACATTCCCCCCACCCCCTTCCTCTCCAAAACCCCCCTCATTCACGCCCCTTCACACACACATACGCAAACACACTCCTCCCACATGCATCAACGCATACATACATACATTCACACACTTTCATACATAGACACAGAAACGCATTCACAGAACACAACATACACGCACTCACACCTCCATACATGCAAACACATTCAACATGAAACACACACTCGCATCCACGAATGCACAAACATTCACACACACACACAACACCCACCTCCCCTGTCGGAAGACCAACTTATCTGTGTTCAGGGGGTCCTCCGGCAGGAGACAGGATGGGGGGCTGCTGCCAGCAGCAGCGTCCTCCAGCAGAACACCGCCAGGCTGTATTAAGGGTCATAATACGGCTGGCGGCGGTCTACTGGCGTGGCCAGATTTCAGCCATCCTTCCGGCTGTGGTCATAATATGGCGGACGACTGGTAGCCGCAGCAACAGTCTTTTGGTGGCTGTCGCCACGGCGGTAGGCGGTTTTTCCCATTGCCATTGTCAAAATGAGGGCCTTAGTGTCTAGGTGAAAATTTCCCGAAATAATGTACACTGCAGTAGAGAACATGGCCTTTTCACTTAAGCACTACAGGCTTGCACTGTGAAAGATCACTCTCATTACAATGGCTTCACCAGGTCAGCAGCAAGAGTGCCCTTCAGCAACAAGCCACCCGTGCACAGATACCGGTCTAAGCAGAATAGTAGTCCTATTCATTCAGTCTGTGTATGTGCGCACATGGTGTGCACATATGTCCATATCCAGCCAACCTAGAGTCTCTGCTGCACAGCGCACAAATTCTTTAAAAGACAGACACTGGCGTCTAACACTCCCAATCTAATTAAACTGAGTTTACAGTGAGTGAGTCTTAATTAGGAAGACTCACTCACAGATAAAGTTAAATGGGTCAGAATCCATTTTCCTACAGTTGAGAGGCAGTGCATCTACTGTTTTTTGCCAATGTTCCTCATCCTCCAACTTCTAATAGGATCCAAAGTCTTTCATCCTGTAGTTTTTGAGCACTGATACTGTCCATGTATCATATGGCATGATGAGGGGTAACATAAAGGTCATATGCTGGTTTTCTTGTAGAAGCTAAAGATGAAGATTAATCTGAGAAAAGTAAGTGGTGACTGAGCAAACTTTTTACATTTAGCAAACTTACAGACTAAAAAATTCTGAAAAAGCATCAACATTAAAAGTTTTGCAGTATTCCCCAAAGTATGTGATAACAGGAATACTCAAATGAAGTATGCAGATTGATATTAATTGGCTTTAGAGATTTTGGGGTAAGTGATTTTTCAGAGTCTGGTTTTAGAGTGTTTTTTATCAGGCCAAATGTGGGCTCTAAAATTAAAGTGAAAGATAAGCTGCATGCTAAACCCATGATGATTAACTGAAGAAAAAAAACATACAATCACAAAAGCATACAAACATGCAAATACCAAAGTTATCAAATTCTCCGCAGTGCAGCAGCTGGTGGAATACCCATTACTATCAGGCACATCTGGGATCAATTAAACTAAACACAAAGCAATATCAAAACACATAATAGAACCACATTTGCCTACAGCACAGCCCTATTAAGCCTCTACGGCATGTAGGTCCAGTTGCAATAGAGCACCATGTTAGAGTACAAAAGACCAATGAAGACAACAAATGATATACATTCTACCACCCTAAAGCAACATGACCAGTAAAATAATGCACACCTCATACATTCACATACAAGCTTTAGCAGCAAACTAGTAACAAAGCACTTTCACTCCCAACAACTGCTGCAAGTAACATAGAAGCTGATTCTGGACATTTCTTAGTGGCAAATAATAGCCTAATATTATTGGAATACATCTTCAAGTGATAGTCTTTAGAGGAGGCTACATAGTGATGACGGCCAGGCTGATGTTCAGGACCTTGTTCACTGGAATGCCTCCATATTGCAGCTACAAATGTGACTTGAGAGAGAGTAGGTCTACTTCATATAGATAGCTTGTGCTTGTAGGTAGCACTGCTTGTGTATCCTGATCAGGTGTGTCATAAATGCCAGGGTCTAACTATGCTGCATTAGCTCAGTTACTCCTCCCTCTAACAGGAAAGGAAGAACATCTTCTGATTGGGAGGGGGTACAAGCACATCAATGATAAAGGAGCCTTACCTTTGTGGGTTAATGGTAGTAGGTAATTTTACAGCTCATCTCAAGAGGTCGTACTTTTGATGTGATATCTGAAGGTGCTTTCTCATGGAATATACACTCTCATTGCCAATATTTCTTTCAAATTAAATTTCCCAGTGGCATTTTCCACATACATTACCATTTCCTCATCTACCAACATCTCGCTGACGAATAAAAATAAGTAAAATTACGGACTAATTGGAAAACAATATAAAGCAGTGGTATGAGGAAAAGGTTATGCAATTGTAAGGCTAATCTAAAAAATAATAATTGATCTCAAAATGAGTCAAGATAGTATAATTATTACAAACATTCAGGCAAATGACTAAATGGTAGAGTTATAATTAACAATGACTGTAGGCTAATTGCCACATAAATGATCTTAATGCAATTAAGAATAAATGCATAAACACCCAAATAAATAAATATGTGTACATGTAAACAAAGTTCAACAATTGATTAGTAACACAGCCTGTTAGTGCAAGGGAAAGGGACAAAAAAGTTGGAAGGCAAGTAGAAAATACAATTGTATTAAAATCTAAGGTTATGATTGATATTGAATTTAATACCGAGGGTTGCTTAAAGTAACTTTGATTCAATTATACCATGAACTACTACCCGTAGAGAAATGTGTACATGACCCAGGAGGGTCCAGAGGCTGTTATTTTTCCTTGTATGCACTCCTGGCCTCCTCTGTCGGTTCTGATTCTCCTCAATGTATGCCTGCATGGGACAAAATATCTAGGGACACCAGTAACTCTGGAACAATGGAACAAGCTTTGGAATGAAATCCCCTAATCCAATAGCTCACTATTATTAAGGGAGGCCACAATAGGGTTCTTTATGTTAAATACCTCTACCAATCTAAACTACCAAAACATTTTTCTGGGGACAATTAATAGAAGTTGGACGGAATGCAGGCTCTTGTGAGATTTTTGCCACATCTGGTGGGACTGCCGGCAGTATGCCCTTACTTGACAGGGAGCCAAACCTAGATGAGGGAAGTACTGGGGTACCCTTTACCGCATACACCGGAATTTGTCCTCTTAGGCTTACAAGAAGCACTCCTTAAACACCATACAGCTGCAGATCAATCTGTCTTATGGCTCTGTCTGGGAGTGGCCAAGATTGCCTTGGCAGCTACCTGGAAAAAACCTGAAGCACCCTCACTTTCACAGTGGCATTCCCGTCTTTGGCAGGGCCTTACTATGAAGCTAATGGATGACAAACTTACAGACCCTCTGAAACATTTTGACTACATATGGGGCCCCCCTGGTGAGATATCTGTCCACAGGCCTTCCTCTTTTCTCATGCCCCACACATACTAGAATGATCCATCTGTTTCAGTTATAGGGATCCATGCCCTCGGACAAGGCCCTGACAATACACCAAGCTAGGCTCCCATAGCTCCATCGTTGTCACCCACTACCACCTTTCGCACACTATTCACCTTTGGATACATTCAACACAAGGCACATAGCTACATTCCTTTGTTCCTACTGTTTTGGGGTGTTGGGGGGAGGGCAGGTTTCTAAGGGATAGCTATACTTCATTAAGACATGTCCAGTTCAAAAGGTTTAACTATTTTCTTGTCAAAACTTGCACATCCAGGGACCTTTCTGAATGACACTGTTCTGACCTTTGGCATCAATGATGCAAATGTGGCCTCAAGTCTTGCCATTATGTTCTGTTTAATTTCTGTGCCCTGAAAATCAATGAAGAAAGTTTGAGAAAAAGATGCTAACTTGATAAGGAAATGATGCCAGTGGAAATACATTTTTTAAGAAGTTGGAGGCAAAGGAAATGACAGATTAAATATCTGTGTCCCTCCCTCGTGGTCACTATGGGCCAGGAGCACCCATTGATTGTCACATCCAAAGTCATACTGATACTATGATGAGCTGTAGTCAAACAGAGATTACTTTTTACTAAATATATTCCTGATATTTACATAATTTCATTTTTCCGGACTTTTCATCCTCCATGTTTTTTTTTTATTTTTTATTTGTGTATTTCATCATCATTATCTTAAAAATGTGTTTATTTTAAGTAATTCAATCCATAAACACAGTGTGCAATAGGAGACAAGTAGAAACAATGTAACATTATAAGCTAGTGAAACATATAAATCAATATTATAATAAAAACTGCAATATTCTGGCGCGAGAAGAAATATTAACTGCTCATAAAAATACTTGCTGCTATTTGTGACCAGTATTTTTGCAACCAGTAAATCATTTTCCATGTCGACCCATATACAGATAGGCCTGTTTGCAAAATTAAAATTTAGAGTTTGTAACAAACTGAAATAACTCATTAATATTCATGAGATATGTCACAAAGTGCAACTCAGTTCTGAATAGAGACCATGGCAGCAATGGTGGCCTGCTGTAGTCAGCAAAAGACCATGTCTGTGATTGCTTTTCAATAGTTAAACTTTTTTTAAAACATGCAGAAGATTTTCCCTAAAGGAGACAGGGCTAATTTTAACAAGAAATGTTTACGTTTTTGCTTGCTTGAGAGTTGGCAATGGTATCAAGAGTCGCTGCTTTCTCCTCTATAAACTTCTCTTTTTAATTCACAAAGGCAAAGGGGTTCCTAGAGGAACAGGATCCCTTCAGTGATAGAGTTACCACCCCAACTCCAGAGTAAATAAAATTTCAATGTTTTGCTGCTGGGTTTCAGTCACAAAAATTTATAAATTTGATATTGATTCAGTGATTCAGTATTTGGAACAGATGCTTACAATATCCCCCTTCATGACAGAATCAGTATTTATGTGGAACTCCATTTTAGGAGTCTGAAAATCATTCCTGGCTCTAAAAATGAGATCACTACCTCAAAAGAAGAATTTTACATTTGCAAATGCCGTATCGGCTCATTTGAGACCATAAAATGCTTTGTACAGCTTCCTCCTAGTACTTTGATTTAAATAAATAAGATAATCACATGCATATACCTTACTGAAAGATAATTAAAGTGCTTGTTTTCTTACATCCCTTATAAACTCAACGAATTCATCCAAGCTAACAAAACAATGAAAACAACAATTAGCGAAAGATTTTGCATCGTTTTTGATAGAGCATGACTGAGGCCTTGACTCCCTCTATTGTCACTGTACCAGGTGATTGACTTTTTCAAAAGTGGGGACACATTTATTTATCAAAGGGTTGCATCCCTTTTGCACCATACAATGGGGTGCAAAACCGACACAACCCTTAAAATGTGATTAATCAAGCCACTCAAACCCATAATAATGCAACGCAGGGCAAATCACTGCATTGGGTTAGTCTGCCTTAGAGAGGCGTTCCATGGGTGGTGAGTGGGTATCCCATGCAACACCCATGGATTTTGACGCCTTCCCAGATTAACAAAACTACTATGCCTCCCCAGGTGAGGTGTAACAAGGAGAAATATGTTTATTTATCCTTGTTTGTTATCTTTCTATGTGTGCTGCACTCTGCAAAGTACATGGAGGGGGGGCTCCCATTTAGCCAGAGGCTCCCAGGCCAGGGGACTGCCGTCCATGCGCAGTGTACTGTGCTGGGGGGCCCCCGGAGCTTGGGGCTCACCTGAACCTTGGGGGCTTTTGTTACGCCAGTGGCAGCAAGGTGACTGCGTGATTTCTACATTACTATGCCCCTAGGTGCATTGTAAAATGTTTTGTTTATATTTTCAGCTTGTGTGTTAATGTGTTAATGTTTTTAAAAAAAATGTATGATGTTACAGTCATGTCTCTTCATTATGACTGATTCTTTGTTCATGTTATCATCCAATGTAAACCAAGTTATATATAACAATATGTCTAAAAGATCAAAGAACCATTGATAGTGCACAAATATATTTGATAATGATTTCAGGAAACAGCAATAAAATTCAAACTGAATCTTCATAATGATCACTGTTGGGGTATCAACTCTTCAAAAAGTTTAATATTATAGATTAAAGACTGAGGTCCCTGTCATGATGAACAGGGTACCTGTTTTTGGTGGGTGCCAGGTATCCAAAGTTTCAAATGTAACTCAGAATTGAGGGTTTACAAAGTCCTCTCACTTCCAGTCCTTCATTTAAAACAATAGGATACTCAATACTTCCATAACATCTTTCTTATGATCAAAATTATATTCATCCTCTTCAAGGGGCTGGCTGATTCCTGGTGGACCACGTCCCCATTAATTATTAGTAGGTGTTCAGCAAGTAAACACTAGCAGAAAGGAAAGGAGGATATTTTCAAAGCATTTGAAGGATTTAGAATTCAGAGCCTGAAAGTACATGACCCTGTTTTAAAATTGTGAACTTTTAAAATAATAAATATTGCTTTCAGCACTCTCACCTGAGACATTTCTGTTACAAGTAGACACGATCAAAGAAATATCAATTGAGGTATACTTTCTTAGCTTCATTCAGGTTAAATAAAGATCACCGGAGATCACCAACCGTTTCCATCTTCACTCTCCATCAAACTATCTCTTCTGGATTTAGCACCAGAAAATTAAATGGCATTCTCATATTATGAGATTGTAAGATTGCATCATGCATGTTAAATGAATAGACTGAAAAGACTATTGAAATATGTGGCAGCAACGCATCCCCTTGCCTACAAAGATAAAGATAAAGAAATAGACTATACCCCTAAGAGCAAAAAAACATCAACATGTCATTTATATGAAGACAGAATAAAATATATTTATGAAGAGAACATACTACATATTTATGTCGACAACAGAAAAGATGCGAACCCTTGTTATTTTTCCTTAATTCATTTTTAAAATATTCCCAACACACATGTCTCTTTGGAGGGATCTGGATCTACACATCCCTCCTTAAGATGATGTTCCATAATGATTACTGTGAACCACATCAGATGTCAGTTGTGCAGGATTGTCATGGTAATAGTGCTTTCATTATGTTTGTTCTAAGCACCAACACAAGGTCTATCCTGGGGTATAATTCCAGGCGAACCTCTCACCAACCTGCACATAGTCCACACCTAATCAATGTCCGGAACCACACATTTCTCTTCCCTTTTTTATTAACAAGAGGTCCCATAAATGCTGGCTTCCTCTTTTTTATCAAGCCAGGTTTTGTCACCAAAACAACATCACAAGCCTTCCATTTCTCATCTCACTGCATTTCTTTTTATCAAAGTTACCATCGTATTTGTTTTGATATTTTTCCACTCCTTAGGTTTCCACTTGATTCTTTCTACTCTCTGTAGGAAAGTACCATCTTCCTTGGCATGTTATCCCCATTTTTACCTATATGTCAGTATGTTTTTGCCTGTCTCACTGGGATCCTGCTGGTCAGGACCCCAATGTTCATAGTTTATAGCCTAATGTGTATGTCTGTGTAGTGCTTAACTGTCTCACTGAGGCTATGCTAATCAGAACCTTAGTGCCTATGCTCTCTCTGCTTTTAGATTCATCACTGTAGGCTAGTGACTTCATTTACCAATTTCAATTGGCACACTGGGCCCCCCCTTATAAGTGCCTAGTATATAGTACCTAGTTACCCATGGCATTGAGGTTCCAGGCGATCTATATGGGCTGAAGCATTTCTTTTGTCACCAATAGGGAGCTCAGACAAACCCTTGCACAGGCGTGCCATTGCAGCCGGCGTGAAATAACGCACACGCTTTTTCACAGCCATTTTCACTGCACTTAAGTAACTTATAAGTCACCTATATGTCTAACCTTCACTTGCTGAAGGTTAGGTGCAAAGTTACTAGGTTTGAGGGCACCCTTGCACTAGCAAAGGTGCCCCCACATAGTTCAGGGCCATTTCCCGGGACTTTGTGAGTGTGGGGACACCATTACATGCATGCACTATATATAGGTCAAAACCTATATGTAGCTTCACAATGGTAACTCCGAACATGGCCATGTAATATGTCTAAGATCATGGAATTGTCCCTACATTCCAAATCTGGTGTTGGGGAGCCAATTCCATGCATCCTAGGGGCTCCACCATGGACCCCCCAGTACTGTCAAACCAGCTCTCTGAGGCTTGCACTGCAGCTACAGCTGCTGGCACCTCACAGTCAGGGTTCTGCCCTACTGGGGTATGGGAAGCCCAGTCCCAGAAAGGCAGAACAAAGCATTTCCTTTGAGAGCAGGGTGTTACACCCTATCCCTTTGGAAATAGGTGTTACAGGCTGGGGAGGGGTAGCCTCCCCCAGCCTCTGGAAATGCTTTGAAGGACACAGATGGTGCCCTCCTTGCATAAGCCAGTCTACACTGGTTCAGGAACTCCTTGTCCCCTGCTCTGGTGCCAAACTGGACAAAGGAAAGGGGAGTGCCCACTCCCCTGTCCATCAACACCCTACGGGTGGTGCCCAGAGCTCCTCCAGTGTGTCCCAGACTTCAGCCATCTTGCTTTGCAAGGTGTGGGGGCACTCTGGAGGCCACTGAGTAGCCAGCGCCAGCAGGTGACATCAGAGACCCCTCCTAATAGGTCCAAACCTGATAAGGTAGCCAATCCCCCTCTCAGGGCTATTTAGGGTTGTCTCTCCTGTAGGTTCTCTTCAGATTCTGCTTGCAAATTTCCTTCAGGAATCCTCTGCAACTACTTCATCCTCATCTGACCTCGGATCAACCACAGCCTGCTCCAGGAACCGCTGTAACTCCAACAAAGTATCCACAAGGGATACTATTCTTCTGCAACCACAAACAAGTCAGCAACTGCAACAGTTTCCACGGTGTGCACGCTCTGGGGACTCCCTGTCTTCATCCTGCTCCAGCAGGCACCTTCCAAGATGATGACTGGCCCACTTGGACTCATCTCACAGCAACGAGCATGCTCCTAAGGACACAGAGGGTAGACATCATTGACGTAGACTGTCCTGGGGTCCTGCTGACACAATTTGGAGGAGCTAAGACCTTGCCTTCCCAGAGAGCGACGGTATCCTGTGTACTGCATCTTCTTCACCTCCTGAGGCCTCTGTGCATTGTTTGCAAAATTCCTTCGTGCACAGCCTGGCCCAGGTCCCCAGCACTCCATCCTGTGATGCTCAACTCACTGAGTTGTTCTCCGGCGGTGTGGGACCTTCCTTTGTTGTGCTGCATCAACCGCGTTTTGCACCTCCTTTGTACCTGTGTCCTGGGACTCCTGGGAGTGCTGGCTGGCATCCTGAGGACTCTCTAAAGTGCTGAGCACCCTCTCTTCCTCCCCACACAGAGTTGAGGCCCCCAGGTCCCTCCTGGGTCCATTCCAGCACCATTTTGATGCAAAATACATATTTGTCGTAACCAAGGATTGTGGTGACTTCCAACACAAAATCATGTCTGCATCCATCTTCATGTCGTGGGACATCCTTTGCATCATGCAGGAACCCGCTGGCATCTTGTTAGCGTGCATTTCTGCAGTCTTCAACTAACCGTGGACTCTTACTTTGCAACCCCATTTTTGGGTTGGCAGGGGCTCCTGTCTTTCCTGGAACTTCTTTCGACTTCTGGACTTTGTCCCCTTCTTTTGCAGGTCTTCACGTCCAGGAATCCAGCAGTTGTTGTTTACAGACTTGGTTGGTTACTGCATATTCCCAATCACGAGGTGTAGTGTGTCCTAAGGAAAGTTGTAGTACTTTACTCCTGCTTTTCTGGGCTCTGGGGTGGGGTAATTTACTTACCTTTACTGTATTCTTCCAGATGATCTTCATGTCCAAAATTTTTCACTTTGCCTTTTATCGACACTGGAGGTATCGACTTAAATCCTCAGTAAAGTACTCCATTAGACAAACACACTTTTGCACAGAAAATCCAGAAACCCTTACAATTCTCAGAGAGCTCATTAAAAACTGGCGGGCCACCTACCACATTTTTTTTAATTTTAAGGAAACTAAGCTATTTTTCCCTGCACCTTTCCTTTCTGGTAAACTGTTTGCGCATTCTTTAATATAACTAATGGTTTAGCATGGCAGGATTTTATTAGTATTCCCAATCTGAAGTCATGACAAGGTTATTAATCCCTCTTAAATATTCAACATGAAAAGTGTATTTACACAATCCTTCCAGACACCTTTTGATAGTGGGATTAACATTTTACACACATTTGAATGAGAGAGTTTGAACTGTGGGTCACTGGTCGGATTGAACAGTAAAAGCAGCGATTCTGCACACACCACACTTTTCTAAGGGGGAATTTGTGACTTGTATTCCACTTTTTTAGTATTTGGTTTGTGTTGCCCCTAGACCTATTTTCTCCCATTGCATTCTATAGCATTTCATATTGTTTGCATTGTTCTATGACTATTTACTTGTCTAATTTTGGTGTCTAGTGTATATATTGTGTATAATTATTACCTCCAGAAGGAGTACTGTCTCTAAGATAGTTTTAACACTGTGTATGGTCTTTACTTGTGTATAAGTACTGTGTAACTATAAGTGGTATTGCAGGAGCTTTGCAATTCTCCTAGTTCAACCTAAGCTGCTCTGCTATAACTACCTCTATCAGCCTAAGCTGCTAGAACACTTCTACATTTCACTAATAGGGGATAACTGGACCTGGTATAAGGTGTAAGTGCCCAAGGTACCCACTACAAACCAGGCCAGCCTCCTACACTTTCCTAACCATGAAGGGTCAGGTTTGTTGTTGGTAATTCCACCCCTCAGCCTTAAAATAGGAGATTTCATTGTAGCACGGTTTGTAGTATTGCGATGGGCCCAACAAGTCTCAGAAAGAACAAGTTCAAGGAAGGATCTCAACTCTACAGCACTTTCAACACATGATTCAACATTTTATTCATGTATACTGCTAAGCCATTGGCTTATTGCAAATCTAAGTCTATTCTATGATGAGAGATGACAGATTGCCAAACCTTTAGACAATCACAAATCTCGGCCAACACAAACTGGACTCCATTATCTGTGACAATGTTGCAAATTCCTTTTTCTAAGCAACCACTCTAGTTTTCATACAACTCACACATTTTGTAACTACCTATTTGGGGGTGTAATCTACTAGCAAAAGCACTGAACATTATTTCAGGGATACTAGCTCAAAAGGGCTCATTATATCCAAGCCTACTTTAATCAAAAGTTAAATTTGAGTTTGTATGACATATTCAGTGGGTGTACAGTTTTGTTCTTGCCATTACTACCACAAAGAATATAATCCTTAGCTACCTGTTCTGTTTTGTGTTCCATTCCTGGCCACCACAGAATTCTTTGATTCTGTCCTCGTTAAGTTCCTTCCCAGATGACCTTCATGTGCTAAATTTCTCACTTTGCCTTTCATCAACTTAAAGCCTCTGTAAAGTTCTCCATTAGACAAACACAATTTTGCACAGAAAATCCAGAAACCCTTACAATTCTCAGAGAGCTCATTAAAATCTGGCCAGCCACATACCACATTTTATTTTAATTTTAAGGAAACTAAGCTCTCTTTTCCTGCATCTTTCCTTTCAGGTAAACTGTTTGCTCATTCTTTAAAGCAACTTATGGTTCTGCATGGCAGGATTCATTAGAATTCCTAATCTGAAGTCATGACAAGGTTATTAAGCCCTCTTAAATATTCAACATAAAAAGTGTATTTACACAATCCTTACAGACACCTTTTGATGCTGGGAGCAACATTTTGCACACATTCGAATGAGAGAATTTGAACTGTGGGTCAATGGTCTGCTTAAACAGTAAAAGGAAGACCCACAAAAAAGTTAAATTGTGTATCAACCAGGTGCAAGATAACACGTTCCTCTCAGTCACAGAGTATTGCAGTTCAGCTCCCTTGAGAGAGGGCAAAGCCAAAGCACCAACCTTTTTCTCTGTCAGTCAAGTGGGACAGTACTGCGCCAATGCCATGAAGACTAGCATCAGTAGTCAACAATTTTTTTTCACATCAAAATGTACATGAGTAAGCATTTGACTGATACACATTGACACTGGCGGAGTGGAAGCCATGCAGACCCCACATTGGTAGGCAGTATTGTGCCGAAGTGGACGGTCCCCCAATGCATCACCTACAAGCCAGAATGGCCATGAGGCCACAGCGATCAGCGGTATACATCACACCCGTGTGAGGGGAACATCGCAGGGGACAATGTGCAGGCCGTTTAGGCAGCCAGACCCTGCTGAGCCGGGTGTGGCTGACACTCAGGCTGCTTGGAGGTGGCTGGGGGCCCAAGAGAGAGAGATAGACCTGCCCCTTTCTACAGGTGAAACCGCTGCAGTCCTTTATCTGGTGCCTACTGGAGGTGGCATTGCATGGCACATGCAATGCATTTGTGGCAAAATTAGCTTGCTAGTTGAACAATATTCCCATCCATTTGATTCACCCAGTATTTCAGTTACTTTCGAATGGGAGTTACTTGTTGCTAAGTGATCAAAGCTGTTGTGGGATGGGAGCAGGTGTCATTTATGGAATTTCTGTTTTCAACAAGTGACCTGTTATGGAAATGTGCTTTTCCCTCCCACAAATGAGATAAAAGTATCAAATTTGTGGGCTCACATTGCTACTTATCATGTCAATTTTGACAAGCTGAGCAGACTAAAAGCACTTTTGTTTCAAAAACATGTGGTGCTCATATCAGCCCATGAAACATATGACTTGACAGTGGCAAAGTCATCTTCAGAGATATAGGCCATCATTATAACTTTGGTGGTAAATCCCACTTACCGCCACTCTGACTGCCGCCAACTTACTGCCACGGTGGCGGATATCCATTCACCATATTATGACACACATACACACCAATCCGTCAGTATTCAGCCACATACACAAATCCGCCACACCAAAGGACAGTGATGAACTGGCAGTATCTAAACCCACACTGTTACGCCATCAGAAGAACGCCCACCACATTATGACCCACAAATCACCACAGCAGACATTCAACGCCAGTAAACCATTGGCAGTACATACCGCCACCCTCAAAAATGGACACACTCAAACAAAACAACACCATATTGGACAATTCAAACAACACACATCAGAAACCCATACACACACCACACCTATACCATCATAAAGCACACCCCAACATTACCCACAACCCTATACCATATCAAACCATTGCCAGCAAAGACATAAAGACCACTGACACAAATAGAGCCACACACTATTCACACCTATACACCACTCAAGCACCACACATCACACATCCCAACACATTACCCAACACACCCTTACCTACAAACCTCACACAACACCCATGGCACCACAAAGACACCCCTGTTTCACAGAGTAGGAGCTAAGGGTCATGTGGAGTAAATTATCAGGGTAGAGCCACAGTTATTTGGAGCACAGGTGCAGCAGACATCAATAGCTAGGAAAATGAAGCTATGGCCGAGAATCGTGGAGAGGGTCAACGCCGTGGGACAGCACCCAGGAACTAGAGATGACATCAGGAAGAGGTGGAACGACCTACAGAGGAAGGTACGTTCCATTGCAGCAATACACCAGCTCGCTGTACAGAGGACTGGCGGTGGACCCCCACCTCCTCCCCCACAACTAACTGCATGGGAGGAGCAAGTCTAGGCAATCCTGGGTCCTGAGGGCCTCCCTGGATTAGGAAGAGGACAGGACTCTGGTAAGTCAACTCTCTACTACTACTACCCTCCTACCTGCATTCCATCACATACCCCCACCCTCATTCCATCACTCCACTCCATCCCACACACCCAACCATCACATCTCACTCATCCCAATGCCAAGCCCTGCATGCTCTACCAATGCAAACCAGGGGATCAGGGAGGACTTGCAGGCCATAAACAACACCCTCCAAAGCAGGGGTGCTGGCAGACATGGATAATATTATGAGGGAGGCAGTCTCACAAAAGTGGGCCCCTGCCAATATCTGAACAGCCTTCCACCTCTGCTACCGCTAGTGCACAGGAGGCCCACCACAGGACTCACAGGCCACCAGCTCCCCTCCCCCTGCAGAAGGATAACCACCCCGAGAAAGTTCCTTGCAATCCAGACAGAAGCCAGGGACACTTGCCAAGACCCTCACCAGGAAATTAGACTCACTTGATTGTCCCCCTTGTGTCCCACACAGTCACCCTGTCCACCGTTGCTCCCCTTCCTATGTCCCCTTGGACAATGCACCTGTGCTACAAACAGACCGGAACAATAGCCTGGACTTTCCTCCATCATCACCTCTTCCCATTGCACTTGCCCCTCATTATTTTAGCAATTCACCCTTGGAAAAAAAAGAAGTTTGGAGTATGTCATGTATATCAAATATGTATTCATTGAAACAGGCACAAACATTGCAAATCAACTGTACCGAAAATGAGCATAGATTAATGACCTGTAGCTGGCTGCAGTGATTACACCAGGAGTATATGTGAGGTCACCAACATCTGCAAAATGAATTGCCAGAGAGAATGGTAAGTGGGCATGGAAGTGGGAAATATCAGCATGCCAGGACCAAAGAAACTCAAACAAATGTAATTGAAATGGGAAGTAACACTGTCCTACCTGTGTGTCATTGGAAGTATTGTCTGATCACAGATGTTCTGTTGTCCTCATCATCATCGTCTGCCTCCTCATCATCACTGTCTACAGGGTCTACTGCTGGCACACAGGCATCTCCAGCCTGCTCCTCCTGCAGGAATGGGACATGGCTTCTGAGGGCCAGGTTATGCAACATGCAGCTTGCCACCACTATCTGGTAGACCTTCTTGGGTGAGTAGCACAGAGATCCACCTGTCATATGGAGGCACCGGAACCTGGCCTTCAGGAAGCCAAAGGTCCTTTCAATTATCCTTCTGGTTTGCCCATGGACCTCATTATACATTCTTCTAACCCTGTCCTGGCATTCCACACAGGGGTCAGCAGCCATGATAGGTCAGGGTAACCAGAGTCACCTGAAATATTGAAGGACAACATTTAACCACACACTATCCCATGTGGTTCACACCATACCCATACACCAACATATACTGGGTAGGAACCAGGGATCACCTATTAGCCACACCCTGTGCCTCTGTAGTTGTGCCATCACATTTGGGATGCTGCTATTCCTCAGGACAAAGGCATCCTGCACCAACCCACTATACTTAGCATTGACGTGGGAGATGTACTGGTCCACAAGGCACACCATCTGTAAATTCATAGTGTGGAAACTCTTCCGATTCCTGAACCCCTGTTCATTCTGGTGGGGGGGCGGACAAACGCAATATGTGTTCCATCAATCGCCACAATTATGTTGGGGATATGTCCCATTGCATAAGACACACCCTTCACTGCAGCCAAATCTTCAATCTGTGGGAAAACAATGTAGCTGCACATGTGTTTAACCCCTTCGCTGCCAGGCCTTTTCCCCCTCCTGTGCCAGGCCTTTTTTTGGCTATTTGGGACAGTTTGTGCTTAGGCCCTCATAACTTTTTGTCCACATAAGCTAGCCAAGCCAAATTTGCGTCCTTTTTTTCCACCATCGTAGGGATTCTAGAGGTACCCAGACTTTGAGGGTTCCCCTGAAGGAGGCCAAGAAATTAGCCAAAATACAGTGAAACTTTCATTTTTTTCAAAAAAATGGGAAAAAGTGGCTGCAGAAGAAGGCTTGTGTTTTTTTCCCTGAAAATGGCATCAACAAAGGGTTTGTGGTGTTAAAATCACCAGCTTCCCAGCTTTCAGGAACAGGCAGACTTGAATCAGAAAACCCAATTTTTCAACATAAATTTGGCATTTTACTGGGACATACCCCATTTTTACAATTTTTTGTGCTTTCAGCCTCCTTCCAATCAGTGACAGAAATGGGCATGAAACCAATGCTGGATCCCAGAAACCTAACCATTTCTGAAAATAACACAAAATTCTGAATTCAGCAAGGGGTACTTTGTGTAGATCCTACAAGGGTTTCCAACAGAAAATAACAACTGAAAAAGAAAAATATTGAAATTGAGGTGAAAAAAACAGCAATTTTTCTCTATGTTTTACTCTGTAACTTTTTCCTGCAATGTCAGATTTTCGAAAGCAATATACCATTACGTCCAATGTTCCCTGTAAGGCGAGCGCGCAAGCGCGCGTGCATCTTTCCTTCCCACATCGCGCAGGCCCCTTTGGCAAGCGTGCACGTTGTGCTGTTATCAAATGTTCCACCATTCCTATACTTTGTGGTAGTTTATATGCGTTATCCCTTTCTAAGCCTAAATAAGCCTTTTAGAGCGATATACGTGCTCCCCGGCAGATAATGCTCATATTTGAATCTGGATTGAAGTCAATGAAAACAGCGTTTAAATGCCACGGGGAAAGTTTTAAACATCATTTGGTGTACTTTAGCATTCAAGCGAGTAAGTGATATTTGTCTTGGAAATTAATGGTAAATGAGCTAGGAAATGCTTCAGAACAGTAGAAAATGTGCTGTTATTGAATGTTCCACCATTCCTATACTTTGTGGTAGTTTATACGCGTTATCACTTTCTAAGCCTAAATAAGCCTTTTAGAGCGATATACGTGCTCCCCTAAGGCAGATTATGCTCATATTTGAATCTGGATTGAAGTCAATGAAAACAGCGTTTAAATGCCGCGGGGAGTGTTTTAAACATCATTTGGTGTACTTTAGCATACAAGCGAGCAAGTGATATTTGTCTTGGAAATTAATGGTTAATGAGCTAGGAAATGCTTCAGAACAGTAGAAAATGTGCGGTTATCGAATGTTCCACCATTCCTATACTTTGTGGTAGTTTATATGCTTTATCACTTTTTGAGTTTAAATAAGCCTTTTAGAGCGATATACGTGCTCCCCTAAGGCAGATAATGCTCATATTTTAATCTGGATTGAAGTCAATGAAAACAGCGTTTAAATGCCGCGGGGAGTGTTTTAAACATCATTTGGCGTACTTTAGCATACAAGCGAGCAAGTGATATTTGTCTTGGAAATTAATGGTTAATGAGCTAGGAAATGCTTCAGAACAGTAGAAAATGTGCTGTTAACAAATGTTCCACCATTCCTATACTTTGTGGTAGTTTATATGCATTATCACTTTCTAAGCCTAAATAAGCCTTTTAGAGCAATATGCGTGCTCCCCTAACAGGTCATGTCCTTGGGGTGTGCAACCAGGTCACAAAACTGCCTTGATGCCCTATTGCATGGAGCAATGATATCCCTTTTTTGCTTTAGTGGTATGGAGAGGCTAATTCCAAAGATCTTGGCTAATTATGCGCTGCGCGCGCGTGAATGGTCAATTTCTTGCCGCACGTACCCTACGCATAGAGACCGCACACTGCCGCGCACAGTGGAAAAAAATTAGAGGGAACATTGGTTACGTCTGCTGGACTCCTCTGGTTGCGGGGATATATGGGGCTTGTAGGTTCATCAAGAACCCTAGGTACCCAGAACCAATAAATGAGCTGCACCCTGCAGTGCGTTTTCATTCTATACCGGGTATACAGCAATTCATTAGCTGAAATATAAAGAGTGAAAAATAGCTATCAAGAAAACCTTTGTATTTCCAAAATGGGCACAAGATAAGGTGTTGAGGAGCAGTGGTTATTTGCACATCTCTGAATTCCGGGGTGACCATACTAGCATGTGAATTACAGGGCATTTCTCAAATAGATGTCTTTTTCACACACTCTCTTATATTTGGAAGGAAAAAATGTAGAGAAAGACAAGAGGCAATAACACTTGTTTTGCTAATCTATGTTCCCCCAAGTCTCCCAATAAAAATGATACCTCACTTGTGTGGGTAGGCCTAGCTCCCGCGACAGGAAAAGCCCAAAAACACAACGTGGACACATTACATTTTTTGAAAGAAAACAGGTGTTTTTTGCAAAGTGCCTACCTGTAGATTTTGGCCTCTAGCTCAGACGGGACCTAAGGAAACCTAAAAAACCTGTGCATTTTTTAAAACTAGAGACCAAGGGGAATCCAATATGGGGGGACTTGTGGGGCTCTGACCAGGTTCTGGTACCCAGAATCCTTTGCAAACCTCAAAATTTGGCTAAAAAACACATTTTCCTCACATTTTGGTGACAGAAAGTTCTGGAATCAGAGAGGAGCCACAAATTTCCATTCACCCAGCGTTCCCCCAAGTCTCCCGATAAAAATGATACCTCACTTGTGTGGGTAGGCCTAGCGCCCGCGACAGGAAATGCCCCAAAACACAACGTGGACACATCACATTTTTTGAAAGAAAACAGAGGTGTTTTTTGCAAAGTGCCTACCTGTAGATTTTGGCCTCTAGCTCAGCCGGCACCTAGGGAAACCTACCAAACCCATGCACTTTTGAAAACTAGAGACCTAGGGGAATCCAAGATGGGGTGACTTGTGGGGCTCTGACCAGGTTCTGTTACCCAGAATCCTTTGCAAACCTCTGAATTTGGCTAAAAAAACACATTTTCCTCACATTTTGGTGACAGAAAGTTCTGGAATCTGAGAGGAGCCACAAATTTCCTTCCACCCAGCGTTCCCCCAAGTCTCCCGATAAAAATGATACCTCACCTGTGTGGGTAGGCCTAGCGCCCGCGACAGGAAATGCCCCAAAACGCAATGTGCACACATCACATTTTTTTAAAGAAAACAGAGGTGTTTTTTGCAAAGTGCCTACCTGTAGATTTTGGCCTCTAGCTCAGCCGGCACCTAGGGAAACCTACCAAACCTATGCATTTTTGAAAACTAGAGACCTAGGGGAACCCAAGATGGGGTGACTTGTGGGGCTCTGACCAGGTTCTGTTATCCAGAATCCTTTGCAAACCTCAAAATTTGGCTACAAAAACACATTTTCCTCATATTTCGGTGACAGAAAGTTCTGGAATCCGAGAGGAGCCACAAATTTCCTTCCACCCAGCGTCCCCCCAAGTCTCCCGATAAAAATGATACCTCACTTGTGTGGGTAGGCCTAGCGCCCGCGACAGGAAATGGCCCAAAACACAACGTGGACGCATCACATTTTTTCATAGAAAACAGTGCCTACCTGTGGATTTTGGCCTCTAGCTCAGCCAACACCTGGGGAAACCTAGCAAACCAGCGCATTTTTGAAAACTAGAAACCCAGGGGAATCCATGATGGGGTGACTTGTGGGGCTCTGACCAGGTTCTGTTACCCAGAATCCTTTGCAAACCTCAAAATTTGGCTAAATAAACATGTTTTCCTCACATTTCGGTGACAGAAAATTCTGGAATCCGAGAGGAGCCACAAATTTCCTTCCACCCAGCGTTCCCCCAAGTCTCCCGATAAAAATGATACCTCACTTGTGTGGGTAGGCCTAGCGCCCGCGACAGGTAACGGCCCAAAACACAACGTGGACACATCACATGTTTTCATAGAAAACAGTGCCTACCTGTGGATTTTGGCCTCTAGCTCAGCCGGCCCCAGGGGGGGCAGAAATGGCCTAAAATAAATTTGTCCCCTACCCCCCTAAACCCCCCCCCGGAGCGACCCTTGCCTAAGGGGTCGCCCCCCCTGCGTGACATTGGCACACAAAAAAAAATACCCAGTGCCTAGTGGTTTCTGCCTCCTTGGGGGCAGATTGACCTAAAATTGGCCAATCTGCCCCCAAGGGGGGCAGAAATGGTCTAAATACAATTTGCCCCCCAGGGGAGCAACCCTTGCCTAATGGGTCGCTCCCCAGCTCTAAAAAAACAAACAAAACAAAAAAACAATTTGCCCTGGCGCCTAGAGGTTTCTGCCACCCCAGGAGCAGATCGGCCTAATAACAATAGGCCGATCTGCCCCCGGGGGGGCAGAAATGGCCTAAAATAAATTTGCCCCCATCCCCCACCCTCCCCGGGAGCGACCCTTGCCTACAGGGTCGCTCCCCCTGCATGACATTGGCGCCAACAAAAAAAATCCCAGGTGCCTAGTGGTTTCTGCCCCCTTGGGGTCAGATTGACCTAAAATCGGCCAATCTGCCCCCAAGGGGGGCAGAAATGGTCTAAATACAATTTGCCCCTTAGGGGAGCGACCCTTGCCTAATGGGTGGCTCCCCATCTCTAAAAAAAAAAAACACAAAAAAAAAATGTGCCCTGCCGCCTAGAGGTTTAGAATTGGCCTAAAATAAATTTGCCCCCCCAAACACCACCCCCTCCTGGAGCTACCCTTGCCTACGGGGTCACTCCCCCTGCGTGACATTGGCGCCAAAAAAAAAAAAAATCCCCGGTGCCTAGTGGTCTCTACCCCCTTGGGGGCAGATTGACCTAAAATCGGCCAATCTGCCCCCAAAGGGGGCAGAAATGGTCTAAATACAATTTGCACCCCAGGGGAGCATCCCTTGCCTAATGGGTCGCCTAGAGGTTTCAGAATGGCGTAGCAAAAAACGGCCTAAATACAATTTTCCCCTCCAGGGGAGAGGGACCCTTGTCCAAGGAGTCGCTCCCCATCTGTAAAACAAAACAAAAAAAAAATCCCTGGTGCCTAGTGGTTTCTGCCCCCCTAGGGGGCAGATCGGCCTAATCAAAATAGGCTGATCTACCCCCAAGGGGGGCAGAAATGGCCTAAAATAATTCCCCCCCCCAGGGGAGCGACCCTTGCCTAAGGGGTCGCTCCCGACCTAAAAAAAAAAAAAAAAAAGGTCCCTGGTGCCCTAGAGGTTTCTGCCCCCGGAGGGGCAGAAAAGGCCTTCCTAAAAAATGCCCCCCATTGGGAGTGACCCTTGCCCAAGGGGTCGCTCCCTCATGTCTATTTCACAAAAAAAAACATCCCTGGTGTCTAGTGTCGTTTCAAAAGCCGGATTGCAAGCAATCCGGCTTTTGAAACGCTTAGAGAGACTTCAAAGGGAAGGAAATAAATTTCCTTCCCTTTGATGCCTCTCCTTGCCTCCCCCACGTAATCGAAAGAGAAATGCAAAGCATTTCTCTTTCAGCGCGATGGGGGAGGCCCTGTGACTAATCAGCGCGCGCTCACGCGCTGATGTCACGGGGTGGAAGGGGAAGGGCTTCCCCTTCCATCCCTGCCTTGGGGGGGTGGGTGGGGAGCACAGGGGAGGAGCGCTAGCGCTCCCCCAAGTTCCTGTGACCTGGACAAGGTGACCTCGTCCAAGGCACACGGGAACTGTAGCCTTGGACGAGGTCACCTCATCCAAGGCACAGGACCGGTTAATCAGGGCAGACAACACTCTTGTCAGCACTATTGAGAACATTGGCTGTGAAATTCATGCTGCCAAGCCCACTGTCACTTGTTGCCAGGAAATGGAGCACTGATAGCATTTGCACAAGAGGGGGATCCCAGTGGGGTGATGGAAAGCAGATATCAGGTCAGGCTCCAATTGGGCACACAGCTCTGTGATTGTGGCCCTATCCAGTCTATAGGTGGGGATAATGTGCCTGTCCTCCAGTGTTCCCAAGCCCACCAGGGGTCTGTACACGGGAGTATGTCTCCATCTCCTATTCATCCACAGCAGTAGGAATCTAAGGGACACAAGAGTGAGCAGCCAATCACAAACTGAACAATGGAGCTACACCAGAACTTTGCAACCTGTAAACTTGGAATGGGTCAGTGTGATTTGTCCAGTATATCCTAATATCACCAGTGATGCAGCATTTTTCCAGGGTATGCCCCCCCTTGAAATTGCATCCGCCTGTGTGGAGGGATGGGTGAAAGTGAGCTAATTCCACTGACGTTGCAGGAGACGGTCGGGAACCGTTGTGCCACTGCTCATTGGTTATAATTGGGCCCTATGGGGTACAGCGGCCAATGGTGATCTACGCCGGCGGTGGCGGTATGAACCACCACGGACGTGACCACCATTTTCTATCTGATTCCTCACTTGCTACCTGACCTTCCACAGGAGAGGACCTACACTATATGTGCTGCTGTGACCTGTGTCTGGAACCTACCATGGCCCGTGTGCCTGGGGAAAGGGCCCCAGCCTTCACTTCGGAGGAGTTGGAGAGACTGGTGGATGGGGACTTACCCCAGTACATACTGCTGTATGGGCCTCCAGACCAACAGGTGAGCACACTGTGGGCACGATGCATGTGGCATGAATGCATGGAGTGGTGTGTGTATAGGCCTTGTGTAAGGGGGGTGGTTGGATGTCCTCTGGGCGCTGTACAGGTTGTGTGCTGGGCAATGTGTGTCTAAATGGTGATGGAAACGGGGACGGTGGGGCATATGTTTAACAGGCAGGACGCTTTGTCTAAATCTATTTTCCTGTGTGCATTGCCTCTGCAGGTCAGCGCCCATCAAAAGAAGGGTATATGGCGTGCCACAGCCGAGGACGTATGGACCCTGGCAGTCTATGGCAGGCGGAGCACCCACTGTCGCAAACAGTGGGAGGACCTGAAATGCTGGGCACGGAAGAAGGCGAAGGCCCAGCTAGGGATGGCCTCTCAATGAGGAAGGGGTGCCTATCGAACCCTGAGCCCCCTGATGGCCCACATACTGGCAGTGGCCTATCCAGAGCTTGATGGGTGCTTGAGGACATCACAGCAACCACAAGGGGGTGAGTACAGTGTCCATCATTACAGCTTACGCATGGTAGGGTGGTACTCGGGTGGGGGATGTGTGTCTGTGGGTGCCCCTAGGCCATGCCTGACATTGCAGCATAGGTCCCCTGGTGGCTAGGGTTCAGAAGGGAAAATCTTACAACCTAGCACGTAGGCATCCACTACTGGTCAGGGCTGCATGGGTCCAGGTGTGCTGCATTTGGTGGTGTGTGCCCCTCCCCATGCCTTGGCTGCAAACTATTTCTCTGGTAGTGCAATGGCATATTGCGTAGGCCTGTTCCCTGTGTGTGAGGGTGCTGTCTACGCCAGCGGTGGTGTTGGTGCAGCCATTGACCAAGTGTATCCTTTGTCTCTCTCCCTCCCGTTTTTGTTTTGTCATCCTATCCTTATGTGCATCAGCATCATCTGGCAGAGGAGCAGAGGCACCGGTGATGGAGGGAGCTGCATCCCAAAGGACCCTGGAGGCAGAGTCTCCTGATACTGAGGGCACCAGTGGGACGGAGGACAAGGGGAGAACCACGGCGGAGACTGGAGAGGACAGTTCTGACACAGATACCTGATCCAATGGATGCTCCTTGGTGGTGGCGGATACTTCTGTGACCACCGCAGCTACACCTACATCCGCCACACCCCGTACCAGCACCGCCCTCCTAGCAGCCCCTCAGTGAGTTGCCCGTACCTGCTCATCAAGGAGGGCGGGCATCTCCTTCGCCCAGGCACCTTAGTCCCTGCCCCAATGAGCCCTGCTGCCCTGAGTGAGGAGGCTATTGACCTCCTGAGATCCATCTCTGTAGGGCAGTCAACCATTGTAAATGTCATCCAGGGGCTGAAAGCCCAGATGCAACAATCTAATGCTTTCCTGGAGGGCATTTACACTGGATTGGCGGCCCAACGGACATCGATTCAGGCTCTGGCGTCCTCTCTGATGGCAGCCATTGTCCCTGTTTCTACTGACCCCTCCAACTTCTACTTCCCAGTTCCATTCTCCTCAACCCCAGCCCATCCCAAACACACAGGCAGACGAGCATGCACACAAGACAACACACAAGAGTGTCACAGGCAGACACAAGCACCACACTTCATCCCACAGGCACTCACACAAACACCATCCAGTTGCAGACACAACATCCACTATTTCCACTGTCTCCCCCTCCTCCCCCCACACGACCTCCCACCTAGTTCCATCCACACTCACACCCGCATGCACTACATCATCATCCACTACCAGCATCACCACGCCAAGCAGAACACACGCCTCACTGGTAGACACCTCCACAACAGCCATGCACATGTCCCCTGTGTCCTCTCGCACTGTGTCTGTCCCCCCTCCTAAAGTACACAAACACAAGCGCTCAGACACCCAACAGCCACCACCTCACAACAGCATACAGCCCATGCACCTGCATCCAACAGCAGCAGACAGACACCTCCAACAACCACTCCCTCATCCTCCTCTCCAATTCCTTATCCCACTTTCCACCGTCAATGACCCTAAAAACTGTTCCTATCCACCATTGGCCTATTCCCTACCCCTTCCCCCGTCATGCACATATGGGCTGGGTAGGAAGAACCCAGCCAAGCACCTCAGCCACACAGTCCACGGGCCCAGTCGTCACCACAACCACTCGTGGTGGAAAGGGATTCAGGCCACATGTCCTGGAGGTGAAGGAGCCTGCGCCAGGCAGCCTAAAGGGACCAGCAGGCAGGAAGACCAAGGAGCCTGCACTAGCAGGCAAGAAGGGAAAGGAGCCTGCCCCAGCAGCTAGGAAGACCAAGGAGCCTGCACTAGCAGGCAAGAAGAGAAAAGAGTCTGCCCCAGCAGCCAGGAAGATCAACAAGACTGCACAAGTAGGCAGGAAGACCAAGGGGCCTGGGCTAGGAACTGTGACAGACCCCCACCACCAACTATGGTTGTGCAGCTGTCCAAGGTTGCAGGGGATGGGCAGGTGCCTCCCCCCACCAGCAGCACCACCACTGTGCAGCCATCCAAGGTTGCAGGGGATGGGCAGTAGCCTCCCCCCACCAGCAGCACCACCACTGTGCAGCCGTTTGAGGTTGCAGGGGATGGGTAGGAACCTCCCCCCATCAGCAGCACCACCCCTGTGCAGCCGTCTGAGATTGCAGGGGATGGGCAGGAGCCTCCCCCCACCAACAGCACCACCACTGTGCAGCCATCACCACTGGCGGACGGCATGTAATCCTGCCTCCATGGGCTGCTGTGCGGCCTGCCCTCTCCAAAGCCAGTGGGTATGACACCCACCTGAGAGACTGTGGCTTTGCACTCCCCAGGACCAAGCATAAGGCATGTTGCTCCCTTCATAACCACTGGGTATGACACCCACCTGAGAGACTGTGGCCCATCACTCACCAGGATCAAGCACAGGCAGGTTGCCCCCTCCAGAACCAGTGGTCTTGTTACATCTCCCAGCTGAGGTGCCCCCCATCCCCCGTCCCCCTAAGGTGCCCACCTATTTACCAACTGAGGCTCCTGGCTGCAGTGTTCTCTCTGTGTTGAAGCAGGTGACATGTGTCGCCTTGGACTTTGGCCTGTAGCCATGTGTCCAACGAACATTGTGCGCAGGGCTGTGTCCCTTTTTCTGTATATCTGTATATACCTAGTATCTTGCCTAACTTATTTTTCATACTGTGTTGATCTCATTACATTCACTTTTGCTAAATCGCTTTGTCCTTGCATTATTCAGGTGAGTGATGGGGTAAAATATTATTATAATGCATATGGTTGTGTGTATGGTGTGTGTGTGTGGGGTGTGTATTGTGCATGTGTGTCACTCTCTTTTTCCTCCCCCCTCCCTTGTGTGCTAGGCGGCTGTACTCACTGTCGTTGTCTTCGCCGGCGTTGGTGTTCGTGGTGGAGCAGAACATAGAAGATCATAGGGAAGACATGCAGTTCAGGTTCCATTGCAGCGTGGTTCTTCCCTGTGTCTCCAATGGTGAGTCCGGTCCCTTCTGAGTTCAGTTTCCGCCAGGCTTTTGATGTCGTTGGTACCACCCCGGAAAAGGTGGTGGTTTGGCATGTCATAATATGGTGAGCGGGAACATTGCCTTCCGCCTGGCTGTAGGCGGCTACTGCTGTGGTGACTGTTGTTTCCGCCCTGCCGGCCGGTTTGGTACATTGGCTGTATATCGGAGATCTTTCAGATCTTTATCACCAACCGCCAGAGTCGTAATGAGGGCCATAGTCCCTTTAAGTAACAAGCACTTTGGTGATTTGGTCAGTCTTATTTTTAATACAGCCTACACCATGGGGATTGTATACTTTTTTAAGGTTCTGGTTTTGTCAGCACCTTCCTGACTGGGTTGGGAATTATTCCTTCAGCCAAACAATCATGTTTTGAATGTTTTCGGAGGTTTCCCGACTGTTTTGGCATTAATTGGATGTATCCTGCTGTTGCTATTTTTGATTCACAGTTGCTGCCCCATCTCAATAAGAGTTTTGGAGCTACCATGAGCCCAACTGTGTTGTGAACGTATGATGCAGTCTTCGAGCATCACTATTAGATGGACTTGCCAAAGACTAGTCATTGTTATTTAGACCCATTCTCTCCTGGGTGCAGCCTGTCTTCTGTTTCTTATAGTGCCCTTCCAAATGCGCATTGGAAGGGTGTCTTGCTTTGTGCTATGCACTTTCTATGGACATAAATCTGATGATGTTCTTTATGAAGGTTAATTGTCAGAACTGTACTGTGAGATTGTAGTGACTACGTGACGTTTCCTATGAGCCACTTGTAGAAAAGTAGCCTCTTTCTAGCATGGTTACCCCCACTTTTGGCATGTTTTGGCATGTTTGTGAGTGTGTGTCAGTGAGTGTACTCTGTCACTGTGAAGGACCCCAGTGCTCATAGATGAAACCTATATGTCAGTATATTGTGCCTGTCTCACTGGGACCCTGCTAGCCAGGACCCCAGGGCTCATAGTTTGTGGCCTTATGTATGTGTTGTGAGTAGTGCTTGACTGTGTCACTGAGGCTTTGCTGACCAGAAACTGAGTGCTTATGCTCTCTCTGCTTTTAAATGTAACACTATAGGCTAGTGACTTAATTTACCAATTTCAATTGGCACACTGGACCCCCCTTATATGTCCTTAGTATATGGTACCTAGGTACCCAGGGCATTGGGGTTCCAGGAGATCCATATGGGCTGAAGCATTGCTTTTGCTATCCATAGGGAGCTCAAACGAACCCTTGCACAGGTCTCCCATTGCACCCCGCGTGAAATAATGCACATGTTATTTTACAGCCATTTTCACTGCACTTAAGTAACTTATAAGTCACCTATATGTCTAACCTTCACTTGCTGAAGGTTAGGTGCAAAGTTACTAAGCACTAGCAAAGGTTCCCCCACATAGTTCAGGGCCATTTCCCCAGGCTTTGTGAGTGCGAGGACACCATTACACACGTGCACTACATATAGGTCAATACCTATATGTAGCTTCACAATGGTAACTCCGAATATAGCCATGTAACAGGTCTAAGATCATGGAATTGTCCCCCATTCCAAATATGGTATTGGGGAGCCAATTCCATGCATCATGGGGGCTCCACCATGCACCCCCAGTACTGCCAAACCAGCTCTCCGAGGCTTGCACTGCAGGTATAGCTGCTGCCACCTTACAGACAGCGTTCTGCCCCCCTGGGGTCTGGGCAGCCCAGTCCCAGGAAGGCAGAACAAAGCATTTCCTCTGAGAGCAGGGTGTTACACCCTCTCCTTTTGAAAACAGGTGTTACAGGCTGGGGAGGGGTAGCCTCCCAGAGCCTCTGGAAATGCTTTGAAGGGCACAGATGGTGCCCTCCTTGCATAAGCCAGTCTACACCGGTTGGTTCAGGGACCCATTCTCCCCTGCTCTGGCGCGAAACTGGACAAAGGAAAGGGGAGTGACCACTTCCCTGTACATCACCACCCTAGGGGTAGTGCCCAGAGATCCTCCAGTGTGTCCCAAACTTCAACCATCTTGCTTTGCAAGGTGTGGGGACACTCTGGAGGAATCTGAGTGGCCAGTGCCAGCAGGAAACGTCAGAGACCCCTCCTGATAGGTCCTTAGCTGATACGGTAGCCAATCCCCCTCTCAGGGCTATTTAGGGTCTCTCCTGTGGGTTCTCTTCAGATTCAGCTTGCAGGTTTCCTTCAGAAATCCTCTGCAACAACTTCAGACTCTTCTGACCATGGGTCAACTGCAGCCTGCTCCAAGAAACTCTGTAACTGCAACAAAGTGTCTACAAGAGACACTTTTCCCCAGCAATCTCAGCTCCAAGTCAGCACCTGCAACAGTTTCCACGGTTTCCACGCTCTGGGGACTACCTGTCTTCATCCTGCACCAGAAGGACCTAAGAAATCTCCCGTGGAGTGATATAGTCACTCCCCTGCTCCAAGCAGGCACCTTCCACGATGACGACCGGTACCCTGGGACTCCTCTCACAGCGACGAGCATGCTCCTAATGACACAGAGGGTGGACATCATTGACATAGACTTTCCTGAGGTCCTGTTGACGCAATTTGGAGGAGGTAAAACCTTGCCTTCCCTGAGGGCGACGGTACCCCTGTGTCCTGCATCTTCTTCACCTCTTGTGGCCTCTGTGCACTGTTTGCAAAATGCCTTCATGCACAGCCTGGCCCAGGTCCCCAGCACTCCATCCTGTGACACTCAACTCACTGAGTTGTTCTCCGGCGGTTGGACCTTCCTTTGTTGTGCTGCATCAACCGTGTTTTGCACCTCCTTTGTCCCGTGTCCTGGGACCTCTGGGGGTGCTGACTAGCATCCTGAGGGCTCTCTAAAGTGCTGATAGCCCCCTCTTTCTCCTCACACAGAGTTGAGGCCCCCAGGTCCCTCCTGCGTCCATCCATCGCCATTTTGATGCAAAACACACTTTTGATGTAGCCAAGGCTTGTTGGCGACTTCCAACACGAAATCACATCTGCAACAATCTTCACGCTGTGGGACATTTTTTGCATTACACAGAAACCCACTGGCATCTTCCTAGGGTGCATTTCTGCAGTCTTTGACTAACCATGGATTCTTCTTTTGCACCCTCTTCTGGGTTGGCAGGGGCTCCTGTCCTTCCTGGAACTTCTTACGACTTCTGATTTGGTCCCCTTTCTTTGCAGGTCTTCCGGTCCAGGAATCCAGCAATTGTTTGTTGCAGACTTGGTTGGCTGCTGCAAAATCCCATTCACGAGGTGTAGTGTGCCCTATGGAAACTTGCAGTACTTTACTCCTGCTTTTCTGGGCTCTGGGGTGGGGTCCTAGTGGATTTAGTGGCTCCTGGTGCCGCAGCATCTGGCAGAGCACAGAATACTGCCTCCTCTGCCACAACTATGGGTGAAATACAAGATCCTGTGTGCTTCTTCCAACTTTTGATCGAAGCTCTGGTGGTTTTATCTTATGCCTAAGTGGGGTCTCTCCTGGATAATCCAGTACATTGTCACAGATAATGGAGTCCAATTTGAGTTGGATGAGATGTGTGATTTTCCGAAGATTTTGTCAATCTGTCATTTGTCATCAGAGGATAGACTTATATTCTTCGTAAGCCAGTGGCTTAACAGAACACATGAATGGAATGTTAAGAACTTTCCTTGAAGACGTTCTTCATGAGACTTGGTGGGCCCAACGTAATACTCTAAACTGTGTTACAATGAAATCTCCTTTTTAAAGGATGAGGGGTAAAAATGCCAACAACAAACCTAATCCTTCATGGGTAGGAAGGTGCAAAGAATCAAGTGGAAATCTAAGGAGTTGAAGGTAAGTTTTATCGAGATGTAAAGAATATCAAAACAATTTTGAGATTAATTTTAATACTAAGAAAATCATTGAATTGAGAAACGGAAGGTTTGCGTTGTTGTTTTGGTGACGAAACCTGGCTTGATAAACAAGAGGAAGCTAGTGTTCGTGGGACCTCTTGTTATTAAAAAAGGGAAGAGAAGTGTGTGGTTCCGGACAATGAAGAGGTGTTTACTTTGTGCAGGTTGGTGAGAGCTGCACCTGGCATTATACCCCAGGAAAGACCTGATGCTGGTGTTTAGAACAAGCATAACAACAAGCAATACTATCATGAAATCTCAACATTTTCCAATTGACATGTGATGTGGCTCAGCACAACTACAGTGGAACATGATTTTAAAGAGGGGTGTGCAGATCCAGACACCGCCAAAGAGACATGTGCGGTGGAAATTTGTTAAAAATGAATTAAGAATTAACAAGGATTCACAACTTTTCTGGTGTAGACATAAATATGTCATATGTTCACTTTTTCAATATATTTTATTCTGTCTTCATATTAAATGACATCCCTGAAGTTTTTGTGCCCTTAGGGGTTGTTGAGAGTTTGTGCATTTTTTAATCTATTATCTATTTTCTTATCTTTCCTTTGTAGACAAGGGGATGCATTGTTGATACATATTATAATATTCTTTTCATTCTATTAATTTAATATGCAGTATGTCATCCTACAATCTTATAATATGAGAATGTCATTGAATGTTCTGGTGCTAAATCCATAAGGACAGTTAATGGAGAGTGAAGATGGAAATGGTTAGTGGGTCTGATTATTTCTATTTCACATGAATAAAGCTTCTAATGTGCTTGATCACCTCATGGGGGATTCCAATGGTTTTTAATTTGGCACCCTTTTTACAAACTGACTTGTTTTAATTTGGCCTTATGCTTTGGCCTGGCCTGTTTGTCAACATTGACATTTTGGCCCTCATTCTGACCCTGGCGGTCAGTGTTAAAGTGGCGGCCAACCCGCCAACAGGCTGGCGGCCGAAAAATATGAATTCTGACCCTGGCGGGAACCGCCAACACAGGCCGCCGCTTTAACACTCCGACCGCCACGGCGGTACAAACAAACAGCGCGGCGGTCACCGCCAACAGGCAGGCGGCAGACAATGTACCGCCCACCCTATCACGACCCACCAATCCGCCACCTTTTCCGGGGCGGGAACCCCGCCGATAAAAACACGGCGGAAACAGACATCTCCAATGGAAATCGCTTACCTCGACACACTCCACGCGGAATCGGAACAGCATGGAACCCAAACTCCACATCCTCCCAGCCATTGCCTTCCTGCTCTTCTTCCAGGATCACGAACCTCGCCGCAGACGACAACGGTGAGTACTGCACCTACGACACAGGGGAGGGGGGAGGAGGAAAGGTTACGGGCACACACATACGCCACAAACCCACCCCCACCCTCACCCCCACCGAAATACCTACACACCTATGCAGATAAAAAAGTCAGAGTGACACCCCCAACCCCCCCAAAACAAAGACAAAAGCCAATGAATGTAAAAGTAGAACCATATTATTGCAACAATAAAGAATAGCGACCTTAGCAATATATGAAGAATGAATACACATCTAGAACTCTATCCATACAAGCAGCAAAAGTCCGGCCCAGTCAATCAAAGTCCAAAGGTCCGTGGGTCAATGTGCAGCAACACATGGGCAAAGCCCACACACGAGATCCAGTCCATTGGAGAGAACACTGCTGGGGCATCACTAAATTAAAAAGACAGGCACCTCAGGGGGAAGGGAAGGGGGGGCACCTCAGCCACATGAGTCCTTGACGCCAGATCCACAAAGGGCCTCCATGCCTACTGTGCCATCCTGGGGCGTGCTAAGCCACAGTCTCACAAGTCTCTACAGTGGGTGGATTGCCCACTGTGCCATCCTGGGGAGTGCAAAGCCACAGTCTCACAAGTCTCCACAGTGGGTGGATTGCCCACTGTGCCATCCTGGGGAGTGCAAAGCCACAGTCTCACAAGTCTCCACAGTGGGTGAATTGCCCACTGTGCCATCCTGGGGAGTGCAAAGCCACAGTCTCACAAGTCTCCACAGTGGGTGGATTGCCCACTGTGCCATCAATGGGGAGTGCAAAGCCACAGTCCATCAGGTGGATTACAGAGACCACTGGTCATGGAGGAGGCATGGTGGGCAGAGTGCGTCGTGAAGGCCTGCCCGACACAGAACCGGGACTGCCAATGGGCCAGCGGTGCTTGAGATGAAGGGCCCAGCGGAGCGGTGCTTGAGATGAAGGGCCCAGCGGAGCGGTGCTTGACAGGAAGGGCCCAGCGGAGCGGTGCTTTACAGGAAGGGCCCAGCGGAGCGGTGCTTGAGATGAAGGGCCCAGCGGAGCGGTGCTTGAGATGAAGGGCCCAGCGGAGCGGTGCTTGACAGGAAGGGCCCAGCGGAGCGGTGCTTGAGATGAAGGGCCCAGCGGAGCGGTGCTTGAGATGAAGGGCCCAGCGGAACGGTGCTTGACAGGAAGGGCCCAGCGGAGCGGTGCGTCTCACGGCGGGGCCCCGTTCAGCGGTGCTTCTCACGGCGGGGCCCTGTTCAGCGGTGCTCCTCACGGCGGGGCCCTGTTCAGCGGTGCTTCTCACGGCGGGGACCTGTTCAGCGGTTCTGGTCACGGCGGGGCCCCGTTCAGCGGTGCTTCTCACGGCGGGGCCCTGTTCAGCGGTGCTCCTCACGGCGGGGCCCTGTTCAGCGGTGCTTCTCACGGCGGGGCCCCGTTCAGCAGTGCTTCTCACGGCGGGGCCCTGTTCAGCGGTTCTGGTCATGGCAGGGCCCCGTTCAGCGGTGCTTCTCACGGCGGGGCCCTGTTCAGCGGTGCTCCTCACGGCGGGGCCCTGTTCAGCGGTGCTTCTCACGGCGGGGACCTGTTCAGCGGTTCTGGTCACGGCGGGGCCCCGTTCAGCGGTGCTTCTCACGGCGGGGCCCTGTTCAGCGGTTCTGGTCACGGCGGGGCCCGTTTAGCGGTGCTTCTCACAGCGGGGCCCTGTTCAGTGGTTCTGGTCACGGCGGGGCCCCATTCAGCGGTGCTTCTCACGGCGGGGCCCTGTTCAGCGGTGCTCCTCACGGCGGGGCCCTGTTCAGCGGTGCTCCTCACGGCGGGGCCCTGTTCAGCGGTGCCTGTCTTGTGTTTCCAGTGAACCACACCTGGCCAATACTTGCCGCTCACTCTGCATCGGACCTTTCCGTTGCGGGGCCCTCCTGTGATGGAGTCCTGGGGCCCTGGCTCTCCTTCGATACCCCCAGAATGGGGCTGGTGGGGCCCTCGTGGCCAGGTCGGCTGCTCCCTGCCTTTTGCTCCTTGCTGCCCTTGCCCTCCTTGGCAGACTGTCCGTGGCCCTTGGCTCCCTTAGCCGATGTGGCAGGTGACGGTGCAAGGCTACCCTCCTTGGGGGCAGGCGTATCAGGCCTGTCGCGCCTGCCCTTCAGTTTTTTGGTCCTCTTCCCGGGGGGGGGGGCTAGCTGTGCCTTTGCTGCTGGACGATGTCCCAGCCTAAGGAAAGGGCGGACTCCAAAAACCAGGCACGACGTTCTTTGGAGTTGCTGGGCTGGTGGTGGCTGAGGTGTTTGTGGAACTCTTACGGGATGGAGGGGGTGGGTCAGGTGAGGAAAAGAGGTCCACTTTAGAGAGGAAAATTTTCTTTGGAGCCATGGGAAGGGTGGCTGGAGTGGGTATGGGAGTGGAGGAAGAGGTTGTAGGAGAGTCAAATGTGCTGTCTTTGGGTGCAGGTGCTTGGGCAGGAGGCTGACGTGAGGTGGATGGCTGTTGTTTGGGTGCCTGCCTGCGTTTGTGTGGTTGGGAAGCGGGGGTGACAGACACACTGGGAGAGGACACAGGGGACGTGTACATGGCAGTGGGGGTGGTGACTGCACGTGTGCGGACTGGTGTGGAGTGTGTGCTGGTGATGGGTGCAATGGCTGATGGTGGTGTGCTTGCAGGTGTGTGTGGAGACGTCACAGGGAGGGAGGAGGGAGACGAGGAGGTGGGGGACACAGAGGAGGTAGTGGCTGTTGGCATGTCTGCATCTGGATGTTGCTTGGGTGAATGTTTGTGTGTCCTGTGGTGCTTATGTCTGGATGACCTGCCCTTGGGTGTTGAGGTGTGTGCAGGCTGGTCTGTAGGTTTGGATGGGATAGGCAGAGGAACAGGGGAGTGGGACTGGGTGGAGGGAGTCAGAAGAGGGAGGCTGGAGACAGGGACAATCGCTGCCGTCAGTGCTGAGGCCAGAGACTTGAACGATCGTTGATGGGCAGCCTGACCCGAATGAAGGCCCTCCAGGTATGCATTGCTTTGATGCACCTCCCTCTCCACACCCTGGATGGCATTCAAAAGGGTAGACTGCCCAACAATGATGGTCCTCAGGAGGTCAATGACCTCCTCACTGAGGGCAGCAAGGGTGACTGGGGCAGGGCCTGAGGTGCCTGGGGCGAAGGAGATGGCCGGCTTCCTGGCCTTGCGTGCACGGGCCGAAGGCCGAGGGGCTGCTGGGAGGGCGGAGCTGGTGCGCTGGGTGGCGGCTGTACCTGTTTCTGCGGTGGGCATGGATGTTGCCACCACCGCAAGGGAGCTCCCTTCCGAGGACGTGTCGGTGTCGCTGCCGTCTCCACGGGTCCCCGTGGTGGAGCCCCCCTCGCCCTCCGTCTCACTGGTCATGTCGGAGTCCGTTGCATGGCCCTCCGGGGCCATGTGAGATGCAGCTCCCTCTTGCGCCGATGCCACTTCTCCTCCGCCTGATGATGCTAATGCACACATTCACAGAAATACAAAGAAAATGGGGGGGTGGTGGAAAACATAAAGACAAGTTGAGTGCATGCATTGGGGACACCGTTGGCGGAGAGGACAGACACAGAAGCCCCCTGCACTACGCTGCGCACTTGGGGTACACTACTCATTCAATGGGACATGCCCTACAAGCCTATGGGCGACAACTGCCCACACAGTATACACTGGTCCATGAATCGTGTTACTAGGCACCCTACAGAGGTGGGGGGCGGGGGCACCGGACCATACTTCACGGACGGGCCTATTCTACAGAAATCGCCTTGGCCTAGGGATACCCACAGCCCTCCTCCCCCACCCAGGCACCTCCACTGCGCGCAAAATAGCTGAATGTGCTGGTACTCACCCCCTTGTGTCTACTGTGATGTCCTCAAGCGCCCATCTAAATCGGGGTAGGCCACCGCCAGGATCCGGGACATCAGGGGGGTCAAGGTACGACTGTCACCCCTCCTAGGTTGGGAGGCCATCCCCAGCAGAGCCTCCGCGGTCTTCCTGCTCCCGCGGTGGATGTCCTCCCACCTCTTGCGGCAGTGGGTGCCCCTTCTGGGGTGGACCCCCAGGGCCCGGACATCCTTGGCGATGGCATGCCAAATGTCAATCTTCTGATGGGCGCTGACCTATGTGACATGTACAGGGGGGGAAGAGAAAAATCATCACTTTTCTGCATGCTCGATGTGAGTGGCCCCCCCTCCCCAACCTTGCCATGTGGCACATGTTCTCATCTGTCGTGCCATGCATTCGTCATTCACTGCCCTCCCCTCAATCGTACATCCTCCCCACTCAGGCCAGGCATTGGGCACTATGCATTGCCCCCTGTGTACTCACCTGTTGGTCTGGAGGCCCGTAGAGTAGTGCATACTGGGGGAGGACCCCGTCCATGAGCTTCTCCAACTCCTCGGAACTGAAGGCGGGGGCCCTTTCCCCAGTCGCAGCAGCCATTGTCACTTCCAGACCGAGGTCACAGCAGCACTTGCAGTATAGGTCCTCTCCTGTGGATGCTCAGGTCTCGTGTGATCAAGCAGAGAGAAAATGGCGGTTACGGCCGCGGCAGTGCGTACCGCGGCGGCGCGTTCCGCGACCGCCGGCGCTCACCGCCATTGGCTCCTGAAACCCATAGGGTTCAATGTTGTCCAATGCGGCTTTGCGCCGCGGACTGCGACCGCCTACCGCCACGGTGTGCCACGCTTGCGCTATTACCTCACTTCACATTGTCACACTTCACAGGTCAGGCAGCCGCCATTTCAAGGGCACACATGGCTTAATTCCTACTGCGTCACACATGGCTAGGCCTTACACCGACAATCATACTAGCCATTCAATCCCGAGAGATACGTGTACTGGGCATGCTGTGGGCACTTACCTGTGGGTTGCTTGACTCTGTGCTCCATGTTGTCCTTCCTAGGCATCGTCCGCTGGGACTTGCGAGGAGACGGAGGAATCTTCCCATGTACAGACCGCTGGTGGACCTGTCGACAATGGAAGAAAGACACGTCATACTCACCTACAGACTCAACCGTGCCACTATACAGGAATTGTGTGCCCAGCTGGAGCCAGACCTGATGTCACACATCCGCCAACCCACAGGGATTCCCCCTCTAGTGCAGGTGCTGTCAGTATTGCATTTTTTGGCAAGTGGATCATTTCAAACTACCGTGGCCATTTCATCTGGGATGTCTCAGCCTATGTTTTCAAAGGTGTTGTCCAGAGTGTTGTCTGCCCTGATGAAATACATGCGGAGCTACATCATTTTCCCTGAGTTGGGTGACTTGCCTACAGTGAAGGGTGATTTCTATGCCCTTGGACACATTCCCAATATCATTGGTGCCATTGATGGTACCCATGTGGCTTTGGTTCCCCCAAAAGACGATGAGCAGGTGTACAGGAACCGTAAAAATGATCATTCGATGAATGTCCAGGTGGTCTGTTTGGCTGACCAGTACATCTCCCATTTAAATGCCAAGTTCCCAGGGTCAGTGCATGACGCGTACATCATGCGAAATAGCAGCATCCCTTATGTGATGGAACAGCTACAGAGACACCGTGTGTGGCTAATTGGTGACTCTGGTTACCCAAACCTGCCTTGGCTATTGACCCCAGTGAGGAATCCCAGGACCAGGGCAGAGGAACGGTACAATGAGGCCCATGGGCCGACTAGGAGGGTGATTGAGCGGACCTTCGGCCTCCTGAAGGCCAGGTTTAGGTGCCTGCATATGACTGGTGGATCCCTAATGTACTCACCAAGGAAGGTGTGTCATATCATCGTGGCCTGCTGCATGCTTCACAACCTGGCTTTGCGACGCCAGGTGCCTTTCCTGCAGGAGGATGGTCCAGATGGTGGTGTTGTGGCCGCTGTGGAGCCTGCGGAGAGTGAAGAGGAGGAAGACAAAGAGGACGACACAGACAACAGGGACAGAGTGATACTGTAGTATTTCCAGTGACACACAGGTAATAATCTACTCCAGCATTGTATTATATCTGTAACTGTAGTGGCTCTCTACTGTCTGACCTTTCACCCCAATGTATGGTAACTTAGTTGTGTATATCACTTCCTATTTCAGTGATCTGATCCCCACGGAGTGCCCTCTGGTTTTTTCCCCCATGGACTACCGCTGTGTGACACTGGTATGTTGTCATCACAATGTAACTAGAAATGTTTTGTTGGTTATATCGAATACATTTGGTTTAAATAAATAGATAGCAGAATCCAGTTGGTTAATGTGCAATAATTGTGTTTATTGAAGTTTTAAGATAGGTGCATAGTTCAAACAGGGTGATGGTGGAGGCATGTCCATGGCAGAGTCCAGACTGTCGTTCCTACAGGTCCATTGTCCATATGCCTGTGGAAGGTGGAGCAGGGGCAGTTCAAGGTTGGACAGGGTAAACAAGTGGGACAGTGGGTTGACATCCGGGGGTTTCCGTGCATGGCGGGGGTCTTGACATCCTACTCTGTCTTCTTCCTCGATCTCAGGCCTTTCTTGCGGGGTGGTTCTTGTTCTGCAGGGGGTGGGGTCCGGGAGGGCCGTTGCTGTTGTGTCGGGGCCTCCTGACCACTAGCGCCGGTGGAGGTGGTGGGCTGTTCTTCCTCCATGCTAGTGGCAGGGGCCCTTTGGGGGGCCACATGGTCCTGCAATGTGGTGACAATCTGGTTGAGTGCCACCACGATTGTTCCCATTGCGGAACTGATGGTGCGCAGTTCTTCCCGGAACCCCATGTACTGGCCCTCCTGCATGGCCTGGATCTCCTGGAACCTGGCCAGGACCGTCGCCATCGTCTCTTGGGAGTGGTGGTACGCTCCCATGATGGTGGTGAGGGCCTCTTGGACATTGGGTTCCCTAGGCCTGTCCTCCCTCTGTCGCACAGCAGCCCTCCCAGTTCCTCTTTGTTCCTGGGCCTCTGTCCCCTGGACGGTGTCCCCACTACCAATGCCCCCAGGTCCCTGTTGTTGTTGGGGTTGTGGGTTACCCTGGGTGCCCTGTACTGGTAGACACACCGCTGCTTGACCTGTCCTGGAGACAGAAGCATGGGCCCGCTGGGTGGGTGCTGTGCTGGTGTTTCCTGAGGGGGGTAGGTCTGCTGTGGCCTGGGGCTGACTGAGGGTAACCGACTGTCCAGAGGTCCCAGATGGTCCGGGCTGGTCATCAGGTTCTAGGTCGACAGAGCTGCTGTCATCACTGGGGGCCTGTTCTGGGGGTGGGATGGACAAATCTGGACCCTCCTGGCTGGTGTGTTGGCGTTCGGGCCCTGCAGGGGTAGAAGAATATGGTTATTGATTTTGTGTGTGCCGCGGCGTGCGATTTGTGGGTGCCCTTGTCCCCCAGTGCTGGCAGTCCCATGTGGGAGGAGTTGTGATGGTGGTTTGTGGGGGGGATGGGTATGTGCAGTGGTCATGCTTAGGTGCTGGGTGTCCATGGTTTGTGCTGGCATTCAGGGGTTTGGGTTGGGTTGGGTGGGTTGTGCTGGTGAGACATTAACAGGGAGTATGTGTGCTGGGGGGTTAGGGGTGAGGATGGGGGTGTGGGTTGGCATGCTGGTGGTTGGGGGGGGTGAAGTAGTTGAGATTAGACTTACCAGAGTCCATTCCTCCGCCTACTCCAGCGAGTCCCTCAGGATGCAGGATGTTCAAGACCTCTTGCTCCCATGCTGTGAATTCGGGTGGAGTGGGTGGGGGTCCGCCGCCAGTCTTCTGCACAGCGATGTTGTATCTTGACACCATCACCCGCACCTTCCCCCGTAGGTCGTTCCAGCGCTTTCGGATGTCTTCCCGATTTCTGGGATGCTGTCCCACAGCGTTGACCCTGTCGACGATCCTTTGCCATAGCTCCGCCTTCCTGGCTATTGTGGTGTGCTGCACCTGTGTGCCGAAGAGCTGGGGCTCTACCCTGATTATTTCCTCCACCATGACCCTGAGTTCTTGGTCCGTGAACCTGGGGTGTCTTTGGGGTGCCATGGGGTGGTGTGGATGAGGTGTGGGGTGGTGTTTGTGGTGATGAGTGTAGTGGTGTGTGGTGTTTTGTGCGTAGATGTGGTGTGGGTGATGATGTTGGGTTCCTGTGTGTGTTGTGGTTTGCGTTCCCTGTGCTCTCTCTCTGTGTATTGCACCTTGTCTCTGAATTTCGCTTTGTGGGGGTTTGTGGGTGATGTGGGTGTGTGTTTTATATGGTGATGGGTGTGTGGGAGCGGTGTTTGTATGTGTATCAGGTGTGTGTATTTTGAATTGTCCAATGTGGCTGTGTTGTGTAAAGGTGTGGGTATTTTGAGCGCGGCGGTGGGTACCGCCAATGGAATACCGCGGTTGAAAGACCGCTGCGTGGATTCGTGGGTCGTAATGGCATGGGCGTGTTTGTGTTGGCGTGACGGTGGAGGTTTGGTCATCTCCAGTTTATCGCTGACCGCTGATGAGGCGGGCTTCAGTGGATGGCGGGTTTTTGGCGGTTTGGCAGTTGTGGGTCAGAATGACCGTGGCGGTTTACCGCGGCCGCGGCGGGATTATGGCGGTCTTCTGACCGGCGGTAAGTGCCTTTTACCGCCAGGGTCAGAATGACCCCCTTTATCTCTTCAATATACATATTTTATGTTGCACTTGCTTTTAAGTTAGATCTTTTATATTTTTAATAATTTAAAGTCCTGGACCCTATACTCTTGTACTGTCAAGGGGAGGGTGTAGGCCAATAGCCTGTGCCTTTAAAACATTGGACCTGATTACACCCTTTGTGGATGGGATACTCTGTCACAAATGTGATGAATATCCCGCCCGCCATATCACAAGTTCCATTATAGCCTATGGAACTAGTAAAACAGCAGGCGGGATATCCGTCACATTTGTGATTGAGTATCCCATCCGCCAAGGTCGTAATCAGGCCCATAGACATGTTTTTACTTATTTAATATTTTTTAAAACAGCCAGCTTTGAGCTCATTGTTTTTATATTTTAATCAGCTACATACTTTCTGAGAAGCAATAGTTGTTAGCAAAGCAAATTTATCAGCCCTTTGCAAGCATTTCACTTGTGCCATGTTTAAGGCTGTCATGTTCAGTTTAGATATTCAAACTGATATTTCTGCTCCAGGAGTTCAGGAGACGGTCTTTATTCCCTAGACTTATTACCACACCAGGTTTGTTCCTGGAACAATGTGAGAATCAATATATAAATACCAGATAGGCCTAAGGAGGGCAGAGGGCATTCCAGTCATGGCTGTCCTGCGACATTCACCATTCCATTCACCACCTCGCTGATCTTGGCACTTACTCTTCAGCCAAGGTAGAGGTTTGCCATCCAGACAACAGGCACACCCTAGCCATCCTTTTCAGGTATGAGGTCGGGGTCCTTCTCTTACATAGGGATAGGCAGAAGGGTTACTACTAGGAAAAGGACCCACTGGCAGTAGAGGAGCCCAGAGGGGCAGCTTCACAGCGGAAGAGCAATCCCTAAACAGCCGGTCTGGCCATCCATCCATAGAGGAGGCCTACCCACCACGTTCCTTGAGACAGTCAATCAGTCACAACACTTAGTGGGAGGTGGGGTGGTCATCACAGAAGATGTCTGTGGCCCAGGCCTGTAGACTGCAACACAAATACAACCCCCCTGCTCCCACCTCCCCTGGGACCAAATGGGCTGGGGATTACTTGCCAATGCCCTTGGAGACATGCTTTGGCCCACCACAGTGGGCAGTCAGAAAGGCACATCTGGGTCTATCTCCTTCTCTCCATTGCCTGGTATGTCTGCTTCACTTGTGGACACTTGATCTGACACTTAATCTGACAATTTGGTGCTGAGACATCTGAGGTAACAGTTATAATAATTCCAATGTCTTAGATACGCTGCCCTGCACTGCGAGATATACCTTTGCACCACCAAGCAGGTGAATAATGTCCAAAGACAAGAAGTCCAGGTCTCCTGGCCAAGGGAAAATGGACCGCTACATTAAAGCAATTAATCCTTCACCAGAGGAATGGCAACACCCCAGGCTGGACAATGCCGGCATCCTTGTGGCAATTCAAGCCTCCTGCAAGGAACTGGAAGGGATGATGGGCAAGGCAACTGTAAATAGGATCTCATAATTGGAGAACATGGTCTGGGGACAACAGAGACTCAAATGACAACCAAGGATATGCTGTGGTGGATAGATGATAATAAAAGCCACGTTCTAAGAAACAATCTGAGATTTATAGGATTCCCTGAGAGGGTGTACGGTCCCAACATGATGTGGTTCCTTGACACCTGGCTGTGACCAGCACCAAAGGTGCACCTTTGTCTCAATTGCAAAGTCTCAAACTGCAAAATATACTCCTGTTTCCCACCAACCTCAAATAATATATCAGGCAAAGTCACTCTTCTTCCATTCACCTGAGGAAGCCTGGAAATGGATTGAAGAATTCCCCACACTGACAAATCAGGGGAACAGCCAACACAACATTTTCCCTACAGCAGGGAAGAGGCTCAATGTAAGCACAGACAGAGACCATGAAGGAACAGCAGAAGGGCACCACAACGGGGATCACAGACTCCATAGTTCGAGCCGAGACTCATGGGAGGAGAAACAAATGTGGGAGACACCGAGGAGAGGTTGGATTCCGGATCATATTCCCCATACCCTCTGGCAGTGGCAATGGAAAACCTGGAGCATCCATCCGAGATGTACCTTTCACCCATCGTGATAACAGTGCTGAATGCGGCAGCATTACCACAGAATTGGGGAACATACCCAGGACATGGGGGGTGAACTTATCTCCTTTAAGAAAGACTTAGGGCTCCTGAGCTGAATGTTTTTTTTTCTCCTTTCCCTGTTTTTTGATGTTGCAATGTAGCTTGGGGCACCACATCTAGGGGTGGTTGGTCTAGGGTTGGCTTCTTGAGTTTAAGTGACTGAGTAAATAGGGTGGGAGAGGTGGGCTACAGACCTCTCTGTTTCCCTGGTGGGAAATTTTAGTTTTCCACTGGGGTCTTCACTCGCGGGGGCTTATCTGGGGTGGGGTTGGTGGTGGAGACAATGCTGAGTTCAAGGGTTAGTAAGAAGTTCAGCAGGGGACACAAACCTTTCAGCCAAGGTACAGCCTTGTAGGGGACACACACACAATGCACATCCACTGGACGAACTATGGCATGCAGCCAGTCTTTAGATACCAAAACCCTGTCAATCTTGTCCTGGAACATAAATGGCCTAGAGGACAAACTCAAAAGAGCCTTGGTGACCCAGTACATTAAAAGGATACAGCACAATGTTCTTTTACAAGAACACCATCTCCAGGAGACACACTGTAGATTCCAGGAGAGGGGACCCTACACCATCTTAGCACATGCAAATTATACATCAGGATCTAGAGGGGTAGCCATTTTGGTGAAAAAATAACCCTCTCTTTCAGGTGGTGATGCAATGGCCAGTTCCATCCAGGAGGTATGTGGGAGTGAAGGGACTTTGGGGCAGAACAGACTTTACTCCCCTTAGCACATATGCACCCCTAAGGCTTCAACTACCCTCACACTGACAAAACTCTCAGAAATGTTGCTGGAGGCCAACTCCTTCCTAAACATAATGGGGGGAATTTCATGGTGTCATGGAAGCAGAGCTGAACCAGATTGAGCCAACTGGTGCAGCTGCACCAGCCACCTCGCTCTCACTGTTTGCATCCACTCTTGGCCTCTCAGACCTCTGGCGATGTGCACACCCTAGTGAGAGGAGATAGTCTTACTTCTCTGGGACCCATAGAGTATTCTCTGGGTTAGAGTACATATTTGCCCCGGTCGAGGAAGTGGGCGGCATAAAGCAAGTGGAATGTCTCACCAGAGGGCACTCTGATCACTCTCTGCTACTAGTGAAACTTGATGGGAGGGGCCACAGGGGGCTAGTTGGAGACTTAGGGGGTCATTACAACATTGGCGGTAAAAGGCGCTTACCGCCGTGCAGAAGACCGCCAATACACCGCTGCGGCCGCGTAATTCCGCCACAGCTATTATGACCAACATCTCGGAATCCGCCAAAATTCAGACACCCACACAACATCGCCACATCAAAGGTCAGTGATAAACTGGCGAAAACAAAATCTCCACCTCCACGCCAACAGAAACATGCCCATGCTATTACGACCCACAAATCCACGCGGCGGTCTTTCAACCGTGGTATTCCATTGGCAGTACACACCGCCGCGCTCAAAATACACACACATCTCCAAAACACTGCCACATTGGACAATTCCAAATACACACACCTGAGACACATAGAAACACCACTCCCACACACCCAACACAATATAAAACACACATCCACATCACCCAAAACCCCTACGACCAACAATTAGAGACGAAGGCCAGAGAGACTGCACAGCCAAGACAACACCACCATACAGAGGCACACAACACCATCACCCAACCCACATCCACGCACAAAACACCACACACCACTACACATCACCACACACATCAACACTCACACCGCCCCACACATCACACACACCACCCCATGTCACGTCAAAGACACCCCCGCTTTTCCGAGGAGGAGCTCAGGGTCATGGTGGAGGAAATCATCCGGGTAGAGCCACAGCTATTTGGCTCACAGGTACAGCACACATCAATAGCCAGGAAGATGGAGCTATGGCGAACAATCGTGGACAGGGTCAACGCAGTGGGACAGCACCCAAGAAAGTGGGAGGACATCAGGAAGAGGTGGAACGACCTACGGGGGAAGGTGCGTTCAGCGGTCTCCAGGCACAACATCGCGGTTCAGCGGACTGGCAGCGGACCCCCACCTCCCCCCCCACAACTAACAACATGGGAGGAGCAAGTCTTGACCATCATGCATCCTGAGGGCCTCGCAGGAGTCGGTGAAGGATGGGACACTGGTAAGTCAAATCTTAACTATCATATCCCCCACCCTACCTGCATCCTATCACACCCCCCACCCTCCCCCCCTCCCCTATCACCCCAAATCCTCACTAATGTACTAATAACACAAACCACACATCCCAACACCAAGCCCTGCATGACAGAACTAAGCATGGACACCCAGCACTAAAGCATGCCCACTGCACACACCCATACAACCCCCTAAACCACCATCACACAAGCTCCCACACAGGAATGCTTGCACTGGGGTGCACGCTCACCCACCCATTGCACACCATTACACACACACATGCAATAATAATGCTCTTATGCCCCTGCAGGAACCCGAAGGACCGTCACCACACCAAAGGGTCCAGACAACACCACTCCACCCCCAGAAGAGGCCCACAGTGACGATAGCAGCTCTGCCCTACTGGATCCTGATGACCAGCCTGGACCATCGTGGGCCTCGGGACAGTCGGTTCCCCTTGCACAGGCACAGCCCAACACTGACCTTCCACCCTCTGGTAACACCAGCACAGCACCCACCCAGTGGGCCCAAACCTCCCTACCCAGGACAGGTCAATCAGCGGTGTGTCCACCACTACAGGGAACCCAGGGTAACCCACCACCCCAACAACAACAGGGACCTGGGGGCAGTGGTAGTGGGCACACGGTCCAGGGGACGGAGGCACAGGAACACAGGGGAACTGGGAGGGCTGTTGTGCGACAGGGGGTGGACAGGCCAAGGAAACCCACTCTCCACAAGGCCCTATCCTCCATCATGGGAGCATACCACCACTCCCAGGAGACAATGGCGACGGTCCTAGACAAGTTGCAGGAGACCCTGCGTCTGCAGGAGGAACAGTATTTGGGGTTCAGGGAGGAGCTCAGGACCATCAGCTCCGCCCTGGGCACCATCGTAGGGGTGCTGAAGGACATACAGCAGACCTTGAGGGACATGTGGCACTCCAAGGGGCCCCTGACACTAGCCAGGACCATGAACTGCCCACCACCTCTGCCGGCGCTAGTGGACAGGACGCCCCGCCACAGGACCACCACACCAGCACCCCACCCCCTGCAGACGGACAACCACCACGCAAGCGGTCCCTGAGATCCAGGAACAGGACAGAGCAAGATGGCAAGACCCCCGACAGGAAATCAGACCAACCTCCCACTGTCCCACCTAGTTACCCTGTCCATACTTAAACTGCCCCAGCTCCACTTCCTATGCCCAGATGGGCAGTGCACCTGTGAGACTAATAGACTGGACTTTGCCATGGACATTCCTCCACCATCACCCCTCACCATTTTACCACCCCCTCCAATAATTAGCACTTCAATAAACACCCTTGAAACACAAAACAATCTGGAGTCAGTCTGTGATTTAGTAAATATGTATTATCAATGACAGTGTGATAATGCGTTTCCTATTGTAAAGCTAACATACCTATGTCACACATCACAAGTCCTTGAAGGATGCAAGCAGATGACACGTTGGTAACCACACCCGTGAAACAGTAATCGAAAGGTACAACTCAGTTACCAAATAGTGGTTGAAACCGACAGACAGGATAGAGGTAGACCTGTGAAAGTTAATGTAATGTTAAACATGAAAATGTTCTCACCTGTGTGTCACTGGAAATATTGCTGTATGACTGACTCCCTGTTGTCGTTGTCTTCTTCCTCAGCTTCCTCCTCATCACTGTCCAGAGGCTCCACAGCTGCTACAACACCGTCATCTGGATCATCCTCCTGCAGAAAAGGCACCTGGCGTCGCAAAGCCAAATTATGAAGCATGGAGCAGGCGATGATGATCTGGCACACCTTCTTCGGTGAGTAGAATAGGGATCCACCTGTCATATGGAGGCACCTGAACCTGGCCTTCAGGAGGCCGAAGGTGCGTTTGATCACCCTCCTAGTCCGCCCATGGGCCTCATTGTACAGTTCCTCTGCCCTGGTCCTGGGATTCCTCACTGGGGTCAATAGCCAAGAAAGGTTGGGGTAACCAGAGTCCCCCAATAGCCATACACGGTGCCTCTGGAGTTGACCCATCATATCAGGGATGCTGCTATTCTGCAGGATGTAGGCGTCATGCACAGAGCCAGGGAACATAGCATTTACCTGCGAGATGTACTGGTCTGCCAAACAGACCATCTGAACATTCATAGAATGATAACTCTTCCTGTTCCTGTACACCTGTTCACTCCTGTGGGGGGGGACCAGAGCTACATGGGTCCCATCAATGGCACCTATGACGTTGGGGATATGTCCAAGGGCATAGAAGTCACCTTTAACTGTAGGCAAATCTGCCACCTCAGGGAAATTGATGTATCTCCTTACGTGTTTCAGCAGGGCAGACAACACTCTGGACAGCACGTTGGAAAACATAGGCTGCAACATCCCTGATGCCATGGCCACTGTTGTCTGAAAAGACCCACTTGCAAGGAAATGGAGCACTGACAACACCTGCACGTCAGGGGGGATTCCAGTCGGATGGCGGATTGGTGACATCAGGTCTGGCTCCAACTGGGTACATAGTTCCTGGATTGTGGCACGGTCAAACCGGTAGGTGTCGATGACATGTCGCTCTTCCATTGTCAACAGGTCCACCAGCGGTCGGTACACCGGAGGATTCTGCCATCTTCTCACATGTCCCAGCTGAGGGTGCCTACGAAGGACAACAGCGATGAATCAGTCATTATTCCTCCAGGTATGTACCCACAGTTACACACAAGAGTACACCACTCACAAATCCCTTCCTGTATGTGTGTTGAGTGTAGGCCTAGCTATGTGTGACACAGAGGTAAATCAAGCCATGTGGGCCCCTGAAATGGCGGCTGCCTGACCTCTAAACTGGGACAATGGGATTGTGGGGTAACTGCGCTGGCGTTGCACACCGTTGCGGTAGGCGGTCGTAGACCGCGGCGCAACACTGCATTGGTTAACATTGGACCCTATGGGTCCCAGGAGCCAATGAACAGGTGCGCCGGCGGTGATGATGCGCACCGCCGCGGACGTCACCGCCGCGGACGTGACCGCCATTTTCTATCTGTTCAATCACTAGATACCTGACCTTCGACAGGAGAGGACGTACACTGCAAGTGCTGCTGTGACCTCAGTCTGGAAGCGACGATTGCTGCTGCGTTTGGGGAAAGGGCCCCTGCCTTCACTGCACAGGAGTTGGAGAAACGGGTAGACGGGGTCCTCCCCCAGTACACGCTACTCTACGGTCCTCCAGACCAACAGGTTAGTACACAGGGAGCACGTTGTATGGGCTAGGCCTGGGTGAAGAGGGCTGGTTGGATGAGGGAAGGGGGCAGAGTTCATAGAACATTTATGCATGGGAATGAACGGGCCACATAGCCAGAGTAGGGAGAGGGCCACTCACATTGACGGTGCAGTTGGTAATGACTGCTCCCCTTTCCTTCTGCATGTCATGTAGGTCAGCGCCCACCAGAAGAGGGACATTTGGCGTGCCATCGCCAAGGAGGTCCGAACCCTCGGGGCCCACCAGAGACGGGGCACCCACTGCCGGAAAAGATGGGAGGACATTCGCTGCTGCAGCAAGAAGATGGCGGAGGCTCAGCTGGGGATGGCCTTCCAACGTGGGAGGGGTGCCCGTCGCACCATGACTGCCCTGATGTTCCGGATCCTGGTGGTGGCCTACCCGGAGTTGGATGGGTGCTTGAGGGCATCACAGCAGACACAAGGGGGTGAGTACTCTCACATTCTGCGGACTTTGCGCGCAGTGGAGGGGTCTGGGTGGGGGAGGAGGCCTGTGGGTGTACCTAGGCTAGGGCGAGTTTCGTAGGCTAGGCCCCTCCGTAATGCAGGCCATGTGGCACTCTACCCCACCTCAGCAGAGTGCCAAGTACAGGTATAGTTGCCCCAGTGGCATCCATGTGTGCAGATGTCCACCATAGCCATGTAGGCGATATCCCAGAGATTGCATGTGCAGAGGGCAGGAGCACAGCGTAATGCAGGGGGCTGCTGTGTCTGTTTTGTCAGCCAACGGTAGCGGGATGCCATGCACTAAAACTCTCTTTCTTCTTTCTCCCCCCCTTTTTCTGCTCTCCCTGTCCTTTTGTACATCAGCATCATCAGGCGGAGGTGCAGTGGCACCGGAGCACGAGGGAGCTGCATCCCACATGGCCATGGAGGGCCACACCACGGACTCAGAATGCACCAGTGGGACGGAGGGCGAGGGGAGCTTCACGTCGGCCACCGGATCACCAAGCAGCGACACGGACTCGTTCGCCGATGGGAGCTCCCTTGTGGTGGCGGCACCATCTGTGCCCCCCACTTCTACAGGTACAGCCGCCACCTCCCCTACCAGCACCGCCCTCCCAGCAGCCCATCAGTGTTCGCCCCGTGCCCGCTCACCCAGGAGGGTGGGCATCACCTTCGCCCCAGGCACCTCAGCCCCTGCCCCTGTCACCCCAGCTGCCCTCAGTGAGGAGGCCATTGACCTCCTCAGGTCACTCACTGTTGGGCAGTCTACCATTGTGAATGCCATCCAGGGTGTAGAACGAGAGTTGCAACACAGTAATGCATTCCTGGAGGGCATTCATTCTGGTCAGGCTGTCCTTCAGCGAACCCTGCAATCTCTGGCCTCAGCACTGATGGCAGCCATTGTCCCTGTGTCCAGCCTCCCCCCTCCAACCTCTTCCACCCAGACCCAATCTCCTGTACCCCAGCCCATCTCAAGCACACCTACAGACCAGCATGCACACAAGTCAGCACACACAAGTAGCTCAAGCAAACATAAGCACCACACAACCCACAGGCACTCACGCAAGCCTCACCCAAGTACAGACACAGCAACATCCACTGCCTCCACTGTGTCCCCCTCCTCCTCTTCTCCCTCCTCCCTCCCAGTCTCATCTACACACACACCTGCATGCACCACATCTACAGGCACCATGAATCGCACAAGGAGAACCAGCACCACGAGCCGCTCACCTGCACTCACCACCTCCACTGCCATTTACACGTCCCCAGTGTCCTCTCCCAGTGTGTCTGTGACGCCCCCTCCCCAAGTACACAAACGCGGGCACCCACACACCCAACATCCATCCACCTCACGACAGCCTCCAGTACCTGCACCCAAAACACCTAAAGTGACACCTCTGACAACCACCTCCTCTTCCTCCACTCCCAGACCCCCTCCAACTACCAATCCCAGTGTACGTCAGAAACTGTCCCTGTGTAAAGTTGACCTTTTTGCTCCCCCCCCTCCAATTCATCAGTCCCGTCGTAGCGCCTCAGCCAAAAAGCCTCCAATACCAGTGGGGCCTGTTCAAGGTTTGTGGAGTGCACCGGCCACCAGGGCAGGCAGTGTGACCCGGAGCCAAGGCACTGGCAGCCCACAACCTGTAAAGGCTCTAAAATTGGAGATTGGACGACGGGACCGTGTGAAGACTCCTGGTGGGAAAACAACTCACATAGGTTCCAAGGGGATTGGAGAGTCAGCTGTGACTCCACCAAAGGTGGGGAAGGGCCAGAGGAAGTCTGCCCAGCCTGTTGTGAGTGTCACGGCGGAGAAGGGCGCCATCATTCCCGGCGGTCGAGACCTAACCGCCAGCACCGTCGTTACTGGTCAGAAGGCCACCGCCAGAGTCACAGCCCAGGAGGGCCCAAGTATCGTCACTGGTCAGGAGACCACCGCCAGAGTCACAGCCCAGGAGGGCCCAAGTATCGTCACTGGTCAGGAGACCACCGCCGGAGTCACAGCCCAGGAGGGCCCAAGTATCGTCACTGGTCAGGAGACCACCGCCGGAGTCACAGCCCAGGAGGGCCCAAGTATCGTCACTGGTCAGGAGACCACCGCCGGAGTCACAGCCCAGGAGGGCCCAAGTATCGTCACTGGTCAGGAGACCACCGCCGGAGTCATAGCCCAGGAGGGCCCAAGTATCATCACTGGTGAGGAGACCACCGCCACCGCCGGAGTCAGTGCCCAGGAGGGCCACGGCTGCCACAGCCCAGGTGGGCTATGATGGAACATCATGCTGCAGACCAATGCCCAGTGTAGGGAACGTCATACCACACACCAATGCCCAGTGTAGGGAACGTCATGCCACACACCAATGTCCATACCAGAACCTCCATGGCAAAGCACCGCTGAACAGGGCAAAGCACCACTGAACAGTCCAAAGACCGCCATGGCAAAGCACAGCTGAACAGGGCAAAGACCGCCATGGTGAAGTCTGCTGAACAGGGCAAAGACCGCCATGGCAAAGCACCGCTGAACAGGGCAAAGACCGCCATGGTGAAGACCGCTGAACAGGGCAAAGACCGCCATGGCAAAGCACCGCTGAACAGGGCAAAGACCGCCATGGTGAAGACCGCTGAACAGGGCATGCACCGGGTAGGAATGAATAGACCGCCACATTAGGCATCCTTATCCCATGTGCAGCTGGGACAGTGACAGGACAGGAACTTTCACGGGGAGACTCATCCAGTCTGGGCACCAGTCCCCCCCAGAACCAGTGGAGAATGTTATCGACTTGTGAGACTGTGGTTTTGCACTCACCAGGATGGCACAGTGGGCAACCCACCCACTGTAGAGACTTGAGAGACTGTGGCTTTGCACTCCCCAGGATGGCACAGTGGGCAAGCCACCCACGGTAGAGACTTGAGAGACTGTGGCTTTGCACTCCCCAGGATGGCACAGTGGGCAAGCCACCCACTGTAGAGACTTGAGAGACTGTGGCTTTGCACTCCCCAGGATGGCACAGTGAGCAAACCACCCACTGTAGAGACTTGTGAGACTGTGGCTTTGCACTCCCCAGGGTGGCACAGTGGGCAAACCACCCACTGTAGAGACTTGTGAGACTGTGGCTTTGCACTCCCCAGGATGGCACAGTGGGCAACCCACCCACTGTAGAGACTTGTGAGACCGTGGCTTTGCACTCCTCAGGATGGCACAGTGGGCAATCCACCCACTATAGAGACTTGTGAGACTGTGGCTTTGCACTCCCCAAGATGGCACAGTGGGCAACCCACTCACTGTAGAGACTTGTGAGACTGTGGCATTGCACTCCCCAGGATACATCAATGGGCATGGAGCCCCGTCGTGGGTCTGGCTTTGCAGTAATCCGGCTGAGGTGCCCCCCCTTCCCTTCCCCCTGAGGTGCCTGTAGTATTTCTATCTGATGCCCCGGCAGTGTTCTCTCCGATTGCGGTCAGATATCTTTTGTGGGCCTCGCCCATGCATTTTTGGACTGTTGGTGCACGGACATTGTTATGTACATATCTGCACTACTTCTCGTAATGTATATATTTCTGACTGAATTTCGTATATATCTGTATATTTTTGTAAGACATGTATATTGCTACATTACAATGTTTGAACGGATTTCGCTTTGTCTTTTCATTCTTCTGGGGGGATTGTGGTTGTTACTGTGATTTTTGTGGATGCATTGGTGTGTATGTTGTATTATGTGAGGTTGGGGGTGGGGGTGTTTGGTGGGTGTCCCCCTAACTTTTGCCTCCCCCCTCCCCCATGTCGTAGGTGCAGTACTCACCGTTGTCTTCGGCGCCTACGTAGATGATGGTCGTAGAGGAGCAGAAAGACAAGGGCAGGGAGTATTTGGAGTTCCGGGTCCATGGAGTCCTCGTTCCTCGTGGGATGTGTTGAGGTGAGCGTTTTCCCATTGCAGAAACTGTTTCCGCAGTGTTTTTATCCACGGTGAATCCGCCCCGGAAAAGGTGGCGGATTGGCGGGTTGTGATACTATGGGCGGTTCATTGTGTTCAGCCTGTCTGTTGGCGGTGACCGCTGCGCTACTTGTCTGTACCGCTGTGGCGGGTGGTGTGTTAAAGTGGCTGTCTGTGTTGGCGGTTTCCGCCAGGGTCATAATTCCATTTTTTTACCCGCCGCACTGTTTGCGGTATTACTGCAGCTGTAACACCGTCCGCCAGGGTTGTAATGACCCCCTTAATGCATAGCACCTGGCAGGTGGGCTCCGAGTGGATACGGAATTGTATTTTAAGGAGAACGAGGGCTCAGTATCCTTAAAGGTGACGCTCTTGGAAGGATATAATGTAGTCCTCAGAGGCTCTGCATAATACCTAATTGCCCAAAAAGAAACAAAGGACGTATTGGTTCCTAGAACAGTTAGATTGAAAACTTCTGTACCTTAAAGTGGCCCTGGGTCCAAAATTGTGCCACCCTGAGCTCCAACAGTTGGAACTCCTGAGAGCAGAATACCACGTTCTGGCGCAGGAAGGGGTTAAGAAGCAGATGTGTGCCATGCTCCATAGACTATATGAGGCCAGGGATAAAGCCGGGAAGCTCTTAGTGTGGCTGGGTAGGAAGGAAGTGGAAGTCAGGTGGGTGTACTAGGTAGTGGGACCAGGAGCGGACTGCTACAACATGGAGAGAGCCATTACTAATGCCTTTGCTTGCTACTCTGAGGAATTATATTGAGCCAAGCCACTCATGTTGCACACTCTGTTGCCATCCCCGTATTAGATGGAGAGGTGTATGATGTGTTGGAAGCTGACGTCGCATTAGGGGAATCCAGGCTGCCACAGATAAGCGCAAATCTAATTAGACCCTGTGCCTAAATCAGTTAACCGTGGAATTTTTCAAGCATTACGGGAACCTCCTAGGAACACATTTACTGAACATGTTCCATGAGGTGGGTAGGCAGGGTACTCTTCCACCGGACCTTTGAAGGGCAATAATAGTGGTGACCACAAGGAATGCAAGTCTAGGGACAAATTAGATTCTTACAGTCCCTTCTCCTATTTAAACATCAAGGTGAAGATATTGACTACTATATTGGCCACCAGGGTCCTCCATAGATATCAATCTGGTTTCATGTTGGCAGATCAACTCAAAACAATTTACGACAAGGCTATACAATCAAAAAGAGGGACAGGGAGAATCAATGGTCCAGTGTACACTCCCCCTAACAATCTCGATATTAAACAAAAATGCACTGTTCCAAAAAATATGTAAGAGGAAACATCGCCAAGCACTCCTATATGTAGGAGCTAAAATCCTCACACATCTTATTTGATGTCATGCTTCATCATAGGATAGCTCCTCGTCAGACTGGCACTGCAATATCTGATGGGCCCCACAAGGGGGCTCTTTGTCGGAGATCTTGACTTACAGTGTGTGCCATGGTGAAAGCACTCAAACCTACTGGCAAAGACCAAGAGAAACCAGGAGAGAAGAGACAGGAAAGTTAAAATTGCCTCAGGAAGCTCCAAACCCTAGTTTATTGAATATGGCAGACTCCTGGACAAGATAAAAAAACAGTGTAGAGCAAACAGGAAATAATGTACCCACACTCTAGTGAAAACAAGGTAGAAGGAACTTGCTTCCACCAGGAAAGGTCAACGTGTTTCGCGCCTCACATTAGTCCAATCGGATCATATGGCATTTCATCAGGACCAAAAAAACAATAACTTCTCCTGAACTTAAATATGAACTCTATGAAAATTATACCAAATATTTGGAAATCAAAAAGAAACAAAAAAATGAGTTGACTTACTCACGAAAGTTTCACAGCAGATGGATGTGATCTAGAAGAGCCTGTGGATGAAAAAATATAAAACATAGCCACCACATTATAAGATAGATTAACTGGCACAAAGATTACCATGTGCAACTGAAAGTTATGGAACTGTGAAAATAATAGACCAATCAATGTACTTATGCCACCATCTTAGCTGATCAATAGACAAATGAATGGGAACAAAGCACTTCTTACCTATCCTAAATTATGGACTCAGCTCCATGGGACAAGGCGTGCCACTGGGCTAACGTTGTATCTGGGTAAGGAAGAAAGGTAAAGGGCAAAAAAACACAATGTGATGTAATGGGAACAGGACCGTGCACATAACAATGTATGCAGAACACTATACATCAAAGAGAATTACTCTATGGGTGTCATAAACAAGTGTTCTTTAGAAAGCATAATCGCTGTGCAGCTTAAACATTATGCTGCACTGCCTGGTAAAAGTAAATGCGTCAACAAAAACAACTCTCCGATGTGACGGAAAGATGGAAATCTAAAAAGTACCTACGACTGTGCCTGGCCACAATTTACAACCAAGACGCTCTATTCACAAATGACCGAAGGTCGTGAATGCTGTGACGATATGTGTGTAGGAGGCTGGCCTGGCTTATAGTGGGTGCCTTGTGGTACTTACACCTTGTGCCAGGTCCAGTTATCCCTTATTAGTAGATTAGAGGTGTTCTAGCAGCTTAGGCTGATAGAGATAGCTATAGCAGAGCAGCTTAGGCTGAACTAGGAGACATGCAAAGCTCCAACTATACCACTTATATCACTTAGCACTATATCATGAGAAAACACAATACTCGGAGTTACTAAAAATAAAGGTACTTTATTTTAGTGACAATATGCCAAAAGTATCTCAGAGGATATACTCCCTTAGGAGGTAAGTAATATACACAAAATATACACACACAGACCAAAATCAGGTAAGTAACAGTTAGACAAGTAGTGCAAACAGTGTAGAACACAATAGAATGCAATAGGGAGAAATAGGCCTAGGGGTAACACAAACCATATACTCCAAAAGTGGAATGCGAACCACGAATGGACCCCAGGACTAGTGTAGTGTGTAGAGGGTCGCTGGGAGTGTAAGAAAACACTAAGGGTGTCCAAAATACCCCACCCCAAGACCCTGAAAAGTAGGAGTAAAGTTACCCTACTACTCCAGAAAGACAGTAAAGACGAGATAGGGGATTCTGCAAGGACAACAACTGACTGCAAAGCACTGAAGATGGATTCCTGGATCTGAGTACCTGTAAAGGAAGGGGACCAAGTCCAAGAGTCACGCAAGTGCCCAGGGGGGCAGGAACCCACTAAACCCCGGATAAAGGTGCAAAAGGGCTGCCTCTGGGTGGAAGAGGCCTAAGATTCTGCAACAACGGAAGGGGCCAGGAACCTCTCCTTTGGTCAGAAGATGTTGCACGGCGTGCTGGAGGATGCAGAGTTGTTTCCATGCAGAAAGACTTCAAACAAGCCTTGCTAGCTGCAAGAGTTGGAGTTGAGGATTGTAGGTGCTGCCAGGGCCCAAGAAGGACCAGGAGGTCCCCCTTTGGAGGAGGAGACAGAGGTGGCACTCAGCAACAGAGACAGCCCATGCAGAAGCAGGCAGCACCCAAAGAAGCACTTGAGGAGGCACTTAGAAGATCTGAGGATGACGGTCAACTCAGAGCAACAAAAGAGGGTCCCACGACGTTGGAGTCCAACTCAGCGAGTTGGGCAATGCAGAGCGGTGTGCTGGGGACCTGGGCAGGGCTGTGCACAAAGGAAGTCTTGCAAAAATGCACAGAAGCCCGAGCAGCTGCAGTTCACGCAGTACCCAGGATTACTATCTTGCGTGGGAAGGCAAGGAGTTACCTCCACCAAATTTGGACAGAAGGGTCACTGTACTGTCAAAGACACTTGGATCCAGCTCCTGTGTTTCAGGGACCAGGCTCGTCAGGATGAGAGGGGACCCAGAGGACCGGTGATGCAGAAGTTTGGTGCCTGCGTTGGCAGGGGGAAGATTCCGTCGACCCACGGGAGATTTCTTCTTGGCTTCCAGTGCAGGGTGAAGGCAGACAGACCTCAGAGCATGCACCACCAGGAAACAGTCGAGAAAGCCGGCAGGATGAGGCGCTACAATGTTGCTGGTAGTCTTCTTGCTACTTTGTTGCAGTTATGCAGGCGTCCTGGAGCAGTCAGCGGTCGATCCTTGGCAGAAGTCGAAGAGGGAAGTGCAGAGGAACTCTGGTGAGCCCTTGCATTCATTATCTGGTGAGATACCCACAGGAGAGACCCTAAATAGCTCTCAGAGGAGGATTGGCTACAGAGAAAGGTAAGCACCTATCAGGAGGGGTCTCTGACGTCACCTGCTGGCACTGGCCACTCAGAGCTGTCCTTTGTGCCCTCACACCTCTACATCCAAGATGGAAGCAGTCTGGGACACACTGGAGGAGCTCTGGGCACCTCCCCTGGGAGGTGCTGGTCAAGGGAGTGTTCACTCCCCTTTCCTTTTTCCAGTTTCGCGCCGGAGCAGGGCTTGGGGAATCCCTGAACCGGTGTTCAGTGTAACACCCTCTCTCAGAGGAAATCCTTTGTTTTGCTTTTCTGGGACCGGTCTGCCCAGGCCCAAGGGAGGCAGAAACCTGTTTGAGGGTTGGCAGCAGCGGTAGCTGCAGAGAAAACCCCGGAAAGTTAGTTTGGCAGTACCCGGGCTCTATGCTGGAGACCCGGGGATGCATGGAATTATTCGCCCAATACTAGAATGGTATTGGGGTGACAATTCCATGATCCTAGACATGTTACATGGCCATGTTCGGAGTTACCATTGTGACCCTACATATAGGTGTTGACCTATAAGTATTGTATGCATGTAATGATGTCGCCGCACTCCCAAATTCCGGGGAATGTGCCCTGAACAATGTGGGGGCACCTTGGCTAGTGCCAGAGTGACCACACACTAAGTAACTTTGCACCTAACCTTCACCAAGTGAGGGTTAGACATATAGGTGACTTATAAGTTCATTAAGTGCAGTGTAAAATGGCTGTCAGGCTGCAGTGGCAGTCCTGTGTAAGAATTGTCTGAGCTCCCTATGGGTGGCAAAAGAAATGCTGCAACCCCAATACCCTGTGTACCTAGGTACCATACACTAGGGGATTTTAAGGGTGTTCCAGTGTGCCAATGAGAATTGGTAAAATTAGTCAGTAGCCTGCAGGACGCGTATGAACTGTTAGGTCCTTAATACTAGCTGATCTTTTAAAGCCAAAAAGGGGTTTAGGTATAGAGACCCCACCACTACAGAGAATCATCCATCGACTATTTATCAGTTTTTTCAAGGTATTGGAGAGAGGAGTATAAGTGGAGACACAGGTAAGGCGTTTGTCAGTCTCTTTTGGTACCGTTGACAGCAATGCCTCTCTGCTGTTACTGCGAGCATGCTTTCAGGCATTGCTGATGATCTTATGAGGGTAGTGTTGTTCCGGTTACTTTGTTGACAGGTCATCTGCTTGTATCTCAAAAGCTGCTGTAGTGCTACAATTATGACGAAGTCGCAGAAACTGTCCATAAGGTAAATTATCACGTAAAGCTCTAGGATGGTGACTATCATATAATAGTAAGCTATTATGGTCAGTTAATTTCTGATAATTTTGAGTTTATAATTTGCCCTGATTGATAGAGATCATCAAATCCAGGAACGAAATATGAGTGGAAGAAATGGTGGAAGTAAATTTCAAAAAAGGAGCCAAACCATTGATCCATAATAGAAAAGGATCCACCTCTTGAATCTGGCCTTGCCAGATAACTAGGATATCATCAATGTAACGACGTCATAACCTGATACTGCCAAAAAAAGGATTTGTGTCATTGATTATGTAGTGTAGTTCAAAGTGATACATGTATAAGCAGGCCAGGCTGGGAGCGAAGGTACTCTCCATAGATGTCCTCCGTATCTGATGGTACAATTGATTGTCAAACAGAAAGAAGTTCTCAGGCAAGGCTAGGGTGGCACATTGCATAATAAACTCAACTGGAGTGGCTGAGGACCAAGGTTTAGTGTGCCCTCTACTACCGGGAATGTCTCATCCTGAGGTATGTTAGTGTAGAGAGCTTCTACATCAAGAGTAATAAAAACCTGCACATAATCGGTGGCATTGATAGAGTCAATCAAGTTGAGGACATCTTTAGTGTCTTTCAGGAATGTAGAAAACTCTCTCACAATAGGTTGCAAAAAATGGTCACGAAAGGTCGAGAGGGGTTCAAGAACAGAACCTATCCCAGCCACAATGGGGCGACCGAGAGGAGGCGATTTGCCTTTGTGAATCTTCAGAAGACAATAAAAGTAAGGGATTCGTGGATGGGGATTTTCCAAAAACTCTGCCTCTTTATGAGTGATCCAAGCGTTGGTTTCTGCCTCATAGATCATGGTACAAATCTGGGTCTGTAGTCTCTCAGTGGGATCTCTAGAGATGGGAGCATAGTATGTCGAGTCACTTAAAAGGCGCAGACATTCCTTTCTGTATTCTAGAGAGTCAAGGATGACAATTGCCCCACCCTTATAAGCTGGTTTTATAACAATGGACTGGTCTGTTGCTAATATCTTAAGTGCAAGTTTCTCTCTTGAGGGGATGTTAACAAAGGTATGTGAGATATGTTTAAAGGGCTACTTATGTGGCTGACACAATCAATGCCCATTAGCAGCATTTAATTTACAGGACCTTGGCACAGGTACTTTACTAGGGACCTACGAGTAAATTAAATATGCCAATTGTATATAAATCAATTCTACCATGTTGTAAGGCGGGAACACAAGCCCTTTAGCACTGGTTAACAGTGGTAAAGAGTTCAGAGTCATTGAGCCAGCAAAAACAAAGTCAACAAAACTTGAGGATTAAAGGCAAAATGTTTGGGGGAAAACCACTCCAAGGATTTCAGGTTTAGTACCGATTTGAAGAGATTTTTATTCAGACCAAGGGATCTAATGTAGGTCAGAGAGTGCAACTTAGTGCCAATAAAATTAGTAAAAGCAAGATATTTGGTGTCCCACACTAGTACATACCCACAGAACCCACATAATATGCGACGGCCGGCCACCCTAACCTTGTTTAACAACATTTTTGACAAAGGTACTTAAAGAACAGGAGGAATAGGAGTACAATGTGCACTTTAGAAGGAAAGCAAAGTGTAAATGAAATAATAGCACAATACTCCCTTCTGGAGATAAACTAGGGAGCACACGTCCATTTTACTGTTGAAAGTGGGGCCAATAATTGTACAAGTGGTACTCGGAGCAGCGTGAGAATGGAAACATCCTCTTTGACATATGAAGGCAGATGGAATGTTGAGGTGGCCGAGGAACAGTTAGACAATAAAAGATAACAGAAAGGGAGAGAAGAGACGTAAGTGTATGGAGGGATGGGGCAAGCCGCAACCCTTGCCAGGAAAATGAACAAGGAAACATATATACATTTAAAAAAAACTGATTAGTGATAGTTAGGACTTTCGACAGGACATAACTGCCTAAAATGCATCAGTTAGAATTATGTAGGTTTAGCTCTGACGTTTTAATGTTGATAAGCCATTCATATTTCAATTTCTATTATCCTTTTTTGATTTCATTAACAATAACATGCAGATGAAATATGCGTGGTATCACTTGTAAAAATTGTTCATGAACTGGAATGTCTGAAAATGAATTATTCTTTGAAATGGTCCATTATGTCTGGCTCTTGTAACATGCTGGTAGATAAACGCTCATGTCTTGTCTATACATGAGATAATTTCTTCTACCACGGACAAACTACTACCACCCAAAAGCGATAATGTTAAAGCCAAAATGTGCTAAATGCCAATTGTTCTCAAAGGGGTGTCAGAATTAAAAAACAACAGCTATTTATTGCCATTTGACATAATCGACAATAAGAAGTTATGCTATCAAAATTAATAATGTTTACGTTACCCCTCTTTCTCATCCAGTACATGGTATAGGTTTAACATTTTACATATATGCAGATAAAATGCAAATTTTGTTGAATTCAGGAAGTGAAAATGGCACACTACTAGGTAATTCTACCCCAGTCCTTGACCTGACGCTCTGATGGATGAAAATGAAATGTCTGCATTAAATCTGTCTAAAGCGACCTTGTTCTTACTAAAGGTGTAGGGTTCTGGGACCTCCCTCTTTGGTTAACCTAGAAGATACAGTGCCCATGCCTCCTCAAGAAGTGTGAGACTTGGGGATCATTGTGGATCTTGGTTATCTTTGAAACAACTCATGGCTTTTTGTATCTGAGAAACTTAGGTAGCATATCATAAACATTTCCTAATATGCCACAAAAAACTTGCGGTGATATCGACTGATGTCTTGACTTTTGTGACTGATGATGCTGGCATACTTGAAAATGTGGTAAAAAAAGACTCCAGTAGAGTCAAATGTTAGCCATAATATTGTTGTTCTGCCTTAGAAAATATGATCCAGTCTCGAGTAGACTAAGGCCCTTGAGAAGAAAGAAGGCATAAAGAAAAAAGCAAGAAAGAAAGAAGGTTGCTCTACAGATCTGGATAGTTAATTGCGAATCAGCCTACTGAGCTAGCTCAGCAGCACACCAAGGTATATGCTGATTCCACTGCAACGAGCTATCTATCTGGCTCATGAATGTATACATGATTGAGCTCTTAAGGACTTATCTCACTGACTTCAAAGGTATCTGTGATTATTTTCTGAATGAACTAACTTATTAAAGGCATGAATATACCTGTAATTCCATAGGCTTCTTGCTTTGTTCATGGGTCACAATATAAAATGTTGGATACTAAAACATAAATTACACCCCATCTAGAATTGTTACAACTGGGCTGCAAATAAAACAGGATAAAGCCCTGTTTTCTTCTTGGGTAGACTTTAATAAAGAACCATTGGTGAAACCATGTCCAGGATAAAAGTATAATGCAGAATTATCTGCTTATTAATTCACTTACTGTAATATTGAAGCTTTTGGTTTCTGTATTATATTACTAGAATAGATAGGTAGGTATAACTTTACTTCATTGTGTGAACAGTAAAATGAGGCTATCTTAATACAGAACAGTTTCAAATGGAAACAATCTGGCATGCTGTGAAAAAAGCAGCAGCCAGGTAAAAGGCAACCCGAAAGGAATTTACAAGAGTGTTGGCAAGAGACAAAAACTGGTAAAGCTGGAATGTGCCTCTGCTTAGATCAAAAGTGCCCTTCTATAACAGTAGTCTCCAAACACAACTGGCCACATTAAAGTAATAATAAAGTAAAAACACAAACACTGGGACTGACACGCGGTACCTTGCATGTGGATGTGCTTCTTGTGAAAGAGCAAAAGGTAGCCACTCAAAATGAAGTTAGCCGGTGGCCGAAGTTGGGTGACCCATTGTATGTGAATGACACAACAACAGACCAATGGATGAAGAGAGGTGGCTGAAAACCCTTTTAAATAACAGTTATACATACAATTTAAGAGCAATACAAAGGGTTTTGGATAACACCAGACCACAAAAGAACACTTACTGTTCGCAGCCAGTTCTACCTCTCATGTATTGTTTGAAATTGCCATTCTCACCAGAGTAAAAATGAGGTTCTGGTCTTTCAGTTATCAAGGAGCCAAAATCTCGTAATCAGCCATTTCACATTTGTGACATCTCCAATTTTCTTCATTTTAGTAAAAATGTAACCCTTTTTTATTGTATCCGTCCCCTATGATGGGCAGTGTATTTCAGGAGAGAAGTGTCTTATTTGAACTCCACAAAACACCCACTAGAAATAGCGCACATATTTACTGAACAAAGACCTATACAGGGGTTAAAAATGGACTCTGCAACTCCATCCTTCAAGACGAAAGTCATCAGCTTGGGTTGAGTTATACAATAACCCCATAAGACTTCATTTTCTTGAAGAGTGAATGTAACCAGGAGAGCTGAGCAAGTTCAAGAAACTATGGGCGGTCCCTGCTTAGAGTTTAATTCTTAATACTAATGACATTTCTGTTTTAAACGTTAAAAAAGCCATTGGTATCTATGTAGGTACATGCATTTTTGTACTCAGATACTACTACTTTTCTCTAAATTCCACTTATTTCTAAATATGAGATTCTGCTTTTACTCTCTCGAGTTTTCTTCTCTACGAGTTTGCAACACTGTTTAAGAATTCATTATGTTTTTGTGAAGGAGGCAAAGATTGCAGGTGTCCTACAAGCGATCAAGAGCTTCTAAACATGTTTGCAATGTTATTGCTGTTAGAGCCAGTGTTTTAATAAAAATATTAATAAATATTCATGTATTCTGAGAAATGGATTTGTGTTGATAATGTAATAATGTAGAGAAAATTAATGTATGTATTTGAAAATGTATTTGAAAATGTGTCCACATGAGTGGCTGCCAATGTTCACGAAGTGTACTTATTAATGACTACTAGACGACTTATAGAAAGTGACTGAATTACATCTTACTAGACAGAGGAGGGAGTCTCCTTCTAGTATTGCAGGAGATATATTTGGAGCAATAATTCCTTCAGTGGGTGTTGTTCTGAATTCGATAAAGATTTGAAAGTTGTCTACTATTGTGGATAAGATGCTGACAAATTTTTCAGGAGCCATACTCCTGATAGATACTGAACTAGCTGCTGAAAGAGCTATAACTCTTCAAAATTGACTTGCTTTAAACTTTTTTTTAGGAAAGGATGGTGGTGTTTGCAAAATGCTTAATTCTAGCCATTGCTGTTCATTCATTCCTGATAAAAGTAAAGAAATTAGAAGCTTACTTACTAATCTGACTAATGAAAGTGCTGATTTGAAAGAATTGAAAGAACCAAGTGTTTAGGGAAAGTCGATACAGGTTTTGCTTCAATGGAAAAGCGGCTCAGCAACATTGGGAAAGGAATTTTATTAAAAATAATGCAGGGAATATTAATTATTGTGGTTTGACTAATTGGAATATGGGTAATATGTAGATTGTGTAAAATTATTAAATTGAATAAGTCAAAGAATAATCAGAGGAAGGAAGAAAAGAAAATGGAAAAGTTGTTCAGAAACATTTGAAAAAGGAACAAAAATCTGAAGGGATAGAAATGATAGAATTTTAGCTGATGCAAAAATGTGTGAATGATCGTTTAGTGTGATGACACATTTAGTCATCAGAGGGGGGATTGTTAGAGCAGGTGCTTTAATAAAAATATTAATGAATATTCATGTATTTTGAGAAATGTATTTGTGTAGAAGATGCAATAATGCAGAGCAAATTAATGCACACATTTGAAAATGTGTCCACGTGAGTGGCCGTCAATGTTCACGAAGTGTACTTATTAATGGATTATTAATATGAAATGATGAGCATATGTTTGATTAATGTAGTAATATGTCATATTAAGGGTTATGTGTTATATATTAGAACATTGGAACGTTGGCAGCTCCATTGAAAACAATGGAGTGCTGCAGTATTTTACTGGCCGGTAAAAGCCCGCCTCGCCAACATTCCAATGTTCACTTTGCTCACAGCAACAGCTGTGTACAAAGCCAAATCCCCTCGGGCTCCGTGAGGAATTTGTTTTATTTAATAGAACATTCTGCCTTCGGCTCGGGCCTTTAAAGTGGGAGCGGGCCTTTAATAGCCAGTAGAGCCCGCTACGGCGGGTTCTACGGCTATACTAGTCTTATTAATTGTAGGCCTTAACTTAGCGGAGGTCTTGGCCTAGTTGCATGGCCTAATGTCAAGCTGTATTTCTTAGGCGTTTAATAAAAGTGTTTGCTTAGAGAATTAAATTGTGATTTTACATTGTGCTGACCTAATGTGCTTGTGACCAAAGTCTTTCTCATAAGAACTGTTTGCTAGAAGATGCTGTTCCTGTTGAACGTAACATTGTAAGTGTAATGCGTGTAAGACTGACTTTCTCAGGAGAAAACAATAGAGACACTGACTAGAGTATAAGCTGCAAAAATATTGTTACATGATGAGCCGGATGATGAGGCCATAACAAGAGAAGCCAATCAGCGACATGTGAACCGTGAACTAGTAGAAACTGCAGATTTGATGTTTTAGTTTTATTGGACAAAGAGTGAACATGTGATCCCTTGACCAATAGGGACTTGGGAAGTAGTTTAGGGAATCTAACTTAGCAGGACTACACTGAGGGAAGACATCACATTTGCCCATTTTCATTCGTGCCGAAAGGCCATTACTTTCTTGAGCGTCTTGACAAGAGACATGCTTAACTTTAATGCTTAAAGACTTTGGGGGTTATTACAACTTTGGAGGAGGTGTTAATCCGTCCCAAATGTGACGGATATACCACCAGCCGTATTACGAGTTCCATAGGATATAATAGACTCGTAATACGGCTGGTGGTATATCCGTCACTTTACCTTCACTTTTGGGACGGATTAACACCTCCTCCAAAGTTGTAATAACCCCTTGTGCGTTTTCTGAACTTTGATGCTGAATCCTGATGCCTTGCTGACCAGATTGATGTCCTGATGACGAAAACTGTCACAGCCTGCTGATCCAAACTGAGAATAGGTATATCTACTCATGAGATTGTTTGCTATGTCTATTTGCTTTTCTTTCTAGGTACCAACTGCACTATTTTGATAGAGAACTAGTTATATGTTTTCCAAATTTGTGTTGACTAAATTGTTTTGCATTAAGTCCAACATGCTGATTCTAATCTGATGTTAGTTAAGGCCCTCACTAATGAAGTACCCTGTATGAAATAACCTTTGATGTCGTTCTTTGCTGAATCTAAATGTATAAAATATCGTTTGCACGGTTGTTCTTGTTATTCCTTTGCACCATAACCCTATATTGTGTAATTGTTCAAGCTTTGATTAGAATACGTTTCTTTCGCAGATTCGGTCAGCTAGTGCTGTTTCTGTACGTTTTTCATTTAATTTTGAGATTAGTGACATTAGCATTGTTAATATAGGGAAATAAATATTCTAACTTTTACCTAAAGGTGTGGTTATTCATGACCTTTCAGTCATGGTGTGTGATAATTACTGACTCCTATTGATTACTAATGCTATTGATTATCATTGATTATTAATGTTATTGATTGGTTATTAATAATTGATCTGCATGTACAGGATATACTGTGGGAACATCTTAAATGCGAGTCAAAAGGTTAATCAACCTATTTGCATCCCCTTGTAAGTTTGCTTATTAAGGTCAGATAAGCCAACATTGCCCTCCAACTTTCTAGAACATCAAAGTGCCACTTCCTCTCTTCAAAAAGGTAATTCCTGCTTCTTTACAAAGTCCCACATAGTTGCACCCTGAAGAGCACCCAAGAGTCTGTATTTCTGAGGTCTGGGCCACAGTCTAGTTCTTCTGCTACACAAGAAATGCCTAGAAAAGAGAACAGTGTTCCATGACTTGTCGCATCAATTTTGGTAACGAGCATACACTCTTATAAAACATATCTCCATGATTGCATTTGTTTCATCTACTGGCCTACCAATATTCCAGGATGGGAACTTTTCACTTTCATTTTCAAGCTGTAAAGTCAGCATGCGAATGTCAGAACCTCCAACTAGTATGAGTCATTTTGTTAACTAGTGAGCTATACCTCTTTTAGTTTATGTATTGATGGAAGAAATACAGGTTTACATATACCCCATGTGTCTCGAAAGTCAAGAAAGCAATTTGTTGACCACTATTATATTGTGTTGAATTAAAATCTTGCCATTTGGAAGGAAATTAACTGTATTCATTGTATACGTATCCAATAAGATGTTTGTAGGAATGCACATAAAGCATTGATGACGTTGTGCAACATATGCAGGTTTAGGCAAGGAAAACTGAGGACTGCCCTAAATAAAAGAGTGCTCGAGGCCAACCTTTTGTCCATGTTGGGTTTGAGAAAGCATTTACTCTGACTCCTGGCCTCGTCAGATAAAAAAATCTGAATGGATTGTATTAATTCAGTGTAATGAGCTGTGGTTCAATTTTTGTGTTGCACTGGACCATGAAGTACCAGCTACAACCACAGTGCATTAGTCCACTTCTCGCATTAGAGATATAGTTGGGGGAAATTTAAAGTACACCAAGGTGCCAATCTGTCCTTCAGTTGTTCTCCTGTGCCATCACAAAATTATGGAGTTGTCTTACACTTAAATTTCTTGCTTCAGCATATAACACATTTATGACCCAGGTTTAGCTAAAAAGATAATAATGGTGCTAATTAAGAGAGACAAGAGGCTTTATTTGGTCCATTGACCATCAAAGCAGCACAGTACAATAAATAATCACAATTAAATACAATCATCTATAATCTAATATAAAACATTGATACATGTGAATAAAATCAAAATACACCTAAAAATTTCATCTAGATCAACATCATAAGTCCTTGATTTTTAAAAAACAGCGGCATATATGCCACGCAGCCACAAAAAACTTACTGACTGCAAGAATAAGATCATATGAACTGTGACTTTTTAGAATCCTTAGTGCAGAAGTACAACTATTTAATCCCATATCTCGGCAAATTTTGCGGATCCATTTTGACCGTGGGGTAAAATATGCAGGACAAAAAAAATTAAATGATCAACAGTTTCTGAGGCACCTCCACAGACAGGACATATATCAGAAGTAGCGGACGGCCCCCAGCTACTGGTTAAGGACAACAATGGCAGGGTTCCAAACCGAAATCTTGCATACAAGCCTTTACCATGCAGGTCGGATATGATATCTAGATAAGGTTCATATTGCGGAAGCCATTTAAAATCAATATAGAGGTTCGTCAAGCGGCCATGTGATTTGCAGATTATATAATTGTCCCTTACATAGGACCAGTAAACTGATTTAAAAAAAAAATTGGGGTGTCTCTCTAAGTTATGAGGATTTTCCCAATAATCACCCAGTCCCAACAAACGGAACCAATGGGACACATGTCTGATCCATGGAATTGTAGCAACATTTTGGCTTTTTAGTAGATCAAGCAATGAAACCTTATATATTTCCAACTCAGGGGTAGTCCATATCCTTTTCCAGTATAAGAGGTCTTAAAACAACTATGTCAGCTACTCGATTTAACCCCAGGTCAAAAAAAAGAGGAATCAAAGGTGTACTGCGGGGACATGCAATTAGAGCCCTCGCTAAATTATTTTCGCCCACTGATATCTTACTGCAATTGCGATATCCCCATACTTCCGCCCCGTACAGGGCTGCACCCTGTGCTTTGGCTATATAAATTTTAATCGCAGGGGATACTGCCTTTGTTGTAGAATTTCGATAAAAACACAGTATGGGCGCGGCTCTATATTGTAGCAGCCCCGCACTCTTCGAAATCTGGTTTTCCCAGGATAATTTACTGGTTAGCCTAACACCCAAATAATCTATAGAGCTAACCTTGTTTAAAGGGAGTCCATCAATGTTGATAGTACATCTTTAACTGGGAACAGTGCAAAGCACCATCAATTTGGTTTTACTGATGTTTACCTCCAACCCGTGTTCTCTACAAAATAAATTAAATATATCAACTACCCCCTTGGTGTCTTTGAAATGAGAAGTGAGTCATCTGCAAAAAGGAGAATAGGGATCTTTTGTACATCCAGAGATGGGGCATCATTCTGGCATGTAGTTAACTCCTTTACCACCTCATCAATGAAAAGGGTAAATAATAGAGGGGCCAGCACGCAACCTTGGTGAACACCCCTTTTAACGGGGATTTTTCCGGTCAACTCGCCTTGCTTGCCCCATCTCACTTGTGCATGGGTGTTTTCATGGAGTCGCTTTAGCAAAAGTAGTATGTCGACTGGAACCCTCAGTCCACCTACCACTTCCCACAGTTTAGCTCTGGGGACCAGGTCAAAGGCAGATCGTAAATCTATAAATACTACATATAAGGGCTGTTTAAAAAGAGCAACATGTTTCCAATACAAAACAGCCAGCCTAAAAACCTGATCCACTGTGCTTGTTTTCAAACGAAAACCAGCCTGAAGTGGGGAAAGAATCTGTTGGTCTTCAACCCAGCTGGTTAGCCTCTGTAAGAGTTGTTTAGCAAAAATATTTTTGTAAATTATCAATGGGGCTAATCGGTCTATAGTTGGTGGGAAGATTTACATTGCCTTTTTTATAAATTGGTATAATTTCAGCCCCCTTCCATGTGTCAGGAATTTGCCCCCTTGCAGCTATACTATTTGAGATTGCATTTATATACCAGGACCATATTTTTGGTTCTGATTTATAAAGATCTCCTGGGAACTTATCCAGCCCAGGGGCTTTGCCGGGTTTTAAAGAATTAATAGCATCAAGAGCTTCTTTGATGGTAAATAAAAGAAATCATCAGTTGCATAAGCACCTCCCCCAGATAGAGACAGACTAGAACGTAAATTTGGTCTTACTGTTTGGGAATAATCTTCATCATGTGCCATCAGATCTGCTGGCAGAGCATAGAGACCGGAAAAATGCTCCACCCAGCTTTCCGGTTGTATATATTTATCAGGAGAATTCCTGCCATCATTTTGTCTTTTGGTCAAAAGTTCCCAAAAGTACTTGTTATTGTTTGATCTTAAGGCATGTAATAACTCCTGCCACAAGTGGTCCTCCCACAACCTTTTTGCTTGTATTATGGTGTCTTTGTATATACGTCAAGCTTGTTGAACCTCCCCCTGGGGGCCTGAGATAACCGCTGCTTTTAGCCTGGACTTTGCCCTTGAGCAACTCTCATCGAACCATCCCTTACCGACTGCTTTCCTTCCACTATGCCTAGGGCCACCCTTATTGCAGAGAAAAAAACTCTGCAATTGGTGGGCCAAACTGTCATGTATGTTGAGAATTGGAATGTTGGCAACATCCTGATCCTCATACGCCGACAAATTATCTAAAAAAACTTCATAGATCCCTTTTAGTAAATGGGGGTTGGACATCCCTTTAGGCCAGGCAACCTTCGTAAAATTATTACTCCAGCAAGGTAATGGAACCACTATATGTAGATTATTTAATGTCCTCCTAAACATTTCCCCGGACAATGTGAGAAGCAATGGAAAGTGATCACTCTCAGGTCTCGCTACCACTCTCATGTCCCTCAAGTGAGGCCACAGCCTAACATCCACAAGAAAATAATCAATGGTACTTGTAGACATACCCCGTTTAAAAGTCAATGCTGTGTTTAAATCAGAAGATGTTCTGCCGTTAAAAGCCCTACGTCCATATTTTAAACATAACGTGGCCAGTTGTGTAGCCACCCGAGAACATGTGGAGAACCAAGTGCTAGTTAACTGTGGTATCCCCCATAGCTCATCTTCTTCATCAGTAAAACCACTAAGCAAAGGGGAGGGTTCAAATGTGCAGTTCATGTCGCCAGCAATAATTAAGAGAGTGGGAGGTTGGAGACTATCCAAAAAGTCGGACAATAAAACCAGTGTCTGGGACTCTGAAGCTTGTGGATCAGAACAAATATACACATTAAAAATAACAATTGTAAAATCCTGTTTAGACTTAATTTGTACACTCATTAGATCAGCAGAATCAATATCCAATAACAAAAAGTCACATTGCAATTTCACATTTAAAAGTAACAACAACCCGCCTTTAGCACAAATCCGTCCCTTCTCTGGAGGTAGGGCAGGAACACAAAATTAAGGGAATCAATCAATATTATTGAGACCCTCAGCCGAAGTTTCCTGGAACAGGCAGATGTCCATGTCTTTAATATAAGCAACCCATTCTGGAGCGGCCAGTTTCTTGTCTAGACCAGCTATATTCCATGACAATAGAGACAATGAACTTTTAACTGGGTCATTTTCAAGGATCGAACTACCTAAAAATCCCTTTTGTACAAATCATTGCCACAAATACCCAACAACGGCACCCTACTGCTTTCCTTAGTATGTAGGTCCTCAGGGCTAGACTCAATACACCTGCCAGATCGGTGGCCAGTCACACAGTGTCAGGCAGCTGACAAGAATTAATAAATACCTTAGATGTAACATCTCCTCGGGGGCAATTTGAACCACCAAAGCCTATATCTTGACAGGGGCCAAACGGGTTCAATGTAAGCGTTATCCCCCCCTGCTCAATACTTTGTTCGAACGGGTATGGGTATCAAAATCCATAAGTTGGGTCACCAAAGTCTTGCCTACAAGGTGAATAGAAATTGTGTCAAAATTAGTATCTGGAATACCACTTCTAGCTTCTGCTAATATATCTGAGCGGATGACAGAAAGACAATACCGTCGGGAGCGTAACCAGTGTATTACCTTGTTGGTTAAGGAGTTGTGGCTCTCGACTAATCCTGGTGGCAATTTGGTGACATCAGCCAGCTAAATTATATTATCTACACCTCCCATGCCTGGGTCCTGCTCCTTGTTGGCTGTGCCACCAATATCATTACAAAAAGGGGTTTTACTTTTATGGGGGGGTTCGGATGTCCTAATTAACGGTGATGGAAGTCTGCCCTCCTGGCCAGCTATTTTTGGGGAGTTGTCTCCCCTGGCCCTTTCACTATTAACATCAGGGGGGTCAGAATTGCTTGTCCTGATCTCTGAATGATCTCTGCATCTGAGTGCTCTATCGGGCACCCCTCCATGTCTCCAGTTGTCTTTGGTATGGTTGGGGTAATAACCCTCTCTACCTATTGGGGGCAATTTCCCACAGTCAGAGGAGGCCATAACCCCCCTCACCACAGACCCCGTTAATGGAATAACCCGAGTAGGCGCTTTACTTTCTCTTGTCTCCCCACTAGCCCCTTGACATTTACATCCGCAATGGTGCAATGGTTTTTCCTTCATTAATCTTGTTAATTCTAAAACCAGATCCCTGACTTCCTCCACTCTCTGGATGACTGAGGCCAGGTTAATACTACTGTCTGGTAACTCATGACCTTTCAAATCGCAGAGGGATGGGTAAACTGGCAACCGGAATAACAGGACCAGGTAGAGATTGAGGCATACCCATGGGCATATGCTGATCCCCTTTTCCTGACAGTGGCTCAAAACGATTGTTACATAATAATGGTGGAGCCACCTTGATCACCGGACTCAGTGGTAAAAGAGATGGCATAATTGACTCAGTGGGAGGCCCCTTTCGGGGAACTGGAGGACAAGGTGCACTGCAGGATGAGGACAGCGCAGATGCTGCAACAAGGTGCCTGTGAGTATACAACCCCTTGCTTCCATCAGGCTCTAATAGGGTGTCGGGATTTGGTCTTTTTCCCTTTTTAACAAATATTTCTGGAACTTTCCTATCCCTGGAAGAGTATATATATGGAGGAGGTCGGTTGCGTCAAATTAATTGGGCCCACCCAAAGAGACTGGATTCAAGGATTTGCCTCAACGATTTTTAGCTTTCTTAGTTCCCTTAGCTGGGGCCAGTATATCTGTGGCCTTTCTTTTCCCCATGTTGCACAAGCAGTCACAAGCAATCACAGAATGTCACAAGGCCACAAGATACGATTGTACAGTTTTCCTTACTTGCGTATTATGTTCTCCTGCAGCCGAGTTGGTCAGCCCTACCCAGCCTTTTGTGGGGGATGACAGTAATGCACAGGCCCTAAAAAAATTATATTGGGCTTGGAGGATATAGTCCCTCCCCGGCTGGAGTTCGCTGAGTGTTGAGCGTCGCCTGAGATCAAATTGAATCCTCTTGCTGGAGGCAGTGATCCAATTTGCAGATAATCACAAGGTTCGTCCAGCCTGACCTCTCCCAGGTGATGACAAGTATGTTAAGCGACAGCTCCTTCCTGGGGTATCACATAACTCGTACTGGTAAAGATGAAATCCTGGACCCATTAAGTATTGCCACAAAGGACTCAGAGGGGTTGCCCAGCCCGGCCTCTGACGGTCTTTGATCGGCGTGGATGGGCATGGATGGGCCCGCCCTTGGCCCACGCGGGTCCCGTGCAGCAGAGCGGCGCGGCGAGTTATCAGCGCCCACGTCCGAGTCAGCCCCCTCAAGATTGGTAGATCTCGCCTGGGACAGCGAGTCCCACCAGGAGATAGGGGCGGCAAAAGGCAGGAGCAAACGGCAGCGGAGCAGCGTGGCGCGTTATCAGCGCCCGCGTCCGAGTCTAGCCCCCTCAGGATTGGCAGATGTCTCCTGGGACAGCGAGTCCCACCAGGAGATAGGGGCGGCAAAAGGCAAGAGCAACCGGCAGCGGAGCAGCGGAGCGCTTTATCAGGGCCCGCGTCCAAGTCCAGCACCCTCAGGATTGGCAGGTGTCTCCTAGGGATAGGGGCGGCAAAAGGCAAGAGCTAATTATTGCTTTCCTTTACCTATGTAATTATATGCAATTCAAAGGACATGATAACTATGATTGCTATGTTACGTGGACTAATGTTATGTCATGTCACCTTGTCTCACCTCATCTCACCTTATCGTAGACCACACTGTAATCAAATCAAGATTTCCTAGCGCTGAAGAATTCCAAGGAAAAGTAGTAGTTGAGAAAAGAAAATGAATGGACTATTCAGTATAGAGTTACAGACATGGTAACCCTGAATAAAAATGAACCTCCTATATTTCACACATTCATGACCTCATTCAGAGGGCGTGGTAACAAATCAGGTGCCCAAAATGCATCTGGCACACCTGTTCTCCTCTTCCTCTCTCCCTTCCCCCACTTCATTTAGCGTTTTGGGAAGATGTCCAGATGGCTCAATTAGTATCAGAAACTTGCTTGTGGGAGACCAAGGGCATTAGAAATGTCAGAAGATTAGTCCAATTTTGGGTGCCACTTCTGAAATCATTTCTATCAGCATCCTTTCCAAATTAGGCTTGCAATTAAACCACGGTGGTCCCTGTAGGAGGCTGGACTGGCTTGTAGTGAGTACCAAGGGGTACTTGCACCTTGCACCAGGCCCAGTTATCCCTTATTAGTGTATAGGGTGTCTAGCAGCTTAGGCTGATAGATAATGGTAGCTTAGCAGAGCAGCTCAGGCTGAACTAGGAGACGTGTGAAGCTACTACAGTACCACTTAGTGTCATATGCACAATATCATAAGAAAACACAATACACAGTTATACTAAAAATAAAGGTACTTTATTTTTATGACAATATGCCAAAGTATCTTAGAGTGTACCCTCAGTGAGAGGATAGGAAATATACACAAGATATATATACACAATAGCAAAAATATGCAGTATAATCTTAGAAAACAGTGCAATCAATGTATAGTTACCATAGGATGCAATGGGGAAACATAGGGATAGGGGCAACACAAACCATATACTCCAAAAGTGGAATGCGAACCACGAATGGACCCCAAACCTATGTGACCTTGTAGAGGGTCGCTGGGACTATTAGACAATAGTGAGAGTTAGCAAAATAACCCTCCCCAAGACCCTGAAAAGTGAGTGCAAAGTGCACTAAAGTTCCCCTAAGGACAAAGTAGTCGTGTTAGAGGAATAATGCAGGAAAGACACAAACTAGCAATGCAACAACTGTGGATTTCCAATCTAGGGTACCTGTGGAACAAGGGGACCAAGTCCAAGAGTCACAAGCAAGTCGGAGATGGGCAGATGCCCAGGAAATGCCAACTGCGGGTGCAAAGAAGCTTTGACTGGACAGAAGCTGAGGTTTCTGCAGGAACGAAAAGGGCTAGAGACTTCCCCTTTGGTGGACAGAAATCTCTTGCCTTGGAGAGTCGTGCAGAAGTGTTTTCCCGCCGGAAGGACGCCAACAAGCCTTGCTACACGCAAATCGTGCGTTTGGCGTTTTTGGACGCTGCTGTAGCCCAGGAAGGACCAGCAGGTCGCAAATTGGACCTGCAGAGAGAGGGGACGTCGAGCAAGACAAAGAGCCCTCACTGAAGCAGGTAGCACCCGGAGAAGTGCCAGAAACAGGCACTATGAGGATGCGTGAAACGGTGCTCGCCGAAGTTGCACAAAGGAGTCCCACGTCGCCGGAGACCAACTTAGAAAGTCGTGCAATGCAGATTAGAGTGCCGTGGACGCAGGCTTGGCTGTGCACGAAGGATTTCCGCCGGAAGTGCACAGGGGCAAGAGTAGCTGCAAAGTCGCGGTTCCCAGCAATGCAGCCCAGCGAGGTGAGGCAAGGACTTACCTCCACCAAACTTGGGCTAAAGAGTCACTGGACTGTGGGGGTCACTTGGACAGCGTCGCTGGATTCGAGGGACCTCGCTCGTCGTGCTGAGAGGAGACCCAAGGGACCGGTAATGCAGCTTTTTGGTGCCTGCGGTTGCAGGGGGAAGATTCCGTCGACCCACGGGAGATTTCTTCGGAGCTTCTGGTGCAGAGAGGAGGCAGACTACCCCCACAGCATACACAAGCAGGAAAACAGTCGAGAAGGCGGCAGGATCAGCGTTACAGAGTTGCAGTAGTCGTCTTTGCTACTATGTTGCAGGTTTGCAGGCTTCCAGCGCGGTCAGCGGTCGATTCCTTATCAGAAGGTGAAGAGGGAGATGCAGAGGAACTCGGATGAGCTCTTGCATTCGTTATCTAAAGTTTCCCCAGAGACAGAGACCCTAAATAGCCAGAAAAGAGGGTTTGGCTACCTAGGAGAGAGGATAGGCTACTAACACCTGAAGGAGCCTATCAGCAGGAGTCTCTGACGTCACCTGGTGGCACTGGCCACTCAGAGCAGTCCAGTGTGCCAGCAGCACCTCTGTTTCCAAGATGGCAGAGGTCTGGAGCACACTGGAGGAGCTCTGGACACCTCCCAGGGGAGGTGCAGGTCAGGGGAGTGGTCACTCCCCTTTCCTTTGTCCAGTTTCGCACCAGAGCAGGGGCTAAGGGGTCCCTGAACCGGTGTAGACTGGCTTATGCAGAATTGGGCACCTCTGTGCCCAACAAAGCATTTCCAGAGGCTGGGGGAGGCTACTCCTCCCCTGCCTTCACACCATTTTCCAAAGGGAGAGGGTGTCACACCCTCTCTCAGAGGAAGTTCTTTGTTCTGCCATCCTGGACCAGGCCTGGCTGGACCCCAGGAGGGCAGATGCCTGTCTGAGGGGTTGGCAGCAGCAGCAGCTGCAGTGAAACCCCAGGAAGGGCAGTTTGGCAGTACCAGGGTCTGTGCTACAGACCACTGGGATCATGGGATTGTGCCAACTATGCCAGGATGGCATAGAGGGGGCAATTCCATGATCATAGACATGTTACATGGCCATATTCGGAGTTACCATGGTGAAGCTACATATAGGTAGTGACCTATATGTAGTGCACGCGTGTAATGGTGTCCCCGCACTCACAAAGTTCAGGGAATTGGCTCTGAACAATGTGGGGGCACCTTGGCTAGTGCCAGGGTGCCCTCACACTAAGTAACTTTGCACCCAACCTTTACCAGGTAAAGGTTAGACATATAGGTGACTTATAAGTTACTTAAGTGCAGTGTAAAATGGCTGTGAAATAACGTGGACGTTATTTCACTCAGGCTGCAGTGGCAGGCCTGTGTAAGAATTGTCAGAGCTCCCTATGGGTGGCAAAAGAAATGCTGCAGCCCATAGGGATCTCCTGGAACCCCAATACCCTGGGTACCTCAGTACCATATACTAGGGAATTATAAGGGTGTTCCAGTAAGCCAATGTAAATTGGTAAAAATGGTCACTAGCCTGTTAGTGACAATTTGGAAGTAATGAGAGAGCATAACCACTGAGGTTCTGGTTAGCAGAGCCTCAATGAGACAGTTAGGCACCACACAGGGAACATACACATGCACACCTATGAGCACTGTGGCCCTGTGTGACAGGGTCCCAGTGACACATACATATAGGCCATAAACCTATGAGCACTGGGGTCCTGACCAGCAGGATCCCAGTGACACATAACAACCATACTGAAAACATGGTGTTTTCACTATGAGCACTGAGGCCTGGCTATCAGGATCCCAGTGAGACAGTGAAAACAGTGACAAACACCCTGACATACACTCACAAACAGGCCAAAAGTGGGGGTAACAAGGCTAGAAAGAGGCTACCTTCTCACACAACCCCCCCCCAAACGAAGGACAATAAGGCTAACCTTGGCCAGTTGAGACTTTATTGTCTAAGTGGTGATAAGTAGAGAGTAGCTCTGCAATAGACTGGTTACTCCCTTTATCATCCACTATATGGTTACTTCCCTGTGGGGATGTAAACCACCCTGTTTGAAGTTTTTTAGCTAAGCAACAATGTGAAGATGTATTTTCAGAGTTTCTATCAGTAAGTTTTAGTTTAGAGCAGTGGGAATTGTCTACTGAACCTATTTGTAGTGATGGAAATGCCAGACAGGGATGCTGTCTCAGGAAAGCCATAGCTGGGCAAAAACGTTGTCCATCTGGCTGGAAGAGAGAACAGGGATGCTGTTTCTCTTGAGTTGGGGCAGGGCAGGGATGCTGTCCTATGAGCTCCACACTAGGGCAGGGATGCTGTCCTAAGTGTTGTGAGGTAGTGCAGGGTTTCTGCACTAAAGTTTCTCTGGGAGGGTTGGAGGGATGCTCCATGTTAACTAAAATGGTGCTGTTTTTCTCACCAATGTTAGTTATCCCACAGAGAGGTACTTCCACCTCAGGGAGTCCAGCTTTGCCAGCTGATGATTCCCTTGGAACAGGTGCCACCCCAGGAGAGGTTTCTCCCACCACAGGAATAGTATCCTGAATGGTAGGGTGGTTAGGGGATACTGTGATACCCTTTTTACCTGTTGATGGAGAGGGATCCTGAGTTTTCAGGCCTTCTCTCCTTTGCTTTTTCATTTCACTTGAAATGAGAGGGAACAATTCCTCAGGGATGCCCAGCATGGCTGCATGGGCATAAAACTCTACATCAGCCCAACCTGAGGCCTCTAGGTCATTACCTAAGAGACAGTCTACAGGTAAGCTAGGTGATACCACCACCTGCTTAGGGCCAGTAACTCCACCCCAACTAAACTGAATTATAGCTAAGGGAAGAAACTTAGTGGAGTTATGGACATCAATAATCTTATACTGTTGTCCAATGATGTGTTGATCAGGGTGCACTAGGTTTTCAGTCACCAAAGTAAAACTGGCACCTGTGTCCCTGTAGGCCAAGGCCTCAACACCATTTATTGAAACTGTCTGCCTGTACTTATCCATTGTAAGGGGACAAGCAGCCAGTGTGGCAAGGCCAATGCCACTAGGTGTGACAGAAACTGTCTTGGGACTGATTACATCAGTTTCCACTATGGACCCATAAGTGAACCCAACTACACCCTTTGCTTGACTGTTGCCAGCAGTCCCACCACTAGTACCACTACTGCTAGGGGCACTAGAGCTTGATGTATTAGTGGTGGTAGGCTCAGGGGGTTTACCTGGACAGGACTTATCCCCTGGCCTATGGCCTCTGTTTTTACACACAAAGCACCAAGGCTTTTTAATGTGTGCAGGTTGAGAAGAAGAGGAAGAATTAGTTTTATCCCCACCCTCTGAAGAGTGTTTAAGATTTGAAGTGGGATCTTTGGTTTTACCCTTATCCCCATGCTTATCTTGAGATTTTTCACCATCTTTCTTCTTATTGCCATCTTTGTCACCCCCTGTATGAACTTTTCTGTTCACCCTTGTTCTGACCCATTTGTCTGCCTTCTTTCCCAATTCTTGGGGAGAGGTCAGATCAGAGTCTACCAGGTACTGGTGCAACAAATCAGACACACAATTATTAAGTATATGCTCTCTCAGGATTGTGTTATAATCAATCAATCAATCAATCATAGTATTTATAAAGCGCGCTATCTACCCGTTAGGGTTTCGAGGCGCTGAGGTGGGGGGGGGGTGGAGAGGCTGTTTAGCGGTCGAAGAGCCAGGTCTTGAGGAGCTTCGGGGATGCCCGGAAGCATTCAGTGGAGGGCCCGGGGTTGAGGGCGCGGAGCTCTTCGGCCGAGAAGTGGGCGCGGGAGGCGCGAGGACCAGGGGGGGTGGCGCTGGGCGCGGTACAGGCGCGGACGGGCGCAGACGGGCGCAGACGGGCGCAGACGCTGGCGCGCCTCCGGCGCGCCAGCGGCGCGGACGCGCAGCGCCAGCCATTAAGAAGGGAGGGGGCAGGGGGGAGGGAGGAGCAGCTGGGAGGCGGGAGGCGGGAGGCGGGAGGGAGCGGCAAATGGGGGCGCGAGGGGGGCGGGGCCGCAGGGAAGCAGCGGCTGGGGTCGAGGAGCGCACAAGGGGCGAAAGGCACAGAAATCGGGCAAAAACAGTCACAAATGCAGGAAAAAACAGAATATGGACACAATACTGGGATTAAATACGATCGGGGAGACAGCAATCAGGGGGGCACAATGGGGCAAAAAGCGCCGGCGGCGAGGCGCAGAAAAGCGGAAAAAAGCTGAAAAACAAACTTACGGGACGGCGGAAGCGGCACTCGGGTCAAGTGAGCCCACTAGCCACCAGGGATGAGGCGCAGGAGGATGCCTGCGGGTGGAGGAGGGCCTCGAACACGCAGACGGCAGCGTGGTCGTGGGGCAGAGGCAGAAGGCAGCAGGTTGGTGCTGCGGTCGTGAGGGGCGAGCTCAGGACCTGAACCAGGTCCGAACTCGCTCACTGGCGACGCGCAGCGCCAGCCATTAAGAAGGGAGGGGGGAGGGAGGAGCAGCTGGGAGGCGGGAGGCGGGAGGGAGCGGCAAATGGGGGCGCGAGGGGGGCGGGGCCGCAGGGAAGCAGCGGCTGGGGTCGAGGAGCGCACAAGGGGCGAAAGGCACAGAAATCGGGCAAAAACAGTCACAAATGCAGGAAAAAACACAATATGGACACAATACTGGGATTAAATACGATCGGGGAGACAGCAATCAGGGGGGCACAATGGGGCAAAAAGCGCCGGCGGCGAGGCGCAGAAAAGCAGAAAAAAGCTGAAAAACAGGCTTTCATAATCAGTAACTTTACTGCCATGTAACCAACCCTCCAAGGCCTTCACTGAATGGTCAATGAAATCAACCCAGTCTTGTGAAGACTCCTTTTTGGTCTCTCTGAACTTTATCCTGTACTGTTCAGTGGTTAAGCCATAACCATCCAGGAGTGCATTCTTAAGAACTTGGAAATTATTAGCATCATTTTCTTTCACAGTAAGGAGCCTATCCCTACCTTTTCCACTAAATGATAGCCATAGGATAGCAGCCCACTGCCTTTGAGGGACATCCTGTACAACACAGGCCCTCTCAAGTGCAGCAAACCACTTGTTAATGTCATCCCCCTCCTTATAAGGGGGAACTATCTTGTGCAGATTCCTGGAATCATGCTCTTTTGCAGGATGACTATGGGGAATACTGCTGCTGCCACCATGGGTATCTAAACCCAACTTCTGTCTTTCCTTCTCTAATTCAAAAGACTGTCTATCCAAATCCAGCTGTTGCTTTTTAAGCTTCAGTCTGGTTTGTTCCACCCTCAACTTATTGAGTTCCCTCTCTAACATTCTGTCATCAGGGTTGGTGGGAGGGACATTTCTAGAAACAGAGCTATGATGGGAATGAACAGAAGGAGACCTGTCCCTTACAGAAGCCAACTTAACAGCTTGGTTTACAGAAACATTACTACCAGTATGGTGAGAATAAATGCTTTTGCTATGATGTGAGACAACACTATTTATTTGGTGTGGCTCATCATCATTACCATCTATGCTAGATTGTCTAGTAATGGGCAGGCTAGGAAGTTTCTTTCCTGAATCTTTTCCTGGGGGAGTCCCTGAATCAGATTGGGAACTATTAGGTACTTTTTCAACAGATGGGGCACCTATGGCCTTATCCTGTTCTCTAAGCATGTTAATTAACAGTTCCAAGGCAGGATTCTTCCCTACACTCAAACCTCTCTCTATACAGAGACTCCTTGCTCTTTTCCAGCTAAGGTTGTCATATGCAAGTTTGGACAGATCAACACTTTGGCCTGTGCCAGACATTTTTTAGAGAGAGTTAAAGTGATAGAGAAAGAGACAAAAGTTTTCAGAACTTTTTGGAAAGACAGAAAAAAAACTTTTTAAACTTTTAAGAACTTTTTGAAAGTTTTAGAAGTACTTTTCAGCACTTAGAAAAGAGTGAAAAGAGGAAATGCAAAACTTTTTGGCTATGTGTATATACACTGACCTTGTTTTGTATATTTTTCTCTTATGAAAAGTACAATGACAAGAGTGGTAAGTAGTCTCAAGCACTTATCCCACCACTGCACAACCAATGTAGGAGGCTGGACAGGCTTGTAGTGAGTACCAAGGGGTACTTGCACCTTGCACCAGGCCCAGTTATCCCTTATTAGTGTATAGGGTGTCTAGCAGCTTAGGCTGATAGATAATGGTAGCTTAGCAGAGCAGCTCAGGCTGAACTAGGAGACGTGTGAAGCTACTACAGTACCACTTAGTGTCATATGCACAATATCATAAGAAAACACAATACACAGTTATACTAAAAATAAAGGTACTTTATTTTTATGACAATATGCCAAAGTATCTTAGAGTGTACCCTCAGTGAGAGGATAGGAAATATACACAAGATATATAAACACAATAGCAAAAATATGCAGTATAGTCTTAGAAAACAGTGCAAACAATGTATAGTTACCATAGGATGCAATGGGGAAACATAGGGATAGGGGCAACACAAACCATATACTCCAAAAGTGGAATGCGAACCACGAATGGACCCCAAACCTATGTGACCTTGTAGAGGGTCGCTGGGACTATTAGACAATAGTGAGAGTTAGCAAAATAACCCTCCCCAAGACCCTGAAAAGTGAGTGCAAAGTGCACTAAAGTTCCCCTAAGGACAAAGTAGTCGTGTTAGAGGAATAATGCAGGAAAGACACAAACCAGCAATGCAACAACTGTGGATTTCCAATCTAGGGTACCTGTGGAACAAGGGGACCAAGTCCAAAAGTCACAAGCAAGTCGGAGATGGGCAGATGCCCAGGAAATGCCAGCTGCGGGTGCAAAGAAGCTTCGACTGGACAGAAGAAGCTGAGGTTTCTGCAGGAACGAAAAGGGCTAGAGACTTCCCCTTTGGTGGACGGATCCCTCTCGCCTTGGAGAGTTGTGCAGAAGTGTTTTCCCTCCGGAAGGACGCCAACAAGCCTTGCTACACGCAAATTCGTTCGTTTGGCGTTTTTGGACGCTGCTGGGGCCCAGGAGGGATCAGGAGGTCGCAAATTGGACCTGCAGAGAGAGGGGACGTCGAGCAAGACAAAGAGCCCTCACTGAAGCAGGTAGCACCCGTAGAAGTGCCAGAAACAGGCACTACGAGGATGCGTGAAACGGTGCTCGCCGAAGTTGCACAAAGGAGTCCCACGTCGCCGGAGACCAACTTAGAAAGTCGTGCAATGCAGGTTAGAGTGCCGTGGACCCAGGCTTGGCTGTGCACGAAGGATTTCTGCCGGAAGTGCACAGGGGCCGGAGTAGCTGCAAAGTCGCGGTTCCCAGCAATGCAGCCCAGCGAGGTGAGGCAAGGACTTACCTCCACCAAACTTGGGCTGAAGAGTCACTGGACTGTGGGGGTCACTTGGACAGCGTCGCTGGATTCGAGGGACCTCGCTCGTCGTGCTGAGAGGAGACCCAAGGGACCGGTAATGCAGCTTTTTGGTGCCTGCGGTTGCAGGGGGAAGATTCCGTCGACCCACGGGAGATTTCTTCGGAGCTTCTGGTGCAGAGAGGAGGCAGACTACCCCCACAGCATGCACAAGCAGGAAAACAGTCGAGAAGGCGGCAGGATCAGCGTTACAGAGTTGCAGTAGTCGTCTTTGCTACTATGTTGCAGGTTTGCAGGCTTCCAGCGCGGTCAGCGGTCGATTCCTTATCAGAAGGTGAAGAGGGAGATGCAGAGGAACTCGGATGGGCTCTTGCATTCGTTATCTAAAGTTTCCCCAGAGACAGAGACCCTAAATAGCCAGAAAAGAGGGTTTGGCTACCTAGGAGAGAGGATAGGCTACTAACACCTGAAGGAGCCTATCAGCAGGAGTCTCTGACGTCACCTGGTGGCACTGGCCACTCAGAGCAGTCCAGTGTGCCAGCAGCTTCTCTGTTTCCAAGATGGCAGAGGTCTGGAGCACACTGGAGGAGCTCTGGACACCTCCCAGGGGAGGTGCAGGTCAGGGGAGTGGTCACTCCCCTTTCCTTTGTCCAGTTTCGCGCCAGAGCAGGGGCTAAGGGGTCCCTGAACCGGTGTAGACTGGCTTATGCAGAATTGGGCACCTCTGTGCCCAACAAAGCATTTCCAGAGGCTGGGGGAGGATACTCCTCCCCTGCCTTCACACCATTTTCCAAAGGGAGAGGGTGTCACACCCTCTCTCAGAGGAAGTTCTTTGTTCTGCCATCCTGGGCCAGGCCTGGCTGGACCCCAGGAGGGCAGATGCCTGTCTGAGGGGTTGGCAGCAGCAGCAGCTGCAGTGAAACCCCAGGAAGGGCAGTTTGGCAGTACCAGGGTCTGTGCTACAGACCACTGGGATCATGGGATTGTGCCAACTATGCCAGGATGGCATAGAGGGGGCAATTCCATGATCATAGACATGTTACATGGCCATATTCGGAGTTACCATGGTGAAGCTACATATAGGTAGTGACCTATATGTAGTGCACGCGTGTAATGGTGTCCCCGCACTCACAAAGTTCAGGGAATTGGCTCTGAACAATGTGGGGGCACCTTGGCTAGTGCCAGGGTGCCCTCACACTAAGTAACTTTGCACCCAACCTTTACCAGGTAAAGGTTAGACATATAGGTGACTTATAAGTTACTTAAGTGCAGTGTAAAATGGCTGTGAAATAACGTGGACGTTATTTCACTCAGGCTGCAGTGGCAGGCCTGTGTAAGAATTGTCAGAGCTCCCTATGGGTGGCAAAAGAAATGCTGCAGCCCATAGGGATCTCCTGGAACCCCAATACCCTGGGTACCTCAGTACCATATACTAGGGAATTATAAGGGTGTTCCAGTAAGCCAATGTAAATTGGTAAAAATGGTCACTAGCCTGTTAGTGACAATTTGGAAGTAATGAGAGAGCATAACCACTGAGGTTCTGGTTAGCAGAGCCTCAGTGAGACAGTTAGGCACCACACAGGGAACATACACATGCACACCTATGAGCACTGTGGCCCTGTGTGACAGGGTACCAGTGACACATACATATAGGCCATAAACCTATGAGCACTGGGGTCCTGACCAGCAGGATCCCAGTGACACATAACAACCATACTGAAAACATGGTGTTTTCACTATGAGCACTGAGGCCTGGCTATCAGGATCCCAGTGAGACAGTGAAAACAGTGACAAACACCCTGACATACACTCACAAACAGGCCAAAAGTGGGGGTAACAAGGCTAGAAAGAGGCTACCTTCTCACAGTCCCCAGGAGAGAAACTTCATGAAGTGTATCACACATGCTAAGAGAAAACTTCCAATGAAGCTCTGATGCTAGATCCCGCATTGAGAGTCTAGCTTCAGAAATAACAAAAGCAATCGCAAGTCCATCATTCTAGAATGGCATGGTAGACTTGCTGTTGTAAGTCAGTTTTCTTTTCAAACATCTCCCCATTTGAATATAGTAGCCAATTTGCTGAAAATGCTTGCAATGTTAAATCATTCACTTTGTCTCCTAATGGCAAGGAGATCTTTCTAAATTTAATGATGTGGGTACATGTAATGCTCATTTTTTCTTTTTTCTGAAAACAGTAAAAAAAAAAAAAAAGCATAAACTTGGTGATGTGCCATCACATGCCAGTTCGCACTATGGGCCTCATTTACAAGGGAACTTTTTCTGATTTTATAGTGACGCAATGCCCTGCTCCATATTTACAAAGTGTCATTAAGCCAATCATCGCGGCTTAATGCCTCCTTGTATATAAGGCCCCTTTACATGTATCACTTTGCATGTAAGAGGCATGCAAAGGGTGTTGCTGTGCAACACCCATTGCATTTTGACGTTGCCCCAGATTTACGAGAAATCTGTGCCACCCAAAAACTAATGTCACTCAAGGGGAGGCGTTAGAGTGGCGCAAGAAGGAGAAATACTATTATTTCTCCTCATTTTTGCTTTTTTCTATGTGTGCTGCTGTGAGAAAGTAGCTTCTTCCTAGCCTTGTTACCCCCACTTTTGTGCTGTTTGTGAGTATATGTCAGGGTGTTTTCACTGTCTCACTTGGATCCTGCTAGCCAGGGCCCAGTGCTCATAGTGAAAACCCTATGTTGTCAATATGTTTGTTATGTGTCACTGGGACCCTGCTAGCCAGGACCCCAGTGCTCATAAGTTTGTGGCCTATATGTATGTGTTCCCTGTGTGATGCCTAACTGTCTCACTGAGGCTCTGCTAACCAGAACCTCAGTGGTTATGCTCTCTCTTTACAAATTGTCACTAACAGGCTAGTGACCAATTTAACCAATTTACATTGGCATACTGGAACTCCCTTAAAATTCCCTAGCATATGGTACTGAGGTACCCAGGGTATTAGGGTTCCAGTAGATCCCTGTGGGCTGCAGCATTTCTTTTGCCACCCATAGGGAGCTCTGACAATTCTTACACAGGCCTGCCACTGCAGCCGGAGTGAAATAACGTCCACGTTATTTCACAGCCATTTACCACTGCACTTAAGTAACTTATAAGTCACCTATATGTCTAACCTTTACCTGGTAAAGGTTGGGTGCTAAGTTACTTAGTGTGTGGGCACCCTGGCACTAGCCAAGGTGCCCCCCATCGTTCAGGGCAAATTCCCCGGACTTTGTGAGTGCGGGGACACCATTACACGTGTGCACTGTACATAGGTCACTACCTATGTACAGCATCACAATGGTAACTCCGAACATGGCCATGTAACATGTCTAAGATCATGGAATTGTCACCCCAATGCCATTCTGGCAGTGTGGAGACAATTCCATGATCCCTCGAGTCTCTAGCACAGACCCGGGTACTGCCAAACTACCTTTCCCGGGGTTTCACTGCAGCTGCTACTGCTGCCAACCCCTCAGACAGGTTTCTGCCCTCCTGGGGTCCAGCCAGGCTTGGCCAAGGAAGGCAGAACAAAGGACTTCCTCAGAGAGAGGGTGTTACACCCTCTCCCTTTGGAAAAAGGTGTCAGGGCTGGGGAGGAGTAGTCTCCCCCAGCCTCTGGAAATGCTTTGATGGGCACAGATGGTGCCCATCTCTGCATAAGCTAGTCTACACCGGTTCAGGGATCCCCCAGCCCTGCTCTGGCGCAAAACTGGACAAAGGAAAGGGGAGTGGCCACTCCCCTGACCTGCACCTCCCAGGGGAGGTTCCCAGAGCTCCTCCTGTGTGCTCCAGACCTCTGCCATCTTGGAAACAGAGGTGCTGCTGGCACACTGGACTGCTCTGAGTGGTCAGTGCCAGCAGGTGACGTCAGAGACTCCTCCTGATAGGCTCTTACCTGTGTTGCTAGCCTATCCTCCTTCCTAGGTAGCCAAACCTCCTTTTCTGGCTATTTAGGGTCTCTGCTTTGGGGAATTCTTTAGATAACGAATGCAAGTGCTCATCTGAGTTCCTCTGCATCTCTCTCTTCACCTTCTGCCAAAGGATCGACCGCTGACTGCTCAGGACGCCTGCAAAACCTCAACAAAGTAGCAAAGACGACTACTGCAACCTTGTATCGCTGATCCTGCCGCCTTCTCGACTGTTTTCCTGGTGGTGCATGCTCTGGGGGTAGCCTGCCTCCTCCCTGCACCAGGAGCTCTGAAGAAATCTCCTGTGGGTCGACGGAATCTTCCCCCTGCAACCGCAGGCACCAAAAGACTGTATCACCGGTCCTCTGGGTCCCCTCTCAGCACAACGAGCGTGGTCCCTGGAACTCAGCAACTCTGTCCAAGTGACTCCCACAGTCCAGTGACTCTTCAGTCAAGGTTTGGTGGAGGTAAGTCCTTGCCTCCCCACGCTAGACTGCATTGCTGGGTCCCGCTTGATTTGCAGCTGCTCCGGCTCCTGTGCACTCTTCCAGGATTTCCTTTGTGCACAGCCAAGCCTGGGTCCCCGACACTCTAACCTGCAGTGCACAACCTCCTGAGTTGTCCTCCGGCGTCGTGGGACTCCCTTTTGTGTCTTCGGGTGAGCTTCAGTTCACTCCTCTTTGTAGTGCCTGCTCCAGCACTTCTGCGGGTGCTGCCTGCTCCTGTGAGAGCTCCCTGACTTGCTGGGCGCCCCCTCTGTCTCCTCATCCAAGTGGCAACATCCTGGTCCCTCTTGGGCCACAGCAGCATCCAAAAACCCTAACTGCGAGCCTTGCAGCTAGCAAGACTTGTTTGCGGTCTTTCTGCGTGGGAACACCTCTGTAAGCTTCTTCACGACGTGGGACATCCATCCTCCAAAGGGGAAGTTTCTAGCCCTCTTCGTTCTTGCAGAATCCACAGCTTCTACCATCCGGTGGCAGCTTCTTTGCACCCTCAGCTGGCATTTCCTGGGCATCTGCCCCAATCTCGACTTTGTCACGACTCTTGGACTTGGCCCCCTTGTTCCACAGGTACTCTCGTCCGGAAATCCACTTTGGTTGCATTGCTGGTGTTGGTCATCCTTGCAGAATTCCCCTATCACGACTTCTGTGCTCTCTGGGGAATATAGGTGCACTTTACACCTACTTTTCAGGGTCTTGGGGTGGGCTATTTTTCTAACCCTCACTGTTTTCTTACAGTCCCAGCGACCCTCTACAAGCTCACATAGGTTTGAGGTCCATTTGTGGTTCGCATTCCACTTTTGGAGTATATGGTTTGTGTTGCCCTTATACCTATGTGAACCTATTGCAATCTACTGTAACTATACATTGCTTGCATTACTTCCTTTTGCTATTACTGCATATTTTTGGTATTGTGTACATATATCTTGTGTATATTTGGCATCCTCATACTGAGGGTACTCATTGAGATACTTTTGGCATATTGTCATAAAAATAAAGTACCTTTATTTTTAGTATATCTGTGTATTGTGTTTTCTTATGATATTGTGCATATGATACCAGTGGTATAGTAGGAGCTTTGCATGTCTCCTAGTTCAGCCTAAGCTGCTCTGCTATAGCTACCTTCTATCAGCCTAAGCTGCTAGAAACACCTCTTCTACACTAATAAGGGATAACTGGACCTGGGACAGAGTGTAAGTACCCCTTGGTACCCACTGCAAGCCAGGCCAGCCTCCTACAGCTGCATTTTGCAGCACACATAGAAAGAGCAAAACACCATTAATGATTGTGTATGTGCAGGAAGGTGTCTCTTCCTGCACATAAACAATCATTAAATAATGACGCTTTTCTTCTTCTATGTGTGCTGCATCCTGCAGATGCATAGAAGTAAGAAATCGCCATTATTAATTGTTTATGTGCAGGAAGGGACACCTTCTTGTACATAAACAATTGTTCCCCGCATGGCAGGCAGCCTTGCACTATGGTGCAAGTGTGCCTGCGCTGGCGCTATGCAGCTTATTTTAGTGCCAGCACTACGGAAAACACAGAGGGCACCGTATTGTAATAAATACGGGGCATCCCTTCACTTCTGAAATGATGTAGCGTGGCACTGCAAAATTTGCCGCAGCGCCGCACCACTTCTTTGTATATGAGGACCTATGTCTTTTTACATCATAAACTGGAAAAGATAAATGCTTGTTGGAGTCAAGCCTTTTTGTTAACGCTCTTCTCTTAGCGACAAAATTAAAATCCGTTCCTTTTCTACAAACACTCCTCAGGCTAGTTTTATGTCATTAAATTTCTCGAGGGTTCGAGAGAGAGAAAGGTTCCTGGCAAACACTCGCTATGAGAAATTGTTCCCTTGTTTTCACATGCCAAGAACACTGATGATAAAGTGAATGTTTTAGGTTATTTATGAGAGCCGTTACAAAAAGTAGAGTTTGTACTACCTTTGAGACCAACCAACTTAACATTTCATGATGACAGATATTCTCCTCACTCATCAGAGAAGTGGCCTCTAGAGGAAAGGAGCCTGTATAAAATAGCCATGGGATTTTCATGGTACAGCAGCTGACCTCTAAAAATAAAACAACCTCACAATATATGTGATAGTGTAGTATATTTTATACATCTGATCTACAGTGAATTTCTGGGATGATATTAAGCTTAATTTTTTAAAAATGAAGCACAAATCATCAATGAAGTGAGATTTTGTGTCAATTAAAACAAACGTGATTTGTGTGTATAAAGCTGGCAAGAGATATGTGGCAACATACGCCATATTACTTTATGGTGGGATCACGTTGCAAGATTGATAAGAGAATATGTGTATTGGGTTTTAGTTCGTATACACAGCACTTCATACTTGGGACGAGTCAAAATCTTGTCAAGGCTACCCTATGGTTTTAGTTGATTGGACATGTACGTTTTGGTGATGTACATGATGACCAGAGCTGTTCGCTTCTCGCGAAGTAAGTCATTGCTCCTGTTGTGTATATGCGTGTAGGCACTTTTTATCTCAACTCTGTGACTACTTCATTGTATCTCTATCACACCCTCAGTTCACAACACTGGCTGGCCATCCCTGTATGCTTTGGATTTAAGCCACATTCACAGTTGTCTTGCCTCTACTGCCTCTCTGTGCAACAAGATGACCTTGCAGTGCCACAAGTTGTCCTTGTCATGCAAATATATATGGTTATGATGCTTCCACTTACTTCTACAGTGGATACCACTGCCAAAACTCTCTAGGATGTTTCTAGCCCGCCTTCTTTTTAATCATTTGAACTTGGTGTGTCGAATTATTTTTCTTCTCATTCGTTTACTTTTGTGTGTGTGTTTTTTTTTTTTTAAGGGGAATGAAAAAATATCTTTTAACTGAAAACCATTCTTGCCCTTTTTGATCCTTTATTGCTAATTTTGATACCTGAAGGGGCCCATGAGGAGCTGGTTGGGGCGGTATCACCACTAGATTCTACCAAGTGCGATTATGTGTTTCACCGTTTAAAGCCACTGCTTTACTGCACATCCTATTCGGCTCCTAAAGGTAGGAGGAAATTGTGAGCTGTAAAAGGCTCGGAAATCAGGGAACTGCATGTAGTGTAATCAGCACCGGGTAAAACAAGGGTCAGACCAGCATTTAGCTTTGAATTATTTCTAAAACTGTTTGCATCTCTGCACCCAACTTGGCACTTGTAGCTTTTTGGGACGTAGTTTAAACATACACATACTTGATGTCTCCACATTCGATATAATCAGTAGATTAGCCTTTGACCCCTTTCATTAATCTGTGTGAGGGACTTTTTTTGTTCGATGTTGTAGTAATATAGGGGCATATTTATACTCTGTTTGCGCCGGAATTGCGTCTTTTTTTAACGCAATTTCGACACAAAACTAACTCCATATTTATACTTTGGCGTTAGACGCGTCTAGCGCCAAAGTCCATGGAGTTAGCGTAATTTTTTAGCGTGGACACCTACTTTGCGTTAATGATATGCAAGGTAGGCGTTCCCGTCTAAAAAAGTGACTCCGAGGCATGTGCGCCGTATTTACACTCCCGGGCAAAATTCACGCCCGGGAGTGGGTGGGTCAAAAAAAATGACGTACGGCCGCTTTTGCGCCGTTTTTGAGCGCCTGGAAAAGGCAGGCGTTAAGGGACCTGTGGGCTCTGAAGGAGCCTAGAGGTGCCCTCCCATGCCCCCAAGGACACCCCCTGTCACCCTTGCCCACCCCAGGAGGACACCCAAGGCTGGAGGGACCCATCCCAGGGACATTAAGGTAAGTTCAGGTAAGTGTTTTTTTTTTTTTGTGGCATAGGGGGGCCTGATTTGTGCCCCCCTACATGCCACTATGCCCAATGACCATGCCCAGGGGACAGAAGTCCCCTGGGCATGGCCATTGGGCAAGGGGGCATGACTCCTGTCTTTGCTAAGACAGGAGTCATTTCTATGGGGGTTGGGAGTCGAAAAAAATGGCGCAAATCGGGTTGAGGTGAAAAATTTGCCTCAGCCTGACTTGCCCCATTTTTTGGCGCCCAAGCTCCATATCCCCCTACGCCGGCGCTGCCTGGTGTACGTCGTTTTTTTCCACGCACACCAGGCAGCGCCGGCGGCTAACGCCGGCTAACGTCATTGATTAAATACGGCGCCCGCATGGCGCTTCAGAATGGCGTTAGCCGGCGCTAATTTTTTTGACGCAAAACTGCGTTAGCGCAGTTTTGCATCAAAAAGTATAAATATGGCCCATAGTCTGTATGGTGCACAGATGTTGAAAATGCATGTTTCTTCTAAGAAACTGGGATACTGGTTGAGGGGTTGAAATCCCACTCAACTGGTAACCACAATCCCTGAATCCTTGTCAGGGTGAAGTCACAAGCAAACCCCAAATTAATCTGTGCTCAACTCTGTGGTAGCTTAGCACATAGTAGTCAGGCTTAACTTAGAGGCAACGTGTAAAGTATATATGCAGCTCTTCAAACAGTGAGAAAGTGAAAACACAATACAAGAAAACTTCACAACAATTAAGAAAAACAGAGGAACATGTAATACATCATTTGGCACCAAAACAACAAATATCTTATCAGCAGACCCAAAGTTATGAGTTTTTAAAGATTTTAAATGAAAATAGCACTAAATAGCCCAAAGTACCATCAGGGGCGGCTCCTTCACAATGGCAAAGCAGCATCGCCCGCCTGGCATCATTGTTTTATTTCTCAGCTGCTGGCTCAGCCAGCAGCATGTTCAGGGAGGGGCGGGCTGGACCATGGGAGGGGGGAGAGGGGAGTGGAGTGTACTTAAGTGTGCATGTGTGTTTGGCCGGCCGTCCTAGGCTGGTAAAACAGATATGTGCACTTAGGTTTCTCCAACCCGGCAGTAGAAGCAGAAGTGGAGGATGCTCCTTCTCTTACATTGCAGCAAAAACCTGGAACAGCCTCCCCACACACCTCCGGGTCACCATCTCACTTCCAGAATTCTGAATGGCCCTCTAGACCTGGCTGTTCGAATAAGCCTCCGGGACCTGCAAGCACATCAATACCCTAACGGGTGATTAGCCACACTTCATAAATCCTGGTTGATTAATTGATTGTTATACAGATTTTGGAAAGTGGATTATTGGTAAGGGCTGGTAAGTACTTACACTTAGCCATAGGCCACTAACCCCCACTAGGTCCAGTCAGGTCTCAATAAATTAATCTCTGCTCAACCCTTGGTAGCATGGCAATGAGAGTTAAGGCTTAACTTAGGAGACAGGTGTGTAAAGTATTTAAAAATCACAAAACAGTAAATAAGTAAAACACAATAAAATCCAACACCAATTCATAAAGATAGAGTATAGTTCTATCTTAAAAATGACACTAAAGCAAATACAATCAGATAAGGGGAACTAGAGATGCACATTTTTAAAGAATTGATGTTTTCTAGTGCATAGAAACTAATAGTCTGACCTCGCTGGAGCCCTCTTGGGATATACGTCACAGGAGACCTCAGAGAAAAATTCAACCTTTGGATTTAGATGATTTTTCAGGACAGAAATCTTCATCCGGACCAAAGTTTAATCTTGATCTGATGTTCCTAGACCCCTCCTCTGATACCCTAGGTAATTGTTATGGCCTCCTGGTTGGAGAAACTGCACAGGCTCCAGTGCACTGTCTGAGCAGAACATCAAGCTGCTCAGACCAATCCTAGCACTTCTCTCATGCTAGGCAGAGCATGAGAGCAGCACCATGAATGCACGGGGAGGCTGTGCTTGTGTCCCAGTGACTGCTGTGATTGTGATACCAGAAGGGCAGAGGAGTGAGACAGCAGGTGTCGGGACAGGTTTTATTTTCTTCTTATTATTTTTATTTCAACCCCGTCCCACCTGCTCACCCCTCCCCTTGAGATTTGTGGTGGCCGTCGCTGAGTGACACTCATGGCTATCTTGTCATGCGAGTACCGGAGAAAGTCACAAGTTCAGGCTGACCACAGTGTAGCGTGGGTCAGATTATATGCACCAGGTTACCACCCCTGAATCATTTATCTTCTCAGTCCAGTGCCAAGTGTTACGTTCACTGTGGAAGAGGTCACAGGGACCAGCAAAAGCATTGTGGGTGTCTGAAGAAATAGTGCAAAGAGCAAGCCAGGCATCTCGGACAGTCATTGCTGTAGGGCGAAGAACCTGTCAGCAACACAGATGGTCAGGGCTTGAGCTTCACATTGACGGTCACTGCGGCGGTCAATGCTGTAGAGCAACCGTTGGTTCACAGGAACTTTTCATTGGCAGCTGGTGTGGGTGGCAAGGTCTTGGCATGAATGAGTCTGTTCACATTCCCAAGGAGTCCACAAGCTTCAGGAGAGCTCAACAGAGCCACACCAAGGGTCCAGGACCTGAGGGTCACCACTTGGAGATCCAGGAACTCACTCCACCAGAGGCCAGCAGGGCTTAAGCAGGTCAAATTATACGTTCAAGCAGCAGATGAGTGAGGCAGTTGCAGGGAGCCTGTTATGTCCCCGTAGCCTAGATTTTGAGGTCAGCTGGCTGACCCTTGGAGTCATTTCACCCTGGGATGAAGGGTGTACGTGAGGATTCCTTCTCAACAAGCAGGGCAGCAGGCAGCAGAGTAGCAGGGCAGCAGCCCTTCTGGCAACAAAGAAGCAGCGGAATCTCCACCATGGAGATTCCACTCCACACCGAGAATGTGATCTCTGCACCCAGAGTGTACCCTCTACAACCAGAGTGGAATCTCTGCACTCAGGACGGACCTCTGTGCTGAGTGAGCAGATTCCTCCCCAAGTGCAGATGTAAAGATACTACTTGTTAGACCTGACTGCCTTAGGGAGGTCATCCCCCAACTTTTCACCTTCCCCCTCCACTTTTCTGGCACTGGTTTTGCTGGTGTTAGAACTCGTCACACTTGATTTACTAATAAGTCCCTAGTAAAGTGCACTTCATGTGCCCAGGCCTTGTAGATTGAATGCTACTAGTGAGCCTACAGCACTGTTTGTGCCACCCATATAAGTAGCCCCTTAAGCATATCTCAGGCCTGCCATTGCAAGGCCTGTGTGTGCAGTTTCACTGTCACTTCAACTCGGAATTTAAAAGTACTTGCCAAGCCCTAAACTCCCCTTTTTCTACATATACCTCACCCCTAAGGTAGGCCCTAGGTAACCCGTAGGGCAGTGTGCTATGTAGTTAAAAGGCAGGACATGTACATATGTGGTTTATATGTGCTGGTAGTGGAAAACCCCTAAATGGGTCTTCCACTACTGTGAGGCCTGCTCCTCTCCTAGGATAGCATCAGGGCTACCCTCATAAACTGTTTGAGTGGTAGATTCTGGTCAGAAAGGGGTAACCAGGTCATATTTAGTATGGCCAGAATAGTAAATACAAAATCCTGCTTATTTGTGAAGTCGGATTTTATATTACTATTATAGAAATGCCACTTTTACAAAGTGAGCATTTTTCTGCACTTAAAATCCATCTGTGCTTTACAGCCGGTCTCCAATCCATGTCTGGGCTGGGCTAGTTGTCAGTTCCCTTGTGCATTTCACCCAGACAACCACACACACAGGATACTCAGTCACACCTACCCTCATCTGCATGCTGAGTTGGCCTTCTTGGGCTGAAAGGGTGGAGAGCCTTACACTTACATTGCAAATGCTAGTGGCCTGCCCTCAGACAATGGACTGCCAAACCCCCTACTGGGACCCTGGCAGACAAACCTGTACTGAAAGGGGAACTTATGCACTTCAAAACCATTCTTTGAAGTCTCCCCATTTCAAAGGCATTTTTGGGTATATAAACTGGGTCCCGACCCCAACAACTCAGACACTTCTGGACCTGAACCTGCAACCTGTCAAGAGGAACTGCCTTACTGCCCAAAGGACTCATTTGGACTGCTTTGCTGAGTAGGGCTGTTGCCCTGATGTTGCTCTGCTGCCTTGCTGCCCTCTGACTTTGCTTAGAAGTTCTCTCCAAGGGCATGGATTGAACTTGCCTCCTGTTTTTCTAAAGTCTCAGGGCCAAAAAGACTTAGGGCCTCATTACAATCCTGGCGGTCAAAGATCGCCAGGACTGTTTTGGCTACTGTACCGCCAACAGGCTGGCAGTATAGTCTTGCAGATCACGACCATACAGCCATGGTTGTCCCGGCGGTTTACCGCCATGGTTGTCCCGACGGTTTACCACCATGGTTGTCCCGGCGGTTTACCTCCATGGCTGTCCTGGCGGTTTTAATCCTCCAGGGCAGCGCTGCACAGGGGATTACGAGTCCCCTTCCCGCCAGCCTGTCCATGGCGGTAGAGACCACCATGGAAAGGCTGGCGGGAAGGGGAGTTGTGGGGCCCCTGGGGGCCCATGCACTGCCCATGCACTTGGCATGGGCAGTGCAAGGGCCCCCTGGCACAACCCCACTCTGCTTTTCACTGTCTGCACAGCAGACAGTGAAAAGCGCGATGGGTGCAGCTGCACCCGTCGCAGGGTCGCAACACCGCCAGCTCCATTAGGAGCTGGCTCCCATGTTGCGGCCGACATCCCCGCAGGGCCGGCGGGCGGAAACTCTGTTTCTGCCCACTGGCCCAGCAGGGATGTCAAAATGGTTGTAATGAGGGCCTTGATCTCTTCAAGGAACTCCTTGTGTGCCAAAAATCACCACACAGCTTGCCGGAAACAACACACATCCTGCCTCAAGATGGGAAAATCGACACACAGCCGAACTGGAATGACAGAGCCTGACTTCCCGAGTGAAGAATCGATGCAGTGCCATCCATGCAGCTGCAAATTCGACACACAGCCTACTGCTTCAACGCACAACATAACCGGAATGACGCAACCCGACTTCCTGAGTGAAGAATTGACGCAGCGCCTGCGTTGTGACTGGAAATTCAACGCATCGCCTACCGGACCGACGCAACACCTGTGTCTTCGTCCCGCACACCCAGGATTTCCACGCATCGTCCCAGGGCGTCATTGCAATGAGGAGCCAAGAATGAGCGCTGGAAATCGACGCAAAACCCCTTGCAGCCTGGAAAGAAACAATGCAACATCATTGTAGTGCCGTAAATTCCAATGCGCACCCTCTTTTTACACACCCCCTCCTTTGCAGTCTCCGTGTGTATTATTTTTGATGCTAGGTACTTTATGAAACCAAGAGACGACTGTTGATTTCTAAGATGTGAGACTCTTTTTAATCTTGCAAAAGTGATATCTCAACTTGTGCTTATTGAATCTTTATTGTTTAGATCTTAATTTAACCAGATAAATATCTTATATTTTTCTAAACCTGTGTGGTGTTTTTTTTGTGGTGTTTTCACTGTGTTACTGATATACTTTACACATTGCCTTCTAATTTAAGCCTGACTGCTCAGTGCCAAGCTACCAGAGGGTGGGCACAGGATAATTTGCATTGTGTGTGACTTACCCTGACTAGGATTGTGGTCCCTACTTGGACAAAGGTGGATACCTCTACCAGGTAGAGACCCCATTCTAACACTACTCGTAACTTACCTTTGTGAATACTGAAAAGTTGTAACCTTATACTTTTGGTGTAAACTTAAACCAAAAATCTAAGCTTACTTTTGTGAATTGAATTGTGTGTCCAGCAATAAGGTAATGTCTGGGGTCTTCAAGGCAATATATGTCAGTACCTTCTTCTTCTTAATGTAATGAGGAAGATCATTAACATTAGGGGATAATATGCAAAGGCTTTTGAACTGTGATGTCAGAGATATGAGTCAAAAGCAAGCTTTAGTCAGCCATGGTGGGGAGGCAAGGGGAAATGACTATCACAAATATGGGGTGACAATGGCAGGTGCTGACCTGGAATAATTACGTATATCATGCGCAAAGAGAGCCAAGACAGTGAGGATGCCAGCACTATGAAGGCACTGTACACCGGGTGTAAGTTGGAATTCTAGTAGTGATCCAAAAGGGAGTATCACGTGACCGCAGTCAACAAGAGAAATATAAACTACTTTAAACAGGCGAGTGTAACTCACAACCCTTTGCACCCCACGCATCCTCCATTGAGAATTCCTGCCTGTTACAACCCAGGACCACCCTCGACCCCAAAGCCTCCTTGGGAACAGCTTTTCCCCAGACAGCCCAAGGTCAAATGCAGCAGTCACCATCAAATACAGTGAAAACAAACTTGGCAAAGAGGTGTTAGCCAAAACATTCAGCACAGGAAAAGACAGACAGCTCCCCCAGGGTACCCCAAAGACACCAGAAAGGCATCCACCAATCCATAGCACACAGAGTAACATCCAGGCGTCACTCATGGGATCCCTAGAGTTGAGACCAAAAATGTGGAAAATTTATCTGAGGGCCACAGGTATTCAAGGTTGGATGGGTGAGCAATACTTATTGCAGCACCTTGCAGCAGAGTCACCGCTGTCTCGAGGCACACTCCCCTCCCACTATTTATACAGAGCATCTAGCCTCTGGTGTTCTGGGGTTGTCATCATTCAGGCATTTGGACTGGGTCATCTATAGGCCAAATCCTTGCTTCGATGCATGTGAATCTACAATGTCAGGCCACAATAACATGCCTGCTCCAGGTAGTGTAGACAAGAAATGTTCACGGTCATCAGTATCCTCAAACTCTCTTTGCTTGTCATTGATGGTAAATAGCACAGTTGCTGGTTTCAGGAGGCCCCCTACAATGGTGATTTGGCACTTCTATGTGTGCTGCAAAATCCAGCACACATGGAAGTACCAAATCGGCATTTTTGAATGATTGTTTGTGTACAGGAAGGGAGATCTGTCAGAATGCAGCACACATGGAAAAAGCAAAAAACGAGGATGAATAAAAGTATTCCTCCTCGCTGTGCCATGCTAACACCACCCCAGGGGTGGCGTTTGTATTTGGCGCTGCCACAGATTTGTGCCTTCTAGTAAATCTATGGCAGAGTCAAAAGCAATGGGAATGCCCAGAGCAACACACATTGCACGCCCCTCTGATGCAGAAAACTGCGTCGAAGGGTCCCACTTTTACAAGGAGCCTTTAAGCCACGAAAAGTGGCTAACTTTGTAAATGTGGAACACTGCACAGTGCCACTGGAGCGTCACTAAAAGTGACACTCTGGTGGTGCTAGGGCCTAGTAAACCAAGTTTCCTCAAGGTCAGTCGGAACATCAAAAACGTCCTCAAGTGGGTCACTGTGTTATGTGAGAAATCGGCTCTAACATGGATTTTGGCAACTCAGTAAAAAAAAGACCATTATGTCTCTTAGCCAGAGCAATGTTATGCCTGGCCTGCTGATTTTGAAGGAAACATGAGATAATTGGTTGTGGTGTGTTTCACCGTTCAGCTATCCAATCTCGGATCCTATGAGCCTTTGAAACTCAAGCTGGGGCACAAAGGCCAGTCTTGTGAGTTCTTGGAGGAAAACAGGGAGGAACCCATCATTGTCTTTTGCTGTCACCTCCACTGGTATGCTCTGAGAAATTAGGTTATTCTTTGACTGGGTTGTGAGCCCTGATCAAGCAGAAACCCCATCTCTTGTCAAGGTAAGGCACAAGCAAACCCCAAATTAACCTGTGCTTCTCCTCTGGTAGCTTGGCACAAAGCAGTTTGGCTTAACTTGAAGGCAATGTATGAAGTATTTATGCAACACTTCAAACAGCAAAACATTGAAACTCCACACAAAAAGGATCCCACACCAGATTAGAAACATAGAACTCAATTTAATTAATAAAGCATGACCAAAAAGACAAATTATGAATTTTTAAAGAATAAACTGTAAAACAGCCCTTAGAAACAAGGTGCGCCAAATTGCACCAGATTGCGACAAAGTCAAAACCTCAGGCCAACCATGGTGGAGTGTGGGCTGGCTCAAAGGACCCAGTTGGGGGCTGCTCAAAATCCTGGTTGCTGAACGTTGCGTCTGTTCATAACCACACAGTAGAGGTGATATGTTGGTGTTGCTTCACACAGCAGCGGTAATGCATCAGTTTCAAAATGCAGTGAGGCTGTGGTGGGATTTCCCAAAGGGGTGATATCAAAGATCCAGGAGCCGGGGTTTGCCCTGCGAGGACCAGTGTTGAGTATGGATCATGCAGTCAAGGTGATGTGTTGTTTCCGATGAGCGTTTTGTCGCCGTTGACACTGCCATCGACAGGGATCTGAGGTCCTTGCACAGAGAAAGGTGCTGCACTGTCAGTTCTGAAGGTAAAGTGTTGGTTTTTAAGATGCGAGGTGTTGGATACCAACGCTCACAGTAGAAATGACGCATCAGTTCTGCTCCTCGCAACAGCAGCAATGTGTTGATTTTGTTCCTGCAGCAGAGGACGTGTGAGTTCCACTAGAACAAGCACCTTAGGTTTCCTTTCAAGGGTCCAGGACTGGGGTGGCACCAGGTGGCACATCAGACTCATAACTAGCAGGATCCAGGTGCAAAAGCAGGGTGGTTGGAGGTATTTTATGTTTTCAAGACTTCAGGTCAGGAGGCCAGGCCACTAGCCCTTGGAGTCACTCTGGGTGCTGGGTTGGAGAGATTCAGGTCCAGTCCTTCTCACTCCCATGCAAAAGGGTAGCAGGCAAAGGTCAACACAGCAGAGCAGGAGTCCAACAAACAGCAGTCCAGCAGAGTGGCAGGTATTCAGCAGTGTATCCGCAAGTATCCCCAAGTCCAGAAGTGTACTGAAGTGGTAGTATCAGAGGTGCATTACTTATACCTAGTTGGGCCTTTGAAGTGGAGGAGGCTTTAAAGACATGACTTTGAAGTGGAGAGAGTCTCTGCGCTTCCTCCAGACACAATACAGAGGGTTATGATGTCCTTGGTGTGTAGACAGGACACAGTCTATTCAGGTATAAGTGAGACTGTAGCCAGCTCCTCCCTCCCATCCTGCCCAGGATGGTCTATCAAGGTCCATCAGGTCACACCTAAGCTTCCATTGTATATGGCTGGCTGAGAGGAAAACATAAAGCATAGTTATCATCCCACCCCAGACATGTGATCTGAGACAGGCAGTAGGCACCAAGGGCTAGATGTATCAAAGGTTTTTCCATTCGGTGCCCATTTGCGAATGCAAAAATACCTTTCAATATTTATGAAAGGCATTCGCAACCCAAATTTAAGGAATCGCTAAAATAGCGATTCCTTAAATTTGCGACCCCGTTTAGACAATCGCAAATTGCGATTCTCTAAATAAGAAATCGCAAATAAGGAATCCAGTTAGGAATTCGCAATTTGGGAAATGCAAAAAAATTGCAAATATGGACCTACAGGCCCATAGGTGCGAATGGGGTCTGTATCGCCATTTGCAATTCGGTAATAGCATTTGCGATTTTTAAGAAATCGCTATTACTGAATCGCAAATATGATACATACCATTTTGCGATTCAGAAATAGCGATTTCTTATAAATCGCTGTTAGAGAATCGCAAAATGTTTTTTTTGATACATCTAGCCCCAAATGGCTAAAGTAGTAAAATGATAACTTTCTTAAAGTGGTGTTTTCAGAGTTGCAATTTAAAATCTGACTTCACCATAACTTAGGACTTGAAATTGTGATTCTAGGGCCGACAAACTTGGGGGAGTGTATCTTCCCATTTTGAAATTACACTTACAATGTGCAATAAAACCACTCCAATGTTATCTTATAAGAGAGGTAGGCCTTTCACTAGTGAAAAAATGAATAGAGGAATTTTTCACTACAAGGGCATATGAAACTTAAACGTACATGTCCAACTTCATAAATATACTGCACCCTGGCTTTGGGGCCATCTAGGGACTGCTTTAGGGGTGACTTATATACATTAAAATTGAAGGTTCGGGACTGCCAAAAGGTTTATATTGCCAGCTTGACATGGCCATTTTAAACTTCACACACAGCCTCTTCAGTGGCAGGCCTAAGACTTGTTTAAATGCTCAATAAGTGGCACAATCAGTGCTACAGTCCGGACTAATAGCATTTAATTTACAGGTCCGGGGCACATGCAGTGGACTCTGCTTTTTCCACTTAGTATAGGTAAGTGATGTACTGGTATACCGAGTGCGTCAGTTCTGCCAGTGACCTTTATGTTGCGTTTAAAGTTTTAATGTTGAATTATATTGTTTAGCAGGTTTTTGCCTTTTTGTTGTAGCTTTCATATAGAGGCTTTACGGAGGATCGAGTAACCATCTTTGTTACCGGGTGACAGTTGGCCATAAGGTGAAGTCGCATTAGGCATTTGACGCCTATGTGGGTTGTTCTCTATTTGTTTTTGTTTCCTTCGCTCACTGGGTGTTTGTATTTTTGGCGCTCTGAGGTTTTCTTTTGACACTTTTTCCAGTGGTGGCTGTGAGTGTGAATAGAATTCAATTTAATAAAAAACAAATTTGACATTATCTAGATGGTGTAACTTACACAACTATATTTATTTGTATCAGATATCGAATGACAAAGAAGACCCCATGTTTCATTGACTATTGAATGCCCTGAGGAAGGTGGAGTCAATTTATTTGGATATATTGTTGGCGTATGTACACCGAAACGGGCGTCTGCGAATTGGATTTGGCGAATTGGATGTGACAATCTTGAATTGGATGAGACACCTGATGATGATTTAGGTGTTTGATTGATAAATTTAACAGGACATTTGATATAAGGAATAATACCTTGGAACCCATTTGGAAATGTACTATGGTTAAGTGAGAGAGAGAGCGGAAAGGTCTCTCACATATTGAATATATTCAATTGAACTCAGTTTTTGAATTATTGTATGATTATTACATGAAAATTTTGTTATCAAATATTTGTAGCATTTTGATGAACTTGTATACAATTTAGAGTGTTGATTTTGTTGTAATATTTGAAATGTCTGTTATGTTCTTAAACGACTAAATGATTGGTGGGGGATATTTGTAATTTGTATTTTCCTTTTTGTCTCGAGATTTGTTTTTGATACTGTATGTTATTTATATATGTGGTTTATGTCGTCTCTGTTTATGGTGTGGTCTTTTTTGTCTTGGTCCTATGTTGGTTTGTTTCATGTATAAAGGGGGTGTTTGTATATAGCAATGATTTCTATATTGATATAAAGCATGACATTTTTGTGTTTATTGTGAATAAATTCATATATTTGAGATAATATTATTTTTTATGACAAGTTTTTTGCGTATGGCATGATGTAAGAGAGGAATGCTTCTGTTCCTTTGGTAGATTACCCTAGATCTCTCTCATCATAGATTTAGGGACCCTGTTTTCTACTTGGTGTGCACTCTGCTAGGGACTAATAAATAAACTAAATATGCCAGTTGGGGATAAAACAATTTTATTACGTTTTAGGGAAAGAGCACAAGCACTTTACCATTGATTAGCAGTGATGACGTGAGCAGAGTCCTAAAGTCAGCAAAACCGTAGTCAGCAAAATCAGGAGGTCTGAAGACAAAAAGTTAGGGGAACCACACAGAGAACTCAAAGTCACAAAACATCTAAAAAAGTGGACATTATTTCTTCTACTGTGTCCTCAGCCTCTGTTAGCTTTCTGTGAAGCTGCCACACCTCATTCCCCACAGCAGGATAAGCTTCTAGAACAGTCAGGCATTCGTCCACAGCCTAAACCCTACGATCTGTATCATCAACCCATTTCTACGAGGAGCTAAAGTCTGACCGGAGGGATTTGAGCTCAGTGGCTGTGGAGCTGGTATCCATGTTCATTAGGTCCTTTGTTATCTTGATGATCATTTGCCATGGTCCTCGGCGGTCCTCAACTTTCCAGACACCATGTCCATGAAAAGTATCATGGCTTTGCCGTAAGACATCAGGAAAGATCGAGGAGGAGGTATGATCCCCCAGCAAAACTGCAGATCCTCTTAGGCAGGGCAGAATGGTTGTCATAGGATATTATAAGGGCGCACGTCTCACTAATAGTATAGGGTATCTGAATTGGCCTCCAATTCTGACAGTGTCCCTAACATAAAGTCCACTGGATGCAAGGAGCCACAATCCCACTGTGGCAAGTGTGATCGAGGGTGGGCAGTGGCCAAGAGCCAGGGACCTGTGTCAGAGCCCTTTAGTGGGAATCTGGAGCTCTACCAAGAAGCCCACAATGGGCAGTAGATGCTTCAGAGTATGCAAGGTAGTTGAGAGCGATTTCATTTCGAATGTCCATTCAAGTTGCAGTCCACATGGTGTCCTAGCATTGACGGATTAAATGCGTACCCTATCAATGGGGAGTCCTCCTCTGTTTTGCAGTGGGACTTGCGAGTAGATAATGCCAATAGAGAAACTTACATCATGTATGTACACTGTGCAAATCCCACTGGAAACAAGACAAAGAACCACTGTAGGGGGCTGGCCTGGTTTGTAGTAGGGACCATGGGTACTTACACCTTATATCAGGTATAGTTATCCCTTATTAGTGAAGTAGTAGTGTTTGAGCAGCTTAGACTGATTGAGGTAGCTATAGCAGAGCAGCTTAGGCAGAAATAGGAGACAAGCAAAGCTCATGCAAAACCACTTATAGTTACACAGTACTTATACACAAGTAAAGACAATACTCAGTGTTACCAAAAATAAAGGTATTTATTTGGGTGACACAGTACCAAAATATCTTAGAGACAATACTCCTTCTGGAGGTAAGTATTATACACAATATATATACAAGACAACAAAATTAGACAAGTAAACAGTCATAGAAGAATGCAAACAATAGGAAATGCTATAGAATGCAATGTAGAAAATAGGTCTAGGGGCAACACAAACCATATACTAAGAAAGTGAAATGCGAATCACTAATTCCCCCCTAGACAAATGTAGTCTGTGCAGAATCGCTGGGAGAGTAAGAATACAGTAAAGGAAAGTAAATTACCCCACCCCAGAGCCCAGAAAAGCAGGAGCAAAGTACTGAAAGTTTCCTTAGGACACACTACACCTCGTGATTGGGATTATGCAGTAACCAACCAAGTCTGCAAACAACGACTGCTGGGTTCCTGGACCTGAAGACCTGCAACAGAAGGGGTCAAAGTCCAGAAGTCGAAATAAGTTCCGGGAAGGACAGGAGGCCCTGCCAACCCAGAAGAGGGTGCAAAAGAAGAGTCCACGGTTAGTCGAAGACTGCAGAAATGCACCCTAAGAAGATGCCAGCAGGGTCCTGCATGATGCAAAGGATGTCTGTAGGAATGTACCATCTTGCCTGGCGTGTTAACCCCATTTGTACTTGTGTGTCAGTTTCTTTTTACCTGTCTCACTGGGATCCTGCTAGCCAGGACCCCAGTGTTCATAGTTTGTGGCCTGAATGTGTGTCCCTGTGTAGTGACTAACTGTGTCACTGAGGCTCTTCTAATCAGAACCTCAGTGTTTATGCTCTCTCTGGTTAAGACAAATCCGTCCAAGAGTGCATCCTTCAAAACTTTGTAGTTACTGGCATCACTTTCTCTGACAGTAAGGAGCCTATCCCTACCCTTTCCAGTGAAAGATAGCCACAAGATACCAGCTCACTGCCTTTGAGGGACAAACTGTACCATACAGGCCCTCTCAAGTGCAGCTAACCACTTATTAATGTCATCCCCCTCCTTGTAAGGGGGGACTATCTTATGCAGATTTCTGGAATCTTGCTCTCTAACAGGATTACTATCTGAAACACTGCTGCTGCCACCATGGGGAACTAACCCCAATCTCTGTCTTTCCCTCTCTATGTCTAGGGATTCCCTGTCTAAGGCCAGCTGCTGCTGTTTAAGCTTCAGTCTGGTCTCTTGCAACCTCAGCTTTCTGAGTTCCCTTTCTATTAAGTTATCCTCAGGGTGGGAGGCTTGGGAATGTTTGGACACAGAGGAGATTTGGGAATTGGCAGAGAGAGAACTGTCCCTAACTGGCTGTACCCTAGTAACCTGGCTTTTAGGAGTGAAAGATGCCCTACTAATGTGTGACCCTCTAACACTACTGACTGGGAAGCCTCCCCTTTTTCTACCCTCTCCTGTGATGGGCCAGACTGATTCTAGTCATCCTGTAAGAGCAGGTTAAGGAGAAACACTTTTGTTGGATTCTTACCTATGCTTAAACCTCTATCCAGGCAGAGACCCCTCAAAGTCTTGTCGTTTAAACTTACATAAGTTGCCTGAACAACTTTGGAAGTAGCCTCTACTGAAGACATGATAGAAAAAGGTTTAAGACAGAGAGAGAGAAAACGTTTTTGAACTTTTGAAAGAACAGAGAAAAACTTTTTCAAACTTTTGGAAAACTTTTTAAAGTTTTCAGAACTTTTCAGAAACTTAGCAGAACGTTTTAAAGCAGGAAAGTAAACTGTTTTGGTTAAATGTACATATACTGAACTATTTGGTATATAATTTTCTTATGAAAAGCACCAAATGACAAAGTGGTAAAGAAGTTACAAGTACTTATCCCACCGCTGCCACTAATGCAGGAGGCTGGCCTGGCTTATAGTGGGTACCTTGTGGTACTTACACCTTGTGCCAGGTCCAGTTATCCCTTATTAGTAGAATAGAGGTGTTTCTAGCAGCTTAGGCTGATAGAGGTAGCTATGGCAAAGCAGCTTAGGCTAAACTAGGAGACATGCAAAGCTCCTACTATACCACTTATATCATACAGCACAATATCATAAGAAAACACAATACTCAGAGTTACTAAAAATAAAGGTACTTTATTTTAGTGACAATATGCCAAAAGTATCTCAGAGCATACCCTCGCTTAGGAGTTAAGCAATATACACAAATTATATGTACACAACCCCAAAACTGGTAAGTAACAGTAAGAAAAGTAGTGCAAACAATGTAGAATCACAATAGTATGCAGTAGATAGACATAGGCCTATGGGCAACACAAAAACCATATACTCCAAAAGTGGAATGCGAATCCCGAATGGACCCCAGGTCTATGGGAGGTTGTAGAGGGTCACTGGGACTGTGAGAAAACAGTAAGGGTGTCCAAAATGCCCCACTCAAGACCCTGAAATGTAGGAGTAAACTTACCCTATTACCCCAGAAAGACAGTATAGTCGAGATAGGGGATTCTGCAAGAACCACAAGCACCAGCAAAACACTGAAGACAGATTCCTGGACCTGAGGACCTGTAAAGGAAGGGGACCAAGTCCAGGAGTCACGAAAGTGTCCAGGGGGGGCAGGAGCCCACTAAACCCCGGATGAAGGTGCAAAAGGGCTGCCTCCAGGTGGAAGAAGCTGAAGATTCTGCAACAACGAAAAGGGCTAGGAACTTCTCCTTTGGACGGAAGATGTCCCACTGCGTGCTGGAGGTTACAGGCAGAAATATCACAAACAAGCCTTGCTAGCTGCAAGAGTTGCAGTTGAGGATTTTGGGTGCTACTGGTGACCAGAAAGGACCAGGATGTCGCCCCATGGAGGAGGAGACGGGGGGCACTCAGCAACTCAGAGAGCCCCCACAGAAGCAGGCAGCACCTGCAGAAGTACCAGAACAGGCACTTAGAAGATCTGAGGACAGCGGTCGACTCAGAGTCACAAAGGAGGGTCCCACAACGTTGGAGTCCAACTCAGCAAGTTGGGCAGTGCAGGACAGAGTTACTGGGGACCCAGGCTAGGCTGTGCCCAAAGGAAGTCCTGGAAAAGTGCGCAGAAGCCGGAGCAGCTGCAAATCACACAGTACACAGGTTTGCTGTCCGGAGTGGGGAGGCAAGGACTTACCTCCACCAAATGTGGACAGAATGCCACTGGACTATGGAAGACACTTGGACCCAGCTCCTGTGTTCCAGGGACCATGCTCGTCAAGATGAGAGGGGACCCAGAGGACTGGTGATGCAGAAGTTTGGTGCCTGCGTTGGCAGGAGGAAGATTCCGTCGACTTACAGGAGATTTCTTCTTGGCTTCCAGTGGAGGGTGAAGGCAGATAGCCCTCAGAGCATTCACCACCAGGAAACAGTGGAGAAAGCTGACAGGGTGAGGTGCTACAATGTTGCTAGTAGTCTTTTTGCTACTTGTTGCGGTTATGCAGGCATCCTGGAGCAGTCAGCAGTCAATCCTTGGCAGAAGTCGAAGAGGGAAGTCCAGAGGAACTCAGAGGAGAGACCCTAAATAGCCAGAAAAGGAGGTTTGGCTACCAAGAAAGGAGGCTTGGCTACTGAAAGATGTAAGAACCTATCAGGAGGGTCTCTGACATCACCTGCTGGCACTGGCCACTCAGAGCATTCCATTGTACCCCAACACCTCTGAATCCAAGATGGCAGAGGTCAGGGACACACTGGAGGAGATCTGGGCACCTCCCCTGCGAGGTGCAGGTCAGGGGAGTGGTCACTCTCCTTTCCTTTGTCCAGTTTCGCGCCAGAGCAGGGCTGAGGGATACCTGAACCGGTGTAGACAGGCTTATGCAGAGATGGGCACCATCTGTGCCCATCAAAGCATTTCCAGAGGCTGGGGAAGGCTACTCCTCCCCAGCCCTTCACACCTATTTCCAAAGGGAGAGGGTGTAACACCCTCTCTCAGAGGAAATCCTTTGTTCTGCCTTACTGGGACTGGGCTGCCCAGACCCAAGGGGGGCAGAAACCTGTCTGAGGGGTTGGCAACAGCAGCAGCTGCAGTGGAGACCCCGGAAAGGCAGTTTGGCAGTACCCGGGTTCTGTGCTAGAGACCCGGGAATGCACGGAATTGTCTCCCCAATACCAGAATGGTATTGGGGTGACACTTCCATGATCCTAGGCATATTACATGGTCATGTTCGGAGTTACCATTGTGACGATACATATAGGTAGTGACCTATATGTAGTGCACACGTGTAATGGTGTCCCCGCACTCACAAAGTCCGGGGAATTTGCCCTGAATAATGTGGGGGCACCTTGGCTAGTGCCAGGGTGCCCACACACTAAGTAACTTGGCACCTAAACTTCACCAAGTGAGGGTTAGACATATAGGTGACTTATGAGTACTTATGTGCAGTGAAAAATGGCTGTGGAATAACGTGGACGTTATTTCACTCAGGCTGCAGTGGCAGTCCTGTGTAAGAATTGTCTGAGCTCCCTATGGGTGGCAAAAGAAATTCTGCAGCCCATAGGGAACTCCTGTAACCCCAATACCCTGGGTACCTAGGTACCATATACTAGTGACTTATAAGGTGGGTCCAGTGTGCCAATTGAAATTGTTAAATGAAGTCACTAGTCTACAGTGACAAATTTAAAACCAGAGAGAGCATAAGCACTGAGGTTCTGGTTAGCAGAGCCTCAGTGACAAAGTCAAGCTCTACTGACAACACACACATTAGGCCAAAAACTATGAGCACTGGGGTCCTCGCTAGCAGGATCCCAGTGAGACAGGAAAAACACACTGACATATAGGTTTTTATCTATGAGCACTGGGGTCCTGGCTAGCAGGATCCCAGTGACACATTAAAAACACACTGACACACTCACAAACAGGCCAAACGTGGGGGTAACCATTCTAGAAAGAGGCTACTTTCTCACAACCACCATAGCATATTCCTTAGGTCAGATCCCAGAAGTATGCCAAACACTGCTTGTATATTGCAGACAGCCAAAGGTCATAAGGAGGAAGTCATAAGTCACAGCCCAGGCAGGGGATGTCTCATGCCCAGTATACAAGTCGACTTTCGACTAGCAGGTATTTCCCAAGCTGTTAAGTAGGCCACTGTCAAAAGCAGGTGCAAAAGAGAGGATGTGGAGGCCAATCGATGCCTACGTCTACAGGTCTCAGTCCAAAATCTCCATAAGTGGGGCTGAGGAAAGGTAGAGGCTACCCATGTGAGCTGAAGGGCTGGGACAAGACCCGCTTGTGCAACACAGCTGCCACGGTCTCATTAAAGCTGAAGGGGCCAAAAGGTGGTCAAGACCCACAACTCTCCTGAAATACCAGCTTTGGGGCTCAGTGGCAGTCTAAGCAACTAATTCGGGTGCAATTCTGTTCTCCTACTCCCTCCCAGGCCCCTCAGCCAGGCAGGAGCAGTCCAACTGCAGTGCCGAGCAGACTGGTGAAGAAGGAGAGAGCAGCCCCTGCCTGAACTCCCTAGTTCAGTGTGGGGAAATACTCCTTGAGGGGCTACCAGAGTCTCAGAGGGCAATGCTCTGTCTCTCCACCGAAAACACTTTGTGACATGAAACAAGAAGCCTGGGATTCGCCTAATTCTTCAAGGCGATGTCAAGTGGCACTGAAGCTTTAGTGGGAGCTGCCCATTTTGAGCATGGTCAGACTGCCTCTACACTAGTAGCATTTAATTTACAGGTCCTGGGCACATGTAGTACTACTTTACTAGGGGCTTATAAGTACAATAAATATACCAACTGGTGGCAAGCCAATGTTACCAGGCTTTAATGAGGAAGCACACACATTTTAGCACTGGTAAGCAGTGGTAAACTGCACAGACTCCTAAGGTCAACCAAAACTAATACAGCAAAAAGTGAAGGGTAAAGGTAAAAATGCTTGGGGGACCATGGAGAAAGGACCTTGTCCAACATTTTCGATTTAATTTCTTAGGAAGATGGCAATAGGTCAAAGCCCCCTTTGCCACTTAACATCTATGTGAATCTGACCATTTACCAGACATGTTGTTTCTTAAATGCTTAAACCCAAACTCACATGAATAGTAGATGGATTGATTTTTGCCATGAGCATGGTCCTATTCTTTTTTGTGTTGTATTTTTCTCATTGAAACAGCAAGAGAAGAGCAACTCAAAAACGCACAGTATGGTTCCTGGAAGCCAAAGTGTCAGATATGCACCATGCATGAATTATCGCCAATGAGAACACAAAAGCTTCAAAAAGGAGAGCTCCATCAGACAAGGAAATTCCGAGAGGATTGAGCGAACACAAGGTGCCAAAATGCGTAGAAATGAAAAAAGCAGAAAAGCAGTTCTCAAAGTGGGCATAGTAAAGATGGGGGGGTGGAATTAAAATAGCATAAGTGTGCATCCATGTAAGAGAACAGGATGGAAGGTAAGGGTGGATTCCAGAGGGGTATAAGGGCAGTAGTGAAGAAGAAGGAAAGAAGGAAAGAAGGAAAGAAAGAAAGAAAGAAAGAAAGAAAGAAAGAAAGAAAGAAAGAAAGAAAGAAAGAAAGAAAGAAAGAAAGAAAGAAAGAAAGAAAGAAAGAAAGAAAGAAAGAAAGAAAGAAGAAGAAAATATCAGGTAAAGGGAGCCACAGGGGAGGAAGGTATTGAAAGAGAGGAGGGGGAAGGAGGGAGAGGGAGAGGGATCCGCGAAGGGGAGGGGGAGATTAGAAAAAGTGGGTCCTCAAACAGCAAGCAATGCAGCACACAACACGAGGCATTAGCCGTCCTTCAAGAAAGGACACCAGATAAGAAGAAACGTTTCAGTTGGGACAAGCAAATTGTAGGTGATACATTCATAAGAGTTTTTATACATAGCTGTAAGCCATTTCTCATGGGTTGAAAGCTGTGGTGAATGGCAGTGGTGCAGGATGTAGATCTTCATCGCTGTCAGAGTGTTGGTGAGCAACTGACAGGCATGATGAAGTATTTAGTGGTAGTCCACCAGGTCAAAGAGTAGGTCCAGCAGTCCAGGTCTGGCAAAGGAGCAGGGATGTCTGAGATTCCTGCAGCGTAGATCCCACATTGTCTCAGCTGTCTAGGCAGTCATCAAGCAAGTGCACAATTTTGCAGTGGGTATGGCTAAATCACCAGCAAGAGGAATGGGACAGAAGACCCTCCGATCGGAGCCGTGCTGCTGTCTTGTGCCCTCCCTCTAGGACTTTGAAGAGTCAGAGCTTCAGGCCTCCTGCACACCATGACGTAGGTTCTCCAGGAGCTCCTCCCAATCCTCCCCCTGGTATTCCACCTGGAGGTGAGTCTGCCAGGACACCTTGAAGTGGGCCGCCTCTGGCTGGGATTAGAGGTGGCGAATCACAAGGCTATACACACTGAACATCATGCCTTTAAACTGCCCTCCAATGTTGAGATAAGCTAGCACCGGAGTGGCAGGAGCAGTCCAGGGTTGGGGGCCCAGCCTGCTTGTGAGGCAATGATGCAGCTGGGTATATCTCCACTGTTGGAATAGAAGGGATGCCAAATTTGTCTTGGAGTGCTGCAAAGGATTTGAGTTTGCCATGGGAGAGCAAATGGCTCAACGTGTGGATCCCCACAGTCCACTGGGGGCTCCAGTCAAGCATGGCCCCCATGTAGATACCTTCGTTGTGGCATATGGGTGACTTATCATGAAGGTGAGCATCCACAGAGAGATACCTGTGTGCCCTCTCCCAGGATTGTACATCGCATGGGTTAGGGTTTGCATGTCCATTCCTGGTGACTACTGGCATTTGGAGGGTGAGCAGTCCTGCTGGCCCACCCAAGATGTGATTCTCTACTATGACCCACAGTGGGAGATCATGGGCCTAAGGGTGCATGTATGCCAGTTGCACCAGAGACAGGGCCATGCAATAATGCTCAACGGAGAGGAGACCAAGACCCCGGACGATCTATGGGCTATAAGCTTCCCATTGGCCAGACAAGGCTTCATAGGTCCCCAATTAAAAGACTTGATGCTAAAATACAACCGGGAAGCCTCCCTCCCCAGGGACTTTGTAGTAAGGAAAGTTAGAGATGGCCTGCATGATCTACTCCTTAGTGATTTTTCTCTGGAGCATCTCCCTTTACATCTGGGATAGGCAGGGCATTTTGGACTGAGACAAAGAAGGTAGGGACTGGGTCTGGGACCGTTTTGGGGGAGTAGACAACCCAGTAACAGGAAGTGAATGTGTCCGCCCTGTCCTGCGGCCGGCTAGCTAGACCCCCAGAGTAGATGATGTTGGCTGGGATGGCCGTCCCCACTTACTGTTGCCACAGCTGCACCACCAGGAGCCTGCCCACCTTCTCTCCCTGCTCGTAGTGCTGGTATCTCACTTTCTGGAGTTCATTCTCTGCCTTGGAAGTGAAAAAAGAACTAAGTTCCATGCAAGCCTTCTCGATGCTTCCTCTAGCAGCGTCAGATGGGTGAGCAGTGTAGGTGCACTTAAGGTGAGCTATGTCTCCCTCCATCACTCATTGCCATGCCTCCCTTTTTCTATTAGAAGTAGCTGCATCTCTCATCAGCTGGCCCCTGACGGTCACTTTCACCGCCGCCCATAAGGTCAACCCTTTGTTATCCTCCCAGTATGTGCGAACGTGGGATTTGAATTCTTCCTTACCTGCGGGCTGGACAAAGTAGGATCTGTTAAGGCACAAGGGCTTGTGGATTGGCCTTGTGAGGGTCAGGTCAACAAGCAAGCAGATAAGTGAGTGATCAGACAGTGCCCCCTCCAGTATTGAAGGGTTGCTCTTGAGAGGGAGCACTGACTGCATAATGGGTAAAGAGTCCAACCTCGATTGGGTATTGTGTTCCAGCGAAAGATACGTGTATTCCTCGTCTGTGGGAGCATGAGGTGCCACACATTCAAGAGGCCATGGCCCTCCCTAATATCTCCCAGGAGAGCATGTATGCCTCCTTTGAGCAATTGCAAGCCATCAGTCTGAGTCAACAACACCTGGTTAAGCTGGAAGAGAAAACAGTGATTTGTCCCTGTCTGCTCATAAACAGGGACCACGCAGAACACCTGTCACCAATCTGCAACTTAGCGAACACATAGAGACTCTCCCTGTCTATCCATGACTTTAGCACAGTGTGTGGTAGAGTCTGACGAATCAGGATGGCCACAACAAACTTCAGGGACATGGCGTGCCTACCGACCAGCGGTGGAGGGCAGCAGCTAAGGATTTCCTTACCCACACTGTCCCGCTGAAGCTTCTCCGCCTCTATACTAGTAGCTGTGAGGGTCAGGGTGACAATGGTGGTGGGGCTGTGCGGGAGTGGAGTAGAGGGGAGCCCAGGGTCCACCTCAGGGGAGGGGCACTCGAGGGTAACAGGGCACTGGGCCTCCGTGCGACCCAGGACATCTACGAGGGAGGAGGGGGCCAATGAGATGGGAAAGGGAAAGAGGAGAGGAAGGCAAAGGAGAAGGAGGGAAGGAGAGGAAATGGGGCTGTAGGAAAGTACCATTTTGCCTTGCCTGGCATGTTACCCCCATTTTCACTGTATGTATGTTTGTTTTTGCCCTTGTGTCACTGGGATCCTGCTAGGCAGGACCCCAGTGCTCATAGTGTATACCATGTATGTGTTCCCTGTGTGGTGCCTAACTGTATCACTGAGGCTCTGCTAACCAGATCCTTTGTGTTTATGCTCTCTCTGCTTTCTAAAATTGTCACTGCAGGCTAGTGACTAATTTTACCAATTCTCATTGGCACACTGGTACACCCATATAATTCCCTTGTACTAAGGTACCCAGGGTATTGGGGTTCCAGGAGATCCCTATAGGCTACAGTATTTCTTTTGCCACCCATAGGGAGCTCAGACAATTCTTACACAGGACTGCCACTGCAGCCGGAGTGAAATAACGTCCACATTGTTTCACGGCCATTTTTCAGTGCACATAAGTAACCTATAAGTCACCTATATTTCTAACCCTCACATGGTGAACGTTAGGTGCCAAGTTACTTAGTGTGTGGGCACCCTGGCACTAGCCAAGGTGCCCCCACATTGTTCAGGGCAAATTCCCCAAAATTTGTGAGTGCGGGGACACCATTACACACGTGCACTGCACATAGGTCACTACCTATATGTAGCATCACAATGGTAACCCCGAACATGGCCATGTAACAAGTCTAAGATCATCGAATTGTCACCCCAATACCATTCTGGTATTGGGGGGACAATTCCATGATCCCCCGGGTCTCTAGCACAGAACACGGGAACTGCCAAACTGCCTTTCCGGGGTTTCCACTGAAGCAGCTGCTGCTGCCAACCCCTCAGACAGGATTCTGCCCTCCTGGGGTCTGGGTATCCCCGACCAAGGAAAGCAGAACAAAATATTTCCTCTGAGAGAGGGTGTTACACCCTCTCCCTTTGGAAATAGGTGTGAAGGGCTGGGGAGGAGTAGCCTCCCCAGCCTCTGGAAATGCTTGATGGGCACAGATGGTGCCCATCTCTGCATAAGCCAGTCTACACCGGTTCAGGGATCCCCCAGCCCTGCTTTGGCGCGGAACTGGACAAAGGAAAGGGGAGTGACCACTCCCCTGACCAGTGCCTCCCCAGGGAGGTGCCCAGAGCTCCTCCAGTGTGTCCCAGATCTCTGCCATCTTGGTTTCGGAGGTGTTGGGGCAAACTGGACTGCTCTGAGTGGCCAGTGCCAGCAGGTGACGTCAGAGACCCCTCCTGATAGGTTCTTACCTCTCTTGGTAGCCAAACCTCCATTCTTGGTGGCCAAACCTCCTTTTCTGGCTATTTAGGGTCTCTCCTCCGGGCTATTCCTCAGATAATGAATGCAAGAGCTCATCAGACTTCCTCTGCACTTCCCTCTTCGACTTCTGCCAAGGATCGACCGTTGACTGCTCCAGGACGCCTGCAAAACCGCAACAAAGTAGCAATACGACTACCAGCAACATTGTAGCGCCTCATCCTGCCGGCTTCCTCAACTGTTTCCTGGTGGTGCATGCTCTGAGGGCTGTCTGCCTTCACCCTGCACTGGAAGCCAAGAAGAAATCTCCTGTGGGTCGACGGAATCTTCCCCCTGCTAACGCAGGCACCAAAAGGCTGCATCTCCGGTCCTCTGGGTCCCTTCTCATCCTGATGAGCGTGGTCCCTGGAATACAGGGGCTAAGTCCAAGTGTCTCCCACAGTCAAGTGGCCCTTCTGTCCAAATTTGGTGGAGGTAAGTCATTGCCTCCCCACGCAAGACAGCAAACCTGTGCACTGCGCGATTTGCAGCTGCTCCAGCTTCTGTGCACATCTCCAAGGATTCCTTTGTGCACAGCCTAGCCTTGGTCCCCAGCAACCCGTCTTGCAGTGCTCAACCCGCTGAGTTGGACACCGACATCGTGGGACCTTCCTTTTGTGACTCTGAGTTCACAGAACTTCCAAGTGCCTGCTCCGGTACTTCTGTGGGTGCTGCCTGCTTCTGCAGGGGCTCTCGGAGTTGCTGAGCGCGCCCCCGTCTCCTCCTCCAAGGGGCGGCATCCTGGTCCTTCCTTGTCCCCAGCAGCACCCAAAAACCTCTACCGCAATCCTTGCAGCTAGCAAGACTTGTTTGCAGTATTTCTGCATGGAAACACTTTTGCAACATCCAGCACACCGTGGGACATCTTCCATCCAAAGGAGAAGTTCCTAGCCCTTTTCGTTGTTGCAGAATCTTCGTCTTCTTCCACCCTGAGGCAGCCCTTTTGCACCTTCATCCAGGGTTTCCTGGGCTCTTCCCCCCTGGACACTATCGTGACTCTTGGACTTGATCCCCTTCCTTTTCAGGTCCTCAGGTCCAGGAATCCGTCTTCAGTGTTTTGCTGGTGCTTGTGTTTCTTGCAGAATCCCCCTATCACGACTATTGTGTCTTTCTGCGGTAGTAGGGTAACTTTACTCCTACTTTCTAGGGTCTTGGGGTGGGGTATTTTGGACACCCATACTGTTTTCTCACAGTCCCAGTGACCCTCTACAATCTCCCATCGGTCTGGGATCCATCGCGATTCGCATTCGACTTTTGGAGTATATGGTTTGTGTTGCCCCTAGACCTATGTTTGCCTATTGCATCCTATTGTGATTCTACATTGTTTGCACTACTTTTCTTACTGTTACTTACCTGTTTTGGGTCTGTGTACATATAACTTGTGTATATTACTTACCTCCTAAGTGAGGGTATTCTCTGAGATACGTTTGGTATATTGTCACTAAAATAAAGTACCTTTATTTTTAGTAACTCTGAGTATTGTGTTTTCTTATGATATTGTGCTATATGATATAAGTGGTATAGTAGGAGCTTTGCATGTCTCCTAGTTCAGCCTAAGCTGCTTTGCCATAGCTACCTTCTATCAGCCTAAGCTGCTAGAAACACCTCTATTCTACTAAGAAGGGATAACTGGACCTGGCACAGGGTGTAAGTACCACAAGGTACCAACTATAAGCCAGGCCAGCCTCCTACAGGGGCCTATGGGAAAGAACCAGCAGCCACGAATCACAGGGCTGTCATAGCTAGCCTCAGACTCCCTAGCTTGACCCTGCAACAGAAAACCTGTATAGGGTCGCCGGTCCACCCACTCAATGTGCCATTGCCCCACAGGCCCTGTCTGTCATCAGTGCTCTTGGATGTTGCCCAAAGCTGCCACTGTGACCCCGTAGCTTCCCGGCTCCGCAGGGCTCGAGGTTCAGGTGGCCATCTTCCACAGTGGCCAGACAACTCCTCAAACTTGGTCCTATTGAAAGGAAGCTGAAAATGTTTGCCCTGTGCCCTGAAGGATTATGGGAGCTGGACTGGTCTTCGATTGAGTACTTTGATCTCTGTGATTTGAACTGAGCTCAGACTTAATTCAGCCATGAACAAGGCTAGGCTATTAAACATTTTTGATAAAAAAATAATATTACGAACGTTTATAAGATTATTAGCGGCAAATATTAATGTCACTGACCATCTGCAATCAGAAGCTAGCACATAAGAAATGATTTTGGGCAACTTCGGAAACATTCAATTAAGATTTTCTCTTGCAGGGGCATATCTGAAGAGTTTGAATTTGTATAAGTAATAAAAAAGGAAAAATATTTTACACCAATAAACTTCTATTGTACTGATACTAGTGGGCATATGAAATATTTTGACAAAGCCAGGACCAACACGTGTTTTGAAAATGTTGAAATCGTGCAAATAACAAAAAACAAATTCCCTAATTGGTATAGTTGGAGGTGGAGCCTTAAAATTTGGCTCACGTTCTTTTGATTTCCCTAATAATGTCCGTATATATTTATTTTTTTGTCTGTGTTTATTTGTTACTCTTTTTTTAAATGTATCAAATACAAGTAAGAAGAGTTTGACTAGTGTTTAGTGTTTGTCTCTAAGTTATTGACAGTGGACGTTGCATTGATATGAATTACTACATGCACTTTAGAACATATGTGACTGTGATTAACCTTTCTAAATGTTGTTAAATGTGAGGTTAAGTTACTTGTTTTTCTCTGTCATCAATTGAGGTTGTTTTTGACCCCACAATATGGAGCATTTTCACCCTGAGCTTGATTGAATAATCAGAAATATAAATGGCGCGCGAGATATTCTTGACTGTAGTTTAACCAAGAAAGATTGTTTTCTATAATTCGACTGTGCACATTAATGCGCGATAGACTGTTTCTTCTCTACTGACACCATATGGTTGTCATTTTTTTTACAATTGATAGAATTATAGGGGCATATTTATGCTCTGTTTGCGCTGAATGTGTGTCAAAAATGTTGGCGCACATTCAGCGCAAACCTTGAACCATATTTATACTATGACGCCCGACCCCGCGAACGTCCAAATTCCTCTGTGTGCATCATTTTCTGGCTGCAGGAAACCACCTTGCGTTAATGACATGCAAGGTAGGCGTTCCCATCCAAAAAATGACTTTAAGGCATGTGCGCCTTATTTATACTCATGCGTCATTTTGATGAACAGGAGGGGGCGGGCCTTAAAAAACGGTGCCCAGCCTGCTGTGTGCCGTTTTTTAACGCCTGGGTGAGGCAGGCGTTAAGGGACCTGTGGGCTCATGTCCATGGTCTCTAACCATGTTAGCAGTCCACAGGTGCCCTTCCCTGCCCATAGGGACACCCCCTGCCGCCCCCACCCAACCCTGGAGGACACCCATGGATGGGGGTACCCATCCCAGGTAAGTACAGGTAAGTTGAGGTAAGTATTTTTTTTTTAAATAAATTAGGTGGCATAGGGGGGCCTAACTTGAACCCCCCTACATGCCACTGTGCCCAATGGCCATGCCCATGGGACAGAAGTCCCCTGGGCATGGCCATTGGGCAGGGGGGCATAACTCCTTTCTTTGCTAAGACAGGAGTAATTTCCATGGAGTTTGTGCGTAAAAAAATGCGCAAGTCCGGTTAGAGCCATGATTTTTTACTCTAACCTGACTTGCACCATTTTTTGATGCACAACTCCCATTTTTCCCTACACCAGCGCTGCCTGGTTAGAGTAATTTTTTTTTACTCTGACCAGCCCGCAGCGTCGGCTAATGTCAATCCATAAATAAGGCGCCCATCTGGTGCATTGGAATGGTGTTAGCTGGCAGTAAAAAAAATTACGCAGATCAGCGCCAATGTTGGTTTGCGTCAAAAAGTATAAATGTGGGTCATAGTCTTTTTTCTTCACACTTTCACATTTTTTCTGACACCGTACATACCATATGTACGTATTTTCCTTGCTCATCCCTTTAAAAATGTAAAATATTCTCATATGTGCTTTTATTCATGGAAAAAAGAATGATTGATTGATACCAAATACAATAAACTCTAAAGTTTACAACGAGGAATTCAGTTGTAGTTTGACAATTGTTCCCTTAAACCAGCTAACTAATTGTTGTATTGGCGTTTTAGGTTGTAACCCTTTTATGTACGTGTGGCATGTCATCAGTGATTCTGAAATTAAATAATATCTGCAAATATTACACACTTGACTCTTAAGGCTTTACAGTCTATAAAGCCTGCTCATATCTGCTACTGAAAAACTCAAGACAATCTGAAGGATATATCACTTTCTTTGTTAATAACTCAGAAAATAAAGGGGAAAATAACAAGAAATGGAATTGTGCTTTGAATAAACTTTACTTTGTCAATTCTGTAAGTAAAACACACCGATCTGTAAACACTCAACAGATGAATTACTCCGTAAAAGAATAATCTCTTACTTTTATGTTGCTGAGGTACATCTTGTTAACCTGATAAATATATCAGTTTGCAGAGTTTCTGTAATTTAATTTTTACAGCCAATATGTTTTTTTCTGTTAGGTTCACCTAACCATGACAGGGTTGCTGAGATTGGCTAAATAGATTAGAGCAACAAAACAAGAGAGAGCTCAGTCGAGAAATGGAGAGAGAGCACATCCAAAAGTCGATCAAGAAAAATGGCCCAGCAACTACGGAAGCAGCAGAAAGTTGTAATTGACTGTGAGCAGCATTTCTCCACAGGCGGTCCTAATGTTACAAAAGCATATGAGGGTTCATTTCACAAAAATATAAAAAGCACGCAAGATGGATGAACTGCAATCAAAACCGTTTCCCTCAATGGGACATCTAAATATAATTTACTTCAAGCATGAGTGCATCATAAATGTTGTTCAATTCTCTGTTTTTTATAGTCCAAGCACCATTCTGCAAGATTCACGGAAAGTATATTTTATTAACATTTATCAGTAGCTGAAAGCTATAAAAAATATTTGGAAGCATGTCAGTTAATGGCGTCCTGTCTTATGTGTTCATTGCAGAATGAGTGATAGAGTGGCCTGCAAGTTAATAATACCCTGGAAACATCAGCAATAGTTTCATACTGTGTCATATTATATCTATGTCTGCATTCTGTATCCTTGCGTAGTCTCATATTAACTCACAGAATGAAGAAACGAAGAGTTCAGCTCAAACGCTGTGATGGGAAATCGGTTCGGCCTGATGTGATATTGAAAGATCTTGCTGGAAAATGCATTTCTCTCACTCTGTAATCTCTAATAGACTAAATTTACTGGAGAAACGATTACAGACACTGCTACCCACATTTCCTCCTGTCACTGTGTCTCGGGTGAAGTACCTTCTGTTTTGCCCATAGCCATTTTCAGGGATGGCTGTACATAAATATAAAAAAGTGTCTGTCACTCGAAGGGCACAGTGATACTCGATGGTCTGCGATGCAGCTGCAGTAACGACGACGTGATGTGCCTCAGTTTTATGTGAGAATTCGTTAGTTGTTTTTTTTTTCTTTTGGCCCGAGACGCTCTTTCTTATCATATATATATTACGGAGGGCGTTACGCAGAACGAGTTACACAAAAGCAGTAGAAAAAATAATAATGGACATGCAATATAATATGTAGCAATGTAAACGCACATGAAGTAATATAAAAGACAATCCTGTAAGGAAATTGCGCACAGTCAGTGGCATACCCAGCCAGATTCCTGGCCTATTTCTGTAAATTACTGTCAAGAGAGAACATTCTTGCATAATTCGAAATTATGGTGAACTAAACCCCATTTCGCTCTGTTTTTAAAACCTAACAAGAAGTCAAAGTTCTTCTAATGTAACCTGGGATAGAGTTCAACCTTTACGTCGTTGGTGCATTTCTACATGAGGATTGTTTTAGAGTTATTGCCTTATTTCACACTGGTATTCCAGAGATGGTCAGTTTCTGCACCAGATTAGTTTTGGTGGTGGTGGTTATGGTGGTGGTGGGTGTCTTCCAAAAACGAAGATGTATGAGTGAGAAATCTCGTTTATAGATTCTCCTCGCTCCTCCACTTTGAAGAGATCATAATAGGTGAGATGTGGTTGAACTTTTCTTGTGCCCAAATCATCCTTGGCAGCAGCATGAAGTGTTGCTTTCAAGAGGGGTAGATGTGGTTTTGGAATACCAGTCAGTAAGGGGTTGCCATAGTCCAGTCCACCAAGCATAAGTGACAAGGAGGCCTAGTCACAAACTGCATTTTGTAGTATGTCTTATAGAACTATAATAGTACTGCACACCACCAAATGCTATTCCAAACCTACATGCACATTTTTCACCTCTGGTTCTCCTATATTTTTTTCTGTGTGAAGATCTTCGCCCCAACTGGTTAATCTTCGTACAAGTAAATATAAACGTACGTCCATTCTTGTTAACAAACTGCAGCACAGACCATGTCATTTGTACGTGGATACAGGGCGTAACCATAGACAATGGAACACAATCACTCAATCAGAAATTGAGTCAAACAAACTGACGCAAAAGTGTCTAAAAAATCCACAAACGCAAAGTATATGACACATGGGCCCTTAGTGTGAATTCCACCTTCGCACTCTTCTCAATCTGATTTTCAGTGAATTCGACGCATAAAGTTAATATGTCAATAAAAACGATGCACATACGTCATGCGTCTAAAATACCCAGGCACATATCACATGCGTCATATAAATAAACGCTTAACAAAAAACGTGATGCACAGGGACAGGACGTGATGTAATAGGAAATCCTGTTTACAACCATGGTACAGTGGGCGTACTGTCACTTTCTCCTTACAGTCTGTGCCTCTTTTGACTGTGTAGTTGTGTTCTGGAGTTGGTGGTGTGATTTTCCTGCGTTTTGTATCTTGTGCGGTCCCTCCTGTCGTGTTTTTTTCAATTTTTGTCTGTACTTTGTCCCAGTGTTTGTAAATTTGTGTGTTTTTTGTGTAGAATTGTACTTGTACTGTGGGGTGTCTGTCCAGGATAGTTGTTAAGTCGGGTTAGTTGGGATTAGTTATTGGGCTTAAGTTTCCTTTATATTCATTTTATTTTTTTACTTAAATCCTTGTGGTCAACCTGTATTGTGATAATACGTCTGGTAGTGGGAGGTTGACCAGGATGGGAAAGGAGGAGTTGGGTGGCTTTGTGTGGCTGGTAGCTCACTACCTGCCACTGATGTTGGAGAAGGGGGGGCTGGGTAATACAAGGTTACCGTACTAAGGCGAGGTGGCTGCGGAGGGGCAAGGTGCTCCACCAACTGAAGAGGATATTTTGGAGCACAAGGAATGAGCGCCAATTGAAGCATCGCTAGGCAGATCTGGTGGCCAGAGAGCAGGATCTGCTAGATCATCTTGGTGTGGAGATCGGTGGCCCTATTGGTGAGTCTCCCAATGGCATATTATTTACGGTTCACAGCTCTTGAATGACAGTAGCAGATGTGTTGGGGTGCTGCATGCAGTGCTTGTGGACAAGTTGCATGCAACCAGAATGAAGTGTAACTGCACCAGTCTAGACTTGGAGTTCACATGCCCTACCATTATACCAATACAGGTCAGGTGTCTGGTGAGTCATACACAACTATCACAAAGTCGCACATTCCAGGGGCCATGGCGACACCTGTGCCCCAGCATAGTGTCATGTATGACACGCCAAGACACCGCCAGCCTAACATATTTACCTGGATTGTGTCAACAAAGTAGGGCAATGCATGTATGGCTCTACATTGATATCATTTCACACACAAGATCCCTGCCATCATGTTAGCAAAGGGGGCTTACCCGCCCTAGGGGGGCAATATAAATGAGGCATTTGATGCCATCAGACAATTTTGCCACATAAGTCATGGATTACTCAATGCACGATCATTGCAGACTAATAATTGAGCCACATGTCCATTACAAATTACCTCTGGGTGCCTTGGAGGACAAGTTGAATACCTGATTCAATTGTCTTGCAAAGTACCAGGGTAGTGTCATGTATTTGTCAAACACCTCGCCCTCATACCATGGAGTTCCATCTTCTATAGATTGGCCACATATGGTTTCTGCAGGGTGTAGCACTACATGAGTCTCAGGCCCAGTGTAAGTGTGCAGATGTGAGGCTCTCACTCACCTGAGTGTCAGTGCCATTGTGAGTTTGTAGTAGTGTGTCTGTAGCACTGTTTTACACCAGAATAACTAGCTCACTCCTCTAAAATAATAAACACTGTAATTTGTTGTCCACTAGTAGTGACAGTGATATGACACTAGGCATGGTTTTCTGTCCCTATCTTATAGGTAAATAATTCCTATCCAAATAATTCATTACTTTTCAAAAGATTGTGTGTTTACTGGCCACCTGGTCCTTTTTTAAACTTCTTGAAGCATTGGCCAAGTTTACTAGAACCTTTAATTATGTCAACTAATGGATTTTAATCTTCATTTTGACGACACCCGAAACCCACTCATTGAATAATTCATAAGCCTTATGGCAGCTTTAGTTTGGGAGCTGAAAGTCATATCGGCTACCCACATAGCTGCCCATCTGTTACACAGCATTTTTACCCGCTCTAAGGATCAGTTGTTGTTGACTAATTCCCTGCTTAGCTAGACAGATCATTTTCTCCTAACCTTCAGATTTATGGAGGTTCATCTGCCCCAGCAATCTAGTCTTAAAGGGAAATTGGTCAGACACTGGAACCCTATTAAGGAGGAACAGCTAGTACCTGCACTGGAGGCAGGCTGGGAAGCAACTAAAAATCTGTCTCTGTCTACTGCAGACAGTTTTAATCAGGGAATTTCCATTGCTATTGACAACTGGCCCCATTTAAGTCCTCTGTTTCACGAAAAATGAAAAAATATAGCCACCCCTGATTCACTAAGGACCTTAAGATGCTTCAAAGAAAGTATTGCCAACAAGAGCGGCAATGGAAGCTAAATTCTAATTTGGCTGAGAAAAACAAATTAAGAGCCGCTCTTAAAAATTACAAAAAGGCGAGCATTAAAGCCAAATATGAGTATTATAGCCCAAAAAGAAAAGAGGCATCCAATGCCCCCAGAGAACGTTTCATGGTGGTTAGTACCTTGACAACTCCTCCTCCTCCTCAGTGTTGGAAAATTCTCAAGAGTTTTGTAACAAGGTGGCTACTTACTTTGAAAATAAAGTCCTACAAATTTATGCTAGCTTCAATTACTCTGAAGAGAGGGATGGTCGATTTGATACAGTTAACTGTGCTTTGGATATTGACCATCCTCTAATAATTACTTTTCAACCATTACCCCCTGAGAGAATCAAAAAATTAATGTTAGAAATTAAATTAGGTTCTCCTTGTGATCCTTGTCCTCCTTATATTTTACAACAGGCCCCGGATCCTGTTTCGGCAGCCCTAGCCCCGATTTTCTGTGAGGCTCTTGCCTCTGGAGTCTATCCCTCATAGTGGAAGGATGCAACAGTGATCCCTCTGAAATAGAAACCGGATGGAGTTAGACAAGATTTGAGCAATTTACGATCCATTTCTCTACTCCCTTTCCAGGCCAAGATTCTCGAGAAACATATTAATAAGGAATTAGCCAACTTTGTAACCTCCTGCGGAGGATTAAATTCCTCTCAACATAGTTTTAGGAAGGCACACAGTACTGAATCGGTGCTCATTTCCACATCTGATATGATTCAGAGAATGGTGGATGAAGGACGCGGAGCCATATTGGCCCTATTGGACTTATCTGTGGCATTCAATACTGTCTTGCCTCAGATTATGATATCCCGCTTATATCAAGCAGGGATTAGAGACGTTGCCTTGAAGACTTTGGAATCCTTCCTGAAAGATAGATCGATTACAGTGAGCTGTAGTGACTTTAAGTCCCCAGCATAACATTTACCTTGTGGTGTCCCTCAAGGCTCCTCACTTAGCCCCACTCTATTCAATCTGTATGTCGCACCTTTAGCCAGACTTATCCGCACTTTTGGCTTTATGACGACTTCCTATGCTGATGATACACAATTGATCATTCCAGCCTATAAAAACTGGGAGGAAGTGGCAAACCGCTTTAATAAATGTATGGGAGAAGTCAACAGGTGGATGGGTTTAAACTGGCTTAAACTAAATGGCGACAAAACTGAAATTCTATGCTTTGGATCTGGAAAGGAAACTGTGGAACTCTCGCTGGTGGCCGATAGATTGTGGAGCTCCTCCGGCTACTATTGCTGCCACTAAAAATGTGGGTGTCACTTTTGACAACTGTCTCCCTTTCGAGTCACATGTTAATGACATTGTTAAAACCAGCTTTTGGACACTGAAGATGCTGAAAAAGATTCTCCCTTATTTACAAAGGGAATGGAGAGTCACGGTGACCCTAGCATAGGTAATTTCTAAATTGGATTAATGCAATGCTCTGATGCTTAACCTGGATAAGGCATCACTGAAGAAGCTTCATTTAATTCAGAATACTGCTGCCCGTGCTATATTAAATCTTTCTCACTCGGTTTCGGCCAGCAGCAGCCTGAAACAATTGCATTGGCTACCGGTGGCTAAACGCATTAGCTTTAAGACCTTATGCTTGACCTATAAGGCAGCATATGGAAGCGGTTCTAAATATTTATCATCTTGGTTATGCTGGTACAGACCTAATTGGGAACTCCCTTCCATGGGAGCGTTCCGGATTCAGGTCCCCCGCACCTACAAGGCTAAATGGGGTGACAAGGCATTTAAGGTAGCTGTGGCCAAATGCTGGAATTCACTCCCTCTGTTCATCAGGGAGGAACACATTTTTTTGGCCTTGAGGAGGTTAGTTACAACTTGGCTCTTCACACATTAATTTGGTTTTCAAACCTTCCTCTTGTCTTTGGCATTTTATCTCTCCCTTCTGAGTGCTTTGATGCCTCAGCCGGAATGCGCTTTATAAATACAAATAAAAATACAAATACAGGTGGACTGGCCCCCTACACTATCGGCAAAGTGGCAAGATTTGAGGACCCAGATGTATCCAGTAAGTGTGATAATGTGTGTTCTGTGAAGGAATCCAGGGTTTGGTGTAAGTGAGTCATGTGTGTTGCACACAATGCTAGATGTAATACACAGTCAAATGATCAGATATCAAAGTAGGCTGGATGGTGGCATTGTGTCTCATTGCATTATTACATTTAGCACAAAATCAATGCACACCTAATTTGGTTTGGTTCCTAATCTTGTCGTACGTTTCTTTGGTGTCAATGAAATGATGCTAAGACTGCGTGGTTGTTGCGTTTATCAGGGCCATTTTCTTTTCCAGAAAGTGAGTTGGAGTGCATGGGCAATTAGATGTAGAGTGTAAGCCAATAATCTGTACATACTCCACACAATGCTGACACTGATGGTTGCCTGTCTAAATGTAACAGCTGTCAACATGAGAAACGAGGAACTGCGAACATTCCAGAAGAAGGCAGTCTGCTATAGACATATCCTGGCAGTAGAGTCTGGGTTCCGGAGGATGGCACGCTGCTATTGCCAGGGAATTGCGGGCATTCACCTAAAGGTGGCTCCACACTGGCAGTGGCCACACAGAGGAGACCAAGCTCCACAGCCGTGCAAGGGGGTACAGATCCCACCACAACTACAGTCCCAACTGGAACACCGACCGCATCTGGTCCACAGCCCACACCACCGGCGGCCATGGACCAGAAAATGATCAAGATCTTTAGAGGAACATGACACTGGTTCTGAAAAGGTTAAATAGTTTGGAGAAGGAGTGTAGGAGGCTGGCCTGGTTTGTAGTGGGTACCTAAGGTACTTACACCTTATACCAGGTCGAGTTATCCCTTATTAGTGAAATGTAGGCAGTGTTCTGGCAGCTTAGGCTGAGTAGAGGTAGCTGTAGCAGAGCAGCTTAGGCTGAACTAGGAGACATGAAAAGCTCCTGCAATACCACTATAGTTAAACAGTACTTACACACAATAAGTGACAATACTCAGTGTTACCAAAAATAAAGGTACTTTATCTTAGTGACACAAGGCCAAAAATATCTTAGAGGCAATACTCCTTCTGGAAGTAAGTATTATACACAATATATACGCTAGTGACCAAAATCAGGTAAGTAAACAGTCAAAGAATACTGCAAAGAGTAGAAAATACAATAGATTGCAGCGGGCATAGGGGCAACACAAACCATGTACTAAAATAGTATAATGCGAATGTTGAATTCCCCCCTAGGCAGGTTTAGTGTGTAGAGGGGCACTGGGAGTGTAGGAAAACACCTAAAGGAAGTAAATTACCCCAACCCAGAGCCCAGGAAAGCAGGAGTGAAGTACAGCAATACAAGTTGTGATCAAGGATTTTGCAAGAACCAAGCAAGACAGCAAGCAACAAACAATAGATTCCTGGACCTGAAGACCCGTGGAGATAGGAGACCAAGTCCAGAAGTTGAAGAAGAGTCCATGAAGGACACAAGCCCCTGCCAACCTAGAAGAAGGTGCAAAAGTGGATTCTCAGGTCCAAAGAAAAGTATGGAAGAGCACCAAAGAAGATGGCTGCAGATTCCTGCTTGGTGCAGGAGATGTCCCACGCCGGGTTGTTGGATGTAGGCTGTTTGCATCGCTGGATTCTGCCAACAAGCCTTGGTTCAAGCAAGTATGTGGTTTGCGTCAAAAAGGAGCTGCCTGGACCCAGGAGGGACCTGGGGGTCTCAACTCAGATTGAGGAGGCAGAGGGGGCTCTCAGCACTTCAGAGAGCCCTCAGAAGACCAGGCAGCACCCACATGAGTCCCAGAACACAGGGACAAAGAAGATGCAAAGTCCGGTCATTGCAGCACTATACTGGAAGGTCCCACTCCACCGGAGAACAACTTAGGAAGCTGTGCGTCACAGGTTGGAGTGCTAGGGACCTGGGATATGCTGTGCATCAAGGATTCTTGGAAGCAGTGCACAGAAGATCAAGGAGCTGCAGAAGATTGTAGGAAAGTACCATCTTGCCTGGCATGTTACCGGCATTTTTTACATGTATGTAAGTTTGTTTTTGCTTGTCTCACTGGGATCCTGGTAGCCAGGACCCCAATGCTCATAGTTTGTGGCCTGAATGTGTGTACCTGTGTAGTGACTAACTGTGTCACTGAGGCTCTGCTAACCAGAACCTCAGTGCTTATGTTCTCTCTGCCTTTACAATTGTCGCCTATAGGCTAGTGACCATTTTTACCAATTCTAATTGGCACACTGGAACACCCTTATAATTCCCTAGTATATGGTACCTAGGTACCCAGGGTATTGGGGTTCCAGGAGATCCCTATGGGCTGCAGCATTTCTTTTGCTACCCATAGGGAGCTCAGACAAATCTTACACAGGACTGCCACTGCAGCCTGAGTGAAATAACGCACACGTTATTTCACAGCCATTTTCACTACACTTAAGCAACTTATAAGTTACCTATATGTCTAGCCTCACTTGCTGAAGGTTAGGTGCAAAGTTGCTAAGTGTGAGGGGACCCTTGCACTAGCAAAGGTGCCCCCACATAGTTCAGGGCCATTTCCCCGGGCTTTGTGAGTGCAGGGACACCATTACACGTGTGCACTACATATATGTCAATATTTATATGTAGCTTCATGATGATAACTCTGAATATGGCCATGTAACATGTCTAAGATCATGGAATTGTCCCCCCATGCCAAATCTGGTATTGGTTTGCCAATCCCATGTAAACCCGGGGCTCCAGCATGGAACCCGGGTACTGCCAAACTAGCTCTCTGGGGTTTCCACTGCAGCTACTGCTGCTGCCAACCCACAGACAGGCTTCTGCCCTCCTGGGGTCTAGGCAGCCCAGTCCCAGGAAGGCCGAACAAAGAATTTCCTCTGAGAGAGGGTGTTACACCCTCTCCCTTTGGAAATAGGTGTTAAGGGCTGGGGAGGAGTAGCCTCCCACAGCCTCTGGAAATGTTTTGAAGGGCACAGATGGTGCCCTCCTTGCATAAGCCAGACTACACTGGTTCAGGGATCCCTCAGATCCTGCTCTGGCGTGAAACTGGACAAAGGAAAGGGGAGTGACCACTCCCCTGTCCATCACCACCCCAGGGGTGGTGCCCAGAGCTCCTCTAGGGTGTCCCAGATCTATGCCATCTTGAATACAGATGTGTGAGGGCACTCTGGAGGCACCTGAGTGGCCAGTGCTAGCAGGTGACGCCAGAGACCCCTCCTGATAGATGCTTACCTGACTATGTGGCCAATCCTCCTCTGAGGGCCATTTAGGGTCTCTCCAGTGGGATTTTCCTCAGATAACGACTTGCAAGAATTCACCAGAGTTCTTCTGCATCTCTCTCTTCAACTTCTGCCAAGGATCGACCGCTGACTGCTCCAGGATGCCTGCAGAACTGCAGTAAAGTAGCAAGAAGACTACCAGCAACATTGTAGTGCCTAATCCTGCAGGCTTTCTCTACTGTTTCCTGGTGGTGCATGCTTTGGGGGCTGCCTGCCTTCATCCTGCACTGGAAGCCACAAAGAAATCTCCTGTGGGTCGATGAAATCTCCCCCCTGCTCCAGCAGGCACCAAACTTCAGTGTCACCTGTACTCTGGGACCCCTCTCATCCTGACGAGTGTGGCCCCTGGAACACAGGTGGTGGACCCAAGTGACCCAGACTGTCCAGTGGTCCAAATGTCCAAATTTGGAGGAGGTAAGTCCTTGCCTCACCTCTCCAGACATTAATCCTGTGCACTACATGAACTGAAGCTGCTAGGGCTCCTGTGCACCTTTCCAAAGAATCCTTCGTGCACAGCCAAACACAGGTCCCCAGCACTCCGTCCTGCATTGCTCAACTCCCTGAGTTAACCTCCGGCTTCGTGGGACCCATTTTTGAAGTGTGGAGACGGCTGCCATGCTCAGTCTTCTTGAAGGACTTCTGTGGGTGCTACCTTCTTGTGCATGTGCTCTGTATGTTGCTGAGGGGCCCCTCTATCTCCTACCCCAAGTAATGACTTGCTGGTCTTTCCTGGGTCCGGGCAGCACCCTTTTTCTTCAACTGGAACTCTTGCAGCTAGCAAGGCTTGTTTGCAGCCTTTTGCCAAAGAAACAACTCTGCATCCTCCAGCACTCCGTGGGACATCTTCTGCACGAAGTTCTTAGCACCTTTTGTTGTTGCAGAATCTTCAGCTTCTTCCAGCCAGAGGCAGCTATTTTGCAGCGTCATCAAGGGTTTAATTGGCTCCTATCCCCATGATCAATTTCACGACTCTTGGTCTTGGTCCCCTTCCTTTGCAGGTCCTCAGGTCCAGGAATCCGTCTTCAGTGCTTTGAAGTCTGTTGTGGTCTTTGCAAAATTCTCTATCACAAGTTTAGTGTGTTTCTGGGGAAACAGTAGTACTTTACTCCTACTTTCCAGGGTCTTAGGGTGGGGTATCTTGGACACCCTTAGTGTTTTTTGTGTTGCCCATAGGCCGATTGCATCCTATTGTATTCTACAGTGTTTGTACTACTTTTCTGACTGTTTTACTTACCTGATTCTGGTTTGTGTGTATATTTTGTGTATTTTAATTACCTCCTAAGGGAGTATATCCTCTGAAATACTTTTGGCACATTGGGCCTGATTACAACTTTGGAGGATGGTGTTAATCCGTCCCAAATGTGACAGATATACCACCTACCGTATTATGAGTCCATTATATCCTATGGAACTCGTAATACGGTGGGCAGGATATCCATCACATTTGGGATGGATTAACACCGTCCTCCAAAGTTGTAATCAGGCCCATTGTCACTAAAATAAAGTACCTTTATTTTTAGTAACTCTGAGTATTGTGTTTCTTATGATATACTACCTATAAGATATAAGTGGTATAGTAGGAGCTTTGCATGTCTCCTTGTTCAGCCTAAGCTGCTCTTCTATAGCTACCTCATTCAGCCTAAGCTGCTAGAACACTACTAATCTACTAATAAGGGATAACTGGACCTGGAACAAAGTGTAAGTACCATCAGGTACCCACTATAAGCCAGGCCAACCTCCTACAAAGATGCTGTACATAGGGGTACTGTTGCAGCACGGGGAGGCAAGCTCTTACCTCCTCCATAATTCGACAGCTGGACCTTTGGACAGTCTTGGTCACTTTGGTCTACCAACTGTGTTCCAGCGAGCACGCTTGTCGTCAGGAGAGGAGTACCAGAGTACCGGTCATCATTGCAGAAGGGTGCCTGCAGAAGCAGGGAAGTGACTCCGTCACTCCACTGGAGATTCCTTTGGTTCTTCTGGTGCAGGTTGAAGACAGGCAGTCCTCAAAGCATGCATACCTTGGAAACTGCTGCAAAAGCTGTCTGGAGGTGAAGTTGCAGGTCACAGGAGTCGTCCTGGTTACTTTGTTGCAGTTGCAGCAGTTCCTGGAGCAGTCTGCAGTTGATCAGACAGGCAGAAACTGAAGCAGAGGATGCAAGGAGTACTGGAGGAATCTTGCAAACTGAATCTGAGGAAACACCCAGAGGAAAGACCCTAAATAGCCCTGAGAGGGGGATTGGCTACCTACCCAGGCATGCACCTATCAGGAGGAGTCTCTGATGTCACCTCCTGGTACTGGCCACTCAGAGGTCTCCAGAGGGTCCCCACACCTTGGAATCCCAGATGGCTAATGCCAGGGACACTCTAGAGCAGCTCTGGGCACCACCCATGTGATGGTGATGGACAGAAGAGTGGTCACTCCCTTTTCCTTTGTCCAGTTTCGCGCCAGGGCAGAGACTGGGGTCCCTGAACCAGTATAGACTGAATTATGCAAGCAGGGCTCTGTTTGTGCCCTTCAAAGTATTTCCAGGTGCTCTGGGAGGCTACCCCTCCCATGTCTGTAACACCTATTTCCAATGGGAGAGGGTGTAACACCCCTCTTCTAAAAGAAATGCATTGTTGTGCCTTCCTGGAATTGAGCTGCTCAATCCTCAAGAGGGCAGAAACCTGTCTGTGAGGTGGCAGCAGCTGGGGCTGCAGTGGAAACCTCAGAGAGCAGGTTTAGCAGTACTGGGGGTCCATGGTGGCGCCCCCAGGCTGCATGGCACTGGCCCCCCAATACCAGATATGGATTGGGGAAACATTCCATGATCTTAGACACCTCACATGGCCATATTCAGAGTTATTATTGTGAAGCTACATATATGTATTGACATATATGTGATGCACGCTTATAATGGTGTCCCTGCACTCACAAAGTCCGGGGAATTGGCCCTGGACAATGTGGGGGCACCTTTGCTAGTGCAAGGGTGCCGTCACACACAGTAAATTTGCATCTAGCCTTCAATAAATGAAGGTTGACATATAGGTGACATATAAGTTACCTTAGTGCAGTGAAAATGGCTGTGAAATAGTGTGTGCACTATTTCACTCAGGCTGCAGTGGCAATCCTGATGAAGGGTTTGTATGAGCTCCTTATGGGTGGCAAAAGAAATGCTGCAGCCCATAATGATCTCCTGGAACCTCAATGCCCTTTGTACCTAGGTACCATATACTTGTGACTTATAAGGGGTGTCCAGTGTGCCAATCAGAATTGGAATATGGAGTCACTAAAGTTTAGTGACAAATTTGGTAAGTAGAGACAGCATAAGCACTGGAGTTCTGCTAACCAGAACTCCAGTGACACAGTCAAGCATACTGACAGCACACATAGGCCACAAACTATGAGCAGGCTAGCAGGATCCCAGTGAGACAGGCAAAGCACACTGACAAATAGGGTTTTAACTGTGAGCACTGGGGTCCTGGCTAGCAGGATCCCAGTAAGACAATGAAAATACACTGTAAAACACTCACAAACAGGCCAAACATGGGGGGTAACCATGCTAGAAAGAGGCTATTTTCTCACAAGGAGGTGGCAGCAAATACAATAAGACTGAAGTTCCTCAAAAAAACATCATGAGGGCAAAGCTGTGATTGGCTTTGGAACGCTCACCCCAGTTCAGTCCCCTCCCTCCTCATATGTTTTAATGTTTTATAGTGGGCTTTAGGGGGTTAGTGTTATGTTGGAGTGGGTTAATAGTTTAGTTAGGATAAGTGGGTTTAGGGTTGAGTTTTCTCCTTTTTACATGTTACTTTGTGGGTGGGTGGGGGTAATGTTGGGGCATATATGTGCTGAGAAACAAAAATTACAAATACCAAAAAATATATATCTATTTGTTTAGATATAGTTAGTATATGTGTGGTTTATTATATGTAGTCCTGCATTTGTCTCGTAACATAAGGTGGGTCGGGGCCAATGTTTAGAGCGTGTTGTTTAATATGTTAGGTAAGTTTAGCATAGGGTAGTTACGGTCCGTTGTTGGTTAAGTATAGTTAGGATTGGTTAGGTTAGGTTAGGTTAGGTTAGGATAGGTTTTCTTCATTCATTCTTATTAGTTTAGTTTAATTGTAATTAAAAATCTGTGGGTACTCCCTTACGTCATGTGTCATATGCTTGTGTCTCAGGGTCTACCCATGAGTCAACAGTGAAAATTGTGTGTTGGCCTAGGGACTCCATTCTGCCTCCAAATCCCTCTCTTGACATGTTTATCACCTGTTTACAAGTGAGATGTCACATTGGCAGCTACAACACATCTACTTGTCTATGCATCTACCATTCAGTGTACCTACCTCTCAAGGTGACTATGGTAACTTTGTATTGGACAGGTAGGTGTGGTAATTCAGCTGTCATTGTTTGGGTCCTGTGTAGGAATGTTGGGCACTGTGGCACATCTGACAATAGCCTACATTTTATATCTATCATGCTAAACTGACTGTGGCAGTTACAGGTGAGGTTAAGTACCTCGGTGTCACACCAATGTGTTCTACTGGTACTCCCTGATTATGATATTGCCTGAGAACTGGTTCACAGCCATTCCTGCTGTATGTAGTGGGTGAAGCATACATGTGTTCAACATTTTTGACACACTCAGTGAATCGCTTGTAGGGAATGGGACCAGCATTGTCGTTCATCATGTAGGAACCTTGTGCTGAGATTTATGCCCTCATATTCCTGCACTCTTGTACTGACACTCTGTGACTAAAGAAGTTACACACATCACAATTCCTAAGTGTAGCAGATGTGTCACAGTAATCAAAGGTTGTGTAGGTAGTGTTTATTTACAAGTGTTGCAGTGCAATATTCACAATGTCCAGGTCTGTGATCTCATTAATGAAATCCATACAATTGTGACACAACACAAACCCAGGTGTCTTTGAAGAGTGCACATTTCCATCTTTGCTTACACTGGCATGATCTCAAGCACACGACAATGGAAAACACTGCCCATGTGGCATGGGCTGGTGCTACCTGGAACTTTCACGGCTGAAGATGATCTGTTCCACATCTTCATCCTCTGATGTGTGGTGTCTTCTCTGCCCTTGATAGTGATGGTGGGAAGGTAGAGGGGGCCACACACACGTCAGTGGTTGTAGATGTGGACTCCCAATTTCCGGCAGCTGCCATCTTTGGAACAACATATGGCATTATTGTAGCAAGGAGGAACTGCTGATTTTTTAGAATAGCACCAACATCCCTATGGTAGGCAGCCATGTCTGCCCTGAGGGAGGCCAGTTCTCAGTCCAAGGAGTCCATCTTGTTTCAAAGCACGCTGCTGCCATTTTGGGAGGGCAGTTGTTGTGGCCTCTCCCTCATGGCAGCAGCTATGTCCCTCAGACACTGCTGAGCTCCATGCATTTGGGACTGTGTGCCTCGTTTGGCTGCAGTCTGTTCAGTAGCAGTAACGATGCACATGCGCATACCCTCTAGGCTGGCTGCCATAGTCTGCATCCCCACCCTCACCTCCTTGGCCAGCTTCAGCTGGATTCCTACCACTGCTCTCTCAAAGCTGGTCCCTAGGTCCTCGGAGTCCTCAGCTGTGTGGGTACTTGCAGCTCGTACTATTGGGGTGTTGGGTGGGGCATCTGGGATGGCTGCTACATCATTACTCCTCCTTGCCACTGGAGGTGGTATCTGGAGGGATAAGAGGAGTTCCTGGAGGGTATCTTGGCTGATGGTTGTCACCTGGCCATCCAGGTCATCCGGTACTCCCGGACAGGAAGATCAGTAGGTGAGCCATCATCCTCTGCAATTAGATTGTTCAAAATCAATCTTTCTGTGCTGTGGCAGTTGATATGTCACGTCACTGACTTGCTATTGGTGGCTCATTCTTGTATTAGTGCTGAAACATTGTTCCTGTAATTCATGGTTGCAGTCTATCAGCCCTTTGCGCCACATGATCACATGAGGGGAAGCTCAGGTGGGGCAATTTGCTGCTCCATATCTAATAGGTGTGATCTATGTCATTTCTGTAGCTTGACACCATCTTATCATTGTCAACCCTCCCTTTGCATCCATTTACATGGTGAGGCCTTGCAATGGGTGTTGCAGTGCTCAAGCCACAGCACCTCGCATGTCAATATGCCACTGTCCCAGCGTTACATGTTTCACTTACACCCCTGCAGTACTGTAACCTTGCACCACCCCAGGGTTGGCATTGCCAGGACACTATGCTCTTGCTACCATTGATAGCTGCCCATGTTGATGTATGTGTGCTACATTGCAGAGCACACATCGACCTAGCTGAGTTCAGTTTCATCTTCTGTCTGTGCAAGTAGGTGCTCCTTCCTACACACCTATTAGCTCTCCCTCAATCAAGCCATCCTTGCACCATGATCCATGAGATGCAGCATGGTGGTAGTGCAGCTAATTTGACACAGGCACAGCTGAGTACCCAGGGATGGCCAGCATGGGTATAATATTTTAGTTGTGCACATCATTATGTATGTGACAGTGCCTGATGGTAAATGTGTTTATGGACATGGCCAGTTAACTGGGGTTGAACTTAGGTCAGAGCCTCAAGCTAGTTTGATGGTGATTCATTCTGCAGGTAGTCATACTGGTCCCTCATTTCAAGTGCAGCAGTCCTATGACCACCTGACCACCATTGTCTATATGACCACCCCAACAGCACAGGTGGTAATGGCAACTGTTGTCAATCGGGAATGGGCCAATGGCCTATCACTGGCAGGTTTTCAACATCTCACAGACTGGCAATGGAACCTGTCTTGTGACAGCAGAACAGTATTATGTTCAATGCTACACTCCAGGTCTGTTCCTGCATTTCCACCAGCCTTTGCACGGAGGTGAAATCCCCATGAAAGGCTGGTGGTGATGTGGTGTGGTGTGCCCTTGGGTGCCCATGCACCTGGCAGGAGCTGTGCAGGGGTCACATGCCCTGTCCCTTTGCCCTTTCCACTGCCTGATTGGCAGAGCTAAGTGCAGAGTGCCTGTCACACCCAATCTACCCCAAGACTGGCACTGACTCAATTTGATCCATCAACAATGTTGTGCTAAGTGCCCCACAGACCTACCATAGACAGACAGATTCCCAACTGCCGTCCCAATGTGTGACTAATCATGCCAACTGCAAAGGGTACACTGCACTGTCAGTCTTACCAACACCAGACTTTGCCATGCACCATCCCACACCCATCAATGATATGTGGACTTTACACCATTATGTACACAGTCATAACCCATGTGTTATATGTGTGTGTTTCTTTCCCCATTCCTATGTGTCTGATATGGTTGTGTCAGAGTAGTTGTGCGCTAAACCTGTAACTGTTGTGCCCTACAGTTTGCTATCTGTGGTACATATTATCTGTAGTGGCACATTAATTTCTGTTCAGAATCAAGATCTGTGGTTCAACAATGCACCAATTTAGTTGGTCCGGGTGGTGGCATGTTTCAAGTGATGCAGGACCAGCCTGCTAGTCCCCCAGTGCCTGCTCAGATTATTATTCCCTGCATCCAGGGGGCATCCTCGCTGCATGATGGAGTGGTGGCTGCCTTAATTGGATGTGTTGTCAATGTGCGGGGTGGTGGTGCTACCGGCACATGTCTGGGACAGTTGCAATGAATTGTGTTCTGTGAGATGCAGCACACATGTGTTGGGGCAAGAAGGCAAAGCAGTTGCAAGGTATTACTGCAAGGGACACCACCATGACGTGACCCAAGGTATGGCATTGACTGACTACCTAGTCTCTGAAGTCTTGGTCATGTTGGTAGGGTTAATATGACTATATGCAAGGGATGTTGTGATGACACAACCAGAGACACAGTCATTATACATGCCATCCATCCCATGTGTTGCATTTGTACATGTAGGTATTTAGGCCTGATGATTGACATGTGTCCAGGTTGTGTATGTGTTATGGAGCAATGCACTACCAAGACGTAGGTACATGTGTAGCTTACGTCAGCATGGTGCAACCTGATAAATGTGCAATGTGTCCCTCTGTGCTCCTTTGACATACATTGTGTGAGTCCTATGTGCCTCCCCCTTCTACCACTTGAACATTTAGCATTAATTCCCTCATGCAACTTACCCGGCATTTATGGTGTTTCCTGGTAGTCTGCGCCGTCTTGTCCTGCGATTCCAGTGATGAGTTTTTACGGGATGACCGCCGCAACCATCTCCTCTATCCCATCCAAGCTCTCTTGTGGTGCTGGACTCACACCTCCAGTTTGCAGTGCTGCCTTTCTGTTCTTGCCAATTTTTCCTTTGTCCTTCGCATACAATCATGCCAGTATTTCTTGCACTCTGTTATGGTTCTCCTGACCTCTACCACACTGTTGATCTTGCCTACTATCTGCTGCCAAACTGCCTCTCTCCTGCCAATTGGTCATTTGGAGGTGACAAAAAGTCGATGTTGATTCTCTGTCACCTCTCTCACCAGTATGTGATGCTCCTCCGCTCTGAAACAACACTTTCACTTTTTCTTCTCCCTCCCCTTGGTCTTGTCTATGTCCTCCTGACTAGTTCCTATTTGATTGGGGTCCCACTGGGGTCTCTCCTGGCTTTCTGAGTCCATTTTGCCTCTACTTTGCGCTGTTTTCTCCATTAGCATCTGTATTTGACGATAATGGGGGTAAAAATGGTGCACTTCCGTTTTGCGACATGTTTACATGTCGTAAAACGGGTTAGAGTCATTTTTCCGACATTAACGTTATTTTGCCATACGACAAGGCGCAATGGTTAACATCAAAAAAATTGCCTGTAACCTATTTTTAGCGCCACCCAGTGTCATTGTAGAAATATGACGCGCAAAGTGTCGCTATTCAGCGTTAACCGTTTTGATGCAAAACTGCATTAGCGCAGTTTTGCGTCAAAAAGTATAAATCTGGGCCTAAGTGCCATGGGCAAGAGATGCCTGGCAGTATTCACGGTCATATGGCACCCCCCTCGCTCAGTGTAGGCAAAAGGACAGTCCATTAAGGTTCGAGGCACTCTCACCTTCAACAACCATGTGCCTGAGATGTTGAGGCCCTCAGTAGCCCTCATGCCCAGGAAGAGAGGCCAGGGTTGCTGCAGCTGTTGTGGGTCCCGCTGTCCACCAGCAGCCCCCACAGATCCTGACTGCCCAAAAGGTGTGTGCTGGCAGTGTTCACAGGTGGCATAGGCCATAAGGGGCAGCAAGGCCTATCTCCGACCCTCAGCCGATCAAGCTGATGAGCGCTGCTCCACTCAATGAAGGAGGCCCCCAGCTTTAGACACAAAGGGCCAGATGTAGCAAAAATAAAAATTGCGACTCGCATTTTGCGAGTCGATGCGAGTCGCAAAATGCGAGTCGCAATTTGGTATGCCAGGAAATAAACCGGTCCGATTTAGCGACTCGCAGCCGGACTCGCAACGCTGTGTGCGAGTCCGCAGATTGCGAGGTCGCTGTTTGCGAGTGTGCAAAAAACGAACTCGCAATTAGCGAGTGGGTGTCGCAAATTGCGAGTACCTTCAAAATTGCTTGCAGGTGCAGCAGAACACTCCAGAAAGCACACCAGAACACTCGGGAAACACTTCCTGGCACATGATGATGACATCTTAGCCAGGAAGTTTACTAATATACCTGGGAGGAGGCTGGACCACACCCTATTATAACCACCAGTCTTCACACTGAACAAGCAGCAGCAGCCATGGAGGGAACTCCACGAAAAAGGAAAATCAAATTTTCTGAGAGGGAGCTTGAGGTGCTGACCGAGGAATGTTGTCAGCACCATGATGAGCTCTTTGGGAGAGCAGCCCTCACTGTTCCTGAGGCCACCAAAAAGAAAATCTGGCAGGAAATGCAAGAAAAAAATAATTCCCTGGGTGTGAGCCACAGGACAATTGAGGACATAAGGAAGAGGTGGTATGACCTCCGCTCCCGGACCAAGGAGAGGGTGGCAGAAAGGCTCCGGGAGATGAGAGGCACTGGAGGGGGACCATCATCTGTGCCACCACCCACACCCCTTGAAGAAAGGATTGAGGAAACATTTGAGCCGGAGGCAGTGTGTGGATTTGGGGACCTGGACACCTCAGAGCCCAGCACATCAACCGGTGAGTACCATGTGATAAGCCTGTACCCCTATCAATGTCATACCCCACCCACCATGTACACAGGTGCATGCACAACCAAATTAGCTCCATTTCAGGGTAGAAAAAGCCAGAATGATGCATTATGGGAAATGTAGTCAAATAGGCAGTTCATAGGCAAATGGTTATTAGGAATTGTGCAATAGATACTAGACACTGACAGTGTGTTCCCCATGTCCCACAGGTCTCCAGCAAGACACCCCCAACACCCCAAGTACCCACACCCAGGAGGACACCCCAGGACCCTCCAGCACCCCCACCTGCACAGTCAGCAGCATTCCTGCAGTGGTAACGCCTGCTGCAACAACAACGCCAGGAGCTGCCCCAGCAACAGCCAGGGAGGATAGAGGTGGGAGCACAGGGCAGCCACCACTGCGCAGGCGTCGCAGGGCAAGAGCATCTGGATCCCGGATACTTCCTCCAACCAGCAGTGAGGCACATCTGCTGCGGGGTCAGCGCCTGCAGAACAGAATATTGGGCAGGATTAGTGGGGTGCTGCACCGCTTTGTAAGACACAACCATGCAAGCATGCAGCACCTCAACAGACGCATGGACCTGATGTGCCAGAACACTGGGGACATTGCCTTTGCCATCAGGGAACTGGCGGGCGGACTGCTGGGCCAGGCAGAGGCTGGGCGGCGCAGAGATCTCCAGATAATGCTAAGACTGGACAGGATGGCCACATCGATCGGCAGGCTAGCCATCAACACAACAGGCCTGTCGAGGAGGACAGTTGGCCTGCAAATAGAGATGGGCCATTTTGCTGGGGATGTTGCCAGGGGCCTGGGACGTCTCACACACATAATAGAACTAATGGAGACACGGGAGATGTCGAGGGCCACCGGGGAAACACCCCAAGACAGTGAAGAGGGCTCCACAGTGAGCAGTGTATCTGCCACTGACAGTAGGGTGCTAAGGAGTGGTAGGCAGAGCACCATGGACGCAGCAGGGACCAGCCAGGCTGGCAGGAGGGGCAGGAGGTCTTAAAGAACAGCCAGGAGAAATAAATGTGGCACATGCCGTTAATGTGCCACATGACTGGTTGGCATTTCCCTGCCCATGGACAATTTCATCTTGTATATAGTTCATTCATTACATTATTAAAACAGTTATTTTACTTCCACTTAACAAAAGGAGTGTTTGGTTAATGGGTGAGTATGGTGGGAGTTTACACGTACCGTCCAAAATATTGCGTTGCAATGTGGTCCCGTCTCAGTCTGCCTTGATTAGCTAGACTCCTATCCCCATGATGGCGATGTGGTTGTTCTTGCTCTTCATCATCAGGATCTGGGTCTGCAGGGGTGAGAGGTAGCCCACGTCGGGTGGCTATGTTTGTGGAGGATGGCGCATGCGACCACAATTTTGAATGCGGTAAGGGGGGTGTATTGGAGGGCGCCTCCACTGCGGTGGAGGCATCTGAATCTTGCCTTCAGGAGTTCGAAGGTGCGCTCGATCAGGTTCCTGGTCCTCTTATGCGCACTGTTGTATTGCCTCTCAGATTCATTTCTTGGTGTTAAAAACGGAGTCATGATCCATGGCCTTAGAGCATATGCACTGTCACCTGTTGGGCACAAAAGTACACTGTTAGCAAGTCCAGATAGTCGTGCACAGTGACCTGTGTGTATGTCTGCAAGTGTCTGTGGCTCTACCTAGGAGGTATCCGTCTCCAAATTCCCCACGTTCCAGGCGTTGATGTATCCCACTATGCCTAAAAATGTATGAGTCATGGGTACTGCCTGGAAACTTAGCTACGATGTCCGTGATGACGTAATGGGCATCACAAACAACCTGTATGTTGAGTGAGTGGGTACACTTTCTGTTGCGGAAAATGTGTTCCAGATTAGCAGGGGGGCATATTTGAATGTGTGTCCCATCTACACATCCAGTGACATGGGGAAAGTGGGCAATGCGGTAAAAGTCCAGCTTGGTGCTGTTAATTTCTGCCTCATTCCTTGGTAAGTATATGAAGTGAGACCTGTGCGTGACTAAGGCATCTAGGAATGCCCTGAGGAACCTTGACACTGCACTTTGGGATACCCCACCTGCCACGGCAATGACCCCCTGATAGCTCCCTGAGGCCAAGAGGTGCAGTGCGCATAGTACTTGCACATGCGTAGGGATGGCGCAGCCACGCAGGGTCTTGTGTTCTAGCTTTGGCTTTAGTAAATCTATTAATTCTAGAATGGCTGCGCTGCTAAGGCGGTATTTATCATAGATCTCCTCTTCAGTTTGCTGGAAAAGGGTCTGCCTTGTTCTATATATCTTCTCCTGTCTGTGGCCCCTCCTCCTCCTCTGCTGGGCTGCGAAGACTCTCCTCCTCACTGCTATCAGGTATATCTCCGCCATCTTGAGTAACCCAGATGGCTTCTGGGTCTCCTTTTATACTTTGGTAATGGTTACCACCTGCTCTGAGTTAGTGGTAAATGGGACATGCAAACTGGGCTTTTTGCGACTAGTTGCAATTTGCGAGTTGCAATTGCATATGGGTTGCGACTCGCAAATTGCGACTCGCAATTTGCGGGTCGCACAATGGGGTCGCAACAGATGCGACTCGCAAACGGGTCCCATCGCTTTTTGCGAGTCGGAAATGGGCTTTTTGCATCCCATTTCCGATTTTGCACTGTCGCAATTTGCGATTCTGCCCGTTTGCGAGTCGCAAACGTTTGCTACATCTGGCCCTTATTGCCAGCGCTCCCTACTCCTGGCTGAAGGTGGTCGTTCACCTGCCATTTCAGTGACAGTGCTCCACAGGTGGGGGTGGCCCAGTCACAGCAGGCCCATCAAGCATCGGGTCTCCTCCAATCATCACTTTCCTCTTACTTGTGCCACTTACAAGCAGCAGTTGTACCGCAGAGCCCTTCATTCATGATCCACTCAATCCCAGTCGGCAGCGCTCCCAGCACAAGCAACATCTCAGGTCATTGTGGCAACATCCACCTACTCAGGTACAGGGGGGAAGGCTTACAGTGGCTGGAAGCCTCTGTGATGCGTCACATGGTTACCATTTTTAGCTCTGCGGCTATCCATCTGGTTAAGCGTTCGTTGGCAGAGTTTCAGTATTCACTCAGTTGCGGGCTAGATTTGCTGTCCTCGATGTGCACAAGTCCTTCTCATTCTTGGAGCATTGTTTGTTGGGAAGTTAAGAGCCAGATGGCAGAATCATTTCTGGATTGTGCCTGGGAACCGGCGGAGCTGCACTAAATTGTGGCCATCTTGCTTCGGCTCTCAAGCGCTCCCTCCCTCCTATGTGAGTAAAGTCAAATCCCTACATCCATTATTTTCTATGGGAGGGTGTTACAATATCAGTAGATGGCTATGTGTGGCGCAGGACTTACTACTGTCTTTTTTTCAGTAACAACTTCTACTCGAAAGTTTGACTCCACACCTTTTTCAGGGGTTGTCGGCAGTTAGGTCTACACTTTTGAGTAACTTTGTACTCAGATTTTGTGACTAGCCTTAAGTAGCAAAGTAGAACATTTTCTCAAAAGTGTAAGGGTAAATTGCACATTTAAAATACCTACAACTGTAAGTTACATTTGTGAATTCTCCCTGTATAATTTTTGTCAAGAATTATATATTTTAAAATGTATTGACTTGAAACAGATTAATTAGGGAAACATGTTAAGATTCACAAATAATTAATAAAAGTGGGTCTGCCATCCAAGCCAGCTACTCCGCAGAAGTACGATACGTAACAATATGGAAATGATTTTCATATGGTTGCAATGTTTTTAATCAGTAATGAGGTTCTTTTCTATATAGATGATGAATCTACATATAGGTTCACCTGCATGCAGTTACATATCAGTTCATCCCAATTATCTAGCAATGACTTCATGTCGCATGTGCTTCACCCCTGAATGCACAGCACATTTCCTTCATTATTATCACTCCCCTAGAATTTGTGATGCTATCAAATATAGCGTAAATTATTCACTGTGGGATTCTACACAGATCTTTGTTTTCTCTCAGTATCTATATAAAAATCGGATGAGCCAAAAATGTTTGTATTTGTGCCACAGTTTTAGGAAAAGCTCTTTCCTCCACAGCTTTGAATTTGTCTAGGTACAATTAGATGACATGTTCTGAAATTGGGAATCTCGGAAAAGATAACGGATTTACTTTGAAGATACATTTCTCTGACATTTCAGATAGGGAGTGCCTCTTCAATCTCTTTAGGACTCTTTGCCATCGATGTTTTAATGTTTCTCCAGGTTTGAAGAGAATAATATACTGTTAAGGGGTACAATGTCTAAAAAGTCGTAAAGTCTAGTTGATAATTTTTGGAACGCCACTGCGGCAAGGTAAAGCCCAAAAGACTTTACAAGTAATTCATAATGCCCATATTTGGTATTCAATGCAGTTTTCCACCCATCAGCCTCTTTGATAAGCACCGAGCTATATGCTCCTCTAAAGTTTAATTTGGAGAAAATCTTGTCCATCTTTACTTGGCCCAAAAATTCAAAAATTTGGAAATGAGGGGAAGAGGATATCTATTCCAAATTGTATTCGTATTCAATTCCTGGTAATGTCTACAGGGAAGATATTCACCATTTGATTTCAGTATAAAAAGATCAGGGCCAAGGACGAAGACACTGATGGGCACATTACTTATTATTTCACACAAAGGAGTACAGCTAGTGACCTTGTTGTGATGTATTGCGGGAAAGGGAGAGAGAAGCAATGCTCTATATTTTGAAAGATATGTAGCATTTCTGCTCCCTTCTTTTGTTAGTGCACTCTTTGCTGACTTGTGCCAAAACAGACAGCCATGCACCATATTGCAAGGGTGCCCCTAATACAGGCAGGATTGTTGTTATGCAGGAAGGTATACCTTCTTGCAGAAACAATAATCCTTAGTGGCATATTCCTCTTTCTATATGTTCTGCAGAATGCATCACTCATAGAAAGAGGAAGAAACTAGGAGAAATAAAGACATTTCTCCTAGTTACAGCTCTGTCAGTTAGGCGTACCATTTTGACGCAAACCCCAGTTTACAAGTCTTAGTAAATTTGGGTTTGTGTCAAAATACATGGGTGGATGTATGGACACGCCCATGTTCCACCCATGTAACATTTACTCGATGCAAAGTAATGTAAGGCAGTGCTATGCTCTGCATTACTGTGTATCTACTAAACCAATCCAAACAACACACAAGAAAGTGAGAAGGGACAAGTACCTGCTAACCTCCCCATGACATAACCAAACCCAACAAAAGCCGGAGTTAAAAAAAACTGATTTTTATAACCCTGTCAATTTTATCTTCTTTTGAAAGGACCCCTCACCCACCGACCTAGAAAGTGTCATGCTTCATCATCGGGGTGCCACCCCGTGTGCTTAGCACCTCCGGGCTCTGCTTCTATGCCTGATTACAGCAGAGCGGGCTCAAGGGTGTCAGCGTATCTAGCTTCTGAAATGTGCAAAAACCAAGAAGAATTTGTGGTATTAAAATTGTCTAGAAGGTGCCCTTTGACCAGTCTTTTTACTTTAGTTCTTGTTGCTCCCTGACAAGATTAAAAACAATGTGATGTGTTTGAAGTAATTATGTATCCCTAAATCTAAAATGCGGTCGACATGTTTCAGCCATCAATCACTACGCACAAAGGGGGTCATAATTGGATTTCTTCAGGACCTAATACCGCAACAGCTCACTGAGACTTATATAGCTATATCTTATCCATATTATTCACAGCTCCCTCCTTCGTGTAGGCACTGCTCCACTTGAGAATCTGCAGAAAGAAAGGGGGAAAAAGGGAAGAAAATGACAAGAACATAGACAACATGTAGACTCATGGTCGCATTACAGTCTTTAAATATTTGATTCTGCCATCAGTCATTCCACATAAACAAATGGGCACTCATTCAATCATCACTAGCCCACTTTATTAATTAATTCGATTCACCAAGTTGCATTCAACTCATCTTTTCATATTCTCATATACTTGCAAACATGTGACTCAAATCCATAATTGTGCATATATAGCTTCATCATCCTTATATTATACTGTTAGTGCTGCAGCTACCTGACATCAGACCCGTGTACGTAACATTGAACTCAATATTATAAATCAAGGGGAATCATCTTCTCAAACTGACTTAAAGTAATTTCCATATAGCTTTATGTTCAAAATCTGCAGTTTACAACAAGCTAATCGTTTGGCATGCATAGGCAATTTGTGGGAGAAAATACTCCCTAATCCGAGTCTCGAGGTCTATCGATAGCCCCATACACTTAATGCAACCATAGCAGCATTCTCCAGGTGACCTTAATGCTTCTTATCATAGGGTAATCCCTTTCTCAAATAGGTGTTCATTAAAGTGCTCACGTGCTTACAGCATGCATGTGCTAAGTGGTGACAAGAAACCGGCATGACATACTTGTGCCCTTTGTTTCAGTAGCCTCATGGAGGTGCCAGGGGGTGAGCCCTGTAGTTACACACTGAAAAGTAAGCGTATACTGTCAGAACGTTTTGTCAAATATCTCCTTATCAGATGAAACATGGCCAATTCTATGGCAGGACCGGAGGCTCAGATTATGCTTCTCCTTCTTTGCTGTTTGTTACAAAACAACACACAGCAGCCAATCAAAACACACCCGTTCAAAAAGCTACAAATCCCATAAATCCGAGCTGACATCAGTTCCTCTACTTCAACCCCGATGTATCAGCCTATATAATCAGCGAGGAACCATAACGAGTCCTCTTTCTTTGCTGCTTACGCGACCAGATAAGTGCTTTGATCTTTCTTTTTCTCATATCATTATTATTATTCTACCGGCGTTCCCGCTGATCTGAGTAGCTCGGGGATGTAAGTGTTTTCATCGCGTCCTGCGCTCCTCCTTTGATCTCGCTGCATTATTCAGGCACCCAGCTGGGTGCAAGGAGGCTGAGGGACGGAGCATTTCGGCCCCAATTAAGTTGTCCTTTCTCTGACTCGGCTGTATTAGTCAGCTCCAGAGAGGTTTTACCGGTTGAGCAGTAATGTCCCTCATACGCTCGTTGGCCTGGGCTGTAATTTGGCTACAGCAGGAGGTTTTCCCAAGGGGGTTATTGCGCAATAGCGCCTGCTTTGCCGAAAATCTGCAGATTGACAGCCTCCAGAGCAGCATATTGTGTTGGGTGCCCCTCCCATTAATTTCTCAATCTTATTGATTATTGGGGCAGTCTCTCAAGCCTTGCCACCGCATCTGCTGCCTACGAGTGACTGACCATGGCGGACAGGCAGTTTAATGATCAGCCAACCCCCTATCAGGAGCAGGAAGACCTGCTGTTCGCAGAAGGTATTGTCCACGCTTTGGATGCTTCAGTGGCCCAATCCATTAACAGGGCCCTTGCTGTGGCCCTGCAGCCAATTGCTAGGCAATTGAAATGATATGCACTGACGGTCCCACCTTACAGACAGGATAACCTGGGCCCTCCGCTCCACAGACAGACGTCCAGACTTTCTGTCCCTCAAATTGGCCCCACGCAGCTCCTTTGGCCCGCCTGTCTCAATCTATGGTCACTGACCACGAGTACTCCGCTCAGCCCTCTACCAGCACCCAGGGTTTGCCTCCTCCACCTGACACTCAGTCAGATGAGTCTCCCGCCTTACACACTGACTCTGACGAGGACTCTCCTCAGCCCAAACGCCAACAAAGTTCCCCTCCAGCCCCCACTCCAACTTTTGAGGTCCAGGAACACCCATCTTCTCTTGATTTTGACCCTGTGGCCATAGTACACCCGAGATCCTCAGACTGGACTCCCCTCCCTATGGTCTCAGACTACGTTCAATCTTGTCTCAGGAAACCCCTGGACAAAGAGGTACGAAACAGACTGAGGTCCAAGTGTCCCCGGACAGATATTCCAAATAAGGTGGCCCTTACACCCGACTTAGACCCCAATTTGGCCACCTTCATTAAGAGGTCCTCCAAAGACCCGAAAAAGGGTATCGACAGGTCCTGGAAAATGTGCCAGGACAAAGTCCTCGACCTGACAGGGCCCCTCTGCAAAATCCTAGACCTGGCTGTGTCGGCTAAGGAATCAGGCGCTGTCATCGACCTGGACACCTTGGCAGGTTGGGCGCAGCGAGCATTATGCATGCTCGGGAACGTGAATTGCACCCTCTCCACTGAAAGGAGAAAATCCATTTGAATGCGTATAGACCCCAAACTGACAGAGTTAGCCACAGCGGAACCGGGTCCTTTGGCGGAAGGCCTCCTCTTTGGGAACAAGTTCGTCAAGGACCTGGGGAAGTTTGTTCCCACCTTTACCGTGTTGGACAAAGCTCAAACATCTGTGAACAAGGTTTTTCACCAACAAATTTTTGCCAGGGCCGGCAGAAGTCGAGGGCGTCTGGCCGGCCGCAATGCCTCTCGTGGCCCTCCCACAATCTATAACTCCTCAGGAAGAGGATACACAGCCCAAGACAGAGACCCCTTCTACCCAGCGAAAGCATGTGCTGGACGAGGCCGCTTCAATAGCAGCTCTCGTCCCCAATACAACACCAACTTTAACACCACCTCTCCAGGTAAGGCTGATATCCCCTTCTTCAGTAGTATTAGGGGGCAGGACCGGTCAATTCCTACACAATTTTAATCTCCTAACGTCCGACCACTGGGTGCTGGAGACGATCTGTGGGTTTCATCTAGAGTTTTTTGGGACAACCCTCTAAACTGTCATGCCTCAACTGATCCTTTTTTCACATCTAGACTACGCCTTTATTCAACACGAAATAGACCAACTGTTGGACAAAGGTGCGATCGCTCCCTGCCGACCAGACTCGTCGGGGTTTTGCAGCAATATCTTTGCATTGAGCAAGAAAGAAGGGGGTTCCCGGCTGGTGATAAATCTGAAGGATTTCAACAGTGGATTATTTATCGACACTTCAAAATGGACGGGATACATTTAATTAAGGACATTCTCAGAGAAGGCCACACAGAAAGTATCTGCAGTTTCAGTGGGACAAACAATGGTTCCATTTCAAGGTCCTTCCTTTCGGCCCTTCTTCGGCGCCTTGGTGCTTTACCAAGGTCATGCGCCCGGTAGTGGAGAACCTCAGATTCCGGGGAGTTCGGATGATTGTCTATCTCGACAACACCCTCCTGATGGCACAGGATGTTCAGTCCCTTATGCAACACCTCGAATGGACTATTCACCTCCTACAGGAATTAGGTTTCCTGATCAATGCCTCCAAATCCGAGTTGATTCCTGCTCGCCAGATGGAGTTCCTGGGATTTCAGATAGACTCTGTTACCTAGTGGGCTTACTGGCGTCCTCCATCCAAGCCATATTTCCAGCCTTACATTACAGAGCGCTTCAGCGCCTCAAGATCCACCATCTTCAGAGGGGTGTGAGTTACGCAGAACTCATAGACCTCACACCAGAGACACACAACGAATTGCAGTGGTGGCTAGATCACATGGCAGCCTGGAACGGCAGGGCCATATTCAGATCTCACCCAGATGTTATCCTAGAATCAGACATCAGCAAGTGGGGCTGGGGTGCTTGTTGTGGCACCGTCTCCACTGGCGGTTGATGGTCTCACCACGAAGGAGATCTTCACATCAATTGCTTGGAACTTCTAGTAGGTTCCTTCGCGATAAGAACTCTGGCACCGCGGTCCAGTTGTTGCGTGCTGCTTCGCATGGACAACATTTCAGTGGTCCGTTATATCAACAAGCTTGGAAGAACAAAGTCTCAGGCTCTTCTCCAAATAGCCAAAACATTCTGTCAATACTGCCTGCAGAATCAAATTTCTGTAATGGAGGAATACCTTCCGGGCCAACTCAATGTAGTGGTGGACTGGAATTCCAGATATCTCCAAGATCCCAGCGAGTGGAAACTCCAGCCATCAATTTTTCAGGAGTTACAGATGATATGGGGTCAATGTCATAAAGACCTCTTTACATCTCGTCTTTCCTACCAGGTAGACCGGTTCTTTTCTTGGATACCGGACCCCTTGACCACAGCTTCAGATGCCTTCCTGCAACATTGGACGGGCCCACTCCTTTATGCGTTTCCTCCGTTCATCATGCTTCTGAGAGTAGCATCACAGGTGGTGCAACAGCAAGCAGAATTGATCCTAGTCTCACCAATTTGGAGAGCACAGGCATGGTTTCCTCTTTAGTTGGAGCCATCCCGAGATCTTCAAGTTCAGATCCCGATCAGTCCCAATCTGTTATTAAACCCGTTGGGGCAACCTCATCCCCTGATTGTGCAGAACAAATTACAACTCATGGCCTGTCGCATTTCGGGCAACTCTGGTGTTTGTCGAGCCTTTCGGAATGCGCTGTCTCCTTCATCTCCGCCTCCTGGGCAGACTCCACTCATAGAAGAAATCTATCTAGCTGGTGCAAGTGGGTGGGTTGGTGCAATCCACGGAACCTGGAGTTACTTCTCAGTCAATAATTACACGTCAGCTATCTCGGCTGGACACACTTTTTTGAAGGTAAGCCAGTGGGAGAGCATCCCATGGTGAGCAGAGTAATGAGGGATATCAGGTTAGCTAATCCTCCTCAACCCATGAATACGTTTTTATGGGATGTAGATACCATCCTAAAATGTTTGCAGAAATGGCCTTGCAATGCAGATTTATCCAGAAAACAGTTGTCTGCAAAGCTAAGTATTTTATTATGCCTCCTCTCCTGCAGGAGAGTGTCAGATGTTCGCGCTTTGGATATCGCAGGTAAAGTATATTCTCCTGACGGAGTGACTTTTTACATATCCCGGAGAACAAAAACTTTCTCAAGGCAAGAAACTTATCCTAGTTTTTCTGAGAATCCTAAACTGTGTGCGAGAATACGAAGATCGAACCAGAGAATTTCGACAATCTACTGGGGGTCAACTTTTGATTGCTTTACAGAAACCATTTTATCCCATGTCTTCAGCTACATTGGCATGTTGGGTGAAGTGGATTCTGTCAGAAGCTGGTATTGACACTTCCACCTTCGGTGCTCATTCTGTCAGGGGAGCAATGGCATCAAAATCTTATGCCCTTGGGTCTCAACTACAAAACATAATGAGAGCAGCAGACTGGTCGACAGATTCTACTTTTAGGAGATTTTACTATAAACCTATTCTTGATGTGGCTTCCATTGTGGTACACCAGCTTTAAACAAGCATAATCCGAGTCTCCGGTCCTGCCATAGAATGTAAAATTTTCTAGCATTCACAACAAGAATTTTCAATTCTATTAAGGACACAGAGGCGAGGATTATCCCACCCTATTAGTCATTATGTTCACCCTCTTATTGTCATGGGTAATTACTCTATCTGACGTCTGAAGTTTAAGGTCAAAAAATTGTTAGTCATTTGCATTACATATGTTACACTGACGTGAATAACTGCATGATGGTTTACCTAATATGCTTATCGTTTTGTTATATGAAGACTTTTGTACTCAACAGATGATTATGACGAGAATATTTCTTTCTTCTTTGCAGTTCCAGATCAGAAGACTGGATGATGAGAAGATTTCAGGTTTTCTATGCAGAGCCACAAGTTTCTTCGTCTGATCAAGTTCAGAGACTGTTCTTATGATGTTTAGACTGCACCGTGTTTTATGGGACTGGTTGCATACCGTTCTTATGTTCAGAGCAAAGAAAGAGGACGCGTTATGGTTCCTCGCTGCTTATATTGGCTGATACATCGGGGTTGACGTAGAGGAACTGATGTCAGCTCGGAGTTTTGGGATTTGTAGTTTTTTGAATGGGTACGTTTTGTTTGGCTGCTGTGTGTTGTTTTGTAATAAACAGCAAAGAAGGAGAAGCATAATCCTTGCCTCTGTGTCCTTAATAGAATTGAAAATTCTTGACGCGAATGCTAGAAAATTTTACATCCCCCACAGCTCCACTGACTTCATCAAGGGATGTCACCTGCCATTCACCTAAATGCATCCACAGGTCCTCCGGATATTATTTGGCAAATGTAAATTTTCTTTTATGTTCCAAGCTGTGCGGGTAGATGGCGAGCAGTGCGCTGGATCACTGCTCTCTGTGGGGGTGTGATTGACGGCACTTCCGTGGGAGCGTACGACGTGCAGGCACATCATGCATCACCCGAACCTGTATTTCGCCCGGGGAGGAATGCTGATTACTATTCACATACTGTACAGCACGCAAACACTTCCTTCGTGTTTGCGGCAATGCTGGGGTTGTGTTTAAAGTGCTGCAGTCTAATGCGTCACCTGAAACATACGTTATTGGGACTGAATTTTCCTAACTACAATCTCTTTTAAAACATTTATTTCTGGCCAGACTCTGGGGCTGATTCTAACCTTGGCGGACGGCGGAGGCCGTCCGCCAAGGTTCCGCCGTCAGAACACCGCACCGCGGTCAAAAGACCGCGGCGGTGATTCTGAGATTTGCCCTGGGCTGGCGGGCGGCCGCCAAAAGGCCGCCCGCCAGCCCAGGGCAAATCAACCTTCCCACTAGGATGCCAGCTCAGAATTGAGCCGGCGGAGTGGGAAGGTGCGACGGGTGCAGTTGCACCCGTCGCGTATTTCAGTGTCTGCTAGGCAGACACTGAAATACTTTGTGGGGCCCTCTTACGGGGGCCCCTGCCGTGCCCATGCCAGTGGCATGGGCACGGCAGGGGCCCCCAGGGGCCCCGCGGCACCCCCTACCGCCATCCTGTTCCTGGCGGGCGAACCGCCAGGAACAGGATGGCGGTAGGGGGTGTCAGAATCCCCCATGGCGGCGCAGCAAGCTGCGCCGCCATGGGGGATTCTAAGGGCAGCGGTAAACTGGCGGGAGACCGCCGGTTTGCCTCTTCTGACCGCGGCCGAACCGCCGCGGTCAGAATGCCCTGCGGGGCACCGCCGGCCTGTCAGAATGACCCCCTCTGTCATTAATTTCTCATTAAATAACCACATGGTCAGTCCGGGAATACACACTATTAATAGTGGCTAAAAGCGAGTACAAGCGTTTTATAGGAGCAGCATAATCATTATTAAAAATGCACAGTATGAGTATTGAGTCCACCAGATCTAAGACAATAAATAAATATGTAAATAAATAAGGGCCTTTCAAGGGGTTGAGTATCTGATTTTACTGCCTATTTTCTATGCAGTATCCCAAGTGGCCACATGATCATTAACACTGTATGCATATTAACTATTTCAGAAGCGACTGTACAGGCACTCATAGCTTGAGAGGGATGTTCTAGGGAAACCATTCCTCGCTCCTTATGTTGATTATCGGGGGCCAGGTCATCTGAATTACACTATTCTTTTGTTATGACCTTATCAAAGTCCCACCAAATTCCAGGGGATATTATAATTTAATCCCTCCCTGAAGGTCGAAAGGAGATAGATCCATCTCTGTTCTTTTTCAAATAGTCTGTATTCCAGATTTTCCTTTACTCTTTCCACTTGTTCCAGGGCTAATCAATGGGTATCGCTTCGGGTGTGATCCATTCCCAAGAAATATTCTGTTAGTCTGGTGCACCTGATATTGGTATGAAGTTCACAGATGCGGGTTTTCACCTTTCCGGTGGTCATACCAATATAACGCAGTTTGCAGGGGACAAAATATTAAATACATTTCATTACTGGTGTTACAGTTCTGTGTGACCTCTTATCATCCAGATTTTTCCCGTCTTAAGTTCCATTGTTTTTGTTGTGCTTTTTCAGATGGCACACACTGCAGTTGCCACAGGTGTAATGTCCCGTGACTCTTGATAGACCCCATGGATCCAGTTCTATATTAAAAGATTTAAAACTCTTTTGTTTAGGATGAGTATGGAATAAGCTATCCTTAAGACTCCTTTCCCTTTTAAAGAAAAAAGGGGGTTTCCCAAGTCCAATCTCCCTGTCCATAGAAATGACCACTTTTTTTGATCACCTTCTTAACTTGGTTAGATATTGTTCTATAGGTGCTGATGCATATAACTGGTGGGGCAGTCTCTTCTTTGGGCACAAATTCCAACAGGGCCTCCCTATTCTGATTCCTTGCCCATTTTTGGCCTCTTTTAATTATCCTCTCAGGATACGCTTTGGCACCCAGTTTCATTTTTTAGAGCATTTACCTAGTCCCTATAATCTGAGATATTTGTACAGTTTCTCCTTAGTCTAAGGTACTGTCCATGTTGCAAATTGTCACATAAAGGTTGTGGGTTAAACTGTTCTATCCTAACAGGGAATTTTTATCTGTTGGTTTTTGGTATGTACGGGTGGATAATTTTACCCTTTGTGCAAAAATTGTGACATTTAAAAAAGCTAAAGATCTACTATCAACTGTGTGAATGAATCTCAAATTCTTGTCACATTTGTTCATCCTACTAAAGAAACAGGGGGATGGTTTCTAGGTCCCCATCCCAGATCACCAAGACATCATCAATGTATCATTTCCACAGTGATATATTATGCTTGAAAGGATTGTTCTCATTCAAGATATACTTTTTCTCAAAGTTATAGATGTACAAACCTGCTACACTAGGGGCAAAGGTACTACCCCATAGATGTCCCAAGGGTCTGTAGAAATAGAGTGCCTTCATACTCAAAGGAATTCCTGGTTAATGCTAACCATGCACATTTCAGGACAAAACTTCTAGGCAACAGGAAGTTCCCATCCTCTGTTTCCAATGTTGCTTTTAGGACTTTTAAAGTCTCCTCCTGTGGAAGGCTCATTGAGTGAAATTCCACATCCAGACTCCTTAGTAGCTGTGTCAAAATGCATGTTCCCTAGTAGGTTAAGTAGATTCTTTGAATCCTTTAGATAAGTTTCTATTTTGTACTATTGGTCTTAAAAAGAAATCACAATACTTGGATAGGGGCTCCAGTAGTGATCCTCTTCCCGACACTATCGAGCGCCCTAGGGTAAGTGTTCTATTTTTATGGATCTTGGGTAGGGTGTAGAAGTAGGGTATTCGCGGATTCTACTTCTACTTCTTTTCTAGTGATCCACCCTTTATCTTTTGCTTGTTCTGCCAATTCCAATATTTCCCTCCTGAGTTCTGGCGCTGGGTCACTCAAGAGTACCTTGTAGTTCTTTTTGTCATTCGACAATCTTCAGCACTCAGTGACATGACTGACTGATTAATCTTTATTCAAATATGAGATATATCCGTAAAAGTAGCCATAAAAATATACAACACAATATATATCACCAATTTAAAATGTCTCAATATACAGTAAACAATTTAAAATAGCAAACAGAAAGGAGTTTCTATACAAATAAAATGATACAAAAAACCTTAGTCTACATTAATAGAGCAACAGGCACGTATTGCTGCAATCAGAAAAGCCCCAACATGGATAGTTACCTCATTATCAGCCAGCCCGGAAAGAGTCTTAAAAGCTACTCTAAAATTATTAATCTCACGTCTCTTAACAAGGGGTTTCAACAAAATTCTGGAATATACAGAATAGTATATAAAAAAAAAGTAAACTGTGTCATACTTTGCCCAGACCTCCCGTCACACATGCAAAGTATACAATCAAGACCGGCATTACAACCCAAGAGGGAGCATAAGAAGTATTTCAGCATCTCTGCCCTAAACCAGAACAACAAACTCCGCAAAAGCCCATCGGTCTTTTCATGTACTTTGATAAGTGATTCAGCATAAGGAAGTCAATATTGGTGGCACTCCAGGCATTTTCCGCTGTAAGGTCAGCCTCTCTCAAATTAAATAATGCCTCACATAACAGTTTTTATTAATGTTGGAGGCAGCTTCGGGGTGCTTAAAAACATAATGAAAGCCCGACTCATGCAAACTTGATGCCACATAAGATAACTAGGGAATCTCCATGCCATTATCACATCTAAAGCAATCCTTTATAATGTCCCTTGTAAGACTTGCATCTTTATTCTTCCAAACTGCCAACCATAACAGCGATGGGCGACTAGTAATATAATCCTCCACAAACTGAAGGCCCTATTCTCTGTGGGAAATCACATTAGGGGAAGAAATCGGGGCAGCCACAACCCTCCTGCCAAACCTATTGTCCTCAAGTTGAATCGCCTCACATTTCTGCATGCCCCTCACCCCTGCTCCATGAGTTTTGGACGCTAAACATTGTGGTTTGTAAATTTCTAAAAGGGGGGATGAGGTAACCTCTGCCCCTAGGTTGAGGTAAGTTGACCAGAGAGGAAATTGTCTTTGCTAACTTCACCCTACAATGTGCAATAAGCAGTGCCCAGCTGCCCGTATTTGCAAATAACACCCCTATATGAGAAAAAGTGCTGGTGCATTTCAGAATGTTGGAACCAACCATCATATTGGACAGATGAAGGGGCATATTTATACTCTGTTTGCGTCGGATTTGCGTCATTTTATTTTATGCAATTATGGCGCAAACTTAACTCCATATTTAAATTTTGGCACTAGACATGTCTAGCACCAAAATATTGGAGTTAAAGTAATTTTTTGTCTTCGGAAAACTACCTTGCATCAATGAGATGCAAGGTAGGCGTTCCCGGGCAAAAAATGACTCTAAGACACTAGCGCCTTATTTATCCTTCCGTGCAAAAATCATGCACGGGGAGGAGGGGTCAGAAAATGGTGCACAGCTTGCTTTGCACCATTTGTAAATGCCTGGGTCAGGGCAGGTGTTAGGGAACCTGTGGGCCTATTTCCATGGTGGAACACCATGGAATAGTCCCACAGGTGCCCTCCCAGGCCCCAGGGACACCCTTACCCACACCAGAGGGATAGCAGAGGATGGGGGACTCCATCCCAGGTAAGTATAGGTAAGTACAGGTAAGTATATATATTTTTTTTAAGTGCCATAGGGGGCCCTGAAATGGGCCCCCCTACCTGGCACTGGGTACAATGGCCATGCTCAGGGGACCCTGGTTCCCTTTGCTGGCCAGTGGGGTGGTGGGCATGCCTCCTATCTTTTCTAAAAAGAACAGATGATGGACAGAATGTAGAGCAAATCAAACATTCACCCCCAGTCACTAAGATCTGGGTTTAATCCATTGTTTTTTGCTCACCACGCCACTCCATGTTGGACCCAGCCACATGCAAATCAGTCTTGACCCTGTTCCTCAAGGGAACAGTCCAGCCCGAACTGCCAAGACAGGTCCTCCCTGGACCGGAAGCAAGCATCCTGGGACCGGTTTCAGGGTATCACCCTTCATCAGCTAGCTAGGCTAGCTTGAATCCAGTGGTGCAGTGAGCACGGGACCCACATCTGGACATACCCTTCCCACTTGGGGGCGACAAATCAAAAACAACAGAAGATGGACAGAATACAGAGCAAATCAAACATTTACCCCCAGTCACAAAGATATGGGTTTAATCCATATTTTTTTGCTCACCATGCCACTCCCTGTTGGACCCAGCCACATGCAAATCAGTCTTGACCCTATTCTTCATGGGAACAGTCGAGCCCGAACTGCCAAGACAGGTCCTCTCTGGACCAGAAACAAGCATCCTAGGACCGGTTTCAGGGTATCACCCTTCATCAGATAGGCTAGCTTGAATCCAGTGGCGCAGTGAGCACGGGACCCACGTCTGGGCATACCGTTCCCACTTGGGGCGACAAATGCAAAAACAGCAGAAGATGGACGGAATGAAGAGCAAATCAAACATTCACCCCCAGTCACAGATATGGGTTTAATCCATCAGTTTTTTTGCGTGCCATGCCATTCCAGCTCAGACCCAGTCATATGCAAATCAATCTTGACCCTGTTCCCCATGGGAACAGTCCAGCCCGAACTGACAGGACAGGTCTTCCCTGGACCAGAAACAAGCATCCTGGGACCGGTTTCAGGGTATCACCCTTCATCAGCCAGGCAAGCTTGAATCTGATGGCATAGCAAGCAAGGGACCCACATCTGGGCATACCCTTCCCACTTGGGGCAACAAATGCAAAAACAACAGAAGATGGATGTAAGGCAGAACAAATCAAACATTCACCCCCAGTCACAGATCTGGGTTTAATCCATCAGTTTTTTTGCTTGCCATGCCATTCCAGCTCAGACCCAGCCATATATATAAAATTCATGAGGTTGACCACTTAGGCCAATCTAAGAGAAGTACAAAGCATTTGTTGTACTCACAGCATCAATCTTCAACTCACACACTCAAAGGAATAACTCAAGTGCAATTTATAAAAATACTTTAGATTTGTATACCAATTTTAAGATCAAGATCTTCAATATTGGTCAAGTACTTTTCGATATATACATTTTTTGAAGTTTAATAAAAATAGTTCTTTATGTGCAATTACGCACCATCAGAATCAATGGAGGATCCTCTTTAAAAAGACATAAAATCATACACTTAGTTTACCAAGTTCTTCTTTTGCAGGTTGGTTGAGGCAATAGGTGGGTACACTATGCCAGCTGGAAAAGTTTGGGCAGCTTCCGGTTCCAGCCGGAGCAGCGGGAGAAAGTCTCTGGAGGTGTTGCAGGGCCAATGTGGGGGACCACTTGCAAAAGCACTGCAGAAGTAAGTTTAACAGTGAATTCTGGGGCTCCCTTTGGAGTGTCAAAGTCACATGGGGTGGGAGACCCTTAGAGCACAGTCAGTTCTTCGGTGCAGGGCACAGGGCGACTGAGTGCAGAGCGAATTGGTGAGCCAGGAGCTGTGTGCAAGGATTCCCTCAGGAGCAGCAGGTAAGTTGGTTCAAGGACCATTTACAGTACAACGGGCACTCTGGTGGGAGTTCTGGGTTGCTTCTGAAGTCCCTCAACTGGGGCTCCCTCCTGGTCCTTTTGTGGCTCAGGTCGGGCTGTTTTTCCTGGTGTTCAAGGTTGGCTGACCAATACCCATGGGGTTGACACAGTTTGTCTGCTGGAGGGTGCCGTGCCACCAAACTTGGCACACTTGCAGGATTTTCCTTTGAGGTTGTGAGGGTATAGATTGGTCCAGCTGCGACATCCAGTCCTGGGTTTGTGTAGTGACCCTCACTGGCTTGTTGGTTTCTTGCGGTCTTAGAGTGGTACCTCCACTCTGGAAGGAGTTATCTGACATTTTGTGAAGCCAGGAGGTCCTCTCCTGTTTGATAAAGTTACTGAGTTGTCCAGCAGCACTTCAGCAGATAGTGTCAGGTCCTGGGTACAGCAGGCAGTGTTGGCGCATTTTCTTTTTTGCAGCAGGTCCACAGTTCTCGTACTTCGGATCTCTTTGGTGTTAGTTATCTTCTGTCCATCAAATTTGATTTCCTAGACTATGTATGCCCACTAAATACTATATTTACTGGGCACTTCAGAGGATACCTAATCGTGACCAATGGGTCATCTACCTTAGGGTGGTTACACCCACTAAGTGACAACTTCCTGTGGGCAGGAATCACTTCCCTATACCTGATTGGCTATTTTCCTTCCATCCAAGATGGAGAAAAATGAAATGGAGAGGTCACTTTGCTTGCAACACCTTGGGGTGGTGCAGGCTGGGTGGGGCAACTCCTCCTGTCCTTTGTTTGGATTTCCCGCTGTTGCTCCTGCCAAAACGTGGGGGTTTGAAAGAGGGGCAGCCATCTGCTGCTAGCAGCATTCCTGGGGGTCAAGTTTCATGGGCGATAAGCCCTTTGAAGCTCACCAGCAGGGCAATGCACATTCCTGAGGAAGGAGGTGTAAGCACCTCCATCCAGGAAGGGCTTTGTTCAGAATCCCAGAGAGCAGGAGCTCTCACCCCAGGGGTTCAGACCCCAGAGGTGTCTGGAAGAGGCACGCTGGTTGGGACTGGCTAGCAACATGCCAGGGTAGTTAGCTTTTGCAGGGGGCACCTCTAAGGTGACCCATGGGTACATTTTATAATTAATTCAACACTGGTATTGGTTTGGATGTATTATTCTGAGTTGTTTGACACCAAACAACCCAGTGTTCAGAGTGGCCATCATGTAGCTGTGAAACTCTTACTGACCAATGTCCAGCACATGTATTTAAAATGGCTGCTCTGTTCATTCACTATGTCCCAGGTTTGGCAAGGACACAGTATAGTGCGTTCTGCCTTAGGACTGGAAGACCTCCTAGAGGAGTGACCAATCTATATTGCATGCAGGGTGTAGTGGACAGGGCAGACAGACATTGTACCATGTTGAGTTTACATCCATGGCAGTGGTGGGTGCAACTGGATACAGGGCCCTTGAGGACTCCTACCCTTAGGACTCCATACCCTAGGTATCTAAGTACCATTTACTAGGGACGTATACTGGCAACTAAAGGTATTACCAATTACCTTTTAATTTTTTGGGGAACGAACACTGGCACTGGGAACCTGGTGAGCAGGATGCCTGTGCACTCCAGTCCAAGTTGCATCCAGAAACCAGGCAAAAAGTGGGGGTTACTGCAACAAGGTGCTAGTTTCCCACAGAGCTTACTATCCTTTTTTGATGCCACTAAGGCCAAGGAGTCCCATTGAGATTGAAGTACTATCAGCATCCTCTTTTTAACTGCCTGCTTATAAGCCTTAAATCTGGAGGTTGCCTCTACCCGATCCCTAGGTTGGCATGTCAAAGCCATACACAAATATCGATTAGCCCTAATACACTCCTGATCAAACCCCCCAGGGGAGGTAATGCTGTGCATAGAGGACAGATCAACTTTGCTCTAATACTTCCACACAACTTAGAGAAGGCTTTTCAATATTAGCATTGACACCATTCTCAGATAAGCAAACCTCAACCAGACTGAAGTTCTTCACTGCTAAGTCCCTAAAAAGGCGCAAGGGATCTGGCACCCTCCAGATAAGGCGCAGACCATTAGTAGATGGCTGGATTGTAGTAATTACACACTACTGTCTATAATCAGGTCTAAGACATAATTTTAGAGCCACTTCTATCAGGTTCGATCCCCCAAAGTTGTAAGGAACAATACTGCCATATAACAATAGATCTTTGAGGTTCAATGATATAAAAAAGTAATAAATTATGGAAGAAGATCCACGGCCCCTAAAAGTTGGTAACGGCAGCGCATCAGACTGAGCCACATCCATCACGCTGTTAAATTAATGGGCTGCCAGGTAGCCCGACAGCTCCACCCACAGGAGTCTAGAGTTCCCAGAAACTCCATAGAGTCATTAGCTGTTTCTACAGGACTTTCCATGGTCTTAGTGTGGGTCCCCATTTTAGAATCACCCCCAAGATAATAGCCTGCCAATTTCACCTCAGTACTGACCCTATTTTGCAAGGATGAAATGAAATCAAATAAACTTGAAAATTTAGAGTTCTGGATGTTACAAAAAATAATTATTATAAAAAATAATTAAATACAAAGTCACTCCTCTCCTATATGTAACAACCTGAAAGCTATAATTTTTAGTGTCAATAACTTTTGAACACCCCTCAGCAGGGAGGCTCACCCAGATTGACAAGCATGTCCTGAACAAGAGGGGTTGGCCGGAATACTAAAACACTTAGGGCCAGATGTAGCAAGATATGCTTTTGCGATTCTGAAATTGCGAGTCGGTGCGAGTCGCAATTTCAGAATCGCAAAAGCATATGCAGAATGGTGTCTCAGACACCTTCGGCGAATCGCTATGGGTCACAAAGACCCACCTCATTAATATTAATGAGGTGGGTCACATTTTGCGACCCCATAGCGATTCCCTGCACTCACAGGGATGGTGGCCTGCTGAAGTCAGCAGACCTCCATGTCTGTGACTGCTTTTCAAATAAAGCAGTTTTTTGTTTTCATTTTGCAGCCCGTTTTCCTTTTTTGCAAACGAGTTGCAAAATGAAAAAACTTCCGAAACCATTTGGTTTCGTTTTTTCAGAGTAGGCAGTGGTCCATAGGACCACTGCCTGCTCTGAAAAAATATTTTTGGCGACATTCACAAAGGGGAAGGGGTCCTATGGGGACCCCTTCCCTTTTGCGAATGTGTTACCACCAGTGTGACACTGGTGGTAACTGCAAGTTGCTTTGCGACCGCATTCGCAGTCACAAAGCAATTCTGAATTGTGATGCGAGTCGCAAATAGGAAGGGAACACCCCTTCATTTTTGCGAGTCGCATTCACAAATTGCGAGTCGGTACCAACTCGCAATTTGTGAATGAGCATCGCGTTAGGCTGTTTGCATGGCGCAAACTGCGATTTTCGCAGTTTGCACCATGCAAACGGCTTGCTACATCTGGCCCTTAAACCCTTCGAATGACAAATCTTGCATCGCCCAAGTTTCCTGAAACATGATTACATCGTGGCGTCTTAGAAAAGATACCCATTCTGGTACTGTAATTTTAGAATGAAAGCCAGCTATGTTCCAGCTGAGTAGCCTAAATGTTGCACCACAGGAACCCACGTAGGTCTTAGGGACTACAATTGTGTCATGATATGAAGAACCTTCATCTACAACTGGAGTGGCTAGTGCAACTAAAGTGTCAACAACAGCACTACCCACCAGTCTATCTTGATCATCAATATTAGTCAGGGGAGAAGACCTATTATGAAAGACGGGTTACACGAGAGACAGGTGACTCCTACAATTACCCTATGGTTTACCAGCATTTCAGGTCTATAAAAATACCCTAGTGTGAGAGCACTAATCACCATTTCATTGTGACTGAACACTTGAAGCAATTTTAGGGGTCCACAGTTGTTTTGCTCATTGGGGCTAGCTCCTGCTCCCCTCTTAGATAACGCAGCCACCTACCTCTGTAAACCGGCAGTTATCACAGGAGTGGATCCGGGGGGCCTTTAGATGGACAACTTGTGTCTACAGTAGGTTGCGCAGCAGCAGATCGGGTACAATGAAAAATCCTGCCACTCTTATCAGGGGCCTTAACCGTACAATGAAAAATCCTGCCACTATTATCAGGGCCCTTAACCCTTCGTAATGTGATCATTTTAGTCTCCAACAGGGACAATTTAGTATGGAAATCAGCTAAACTACTTTCAATAAGCTGCAACTGATTTTGGGTTTGGGACAGTTTCTCCTCCAGAGCTTCACTAAACTTCCCACAGTGAAAATCAAAATCAGGCATACTCTTGACCAAAGGTGCTTCAAACTCAGTTTTCATCACCTGAATATGCTACTGCTTGAAATCCCAGGAAGAGGGCTGACCCTGATACTGTGCATGATGTTTATTGCAACCTACAGGGCTCTCACTGTGGGCTTCCTTCGCTTCACTACAGGTTCTTCTTCTGAACGACACCCGGACAGGTTTACAACAATCAGAGCCTCATCTATACCACCACTGGCTGAGTCTGAAACAACAACCTGAGCACCGGACTGTGAAAAATCCAACGACTCGGTGATATGGGAGCTTAACGGGGTCTCTTTATGCGACAGTGTCTCAGGGTGTCTCTTTATTAGAACCAGGTTCAGCAACATACTCCACTCAGTCAATAGAATATCCTTTGAGATAATGCCCATAGCTCGCTCCAACATGTTGTTAATGGAGGCAGTTGGACATGAAGAAACAGACATCTCTGCAGGGCACCCACCAGCCTTACGCTTGCCTATAACATTCCAAAATAAAATGTACCTTCTCAAACAGGAGTGGAAAATGAAAAACTGGATGCAAACAATCTTGCCAGATGAAAGGGAGTGGGCCCAGCTCAGACGCATCTGGTCTTCACCTGGGCACATGGCCAGGTGTGTCCCGTACGCATCCCGCATAGTGGGATGCTGTGAAGCCCTTTGTAGTGCCTCCAGGCGCAAAGCAGGTGAGGCAGCATTGGAGACCCTTGCTGCAATAGCTCCTGGCACTGGTACTTTGGTAGGTTGATAGCCCCCACCAAGCTGCACGATACTATGAGCACATCTCAGTGACATAATTCTTCTAAGTTTGAACGACTACTCCGCTGCCTTCATCAGCAGGCTTTATATACAGTCTGTCATTCTCTTTTAACTGATTTAGAGCCATTCACTATTCAGTTGTTAGATTCCCAAATGTTCTTCTTCCGGCAACATGGATTTGTTCTATGTCATTGTGAACTGCCTGTTCAAAAACCTGAATCTCTATAGGTACTGGCTCCGGTAGATTTTACCTTCGTATCTGTGTTGCCCTTCTCTCCCATGTTGATTGCCTTATTGTTTTTAAAAAAAGGCTTTTAATCTCAACTTTCTAAATAAATCAGCCAGTTCACAATGCTCTGTGCCTGGATTTCCTTGTCTTTCGGCTGCCAGCTTCTCCCTTCAGGGTCCCAGGGACTGGATGGGCACCACAGGGCAGAGTAGTAGTCTCTCCAGAGACTCCAGGTGCTGGCAGAGAGAAGTCTTTGCTGTCCCTGAGACTTCAAACAAAAGGAGACAAGCTCTAAATCAAGCCTTTGGAGATTTATTCTCAAGATGGAAGGCACACAAAGGCAAGTCTTTGCCCTCTTACTCTGGCAGAAGCAGTAACTGCGGGATAGCTCCACAAAGCACAGTCACAGGCAGGGCAGCTCTTCTTCCTCAGCTCTTCAGCTCTTCTCCAGGCAGAGGTTCCTCTTGTTTCCAGAAGTGTTTTCTGAAGTCTGTGGTTTTGGGTGCCCTTCTTATACCCAATTTCTCCTTTGATCAAAGTAAAGTCTCTTTTGAATGTGAAATCCTGCCTTTCCCAGGCCAGGCCCCAGACACTCACCAGGGGGTTTGAGACTGTTTTTGTGAGGGCAGGCACAGCCCTTTCAGGTGTGAGTGACCAATCCTCCCCTCCGTCCTAGCACAGATGGCTCATCAGGATATGCAGGCCACACCCCAGCTCCCTTTGTGTCACTGACTAGTGTGAGGTGCAACCTGCTCAACTTTCAAACTGACCCAGACAGGGAATGCACAAACAGGCAGAGTCACAGAAATGGTATAAGCAAGAAAATGCTCACTTTCTAAAAGTGACATTTTCAAACACACAATCTCAAAATCAACTTTACTAAATGATGTATTTTTAAATTGTGAGCTCAGATACCCCAAACTCCACATGACCATCCACTCCGAAAGGGAATCTACACTTTAATCAGATTTAAAGGTAGCCCCCATGTTAACCTATGAGAGGGACAGGCCTTGCAACAGTGAAAAACAAATTTAACAATATTTCACTGTCAGGACATATAAAACACTTTACTATATGTCCTACCTTCACCATACACTGAACCCTGCCCTTGGAGCTAGATAGGGCCTACCTTAGGGGTGTCTGACATGTAAGAAAAGGGAAGGGTTAGGCCTGGCAAGTGGGTACGCTTGCCAAGTCAAATTTACAGTTAAAACTGCACACACAGACACTGCATTGGCAGGTCTGAGACATGATTACAGAGCTACTTATGTGGGTGGCACAACCAGTGCTGCAGGCCCACTAGAAGTATATGATTTACAGGCCCTGGCACCTCTAGTGCACCTTACTAGGGACTTACTAGTAAATCAAATATGCCAGTCATGGATAAACCAAACAACCATACAATTTACACAGAAAGTATATGCACTTTAGCACTGGTTAGCAGTGGTAAAGTGCTCAGAGTTCAAAAGCCAACAGCAACAGGTCAGAAAAAATAGGAGACAGGAGGCAAAAAGATTGGGGATGACCCCGCAGAAGCAAAAAAGTTCAACAGTGAGTAAGTGCATAACTGTCTGAGTGGGCCTGAGTGAGTGAGTGCATAACTCTCTGAGTGGGGCTGAGTGAGTGTGTGAGAGTCTGACTGGAGCTGTGAGTGAGTACATGAGGGGCTGAGTAGGTCTGTGAGTGGGTGCGTGAGGGTCTGAGTGGGTCTGGGAGTGGGTGCATGAGTGTCTGAGTGGGCGTGTGAGTGGGAGTGGAAGTATCTGAGTGGGTGGGTGAGTGAGAGAATTGACTGAAAGACAGAGAGAGAAAGAAAGTGAGAGGGAGAGGGATAGAGTTTTTTAGGTGTTGATGTCTGATGTACTTAGAATGAGTTATTTGTCTCCAAGTTAAAATAAAAACATGCATTAGATTTTTTTTTTAAATACTAGATATGGGGGTTTCTTTTCTTTTTTTCTTTTCCTTTTTTAGCCCTTTATGGGCTTTCAGGAACTGCAAGGGAGCTCTCAAGGGCTTCCCTGCAGTGCCTACATATTTTGTTTTTTATATATACCAAAAAGCCCTTTACAGGCTACCTGACACTGGATTCCCGTGCAGTGCCATTGCGTCAGCAAGCACGAAGCTGCTTTGACAGCAGCTCCCTGTTTGCTGAAGCATTTCATCTCTATCCCCTGCACACGTGCGAGGGACAGAGATGAAAGCTCTGCTGTTTGACAGCGAGACCTGCTTTACAGGTCCTGCTGTCAAACCGAAGTGTGTTTGCTGTGGCTTGGCTTGGATGCAGCGTTCAACAGCAGGACCCAGCACTGGGGGGTGGCGGTCCCCATGGCCATCTGCGGCTGCATGAGAGAGGCTGCACGGCCCACTTCCAATGAAAATAGCCCTGGGGGGTAGGGGTGGCCGTTCCCAGGGCTTGGGGTCCCAGGGAACACCCGTTCTTTTTTTACACTTTGCCCTGGGGTGGGGGGTGGTGTTGCTCCCTGGGGTGCAGGGGGCCATGGGGCTCCCCACATGTATTTAATAAGAATCCTTGGGGGGTGTTAGTCCCTAGGTCATGGGAAGGCTGAAGGCCCCCTGCATTTATTTAATAAGAAGCCCTGGGAAGGTGGTGGCCCCCAGAGCAGCAGGGGGTCCTTGGACTCCCCTTCATATTTTTAAAGAAAGCCCGGGGGTGGGGTTCCCAGGGCAGCGGGGGCTGTGGGCCCCCGACATATTTGTAAATTAAAGCACTAGGGAGGTAGCGTTCACCAAGGCTGTTGAGGTGCCACAGGCCCCCCTGCATAGATAGAAATGGAAGCACTGGGGAGGTGTAGGTCCACAGGGCAGCAGGGGGGTGGCAGCCACCCAGCATCTAAAAAAAAATAATCTCCGGGGAAGTGGTAGTCCCAAGAGCTGTGGCAGGACCAGGAAGCCCCCCCACTCAATTTGTAATGCCCCCGGAACCTGGCCCACCTGGGGGCCTATGAAAAAACAAGCAATGGGAGCCCATGCTTGTTTTTTTCCATTTTTTTGCTGCAAACTTGTGTATATCTCCAAACCTTGGCAAATAAATAATTTTATCTAGGGGTGTCCATCTGGTATACCCCCCAGTGCTAATAGGTCAGGGTGTCTCTAACCTGGTCCATTTTATTTAATTTTTACATTTTTTTCTGGAACTCGACTCATGCAGAGGCCCAAGATGGCTACCAACACTTCCTAGTTTGAAGTGTTGGCAGCCAATCAGAGCTGTGCATTTCCTTACACAAGCTTCACAACCGGAAATATCCAAATTTGAATTTCCCTAAATTTCTCAAAAACTACTGAACAAATTTACTTCAAATAAGAGAAGGCATAATCTGCACACTGACAGCTAGCTTTCTGGTAAATTTGGGGCCAGATTTATGCTGGCCCTGTGCCATTCTAACACCACATTAGCATCATTTTTTTTACACTAATGTGGCGCTGGAGAAGGAAAAATGCTGTGCCATTTTTTTGTAACCCCTTGCACCATATTATGACTGCCGGTCAAGAGCTCATCAATGATATAATATGTGGAGTGATTAGCTGTGCATGGTGAAGGCATGAGCTATAGTTACCCTAGGGCATGAGTTATAATAAGTGGAAGAAACTCTAACTGCTAAATTTCCATGTTTTTTAAAGTGTAAATTCAGAACCTAACTACAACATCCAGGTAACCTTTGTTTTTTCAGTGAATTTCTATGGTTTTTTAACATAAAGTGATTTTGATTACTATGGCCCTCATTATGACTTTGGTGGTAACTGCCGCCAACCGCCACAGCGATGGCTGTCAACATACAGTTGCTGTGGCTACCAGCAGCCCACCCGCATTATGACCATAGACAGAATTCCGTCAGAAGGCTGGCCGAATACTGTTGACGGTCATGGTGGCATACGGTGGTAAGGTGGCGCTGCTGCCTGCAGCAGTGCCACACCACACCAGCAAAACACTGCCAACCGTATCATGAGCCATGATATGGCCTGGTGGTGTTTTGCTAGCGGACGCTGCTGCTGGCAGCAGCGCCGCGTCCCGTTTCCTGCTGGAAGACCCCCTGCAAACAGGTAAGTCGGGTTCTCTGACAAGAGAGGGGTGGGGGTGGTGTGTGTGTGGGTGTGTATGTCTGTTTTTGTATTCGTGCATGCGGGTGTGAGTTGCATTGAATGCGTGTGTGAGTGACTGAATGTGAGTGTACGTGTATGTTGTGTGTTGTGAATGCGTGTGTGGGACAATGTATGTTGGTTTGTGGGTATGTATGTGTGCATGTGTGGGTGTGTAAATGTGCGGGGGTGGCAGGACAGGGAGGGGGAGGGTTGGGGAGGACTCTGGGTAGGGATAGGAGGGCGGGGAGACCCCTACTAGTGTCAGAGAAGGAATTCTCTGGCACTGATAGTGCCTACCGCAATGGGTTTCGTGGCAGTACGCTTTCCACAAAAACCATGGTGGTAGGCAGGGTCATAATCCCAAGGGTGGGATTGTGACGGCCGTCTAGCTGGAGACCAAATTCTCCAGCCCAGCAGCTGTTACCATCCTGTCGGACGGAGTGGTACATTGGCAGTTTGGCTTGAGCCAAACCGTCTATGTCATATATTGGGAAAAGGTACCACCAGCCTGTTAGCAGTACCTCTCCCCAAATTACCTCCGTCCGCCAGGGTTGTAATGAGGGCTCATATGTTATTCCAACCTCCACCTTTAGCCGTGCGCGGAAGGGATTAGTCACAAGGCCTGACCTGCAGCCAGGTCTTCCAGTCAAGCACTTATAACCACCCAACCCCATGCAACGGGGCCATTCATATCACTTGTTGGCCACAAGGCTTGTCTCAGTGGATCTGTGAGTGGGTGTGTGAGTGTCTGGATGGGTATGAAAGTTAGTGTGTGAATCTATGAGTGGGTCTGAGTGGGTGCATGAGTGTCTGAGTGGGTGTGTGAGTTGGTGCATGAGTCTCTGAGTGCATGTATGAATGAATGAATTAATGTATGAATGAGTCTGTGATGTTTCTTGCAAGGGTTTCCATATATGCAAATATTTTGCAAATAATCTGCAAATATTCATGAATTTTCATGAATACCACGCATGCAAATGCAAAATTATTTGAAACCCATAATTTCCCCCTAAACCCACACCTATATCACACCCCTGGGGTCAGGGTGCCTGCACCCTGACCATATTATGCCACTTTCAATTAGGATTTTCACCCCTGGGGACCGTGTCCCCTGAAATAAAATGGCGGCTGCAACTTTATAGTCAGGTTGTGGTCAGTAAATTACAGTGCTTCCTTTCGTACATGTATTTGTGAAAACTTCACAAATTATTCACGTAGATGCAGCTGCCACAGATATACAAATTTAGATTTCTGTAAATTTCCCAAAAATGACTGAACAGATTTACACCAAATAAGCAAAAGTTCAATCTGAGTACTGAAAGCTAGCACTCTGCCAAATCTGGTGCAATTCTGTCCAGTGGTTTGGGCTCTAGACGTGTCTAAAGGTTCTATGAGAATTAACATTGGAAGATAGGGGGTACTGCATAGTGGCGAATACCTTTGAGTTGGATAACAGGGTGCATGTAATGAGGGAACACAGGATGTAAGAGGAAGATCCCTTATCAAGGGGACACAGAGTCTGGGATTGTTGAATATATGTGACCTGGAGTTGGCAAGTGAATCCCAGGTACCAACCTTTGTGGGAGAGGGGCTGGGATGACAATTGACTATATTTTTGTATCTCCTTCACTTTGAAATCTGGTCCGGCACGGTAAGGTCATAAGGCAGTATCTTAGTGACCATAACCCTCTTACAGTGTCTATAAACTTCCCATATAACATATGTAAACCTGTGTTCGGAGGGCCTCTAGCTGTGAGAATAAAGGATCAGGGAAGGAGAATTGGATGGAGACAGGCAAACATCCCACAGGTAGTGGAGAGGGTGGTGAGCCAGAATTTACCTTTGATAACAGGGAACCTTCTAGCTGAGTCCCCACACCGGGGGATGTTATTGTGACGGTGACGAGACTACATGAAGCCATTAAAGAATATATGTTTAAAACTGAAAAGCCCACTTCTAAGCTTCACTGAGGTTGGTTCAGTAAACCTTGCAATGAGGCGAGGAAATCCCTGTAGAAGGCTTTAAAGGCACAACCGAGAGATAAGGTTTAAGTGAGCAGAGCATGAGCTCAGTATAAAGCTGTCTTACATGAAAGAAAACAGCAGCTCAAGAAGCAGGCCTTGGAGGATCTGGAACGTGCGTCGCGCACCTAGGACTCAGCCATGTTCTGGAAGATCGTAAATAGGGGTGCCTTTGGGACAGAAAGGCCTGCAGGGCTGGGCTGCAATATTTTACCCGATGTCAGGGGGAGCCATTTCTGCAGCGTTTTAATGGGGGGTACCCAAGGGGACAAAATGGATGAGCTACAGGGACATACCCCTAACCTCGCTATTAGATTTACTCTTGATGAGGTGTGGAAGGTTATACAGGACAGCTCTAGCCATAAAGCACTGGGCCCAGATGCCATTCCTATGGATCTATAAAAATGCTGCCCTCAGCTATGGGCACTCATACTGCTTAATGTCCTAAATGCAGCAGTCAGTGTAGGGATCTTGCCCTCTTGGAAATTGGTGTAATTGTTCCTGTATATAAAAAGGGAAACCGGAATGATCCCAAATACTACCGGCCAATCTCACTCCTCGACTCCTCAGTGAAAATCCTGGGCAAATAGTTTTAAGATGCATTGAGGACTGGATGAGTGGGAATGATGTGCTGTAGTATTGGATCAATTTGGGCCAGCACCAGACTTGGTCGAGTCTACTGCTCCTTTGTTCTCGTCTGGTTTGGTAATTCGCCATGTTTATTCAAACAAATGTGACTAGATGGTTGTCTGTATATCAGGCTTAATGGGAGGGAGACATTACGTAATCCAAAAAGCAAAGTTGATATCTTTTCACTATAAAGATAACTATATACTTTTTTGATTAATCCCTATCAATACATAAATACTAATGGGATTGAAACCTTCACTTCTCTTCTCTCTGCTAGCACCAGTCTCATTTCTAAAAACGTCACAACTTTATGAGCATGAACCTTGAATATCCTTTTCTCATGGACACTCATCTACAGTTTATTTCACTGTATTGGGTTAGGAGTACGGGACTATCGCTTGGATAATGATCTTTAGTTAAAGATTATCTTTCCTTTTTTCCTTTATCACTTCACTGATTCAATGGGCTATTCTATGTTATTCTCTTTAGTTTGCACTCATCTTTATCATCTTGACTGTTTCACAATTTGATTTAACCACTATCTATTATTTGCAGCCTTGAAAAAGCCCCAGTGAAATTATCACAAGGGGCAAAACACGTGTCGGCTGTTTTCCTTCATATCCTTATGATATCTATATTGAACAAGATTTTTACAAATCTTCCTGATCTTTAAGTCAAATTGTCATCAATAAACGCACTTAAACTGAATGAATGGATTTGATGTATCATCATTGACTATAAACTGAGGCACTACTACAACTTTGACACTTTATAAAAGTGGGTTCTCTACGTTTTTGGAGCTCTATTTCTGATTTGGGGCGAACTGGTCCATACCCCTATTGACAACCCACCTATCGACTGAGAATTGAGCATGGACCTTTTCAACTTTGCATTTATTCTACATGTAATGATGGCGGCGGCTGGTTAAGGAATACAGAGACATTGGACTGTCGATGATTACCATGAATTACCAGACCTGTGGCCACGCCCTGAGCCCTTACAAGCACCCAACCTTGCACCATACACAGCCTTTGCTCATGCACAGCAGTAGTTGTCCACAAGAGCTTCTGGAGCCTGGCCCTGTGGCTAACACCCCCAACCACCCATCCCTACTCTGCATATGGTTCTTTGGCTGTGCGCAGTTGAGTTAGCCGCAGCCTATTTCGCTGGCTGTGAGAATAGGTGTAACAGGCTCTATCTGGGGGTGAGAGTGGCTGTGACAGTATTTGCCTCGGTGATGAGAGTGCATGCATCAAAGTGTTAGTGGGTATGTCAGTGTCTGAGCAGGTCTGTGAGTGGCTGCATGAGGGTGTCAGTGGGTCTGTGAGTAAGTGAGTAAGAGTTTTAGTGAGCCTGTGATTTGGTGCATGAGTGTCTGAGTGGGTCTGAGAATGAGTGCTTGAGGGTCTGAGTGGGGCTGTGAGTGGATGCACAAGGGTCTGAATGGTTCGTGAGTGGGTGCATTTGTTTGAGTGAGTCTGTGATTGGGTGTGTCAAGGTCTGACTGGGTCAGTGAGTGGGTGTATGAAGGTTTGAGTGGGGCTGTGAGTGGGTGCACTTGGGTCTTACTGCATCTGGGAGTGGGCACATAAGTGTTTGAGTGGGACTGTGAGTAGGTGTAGAAGGGTCTGAGTGGGTGTGTGAGTGGGAGAATGAGATTAAAAGAGAGAGAGAGAGAGTTTGAGGGAGATATATAGTTCTTTAGGCTTTGATGGAATGATGTACTTAGAATTAGATCTTTCTACACAAACTGAAGAGAAAAGTATTTGTCAATTGAAAACAGTAAGATCACCTTTCATTATGAGCCTTAAAGATTTGTAACTCAAAAAAGAAGAAAAGCAAGTCCAGCTGGACTCAAATCCTCATGCTCATTGTGGTCTGTGCCATTCATACATCAGCTATTATCTTTTTTTACATTTTGTTTAGCCCTTTATGGGCTCTCTGGGACCGCAGGGGGGTGCCTCAAGTCCTCCCCTGTGGTCCTTGACCATTTCTAAAATGTATTTATTTTGAAATATGCCCTTTACGGGCTATGTGGGATTGCGGGGGAGCCGCAAGGACTCCCTCGCTGGCCCATTGCTTCAGCAAGCAAGGAGCTGCTTTAAGTAGCAGATCTGTGCTTGCTGAAGTAAGTCTGTACGCTGGCCCCTTTTCTTTTTTTAAAACTTTTTTTCTGGGACTCAGCTGCTGAGTCCCAAGATGGCTGCCAGCACATCCTGGTTAAAGTGTTGACAGACAATCAGATCTCATCACGAGATTGGGAGGGTTCACAAATCCTTCATGTCCCTAAATATACTGTTTTTTCCCCTTAATTTCTCAAAAACTACAGGGCATATTTATACTCTGCGTTGAATTAGTGTCTATTTTTTTATGCTAAATCAGCGCAAACCTAACTCCATATTTATATTTTGGCACTAGGCATGTCTAGTGGCAAAATATTGGAGTTAAAGCCATTTTTTGCCTGGGGAAAACTACCTTGCATCAATGAGAAGCAAGGTAGGCATTCCTAGGCAAAAAGGACTGTAAGGCCTATGCGCCAAAATGGTGTATGGGAGGGAGGCAGACCTAAATAGCGCCATTATTTAACTTGTGGTTCAGGGCAGGCATTAGGAGACCTGTGGCCTATTTCCATGGTGGAGCACTGAGAATAAGCCCACAGGTACCCTCCCCAGACCCCAGTGACACTCCCACCTACACCAGAGGAACAGCAGAGGATGGGGGACCCCATCCCAGGTAAGTATAGGTAAGTAGAGGTAAGTATTTCTGTACTTTCTTAAAAGTGTAATTGGGGGCTTGAAATGCCCCCCATACATGGCACAAGGTGCAATGGCCATGCCCAGGGGACCCTTGTCCCCTGTGCTGGCCATCGGGGTGGTAGGCATGACTCCTGTCTTTTATAAGACAGGAGTCATGAAGTATGGTAGGTTTAATGTCAATAAGTGATGTTGGGCTGGTTAGAGTAATCTTTTTGAACTCTAACCACCCTAACGTCATTCTTTAACGCTTAACCCACTATTCCCATACCACCACCCCCACCCCGCTAACGTCATTCTCCAGGACGTTAGCTCACCCTTTGCGCTGGATTACACTATTCCATAAGTAAGATGCCCGGCCTGCGTCTTTGAATGGTGCTAGCCGGCTGTATGCTTTTTGAAGCTAAACTGTGTTAGCGCAGTTTAGCGTCAAAAAGTATAAATCAGGGCCTACAGAACAGATTTACACAAAAAAATTGCTTTCTTGACCAGGAACTATCTGTCTGCCAAAGTTTGGGTAACTCTGTCCAGTAGTTTTGGTGCTATTGCTGTTTAAAATCCCTACTGCAAAATGAATAGGCAAAAAGTGTTTTGGAACCCCCCAGCCAGTCCCTCCCCTGGATTTATCACCCCAAAAGATGCAGCTCAAGTGAGCATTGTACTTTCTAGGAAAATTTTGTGAAGATTTGTCAAGCCGTGCCAAAGTTAGCTCTTTCTATACAAACTTGGTCCTAACTATAACTACCTAGTGGTGACCATCACTAGGTAATGGTAATAAGTAAGTCAATGTAGGAAAGTACCATCTTGCCTGGCATGTTACCCCCATTGTTTACTTGTGTGTCAGTTTGTTTTTGCCTGTCTTACTGGGATCCTGCTAGCCAGGTCCCCAGTGCTCATAGTTGTGGCCTGAATGTGTTCCCTGCGTGGTGCCTAACTGTGTCACTCAGGCGCTGCTAACCAGAACCTCAGTGCTTATGTTCTCTATGGCTTTAAAATTGTCACTGCAGGCTAGTGACCATTTTTACCAATTCTGATTGGCACACTGGAACGCCCTTATAATTCCCTGGTATATGGTTCCTAGGTACCCAGGGTACTGGGGTATCAGGAGATCCCTTTGGGCTGCAGAATTTCTTTTGCCACTAATAGGGAGCTCAGACAATTCTTACACAGGACTGCCACTGCAGCCTGAGTGAAATAACATCCATGTTATTTCACAGCCATTGTACACTGCACTTAAGTAACTTATAAGTCACCTATATGTCTAACCCTCACTTAGTGAAGGTTGGGGGCAAAGTTACTAAGAGTGAGGGCACCCTGGCACTAGCCAAGGTGCCCCCACATAGTTCAGGGCAATTTCCCCAGACTTTGTGAGTACGGGGACACCTTTACACGCGTGCACTACATATAGGTCAATACCTATATGCAACTTCACAATGGTAACTCCGAATATGGCCATGTAACGTGTCTAAGATCATGGAATTGCCCCCCATGCCAAATCTGGTATTGGGTTGCCAATCCCATGCAAACCCGGGGCTCCAGCATGGAACCCGGGTACTGCCAAACTAGCTCTCTGGGGTTTCCACTGCAGCTACTGCTGCTGCCAACCCACAGACGGGCTTCTGCCCTCCTGGGGTCTGGGCAGCCCAGTCCCAGGAAGGCCGAACAAAGAATTTCCTCTGAGAGAGGGTGTTACACCCTCTCCCTTTGGAAATAGGTGTTAAGGGCTGGGGAGGAGTAGCCTCCCACAGCCTCTGGAAATGTTTTGAAGGGCACAGATGGTGCCCTCCTTGCATAAGCCAGTCTACACTGGTTCAGGGATCCCTCAGATCCTGCTCTGGCGTGAAACTGGACAAAGGAATGGACAAAGGAAAGGGGAGTGACCATTCCCCTGTCCATCACCACCCTAGGGGTGGTGCACAGAGCTCCTCCAGTGTGTCACAGACCTCTGCCATCTTGAATGCAGAGGTGTGAGGACACAATGGAGGCCTCTGTGTGGCCAGTACCAGCAAGTGAAGTCAGAGACCCCTCCTGATAGGTGCTTACCTGACTAGGTGGCCAATCCTCCTCTGAGGGCTATTTGGGGTCTCTCCTGTGAGCTTCTCGTCAGATAACGAATGCAAGAGCTCACCAGAGTTCCTCTGCATCTCCCTCTTCAAGTTGGAAGTTAACTCTAGGCCACCCTTTGCACCAGCTTGCACCATTCCATAAATATGGTGCCCCGCTGGTGCACAGAAATGGTGCAAGATGGTGCTAAACGTTTTTCAGCAAAAAGTATAAATAAGGGCCAATATTTTGTACGTTTGCGCCACTTATGCATCAAAAAATGATGTTAATGCGACACAAAAAAAGTATAAATCAGGGCCTTGGTGCTAGACAGGTCTAGCATCAAAGTATAAATATGGAGTTAGATTTGCACTGAATTAGAGTAAAAAAAAATGACGCTAATTCGGTGCAAACAGAGTATAAGTATGCCGCAGAGTATGAATATGCCCCTAATATGGCGGTAAGGCCATAGAGTCATTTTTTGCACGGGAACGCCTACCTTGCATCTCATTAAGACAAGGTAGGTCTCCACTTTCATAAAATGACTTTAACTCCATAAATGTGGCACTTGACGGGTCTAGCAACAAAGTATAAATATGGAGTTAGTTGTGCACTGAATTAGAGTAAAAAAGAATTGGCGCTAATTCAGTGCAAACAGAGTATAAATATGCCCCTTAGCGTCAAAAAATTATGCAAATCTGGTTAGAGTCATATATTTTGACTCAAACCGGCCTAACGCCATTTTTTTTAAAGCTAGACTACCCTTTGCACCGGCTTGCACCATTCCATAAATATGGTGCCCAGCTGGTGCTAAAAAATGGTGCAAGCCGGTGCAAAGCTTTTTTGTGCAAAACTGCGTTAGTGCAGTTTTGCACCAAAAAGTATAAATAAGGCCCTAGATCTCTTGTTCCTTTATAGAGATTTAAGAGTCCCAAATGAGCATTCCAAACAATACGTTTGTCATCAAAGACTTTAGCAAACTATTTCACAAAGTTTATAAAGTTAGCAAGTATCAGGGTATTTCCATTAATATGAAGTGCTGCCCCAGTAAGTGCTCCCTTAGTTAAACTGGAAATAATAAAGGTTATTTCACAGTATCAGTGGGAAATGCCTGGGGTCTGTTTAAGAAGTGTGATCTGCATTCAGCCAGGAATGCTTTGAAAGTTTGAGGATCCCCTGATTATTTGGAGAGAGGGTGACCCATGCACACCTGCTCCACTCAAATGATGAAATCATGCAGTCTGCGCCAACATCCGTGGTCTTGCCCACCCCAGGGGTTCTCTCCAAAACTGTTGTGGAGTCCCACACCTTACATCTATCGGGGAGTCAGATCCCTTGGAGCTGAATATCTCTGTCTCCAATTGACAGATTTTGACCATTGTGGGCTCATTGTGCTTTTGTGGTGAGCTCTATCCACTAGCAGGCCTCTTGGGATAAAAATACTTTCAGGGAGCTAGTTCAAAAGTAAAACTCTTCCCCATGCTGGTCCTTAGGGAGTGTGAGGGTACAGGCTTCCATAGTCCTGGTTCACGTGTAACCAGCTACGTGCCCCTTACCCTTGGTGCGTCACAGCAGCCTTATCTTAAAAGGTGGTCACTGGCAGTAAAAATGCACAGTCCATTCACCATGCATTTCCCATAGGTAAAAGAAAAGTATTGAGAGTCACCCACTGTAAAAAGGTCAAAACCAGGTGATCTAAAAAAAGCAAAAAATTGGGGAGTACTAAATAGAAGGCAACCCATTTGCACCAGTTAGCAATTGAAGTATTTTCTACTGTCCAATTCACATTGTTAATTTTTATTATCCACAATGTCAATTCATGTGAAATCTACATTTCTGACCTTATATTGTCACAATACATTGAAGTTAATAAAAGGCTATTGTCGATGATATTGGCCAATTGAGCTTCAAAAGACTCAAACTATTGAACAAACTCAAAGTCCCAAATTCATGAAAAGTTTGCACATCCTTTTCGTAATTTTGTTTTACGCAAAAGCGTCACAAACCTTAAGTCATATTTATATTTTGACGCTAGGCCTGTCTAGCAACAAAATAACCATGTTAGCTTCATTTTTTGGGAGCACCAACCCACCTTGTGTCGTATTCCGATAATGATATGCAGGGTAGCCGTTCCCTTTAAAAAAATGATGCTAGCCCTCCAGTGCAATATTTACCTCCAATGCAAAAACGACGCACAGAAAGGAAGTGGACCCAAAAAATTACGCCGATTTGCGTCAAAGTTTAACAGCTAGTCAGACCAGACATTGAAAAGAGGCCCACACACCACCACTTAAGGAAAACACACACCAGGCAACCTCCTGGACAACAACGAAGTGTTATTGCTCCAGCTTGGCACACGCCACAGACATCAGCTATGACAACATGTCCCTCCACCACCACCGCAGCAACCCCAAACTCCACCACAGCTGCCACAAAGGCAGCGCAGAAGGTGGGAAAGGATCTTTCGACAGTGTGCAACCATCCGTGGGCTCAGGGTACAAGATGTCATCAGGAATTACCATCTGAACCGGGAGTCAATTGTACGCCTGCTGCACCACATGCGTCAAACATCACTGCAAGAGTGGCAACTCCAACAAACATACCACCCATGACCACACTTCTTGCTGTCCTCACTATGCTGGCATCAGGATTTTTTCAGACAACGGCCGCACAAGTGGCTGATTTTTCCCAGCCATCCTCTTCGGGCTTCCTTCCAATGGTTCTGGACACAATAATACACCTCACACCCCACCACATCTGCTTTCCAAACACACAGAAACTGCAGGACAAGACCAAGCAAGATTTCTATGTAATTGCTGGGGTTCTGCATGTGTTGGGTGCAATGGACTGCACCCATGTCCAACTGGTGCCACCTGCAACAACAGAACACCTATGCAGGAATCACAAGCACACTGTTTCCATAAATGCACAGGCCATTGTGGACCACCGTTGGATCTTCTCAAACATCCTTGCCAAATACCCCGGCAGCGTAAATGATGCCTACATATTCTGGCATTCCACCATCAATGAGTGGTTCCAGGATGGGCAATATGGCAATGGCCTACTCGTAGGTAAGCCACCATACTAATCAGTACAACAAGCCTACCATGTGGGGCAAACAAGACATACACCACTCTAAACACACATAGGCAGGGGAACAAAGATGTACAGGCAACAACACATATGCTACATGCCACACTACACCACAGTCATTGCACATCACACACACATACACCACACATACATAAAACGGCCACAACCTGACTGGCACACCACGTGAGGACAGGTGAAGCTATGCCCCCTTTGTATACAGAAGCTGGGCACAAACTACTATAAGTGTCCACTGGTTGACACCTAAATACAAATCCTACACACATTACACCTAATAATGTATAGCTCAGCAATGTGAACGGTATAGGCCATGTCAATGTAAAGAAAGTCACACATAGGCACAGGCCCATATCCGTCATGGGGTTCAAGCATCTGGCTGCACCAATATCAAATGCCACCCAAGTGTTGCCATGACCAACTACATATCACATATCACCTACACATACCTGCATACCTGTACTGTGCACATTCACGTGTCTGCTGCATTGTGTTGCACACATAGGAATCCAACATTACCTGCCATGGGGCAGAATGAAGGGAAGACGTGCAGCACCTATTCCAGTGCCAGCTCATATGCACCCCTTAGCACCCCCTAATGCCACCATGTGTGTGCCGTATACAATGAATGGTCCACCATTGTGCAGAGTTTGTGTAATACTGTAAAGATCATGGATGCCATTGTAGGACTCTGTAGGCTTGTAGAGGATATACCTGACCTTTCATGCACCGTGCATAGGAACCTATGTAAAAGAATGGTGTGCCCCCTCTCAACGCCTGCACTGTGCATGTGTTAAAAGTGTCTGTGATAAATCATGTACAGAAACTTTGTAGATTCCATTGTGCCAATTTTTGATCATCCTACAATTGTGTGATTCACACCCTAGTACACTTGATGGCTGGCACATCCATCACCAGCCACAAAGGGTCACTATGTGTTACACTGCATACATAGTGCCACATGGTAACATGGAGGCCAGATTATGGCTTTGTAGGGCTACCATGGTGTCTCTACTTATGACACAACTGTGGTGCAAGGAGGTGGAAGGTTCCACCAATAATAGGATACTTCCACAAACATGGACAATACAACACATATTTGCAAGGGTTGAGCCATCTGCTTAGATTAAATATTACAATCCCCAGGTCCCTCAGCCACAACCATGTGTGGTACTCATTAAATCTTCCAAAGCCAGGCAATGGGATGGTAATTATCATGTAGCCAGCAGTAGAAGATGTGTACATCTACAATTTACACAAATTACACTTTGCATCCTGTCCATGTATGACCGGACAATGTTGCTGTAGAAGATGTATGCAAAGTGTAAGCAGCCTAAATGTTGGCAGTAACGTAGGAACCAAAATATTCCTAACAAGTAATGTGGTAATACGTGGAGAAGAGACACACATAGACCAATACTGACTGTGCAACACATCAATGTCTACATGTGATCACCCAACATATGTACAGAGACGATGGCTAGGTCAGTACATAACCCACGCATGTTTGCCACTACCATAACCTGGAGGCAGTGACAGATAACACCATCTGTCACTAGGTACATTCCCAAAATAGAAAAATAGAAGTCACAACAGAGATACAACCCCTAACCAAGCTGCCCATGGAAATTACTAAAGACATAACATCATGTCTGTTAGACCATGCCAAATGATGAGACATGTCCTACATATGCAAGTAGCCAGTCCTCAGTACATTATAGGGGAAGGCTGACATCAAGTACCCCAGAGGAAACATTTATATCCCAGTCTGTTTGATCACAATTGTGCATTTGTCTGTCTGCAGGGGACTGCACATTGCTCTGCTGAATTGCAATCATGAAAAGGCTAGATCCCCACCCAAAACACCCTAACACCTAACACCACCGCTCAGGTTGCATAGACTATTGACATTGTCAGGGGTCTGATGCATGTGCACAGTGGACTGAGTAGTCTGGAGCTCCGTTAACCTGAGTCTTCACATGCAACCATCGGTCGGTGCCAGCATAAAAACTCCCACAGTAGAGGTGAAGAGTAGGATGCCATCTTTGCCAGACTACAACACTGCTACATAGTGGTATGCCATTGTATGTGACAGTCATAACAAGCTTTATGTGGTTGATTACGAGTACCTAGTGATTTGCATGGACAAATATGCTAGATTTCTCTGGACACATATACCACTTAAATGGCACAGGCCGGGTAATGTGTAATGGAGTCTGCACAAAAGGCAACTTACCACAAATGTAAGTGCACATGTATCACAAGATAACTGACAGAAAAAAATGACCTTCACCTGTGTCCCGAGATATGGAAACATAGGTGGCACTGACATGACTACAATGGCATTTGTCAAAGTCCAACCTGTGTCCATGCGTGAATATAGATATGTGATCTTTCATATCCCATGAACATACTGCCGTGGTGCAATGTTACTGAAATGGCACTACACATATCTTTACACACATAGCACATAGCAACCTTCATTGACATATGTGTGTGTACACTATCTCATGAAAGCCAAAGCAACAACACACCACAGAGTGGACACACATGCACACACATTGCCAGAGGTAATGTGATTTCAACTCAACCATAGTCCATTGCATCCTATGAGTACAATTTGTCATGGCTGTCACATGCTTTACCATGTATTGGACATAGCCCATCATATCTATTGTGTTGTTGGCATTAGTACATTTGTATATCAGACATAACAATGTGGTACACCCACACAAAAGTGTTTGAACACATATGTACACTCATAGTACACATGTGCTAACATGTATTTGGACACAGTCTAGCTATATATGCACATATGCATACAGTATCAGTCATTGTATGCATCACACACATAAACAAACACATAGGTTAAACATATCAATGTCACTGTCAAGATTTGAAACGGACATGCACACACATGTAGCCATACCATACTAACAACAAAATTGCATAGCCACTGTTACATGGTTTGTGAATCAAGGTGCACTGTAAGCCTTTCTAAATAATTTCCATGCATTTCCATCATGCGTCAAAAGTTTTTGATGCAAGCAGCTAAAATACATACTCCGCTAGCCCAGAAAAATTACACCGCCCCTGTGCGCCAATTGCAGGGCCACAGGCCTTGTCAGTCTGTATGGGAATGAATACCACGCATGACCGTCATGTGTCAAAAACTTTGACACAAACACCTAAACTTCATACTTTCCTAAGCGGTAAAATGACGACTGGCCCCTGAGCGTGAATCGCAAGTCCACAGGCCTTGTCAGGCACAATAGGATAAAATCAGAGCATGACTGTCATGTGTCAGAAAAAACTGACACATAACTGAAAATGTGATGCACAGGCCCCGGAAGTGATGAAACAGGGCATCCTGCCTGCATACATGGTACAGTGAGTTTACTTTCACTTCTCAGTCTTATTGTATGGAACTGTGTGAGGGTGTGTGGAGTTGGTGTTGTTAGTGGATTGGAGTTTTTGCAGTGTTTTTGTGCTGTGTCCTGTTGCTGTTGTGTCATATTTGTCTTTTGTAGTGTATTTGTACTGCATCTGTCACTATATTGTGAGGTGTTTGTCTAGGTGTAGGATAGTTTGTTGGGTATTTGGGGTAGGCGAGGTAGTTTTATCTTTAATTTTTTTTTGTGCAATTACATTTGCATTATGCAAACACTGCATGATGTCTGGGAAAGGAAGGATGTCGAAGATGATGGCTGACGAACTGGGGGTGGGGGGCTTTATATGACTTGTGCAGCATTACCTGCCAATGATGCTGGTTTTGGGTGGCCACATTATCCAGGGCTACCCCACAGAGGCCAGGAAGCTGCAGTGGGGCAAGGTGCTCCATCACCTAACAAGAATTTCCAGAGCCGGATGCAATGCCCACCAACTTAAACACCATTAGGCTGACCTGATCTCACCTGGATCACCTGGTGATTCAGATTGGTGGAGCAGTTGGTAAGTATCTCATTTGCATAGCAACACCATCATTTGCATGTGAATCACAGGTGGTTATAAGGTTGAATGCAGCATATTTTTTTTAAGGATCTGGACATGTTGTATTGTGCCTGTAATAAGAGCCCTAGAACCACCTTAGGGCTGCCATTGTAATTAACATTAATGAAGCAGAGCCAGGGCAGAAGTGCCATCTTCCCTGTGCAATCTTAACAAAGTGGTGCGAGGCATCATGTATGGGAGGTGGGCCCTACACCTGTATTGGGGGCTAAAATACATGGCTCTGGGAAATATGATACATTTCCTATTGCCATATTTCCTGTACTTTGAACCACTGCTCAGATCAAGTGTTATAAGGTGACATATCATTTTATATGATGGGCCCCTATGTACTCAGTAGAAGTTGTGTTAATCTTTTTGTTGATACTCCTGCTGAGTACATAATTTGCGTCCCTCTAAATTGACGCAGTTGCCACCTACCTGCACCATGCTGTGCCGTATATTTCATAAGGTACACACATGGCAGGGGAAAGGGGTGCACTAAGGGCCACAAGAAACATAGGAGGTCATTACAACCCTGGCGAATGGTGTTAAAGTTGCGGTAATACCGCAAACAGGCCGGCGGACCAAAAAAGGGAATCATGACCCTGGCGGAAACCGCCAACAAAGACAGCCATTTTAACACACCGCCCGCCATGGCGGTACAGACAATCAGCGCGGCGGTCACCGCCAACAAACACGCGGAAGACAATGTACCGCCCATAGTATCACAACCCGCCTATCCGCCACCTTTTCCGGGGCGGATTCACTGTGGATAAAAACATGACGGAAACAGCAATTTCAATGGGAAAATGCTCTCCTGAACACATCCCACGAGGAAGGAGGACTCCATGGAGCCGGAACTCCAAATACTCCCTGCGCTTGTCTTTCTGCTCCTCTACGATCACCATCTACGTAGGCACCGAAGACAACGGTGAGTACTGCACCTATGACATAGGGGAGGGGGGAGGCAAAAGTCAGGGGGGGGGACACGCAACACCCCCACCCCCACCCTCGCATATTACAACACACACACCAATGCATTCACAAAAATCACAGTAACAACCCACAACCCCCCCGGAAGAATGCAAAGCCAAAACGAAATCAGTCCAAACATTGTAATGTATCAATATACATGTCTCAAAAATACACACATATGTTAGAAATTCATACAAAAGTATATATATTCCGAGAAGTAGTGCAGATATGCACATATCAATGTCCGTGCACCACTAGTCCAAAAATGCATGGGTGGGGCCCACAAAAGATACCTGTCCACACACGGAGAGAACACTGCCGGGGCATCAGATCAAAATACTACAGGCACCTCAGGGGGAAGGGAAGGGGGGCACCTCAGCCGGAGGAGTGCAAAGCCAGATCCACGACGGGGCTCCATGCCCATTGATGTATCCTGGGGAGTGCAAAGCCACAGTCTCTCAAGTCTCTACAGTGGGTGGCTTGCCCACTGTTCCAACCTGGGGAGAGCAAAGCCACAGTCTCTCAAGTCTCTACAGTGGGTGGGTTGCCCACTGTTCCATCCTGGGGAGTGCAAAGCCACAGTCTCTCAAGTCTCTACAGTGGGTGGGTTGCCCACTGTTCCATCCTGGGGAGTGCAAAGCCACAGTCTCTCAAGTCTCTACGGTGGGTGGGTTGCCCACTGTTCCATCCTGGGGAGTGCAATGCCACAGTCTCTCAAGTCTCACAAGTGGGTGGTTTGCCCACTGTACCATCCTGGGGAGTGCTAAGCCACAGTCTCTCAAGTCTCTACAGTGGGTGGTGTGCCCACTGTACCATCCTGGGGAGTGCAAAGCCACAGTTCCGCAAGTAGATAACAGCCTCCACTGGTTCTGGAGGGGGACTGGTGCCCAGACTGGATTTGTCTCCCCGTGGAACTTCCTGTCCCGTCACTGTCCCACCTGCACATGGGATAACAATGCTTGAAGTGGCGGCCTTTTCATTCTTCCCCGGTGCATGCCCTGTTCAGCGGTGCTTTGCCATGGCGGTTCTGGACTGTTCAGCGGTGCTTTGCCATGGCGGTGTCTGGACTGTTCAGCGGTGCTTTGCCATGGCGGTTCTGGACTGTTCAGCGTGCTTTGCCATGGCGGTGTCTGGACTGTTCAGCGGTGCTTTGCCATGGCGGTGTCTGGACTGTTCAGCGGTGCTTTGCTATGGCGGTGTCTGGACTGTTCAGCGGTGCTTTACCATGGCGGTGTCTGGACTGGGCATTAGTGTGTGGCATGACGTTCTCTGGACTGGGCATTGGTGTGTGGCATGACGTTCTCTGGACTGGGCATTGGTGTGTGGCATGATGTTCCCTCATTGCCCAGCGGAGCTGTGGCAGCTGGGGCCCTCCTGGGCATTGACTCCGGCGGTGGTCTCCTGACCAGTGACGATACTTGGGCCCTTCTGGGCACTGACTCTGGCGGTGGCGGTGGTCTCCTGACCAGTGACGATACTTGGGCCCTCCTGGGCACTGACTCTGGAGGTGGTCTCCTGACCAGTGACGATACTTGGGCCCTCCTGGGCACTGACTCCGGCGGTGGTCTCCTGACCAGTGTCGATACTAGGGCCTTCCTGGGCACTGACTCCGGTGGTGGCGGTGGTCTCCTGACCAGTGACGATACTTGGGCCCTCCTGGGCACTGACTCCGGCGGTGGCGGTGGTCTCCTGACCAGTGACGATACTTGGGCCCTCCTGGGCACTGACTCTGGCGGTGGTCTCCTGACCAGTGATGATACTTGGACCCTCCTGGGCACTGACTCCGGCGGTGGCGGTGGTCTCCTGACCAGTGACGATGCTTGGGCCCACCTGGGCACTGACTCTGGCGGTGGTCTCCTGACCAGTGACGATACTTGGGCCCTCCTGGGCACTGACTCCGGCGGTGGCGGTGGTCTCCTGACCAGTGACGATACTTGGGCCCTCCTGGGCACTGACTCTGACGGTGGTCTCCTGACCAGTGACGATACATGGGCCCTCCTGGGCACTGACTCCGGCGGTGGTCTCATGACCAGTGAGGACGGTGCTGGCGGCGGCGTACCGACCGCCGGGAAGGATGCCGCCCTTCTCCGCCGTGCTGCCCATACTAGGCTGTGCAGACTTCCTCTGGCCCTTCCCCACCTTTGGAGGAGTCACAGCTGACTCTGCAATCCCCCTGGAGCCCCTGTGAGTTGTTTTGCCTCCAGGAGTCTTCACAGGGTCCCGTCTCCCACTTTCCAATTTCAGTGCCTTTACAGGGGGTGGGCTGCCAGTGCCTTGGCTCCGGGTCACACTGCCTTCCCTGGTGGCCGGTGCACTCCATACACCTAGAACAGGAACAACTGGTTTTGGATGCTTTTTGGCTGAGGCGCTACAACGCGACTGATGAATTGGAGAGGGGGCAAAAAGGTCAACTTTACACAGGGACAGTTTCTGACAAACACTGGGGTGGGTAGTTGGAGGGGGTCTGGGAGTGGAGGAAGAGGAGGTGGTTGTAGGAGGTGTCACTTTAGGTGTTTTGGGTGCAGGTGCAGGTACTGGAGGCTGTCGTGTTGTGGATGGATGTTGGGTGTGTGGGTGGCCGCGTTTGTGTACTTTGGGAGGGGGTGTCACAGACACACTGGGAGAGGACCCAGGGGACGTGTAAATGGGAGTGGAAGTGGTGAGTGCAGGTGAGCGGGGTGTGGTGCTGGGTGTACTGCTGCAAGTCCTAGTGCCTGTAGATGTAGTGCATGCAGGTGAGAGTGTAGACGACACTGGGAGGGAGGAGGGAGATGACGAGGAGGGGGACACAGTGGAGGCAGTGGATGTTGCTGTGTCTGCACGTGGGTGATGCTTGTGTGTGTGCCTGTGGGTTGTGTGGTGCCTATGTTTGCCTGAGCTACTTTTGTGTGTTGAGGTGTGTACATGCTGGTCTGGTGGTGTGCTTGGGATAGGCTGGGGTACAGGGGACTGGGTCTGGGTGGAGGAGGTTGGAGGGGGGAGGCTAGACACGGGGACAATGGCTGCCATCAGTGCTGAGGCCAGAGATTGCAGGGTTCGCTGATTGGAATGAATGCCCTCCAGGAATGCATTACCATGTTGCAACTCCCTTTCTACACCCTGGATGGCATTCACAATGGTAGACTGCCCAACAGTGAGTGACCTGAGGAGGTCAATGGCCTCCTCACTGAGGGCAGCAGGGGTGACTGGGGCAGGGCCTGAGGTACCTGGGGCGAAGGTGATGCCACCCTCCTGGGTGAGCGGGCACGGGGCGAACGCTGAGGGGCTGCTGGGAGGGCGGCGCTGGTAGGGGAGGTGGCGGCTGTACCTGTTGAAGTGGGGCGCACAGATGGTGCCGCCCCCACAAGGGAGCTCCCATCGGCGGACGAGTCCGTGTCGCTGCTTGGTGATCCGGTGTCCGATGTGAAGCTCCCCTCGCCCTCCTTCCCACTGGTGCATTCTGAGTCCGTGGTGTGGCCCTCCATGGCCATGTGGGATGCAGCTCCCTCATGCCCCGGTACCACTGTACCTCCGCCTGATGATGCTGATGCACAAAAGAACAGGGAGAGCACAAAAAGGGGGGGGGAGACAGAAGAAAGACAGGTTGAGTGCATGGCATACCGCGACCGTTGGCGGACAATACAGACACAGCAGCCCCCTGCACTACGCCGTGCTCCTGGCCTCTACAGATGCAATTCCTGGGATCTGGCCTACATGGCTATGGTGGACATCTGCACACAGGGATGCCACAGGGGCATCTATACCTGTACATGGCACTCTACTGAGGTGGGGTAGGGTGCCACATGGCCTGCATTATGGAGGGGCCTAGTCTTCCTATTTCTGCCTGGCCTAGGTACACCCACAGGGCTCCTCCCCCACCCAGACCCCTCCACTGCGCACAAAGTCCGCAGAATGATGTTGTACTCACCCCCTTGTGTCTGCTGTGATGCCCTCAAGCACCCATCCAACTCAGGGTAGGCCACCGCCAGGATCCTGAACTTCAGGGGGGTCATGGGGCGACGGGCACCCCTCCCACATTGGGAGGCCATCCCCAGCTGAGCCTCCGCCGTCTTCTTGCTCCAGCGGCGAATGTCCTCCCATCTTTTCCGACAGTGGGTGCCCCGTCTCTGGTGGACCCCCAGGGTCCGGACGTCCTTGGCGATGGCATGCCAAATGTCCTGCTTCTGGTGGGCGCTGACCTACATAACATGCACAAGGGAAGAAGAGAAGTCATTAGCAACCGCACCGTCAATGTGCGTGGCCCCCCTCCCTACCCTAGCCATGTGGCACATTCATTCACATACATTAATGTTCCCTGAACTCTGCCCCCTTCTCTCTTACAACCAGCCCTCTCCACCCAGGCCTAGCCCATACAACGTGCTACCTGTGTACTAACCTGTTGGTCTGGAGGACCGTAGATTAGCGTGTACTGGGGGAGGACCCCGTCTACCAGTCTCTCCAACTCCTGAGCAGTGAAGGCAGGGGCCCTTTCCACAGACGCAGCAGCCATTGTCTCTTCCAGACCGAGGTCACAGCAGCACTTGCAGTGTAGGTCCTCTCCTGTCGAAGATCAGGTATCTAGTGATTCAACAGATAGAAAATGACGGTGACGTCCGCGGCGGTGACGTCCGTGGTGGTGCGTATCATCACTTCCGGCGCACTTCCTCATTGGCTCTTGGGACCCATAGGGTCCAATGTTAACCAATGCAGCATTGCGCCGCGGTCTATGACCGCCTACCGCAACGGTGTGCAACAGCAACGCAGTTGCCCCACAATCCCATTGTCCCAGTTTAGAGGTCAGGCAGCCGCCATTTCAAGGGCCCACATGTCTTCATTTACTTCTGCGTCACACATAGCTAGGCCTACACTCAACACACATACAGGAAGGGTTTTGTGTTTGGTGTCGTGTTCTGTGTAACAGTGGGTACATACCTGGAAAAAAGTTGACCCGATCCTCGCTGTTGTCCTTCCTAGGCGCCGTCAGCTTGGACATTTGAGAAGATGGCGGAATCCTCCGGTGTACCGACCGCTGGTGGACCTGTTGACAATGGAGGAGCGACATTTAATCGTGACCTACAGGTTTGACCATGCCACAATCCATGAACTATGTACCCAGTTGGAGCCAGACCTGATGTCACCAATCCGCCATCCCACTGGAATCCCCCCTGACGTGCAGGTGCTGTCAGTGCTCCATTTCCTTGCAAGTGGCTCTTTTCAGACAACAGTGGCCATGGTATCAGGGATGTCCCAGCCTATGATTTCCAACGTGCTGTCCAGAGTGTTGGCTGCCCTGCTGAAACACGTAAGGAGATACATCATTTTCCCTGAGGTGGAAGATTTGGCTACAGTGAAAGGTGACTTCTATGCCCTTGGACATATCCCCAACGTCATAGGTGCTATTGATGGGACCCATGTAGCTCTGTTCCCCCCCCACAGGAGTGAACAGGTGTACAGGAACCGTAAGAGTTATCATTCGATGAATGTACAGATGGTATGTTTGGCAGACCAGTACATCTCCCAGGTAAATGCTATGTTCCCTGGCTCAGTGCATGACGCCTACATCCTGCGGAATAGCAGCATCCCTGATATGATGGGTCAACTCCAGAGACACCGTGTGTGGCTATTAGTGGACTCTGGTTACCCCAACCTTTCCTGGCTATTGACTCCAATGAGGAATCCCAGGACCAGGGCAGAGGAACGCTACAATGAGGCCCATGGGCAGACTAGGAGTGTGATCGAGAGGACCTTCGGCCTCCTGAAGGCCAGGTTCAGGTGCCTCCATATGACAGGTGTTTCCCTATTCTACTCACCGAAGAAGGTGTGCCAGATCATCATCGCCTGCTCGCCTGCTTCACAATCTTGCTTTGCGATGCCAGGTGCCTTTTCTGCAGGAGTATGGTCCAGATGACGGTGTTGTGGCAGCTGTGGACCCTGTGGAGCCTGTGGACAGTGATGAGGAGGAAGCTGAGGAAGAAGACAACGACAACAGGGAGTCAGTCATACAGCCATATTTCCAGTGACACACAGGTGAGAACATTTTCATTTTTTACATTACATTCACTGTCACACGTCTTACTCTATCCTGTGTGTAATTTACTGGGATTATTTGGTAACTGAGTTGTTCCTTTCCATTACGGTTTCACAGGTGTGGTTACCAACGTGTGTCATTTGCATGCATCCTTCAAGGACTTGTGATGTGTGACATTGGTATGTTGCCTTAACAAGTATAAAAGCATTTTGACAATGTCATTGATAATACATTTTACAATATCACAGACTGACTCCAGAATGTTTTGTGGTTCAAGGGTGTTTATTTAAGTGCTCAAAAATGGAGAGGGGTTGTAAAATGGTGATGGGTGATGGTGGAGGAATGTCCATGGCAGAGTTCAGTCTATTAGTCTCACAGGTGCACTGCCCATCTGGGCATAGGAAGTGGAGCTGGGGCAGTTTAAGTATGGACAGGGTAACAAAGTGAGACAGTGGGGGGACAATCAGGGTGGTCTCATTTCCTGGCGGGGGTCTTGCCATCTTGCTCTGTCCTGTTCCTGGATCTCAGGGACCGCTTGCGTGGTGGTTGTCCGTCTGTAGGGGGTGGGGTGCTGGTGTGGTGGTCCTGTGGTGGGGCGTCCTGTCCACTAGCGCCGGCAGAGGTGGTGGGCAGTTCATCGTCCTGGCTAGTGTCAGGGGCCCCTTGGAGTGCCACGGTGTCCCTCAAGTTCTGCTGTATGTCCTTCAGCACCCCTACGATGGTGCCCAATGTGGAGCTGATGGTCCTGAGCTCCTCCCTGAACCCCAAATACAGTTTGTCCTGCATGCCCTGGGTCTCCTGAAACTTGTCCAGGACCGTCGCCATCGTCTCCTGGGAGTGGTGGTATGCTCCCATGATGGAGGAGAGGGCCTCGTGGAGAGTGTGTTCCCTTGGCCTGTCCGCCCCCTGTCGCACAGCAGCCCTCCCAGTTCCCCTGTGTTCCTGTGCCTCCATCCCCTGGAACGTGTCCCCACTACCACTGTCCCCAGGTCCCTGTTGTTGTTGGGGTGGTGGGTTATCCTGGGTTCCCTGTAGTGGTGGACACACAGCTGATTGATCTGTTCTGAGTACGGAGGTTTGGGCCCGCTGGGTGGGTGCTGTGCTGGTGTTACCAGAGGGTGGAATGTCAGTGTTGGGCTTTGCCTGTGCAAGGGGAACCGACTGTCCCAAGGCCCACGATGGTCCGGGCTGGTCATCAGGCTCCAGTAGGGCAGAGCTGCTATTGTCACTGTGGGCCTCTTCTGTGGGTGGAGTGGAGATGTCTGTACCCTCCGGTGTGGTGACGGTCCTTCGTGATCCTGCAGGGGCATAAGAGCATGATTATTGCATGTGTGTGTGTGATGGTGTGCAATAGATGGGTGTGCGTGTACCCCAGTGCTAGCATTCCTGTGTGGGGGCTTGTGTGATGATGGTTAGGGGGTTGTTATGGGTATGTGCAGTGAGCATGCTTTGGTGAGGGGTGACCATGCTTAGTTGTGTCATGCAGGGCTTGGTGTTGGGATGAGTGGTTTGTGATATTAGTACATTATTGAGGATTTGGGGTGATAGGGGAGGGTGTGAGGGTGGGGGTGTGTGATAGCATGCAGGTAGGGTGGGGGATATGATAGTTAAGATTTGTCTTACCAGTGTCCATTCCTCTACCGACTCCTCTGAGGCCCTCTGGATGCATGATGGTCAAGACTTGCTCCTCCCATGTTGTTAGTTGTGGGGGAGGAGGTGGGGGTCCGCCACCAGTCCGCTGTACCGCGATGTTGTACCTGAAGACCGCTGAACGCACCTTCCCCCGTAGGTCGTTCCACCTCTTCCTGATGTCCTGCCGATTTCTTGGGTGCTGTCCCACTGCGTTGACCCTGTCGACTATTCTGCGCCATAGCTCCATCTTCCTGGCTATGGATGTGTGCTGCACCTGTGAGCCAAATAGCTGTGGCTCTACCCGGACAATTTCCTCCACCATGACCCTGAGCTCCTCCTCGGAAAAGCGGGGGTGTCTTTGGCGTGCCATGGAGTGGTGTGTGTGATGTGTGAGGTGGTGTATGTGGTGAGGAGTGTAGTGATGTGTAGTGGTGTGTGGTGTTTTGTGCGTGGATGGTGTGTGGATGATGGTGTTGTGTGCCTCTGTGTGGTGGGATTGTCTAATCAGTGCTGTCTCTCTGGCCTTCGTCTCAAATTTTTGTTCGTAAGGGTTTGTGGGTGATGTGGGTGTGTGTTTTATATTGAATTGGGTGTGTGTGGGTGGTGTGTGTATGTGTATCAGGTGTGTGTATTTTGATTGTCCAATGTGGCGGTGTTTTGGAGATGTGTGTGTATTTTGAGCGCAGCGGTGTGTACCGCCAATGGAATACCGCGGTTCAAAGACCGCCACGTGGATTCGTGGGTCGTAATAGCATGGGCGTGTTTCTATTGGCGTGGAGGTTTTGTTTTCGCCAGTTTAACACTGGCCTTTGGTGTGGCAGACTTGTGTGGGTGACTGAATTTTGGCGGATTCCGTGATGTGTGTCATAATAGCTGTGGCGGAATTCCGCGGCCGTGTATTGGCGGTCTTCTGCACGGCGGTAAGCGCTTTTTACCGCCAATGTTGTAATGACCCCCATAGTGTTACACTTGGTGCAGCTCCACTTTCCTTAAATCTGCCCCTTGAGTCATTGGCCAATGCCATTTAAGGGAGCTTAACTGCGCGCTGGACCCAGACTATTAGCACTTTCCTCTTCCAGACAGCATGGGACAGACCTGCATCTGCACCAGCACTGCCACATTATTCAGAAACCTGCACCAACACAGGCATCCACAGAGCAAGTGTGTCTACTTTGAGGCAAAAGTCTATGTGCATGCTGGTTTCCCTTCCTGGAGAATTAATGGTATACCATGGCAACAATGGCCGGCCACACGGTATTGGCAAGACATCCGTAATTTCAATAAGTTAATGTGCAGTCAGGAACAACTTAATAAACATAAGTAAACTGGCATGGCATAATAGCTCAAGTGTGTGTGCCTTTTAAAGGCACACACATATTAGAGACAAGAAACAATGATGTCTAAAAAGCATTCTTCAGCACTTTGCAATACTCACACAACCCCAGAGCAGTTCAGCCCAAGGGGGGCAGAAATGGCCTAAATATAATTTGCCCCCTATGGGAGCGACCCTTGCCTAAGCATTTTTATCCCTGGTGCCTAGAGGTTTCTGCCCCCAGGGGGGGTAGAAAAGGCCTTAAAAAAAAATGCCCCCCCCCCGGGAGCGACCCTTGCCCAAAGGGTCACTCCCTTATGCCAGTTTCATTTTCTAAAATAAATCCCTGGTGTATAGTGGGCGTTGCAAAAGCCGGATTGCTTTGCAATCCGGCTTTTGAAACGCTCCGAGAGACTTCAAAGGGAAGGAAATTCCTTTCCTTCCCTTTGAAGCCTCTCTGGGCCTCCCCCACGTGATCGGAAGAGAAATGCTTTGCATTTCTCTTCCGATTCCAGCGCGATGGGAGGAGGCCCTGTGACAATCAGCACGCGATCGGGCGCTGATGTCACAGGGGGGGTCGGGGTGGAAGGGGAAGGGCTTCCCCTTCCATCCCTGCCTTGGGGGGATGAGGGGGAACCACAAAGAGGGAGCGCTAGCGCTCCCTCTGGGCTCTGTGCCCAGGACGTAATGGTTACGTCCTGGGCACAGGAGCACAGTGCCTCAGGAAGTAACCATTACGTCCTGGGCACAGAAGGGGTTAATACAAGCAATAGGAGCAGACCTTGGGACAATTGACACTTCTTTGTGTTCCAACATATATGCAGATATAGGCCCTCATTACAACCCTGGTGGTGGGTGTTAAAGCAGTGGTAATACCGCAAACAGGCCGGCGGAAAAAAATGGAATCATGACCATGGCGGAAACCACCAACATAGACAGCCACTTTAACACTCCGACCGCCTCGGCATTACAAACAAACAGCGCGGCGGTAACTGCCAACACACAGGCGGAAGACAATGTACCGCCCACCCTATCACAAGATGCCTATCCGCCAGCTTTTCCGGGGCAGAACTAACACGAACAAAAATACGGCGGAAACAGTACTCAGAAGGGAAAACACCCACCTCTCCACACCCCATGAGGAACCAGGACGCCATGGAGCCCGAATTGCAGATACTGCGATGCGGGTGTTCCTTCTCTTCTATCAGGAGCACCAACGATGGTGGCGACCCCCACGGTGAGTACTGCACCTACAACACATGGGAGGGGGGAGGAAAAAGAGAGTGACACACACATGCAACACGCAGCACCCCCACCCACACCAACAACACCATACACACAAATACATGCAGCAACAGTACACATACACACCCCACCCCCTGTAAGAACGAAAGGACAAAAGGAATTGATTTGAATGAATGTAATCATGTGAGTCCAGATAGTGCACCAATCATTGTCTGTGGACCACTGGGCCTAAAATGCATGGGCGAAGCCCACACATGATACCTGACTGGAAACGGAGAGAACACTGGAGGGGCATCAGATCGAAATAAAACAGGCACTTCAGGGGGAGGGGGGCACCTCAGCCAGATGAACACACAACGCCACTGCTCCACAAGGGCCTCCATGCCCACTGCTTTATCCTGGGGAGTGCAAAGCCACTGTCGCTCAAGTCTCTCCAGTGGGTGGTTTGCCCACTGCTGCATCCTGGGGAGTGCAAAGCCACAGTCTCTCAAGTCTCTCCAGTGGGTGGTTTGCCCACTGCTTTATCCTGGGAGTCCAAAGCCACAGTCTCTCAAGTCTCTCCAGTGGGTGGTTTGCCCACTGCTTTATCTTGGGGAGTGCAAAGCCACAGTCTCTCAAGTCTCTCCAGTGGGTGGTTTGCCCACTGCTTCATCCTGGGGAGTGCAAAGCCACAGTCTCTCAAGTCTCTCCTGTGGGTGGGTTGCCCACTGCATTATCCTGGGGAGTGCAAAGACACAGTCTCTAAAGTGGATAACAGTCTCCACTGGTTCTGGAGGGGGCCTGGTGCCCAGAGTGCTTCATCCTGCCAAGGACTGAGGTAGTGGATGTCAATCTCCACTGGTTCCTGAGGGGGCCTGGTGCCCAGAGTGCTTCATCCTGCCAAGGACTGAGGTAGTGGATGTATCTCTCCACTGGTTCTGGAGGGGGCCTGGTGCCCAGAGTGCTCCATGTGCAGTGTGGCCGGTACAATTCACTCACCTGGGTTTGTGTGTCAAGAGATTGCCGAGGTACAGGTTGCATGACACTCCATGGAGGCAGTGACATACCCCACACTGCTGCGGCTTCACATTCCACCTGCAGGTGGCAACAGGGATGACAGTAATGCTTCATTGAAGCTGCCCAGGAACCTGGAACTCACCACCAGCCTCGGACGACTGACCACTGGGGATGGTAGGCATGTCAGTGGAGGTGCCACTGTCCGAGGATGTCGCGGGCCTCTGCCGGTGCTTGCGGCGGTGTCTGTTGTGGTGGTGCTGGCAGCGGTGTCTCTTGCTGCGGTACTGGCTGTGGGGTCTGTGGCGGCGGTGCTGGCGGCAGGGTCTGTGGCAGCGGTGCTGGCGTCGTGGTCTGTGGCGGCGGTGCTGGCTGCGGGGTCTATGGCGCTGGTGCTGGCTGCTGAGTCTATGGCGGCAGTGCTGGCTGCGGGGTCTGTGGCGGTGTTGCTGGCGGCGGGGTCTGTGGCAGCGGGGCATGTGTCAGCACCTGCTGAGGGAGAAAGCAGGCTGGGGACTGTCGCAGCGGCTGTAGACGTGCCAGAGGCAGTGCAGGAGGCGGTGCAGGTGGTGGTGTTCGCCGCTGTACAGGTTGGCGTGGACAGAAGGTGTGACACTGGTCCCTCAGTCTGTGCCACCATGCCCTCTCCTGACCTGCCCTTCTGTTTTTGGCCCTTCCCCACCTTTGATGGTGGCGCAGTTGTCTTGCCACTATCCCCTTTCATTTTCGCTGACCCCATGGTGTATTGTGTTTTCGGCTTCTCCTTCCGGGATGTGGGCACCTTTTTCACCTTGGCAGGTGGCGGAATATCCTTGCCCTTGCTACGTGGCACACTGGCAGCCCTGATGGTTGGCGCACTCCATAACCCCGCAGTTGCTGGCACCACTGTGCCTGGGAATGTGGTGGCTGGGGTGCTGGGCTGGGACCTGGAAAGTCTGGCCCTAGGGGAAGGATGGGGGGAGGTGAAGGGAAGAGGTTAAGGTTTGCCAGGAAAAGTTTTTTAGACACACTGGGACTGGTAGATAGAGGGGGTTTGGGAGTGGAGGAAGAGGTAGTGGTTGTAGGAGGTTTACGTCTGCTGAATTTGGGTGAAGGTGCATGGGCTGGAGGCTGTTGTGAGGTGGATGGCTGTTAGGTGGGTGTGTGCCTGCATTTGTGAACTTTGGGAGGAGGGCTCACAGACACACTGGTAGAGGACACTGGGGATGTGTGAATGGTAGTGGTGGTGGTGAGTGCACGTGAGCGGTGTGTGGTGATTGGCGTGCTGGTGATGGAGGTAGTGGCTGAGGATGTAGTGCATGCAGGTGTGAGTGGAGACGAGACTGGGAGCGAGGAGGGACACGTGGAGGAGGGGGACACAGTGGAGGAAGTGGATGTTGGTATGTATGCATGGGTATGTTGCTTGTGTGAGTGCCTGTGGGATGTGTGGTGCTTATATTTTCCTGAGCCACTCTTGTGTGCTGATGTGTGTGCATGCTGGTCTGATGGTGTGCTTGGGATAGGCTGAGGTAGAGGGGATTGGGTCTGAGTGGAGGAAGTTGGAGGGGGGAGCCTGGACACCGGGACAATGGCTGCCATCAGTGCTTAGGCCAGAGCCTGAAATGCTCTCTGTTGGGCTGCCTGGCCAGAATGAATGTCCTCCAAGTATGCATTTGTTTGTTGCAAATGCCTCTCAACACCCTAGATGGCATTCAGAATGGTAGACTGCCCAACAGTGAGGGATCTCAGGAGGTCAATAGCCTCCTCACTGAGGGCAGCAGGGCTGACTGGGGCATTGCCTGAGGTGCCTGGGGCGAAGGAGATGCCCACCCTCCTGGGTGAACGGGCACGAGACACAAGCTGAGGGACTGCTGAGAGGGCAGTGTTGGTAGGGGGTTGGCGTCTGTACCTGTTGATGCGGTGGGCACAGAGGGGCCCACCACCGCAAGGGAGCTCCCATCAGAGGAGGAGTCGCTGTCGCTGGTCTCTGCTCCTGTCCCCGCTGTGGAGCTCCCCTCACCCTCCGTCCCACTGGTGGCTTCAGAATCCGTTGATTCACCCTCCAGGGCCAAGTGGGATGCAGCTCCCTCCTGCTCCGGTGCCAATGCTCCTCCGCCTTATGATGCTATTGCACACAAGAACGGAGAGACCACAAAAAGACGGGGAGAGACAGAAGAAAGACATGTTCAGTGCATGCAACACCACTCTAGTTGGCAGACACAACAGACAGTGAGCAGCCCTCTTCAATATGCCATGCACTTATAGTTCCTAGATTTATCGCATGCCCATGGGGTACGAGGCCTAAACCCAATTTCTGCACACCTGGATGTCACAGGAGCCTGACTAGGTGTAGATGGCTCTAACCACTAGTGGGGTTGGGGTGCCACATAGCCTGCCTCACAAGGGACCTTGCCTACCAAGATCGCCCTGGCCTCGGGGAACCCACTGCCCACCTCCCCCACCCAGACACCTCATAATGCACGAAAAGTCAGCTGAATGAGAGTGTAATCACCCCTTTGTGGCTGCTGTGATGCCCTCAAGTGCCCATCCAACTCCGGATAGGCCACCGCCAGGATCCGGAACATCCGGGGGGTCATGGTGCGACGGGCACCCCTCCGACGTTGGGAGGCCATCCCCAGCTGGGCCTCCGCCATCTTCTTGCTCCAGCGGCGCATGTCTTCCTATCTTTTACGGCTGTTGGTGCTCCATCTGGGGTAGCTCCCCAGGGTCCGGAAGGCCTTGGCGATGGCACACCAAATAGCCTTCTTCTGGTGGGCGCTGACCTATAGGAATGGTACAGGCGGAAAGGACATTACTCACCCGTCCGGACCGTCATACTCATTGCCCACCAGTTCCCACCAATGCCAGGACGCACACAAACTCCCCATCCGCACATGTAGGCCTCATCCCCCCCATGTATCTTCCAGCCACACCACTCAAAGCAGGCATTGCCCATTCAGCATGCTTACAGTGTACTCACCTGTTTGTCTGGAGGACCGTACATTTGCCTGTACTGGGGGAGGACCACATTCACTAGTTTCTCCAACTCCTATGAAGTGAAGGCAGGGTCCCTTTCCCCAGACACATGAGCCATTGTCGCTTCCAGACACAGGCCACAGCAGCATTTGCAGTGTAGGTCCTCTCCTGTTGAAGGTCAGGTATCAAGTGAGTGAACAGACAGAAAATGGCAGTCACATCGGCGGCGGTGCGTACCGTCACCGCCAGCGTACATCGTCATTGGCTCCTCGGACCCATAGGGCCCAATGTTAACCAATGCAGAATTGCGCAGCGGTCTTCAACCGCCCACTGCGACGGTGTACAACCCCAGCACAGTTACCTTATATCCCCTTGTCCCACCTTACAGGTCAGGCAGCCGCCATTTCAGGGGGGCACATGGCATTAATAATAACTGCGTCACACCTATGTAGGCCTGGAATACACACAGTTACAGACACATTGCGGATTAAGAAACTTGTGCAAATGACATTTTGGGATAGCTCAGTGTTGTCTGACTCTCTGCTCTCCTCCATAGGGCACGTCTTCTGGGGCAGGTGATGAGATGATGGCATACTCCGGTGTATAGACTGCTGGTGGACCTGTCGACAATGGAAGAGAGACACATCATAGTCACATACCGACTTGATTGCACAACAATCCAGGAACTCTGTGCCCAGTTGGAGCCAGACCTGATGTCAGCTATTCGCCATCCCACACGGATGCCCCCTCTAGTGCAGGTCCTGTCAGTACTCCATTTCCTGGCAAGTGGTTCCTTTCAAACAACAGTGGCCATTGCATCAGGGATGGCGCAGCCAATGTTCTCTAACGTGTTGTCCAGAGTGTTGTCTGCCCTGCTGAAACACATGTGCAGCTACATCGTGTTCCCTCGGGTGGGAGATTTGCCCACAGTGAAAGGTGACTTCTATACCCTGGGACATATCCCCAACATCGTTGGTGCCATTGATGGGACACATGTTGCATTAGTACCCCCATGCAGGAGTGAACAGGTGTAGAGAAACCAGAAGAGCTACCATTCGATCAATGTGCAGATGGTGTGTTTGGCAGACCACCACATTTCCTATGTGAATACCTAGTTTCCAGGCTCAGTGCATGACGCTTACATTTTGAGAAATAGCAGCATCCCTTATGTGATGGGGCCACTCCAGAGGCACCGTGTGCGGCTAATAGGTGAGGCTAAGGACCCAATACAGTGTGAATAGGTGTCTGGGTATGGAGTTGTCCCTAAGGGGTAGTGTCTGTCTAACAGTTGTCCCTCAATATTTGCTGGTGACTCTGGTTACCCAAACCTTTCATGGCTACTGACCCCGGTGAGGAATCCCAGGACAAGGGCAGAGGAACGCTACAATGAGGCACATGGGCGAACTAGGAGGGTGATCGAACGCATCTTCAGCCACCTGAGGCCAGATTCCGGTGCCTCCATATGACAGGTGGTTCCCTCTACTACTCACCAAAGAAGGTGTGCCAGATCATCGTGGCCTGCTGTATGCTGCACAACCTGGCTTTGCGACTCCATGTGTCTTTTCTGCAGGAGGATGGTCCAATTGGTGGTCTTGTGGCAGCTGTGGAGCCTGTGGACAGTGAAGAAGAGGAGGCAGAAGAAGAGTATATCGACAACCTCAACAACATAATCATGCAATAATTCCAGTGAGACACAGGTAAGAAGATGTCACTGCCTCCAACATGTCATACAATTTTTGAAGCTAGCATAAGTCTGTCATTTTCACTCAGTGTATGGACCCTGACTTCTCACTTTGACTTTTCATTTCACAGATGTGGGTCCCACTTTGTGCCCTCTGCTATATTTCCTCCAGGCCTACAGCTGTGTTACATCGGTATGTGCACAATTAAATTGACATTGAATATTCCGTGGCTATTGCAATTACACATTTGTGAAAGCACAGACTGACTCCAGATTGTTTTGTGATTGAAGTGTGTTTATTTCTGTGCTAATAAGTGGAGGGGGTTGTAAAGTGGGCTGGGGGGATGGTAGAGAAATGTCCATGGCAGAGTCAGTCTATTTGTTTCGCAGGTGCATTGTCCAAAGGGGCATAGGAAGTGGAGCAATGGCAGTTTAAGGATGGACAGGGTGACAAAGTGGGACAGAAGGATGACATTCAGGGGGGTCTCATTTCCTGGCCGGGGTCTTGGCAATGTTCTCTGTCTTGTTCCTGGATCTCAGGGACCTTTTGCGGGGTGGATCTCCATCTGCAGGGGGTGGGGTACTGGTGTTGTGTTCCTGTGGCAGTGCCTCCTGTCCACTAGCACCAGCTTAGGAGGAGGGCTGTTCATCATCCAGGCTAGTGTCAGGGGCCCCTTGTTGTGCCACTGTGTCCCTCCTGGTGTTGACAAGGTCTTGCAGCACCCCTCCAATGGTGACCAGGGTGTTGTTAATGGACTTCAAGTCCTTCCTGATCTCAAGGTAGTGTTCCTCCTGCAGCCGCTGGGTGTCCTGAAACTTGGCCAGTACTGTTGCCATCATCTCCTGGGAATTATGGTAAGCTCCCATGATGTTGGAGAGTGCCTCATGGAGAGTGGGTTCCTAGGGCCTGTCCTCCCCCTGTTGCACAGCAGTCCTCCCAGCTTCCCTGTTGTCCTGTGCCTCTGTCCCCTGAACTGTGTGTCCACTGCCCCCAGGTCCCTGATCGTCCTGTGTTAGTGGGGTTGCCTTGGTTCCCTGTAGTGGTGGACACACTGCAGATTGACGAGTCCTGGGGACAGAGGTGGTGTTTCCTCGGGGGGGAGGCTCTGTGGTGGCTTGTGACTGTGTCAGGGGAACCGACTGTCCTGAGATCCCTGATGGGCCGGGATGGTCATCTTGATCCAGTTGTGCAGAGCTGCTGTCATCACTGTGCGTCCCTTCTGTGGGAGGACTGGATATGTCTGGCACCTCCTGTCCGGTGACGTTGGGTAGGGGTCCGTAAGGGTGTAAATTGTGTGCAATGGGTGAGTGACCCTGTACTCCAGTGCTTGCATTCTTGGCTTGGTCCTTGTGTGATAGTTGGTTTGGGGTATGTGTGGGTATCTGTAGTGGGCATGCTTTGGTGATGGATGTCCATGCATTGGTGTTACATGCAGGGCTTGTTTTTGGGATGTGTGGGTTGTGTTGGTGGGGTATCTGTGGGTTGTTGGGGTAATGGGTGTGAGGGTAAGGGTGGGGTATGTGATGGCATGCAGGTAGGGTGGGGGATAAAGTAGTAAAGATTTGCCTTACCAGAGTCCAGTCCTCCAGCTACTCCTGCGAGGCCCTCAGGATGCAGTATTACCAAAACCTGTTCCTCCCATGTTGTTAGTTGTGGGGGGGGAGGTGGGGGTCCATCGCCAGTCCTCTGTACAGCAATCTGGTGTCTTGAGACCACAGAACGCACATTCCCCTGTAGGTCGTTCCACCTCTTCCTGATGTCATCCCCTGTACTTGGATGCTGTCCCACTGCGTTGACCCTGTCGACGATTCTGCGCCATAGCTCCATCTTTCTTGCAATGGATGTCTGCTGCACCTGTGATCCGAATAGCTGTGGTTCTACCCAGACGATTTCCTCCACCATGACCCTGAGCTGGGGTGTCGTTGAGGTGCCATGATGTGGGGTGGGTGATCTGTGAGATGGTGTGTGTTGTGATGTGTGAGGGGATGTGTTGTTGTGTGTTGTTTGAGGTGCGTGGATGTTGTGTAAGTGATGGTGTTGTGTGTCTATGGATGCTGGAGTTGTTTTAGGTAGTGTCTCTCTCTGGCCTGCTTTCAAATTTCTGGTAGTAAGGGTTTGTGGGTGATGTGGGTGTGCGCTTTATATTGGATTGAGTCTGTGTATGTGCATCAGGTGTGTGCATTTCGGTTTGTCCAAAGTGGTTGTGTTTTGTATATGTGTGTGTATTTTGAGCGCAGTTGAAAGACCGCCGCGTTGATTTGTGGGTCACGATAGTGTGGGCGTATTATTGTTGGCGTGACGGTGTCTGTTTTGTTATCGCCAGTTTATCACTGACCTTTGGTGTGGCGGACTTGTGTGGGTGTCTGTTTTGTGGCGGATTCCGAGCTGTGGGTCGTAATACCTGTAGCGGAATTCCACAGCCGCAGCGGTATGTTGGCGGACTTCTGCACGGCAGTAAGGGGGATTTACCGCCAGGGTTGTAATGAGGGCCATAGTCTATAAAGATAACAAGAAACTTTTATTTTAAACGTATGTATTATTATTTATAGCAAACAAGTAAATACGCATACATCACTTGGCATGGTGCACTGGCACAGAGTTCCTGGTAGTCATCGGCGAACTACTATAAAACATTAATTCAATTTTAATAATTCAGATCACTAGGTTTTGAACAATAATTGTAGATATCTTTATACTGATATACCACACTCGTATTACATAAGAATTCAAATATACAGTCATGTTAGCTGTGGAAGACTTATCATAGTGACCAGAAGAATAAGGTATAGCACCCCAAGGGAGATGTAAAAGCTTGAAAAATAGTTATTTATACATTTTAACCCCTTAAGCATTGAATCCCCCACCCTTGGGCGCTGTGCCCTTTTTTGACATTGGGGCAGTTTTCTGTAAAACTATTTGGATTTGCTTTCTACAAATAATATCCAGGCCACCTTTGAATTCATTATTCCCCACATGTAGGGAATTGTAAAAATACCCAGGGTTTGGATTTACCCTAATGGATCCAGAGAAAAGAGCCATAGTGTGACAGAAATTAGTTTCAAACAAATGTAAATGTGCTGCACAAGAGAGGGAATGTGTGTTTTTCCATATAAATGTCTTCAACGAAAGAGTTCTGCTGCTATTACCCTGCCCAGTTTTCACAAGCAAGAAGATCGGAAAAAAAAAAAATCATCAGGGCTTTTGCAATTTTCTAAAATGCTGGTCAATATTGCATATTTTCAGTGTTCCAAAACAATAGTGATGGAAATATGTATGAAATGAATGCCGCAATAGATCAAGTCTTCATATCACTCAAGGTTTACAGACAAAAATAGTAATGGAAAATAAAACTAATCAATATAAGGAAAAAAGAGAAATAAGCAACATTTTGTAATATATTTTTGTTCTGCTAGCTTGTTTACAAGTGTAATATACTTTTACCTTTATCCATCCCTCTCAGTAGCAATTGTAGGAAAGTGCCTCTTTTGACATGGTCACCCCCACTTGTTGTCTGGTTTCTGATGTAGCTGCGAACCAAGTCCAAAGTGCCAGATCTCTTTTCCCCGAAACTGCAGGGGCGTTTTTCCCAAATGGCAAAACTTTTAGAACTCTCTGTAAGTCCCAAGTTAATGGTACCCCTGGTCCCTGGGGTACTAAGGAGGGTCCCTAAGGGCTGCAGCATGAAGTGTGCTATCCTAAGGCACCCTAAGGAACATGAGAGGCTGTCATTGCAGTCTGCGTGTCTTGATGTAGACAAAAGTGAAAACAGGACATGGCACACAACCTGTGTGCCATGCTCCCTAAACATTGCATGCAATATATGTAAGTGACCCTTCTTAAAGGCCTTACAACCCTAAGGCAGGGTGTATTATATTACAAGTGAGGGCATATCTGCATGAGCAGATATGACCCTGTTATGTCTTTGTCGAATCGCAGACATAGTAAGTGACCAAAATGCATGTGCTGGACACTGCTCACTACAAGTTTCCCAGCTACATGATGGCTCCTCTGAATATAGGGATGTTTGGTATCACACATCTCAGATTAATAAACCCTCACTGGTACCAGTGATAGATTTATTGATAACTGCACCAAGAGGGCACCTTGGAGGTGCCCTCTGAAAACCTACCAGCTACTAGTGGGTTGGGTGTCTGGTTTTGACCAGTTCAGCCACCTCAGTCTTCTTTCTGCCCCCCCAGGTGAGCACCAGCGCTCTCAAGGGCCAGAGACAAAAGCGTGCACTGGGCAGGGATGTTAGAACCTCACCCAGGTATGATGGACATTCCAAGGAGAGGACCTTCAAAGGACCAGCTGCCTTTGTAATGCGACCCAGGTATCTCCAGATGGTGGAGATGACCCACCCTCTGTCCTGTCCCCAATTTTAGAGGCACAACAGGTGGGAAAATTAGTCAGATTAGGAACTGTGCCCACTTCATGTCAGTTCCACCCACAAGGTAGATGAGCTCAAGTGGATACTACTTTTTAAATTCCTCTATCTGCTTGTAAAAAATTAGGCCACTATGGTTGGGGTTCTGCCCACTTCCCAGAGAAAGTGGTCATAGGAATGGTGTAGTCACCCTAAAGGCAGTCAGTGCATTGGCTACCACCTGGCACTCCCTATAACACCTCTAAATTGCATATTTAAGTAGAACTCCTGAACCCCAGAGCTCAGATCCTGACTACCTACAAAGAAAAAGGCAAAAGAAGTCGCACCTGCAGAAGAGGAAAAGAAGAAGCAGCTGACTTGGTACCAGCTCCACTGGACTGCCTGCTGACCTCGATGGATACTGCCCATAAAGACGACTCATCCTACAGCTAAGCCTCCAAGAAACCAAGGAGGACAGCCTGTCTTCCACAAAGACTCAAACTCCTCTGAGCACTGGATTTTCTCTGCAATAAAGTCTCAAGAAAGGACTGTGCAGCCTCCTGAACAGCAAAGACCCAACACCTGAAGTGACCTCTGCACTCGACGTCTACAACCCAAGGTGAAGCCAACCAGTGGTGCCAGCAAGGTTCATGAGCTGTCCAGTGTCCGGGTCCAATCAGGTGTCACCCCTATTGGACTACCCCAAGTTGCTTAAAATCTCTGCACGCAGGACCCCTCTCACGCAGCTTGTGGTGAAAGAAAACCCAACACCTCCAGAAACCACTGCACCCGTCACCCGCGACCCAATCTGAAGAGGGTCACTGGTGCGAATGATGTCCCCCTGTATCCCCTGAGCTTGAGTCCACCCTGGATTCACTCCTTTTGGACGATGATTGCAGCCTCCAAAAAAAAGACCCCCTGACTACGAGTGGTCATGCATGGAGAAACCAACTCCTAAGGACATCCATGCATGCGTTGCCCCTGGGCCTTGGAGAAAAGTGCCAAAGATGCACGTACATCCCTGAGAACCCCAAGTCTGCAACCTACCTGTTGGTTGTCCCTGATTGGCTTCCTAGCCAGAGCCTGCAGCCTGTCTTCAGGAGGACCAATTTCCATAGAGAATCACTAGGCAACCAAATCCTTGCTGCACCCCTGCACCCTGCAGCCCCAGTGCTGCCCAGAGGGACCTGCTGGTGTGGTTCTGGTCAGTGCCCAGTACTTACTGTAACTGTCTGAGATTGGCTTCATAAGTCGTTGTTAACTCTGTGTTTGCTGAACATTGTTTTCCTCCAAAGGTTAACATTGAAGAACTCTGAAATTGCACAGTCGATTTTCTTAACTAAAAAGTATTTATGTTTGAAACCGTACTTTCCTAGTAACAAAGTTCTTGGATTTAAAGCATATATAAATAAAAGTATTATTTTTCTAAATTGGTCTCATATTTATTCTTTGAGTGTGTATCTCAGTTAATGCCTCTGTGAGTACAACAAAAGTTTAGCATTCTGATAAGCCTAATTGTTCACCACACTACCACAAAATAGAGCATTAGTCCTATCTACTTTTGCCTCTGCAAACCACTCAGGGTCCCATGTTACTGTCTGATTGGTGTACTTCCTATTAGTGCACCACATACAGAGCCAGCTTCCTACATTGATGGAACAGCATTGAGGTCTGGGACTTTGCATTTTCTTGATATCACTTGGCCAATAAATGACTACATGAGTAAATGCAAAAATTGCCTTTAGTTAAATTGCACTTTTGATTGGGTATTTTTTTACCAAATTCTTAAACATTACTGTTAGGGCCCTGGTTAGATGCCTGCAGCTTAACATTTTAAAAATCTTAACAAATTACTTTAGTTAGGACTGTAAAAAATGTGCTAGGGTTTTTTCTAGCTCACAAAAGTCCCAACATTAGAACAAAAAGTTGTACCACAGTGGGTGTGGATAAGGAGCTCGACCTTTACCCCTTACCTTCAGCTTTCTCACAAGCTGCTAAGAGGCCCAGGTAAAGGGTGCAAAATTACAACAGGCTCAAACCCTACCTCTGTAAAGCTCCAGGAGCTGTTGGCAGAGTATGAACAGGTCCAGCATACTGATGGAGCCACTGACCCTGCAGATCAGGGAAAATCAAGTGAAGAATTGGGGCTGGATCCTCCATCACTTGAAAAAGTGGAACCTCTACCCCACAAACAACCTCAGGTGTCTAGGACAACCCCCTTTTGTGGAGATGGCTCAGGTTCTTCAAGGTCCAGAGAAAGACTCTCAGAAGAGGTGATTATTTTAGAGAGACTAGCTCAAAGAATTGCCCTTGATGACAAGATCCTGGCAATATAAAAGGAAAGAGCAGAGATGGGTTTCACACCCATGAATGGTAGCAGCACTTTCATAACTAGGGACAGAGTAGGGTACTTTGAACCTAAAATTCCCAAAGGGTTTGTCCCCAAGTATGAGGAAGATGATGATATCTTCAATTTCAATTTCAGCTTTATTTCGGTAAAACAATACCATAAAAGCATACCGACACAATTCATACATTTCTAAAAGAAAACAAAAGCAATTTGGTTAAAACAGTAAAACCAGACCCATCATAAGATTAAAAAAAATAAAATCCAGGACTCCCCCAAGGTCATACAGTACAGTTAGATAAAAGAAAAGAATAAGCAAATGATCGATTAAAACACTGTAGAAATACACAGTACACATCACTTTACAAAACACCAAGAATATTATAGAATAACCATAAATACAATCTGTGTGCACAAAACAAATGGGATTGATATCTGACTGTTAATAGCAATGGCTGTGTACTGGCAAGAAAGTTCACTTGGTCTCTAGAACTATAAGTAAGCACAAAAAATGACCATTGTAAAGATAGAATTTTGTGCTTGTTTTGTAAGACATTTGTCCCTAGCATACCAAAGTGCCTCTAAGAATCTTGGCAATGTGCCTACCACCATCACATGTGGTCTTGATTTGCTAGTTTTTAAGAGCTGAGTGAAAATCTCTAATGCCCAACGATTTCTTTTTCCCATACATGCCTATATTCGGCTGAAGGCCAAAAAAGGCAAACAATCAAGTATTACAAAAGACACATTATTCCAACAACAATTAATATTCATTTAGCTACTAAAACCAACTGTCTGGATAGAAGCAAATATTAATCTTAAAAGCTATAAATAAGAATCAATTACAGTATTACATTTTTATAAAGCCCTTAGAATTTGCCTCCAGTGCCATCAGGCACTTATTTTGTTTTGGTAGGGGAGGACTATTTAAAATAAAATGAATAAATAACTGAATCCTAGAGCCTTAGGCCCGCCTTGTCTCTAATAAATGAAATTGCTAGTAAAAAACGGCTTAAACCAAAAACAACATATGGTATCGTACTAGATCTCAAGAATCTTGCTGCTTCATTATAGTTCCTGATTCCAACGTTCCTGCAAATAGGTCGAAGCCATTTCCTCCTTGGTTTATCATAGGCATTGCAGTTTAAAAGGACATGGTCAGCCGTTTCAGGAGTCTCCATATTACACAGCCCACAAATCACCTCTTGTCTTCTCCCATTAGAGGGGCCCCATTTAGAAGTAAAAGCCTTAACCTGGAGAGTCCCATATCGAAGCTTCATAAATAAAACTTTTGCTCGTCTAGGTTGGATAGTATCTATCCATTCCTCAGCATACGGTAATGGTTTGATATCCAGGAAACTTAAAGTAAGTCTGCCTAGATCCTTGCTGTAGAGAGGGCTGTTAAGGGTAAAGTCCCAAAATACTTGTTTTAGTTGAATCTTAGATTGTTTTGTTAGTGTATGTGGTTCTTCCCAGTAAAATTTTAGGCCAAGAGTGTAAAAGCATTGTCTTATATAATGGAGCCACGGGAGGGAAATTGCCTTGTCCAAGTCTATAATCTCAATTAGCGCTTGCCTATAATTGATTAATTCAGGGGTAGACCAGAGTCTACACCAGTAAAGCAAGGGCCTCAAGGCTGCCAATTTACCTATTTGTTTCATGTTAATATCATAGGTTAAAGGAATCAGTGGAGTAGATGGAGGGAGACCCAGTACCCCCCTCATAAAATTATTTTCCTGGGTAACCAATGGGGTTAGATTTATGAATCCCCAGAGTTCAGCACCATATAGGGCAGCAACCTGTGCTTTGCACCTATAGATCTCAAATACTGGTGAAACAATACTAGACCTTGAACATTTATAATTTTTGCTAATTGCCATGGAGCTATGCGCTAAGGAAATAGCAGCTTTGTTAACATGCGGTGCCCATGACAATTTAGCATCAAGGAGTATCCCTAGATAGTTGAAATTTGTTACTCGTTCCAATGCCTGCCCTCTAATCTGAATGTTTCTCTTGAGTGCTTTAAGAGGGTTAACAGTCAGGTATTTGGTCTTGTTTGTATTGATTTCTAATCCCTTCCGGCTGCAGTACTCGCTAAATTTATCTAATAAAGTTTGCAAGCCCATGGGAGTTTGAGATAATAGGATGGTATCATCTGCAAAGAGGAGGGCGGGGACAGAATCACCGTTCAATCTTGGTGAGTCATGGTTGCTTTGCTTCAGATAGTGAACCAGATCATTAATGTATAGTGAGAAGAGGGTTGGGGCAAGCACACAACCCTGTCTCACCCCCCTCTTAATAGGTATTGGGTCTGTCAACTCACCCTTTGGCCCCCACCGAACCTTTGCAAATGTATTTTCATGTAGTCTCTCTAGCTGGCTCAAGAGGTTCCCTGGCATACCCTGTTTCCCTAGTGCAGCCCATAAGGAGGCTCTTGGCACTAGATCAAAGGCTGCGCGCAGATCCACAAATGCGATATAGAGATGGCCTTTCGTTAGTCTAGTATATTTCCACATTATCGTCAATAGCCTAAAGGCCTGATCGACTGTGCTCGTCTGCTGTCTAAAGCCAGCTTGGTATATAGTCAGTATGCTGTTTCCATCTATCCAGCTGTTAATCCTATTCAGCAGCTGTCTAGCATATACTTTTTGCGTGACATCTAAGAGGCTGATAGGTCTATAGTTCCCTGGTTCATCCCTGGAACCTTTTTTGAAGACTGGGATTATTTCTGCCCCTTTCCATGTCTCGGGCACAAGAGCTGCCCTTAATATAGCGTTACTTAAAAGATTTAGATTAGGTGCCCAAATTTCTAAACTATGTTTGAACAGGTCCCCCGGGATCTTGTCCAAACCGGGGGCTTTCCCCAGCTTGATTGCTTCAATGGCGTTCACCGTCTCCTCCAGGCTAAATTGTAACTCGGGTAAGATGCCCTGAGTGGCTAATGTTTTATGTCTTGAGGGATAGAAATCAAGGCTGGGGGGATCAGAATAAAGGTGTGTAAAATAGTTAACCCATGTATTGGGATCTATATGATGATCAGTAGAAATTTTCCCCTCTTTGCTACCATGGGTAACTATTTTCCAGAAGATCCTAGCATCACTGGTTTTTGCTGCTTCCAGGAGATCTTGCCATTTTTGATCCTCCCAGTTACTTTGGGCAGTTGCCAGTGTTTTCTTATAACTGGCCCTTGCCTGCTGTATGGCCAATTGGTTATTTTGCTTTAGAGCCTCTATCAGCTCCCTTTTCCTCTCCCTACATTTGGTAGTGTACCATGGGCTGCTTGGGGTGATCTGCACCATCTCCTTTTTGGGCTTGTACCGTGGCTGTTTGGTCAGGAAGGGTCTTAGTGCAATACTCATTGATTGGTGGATGGCCGTCATGGGGATATCAGTAAGTTCATTTTCAACATAAGGCTCTAGGAGATTAGAATATGTATGGTAAATATTTGTCATAGTCTCCAGATTGCCTATTATTGCAGGCCATTTTATATCCCGTCTGTTGTTACTGAGGAAGGGTTGTAACTCCACCTTATTATGTTCTACATATTCCAAATCCAAATCTAGGAGGTGGGCGCTAAGTTCAATTATTAACGGGAAGTGGTCGCTTTCCCTTCTTTTATCTATTTTAAAAGTCATTAATCTTCCCCATGTACTTATACTATGTAAAATATAATCTATTTTCGAGGTAGAGTTGCCTCTCTGGAAGGTATCCAAGTTAAGGTCTCCTTCACCCACTCTACCATTAAATGCCCTCAGTCCATGTTTTAATGTAAGGCCCATAAGTTGCAATGCAGCCACTGTGCCTGGGACAGTTTTTTCTATTGTTAAATAAGGAATTGCTCTGGCTCGATCTTCTTCTTCTGCTAAATGTTCAAATCCAGTTATGGGTTCATAATTTCAATTAAGGTCACCCCCTATCATAATTGTCTCTCCTCCTGGGATCTTTTTAAGCAGGTCGTCTAATAGAGTTATTTCAGGCGACTCCAAGTTTGTCCTTCTAGGTCTTATATATACATTGAACAAGTGGGATATTATCTTATTTTTTCCCCCCATTATCAACCATAAAATGTCATCTGACTCTGTGGCTTGCATACGTATCTCAACATTTAGTGAGATTTTCACCCAAACAACCAGTCCCCCCGACGGTCTCCCTCTAGCACCTGAAATTGCACTAATAAAGTAGGTTTTATATCCTAGCTTATACGGCGGGTCTTTAAGCCAAGTCTCTTGGAAAAGACAGACATGGTATTGATCAATATAGTCCTGCCATTCCGGGTCTGTAAGCTTATTTTTTAAGCCTGCTACATTCCCGGAGATCATAGTGATAGGACCCCTCCCGTTTGGGGTTGTAACATTAGAAGTAGGGCTCAAATATGCTGTCGAGTCTTTCCTACGGGGCAAAGACTCCACTATATTCCCTGCCCCTGTAACATGAGGATCAGGCCCTATGAGGGGCTCACCTACTGTTGGGTCCCCAATTAGTCCCACTTGTGCCTGATCAATCTGGAGTAGTCAATCTACTCTTTCAAGATTGGAATCACAGCTTCTCTTTTGCGATCCCTCCATGACATTATACTTAGGCCTCGGGACTAGGGGTTTGGTAATGTAAGGATCCGAACTGAACCTCATGGCATTGATCGTGGGGGCGGCGGTTCTCTGTTCCATGTCAATCAGGCCTCTGGATAAGCTTCCATCCTTAAATGTTAATGCAATAACATCATGTTGCCCCATCCCTCCTGAGATTCTTTCTGCCCTCTTTATATCTGAATGAATTATGGATAGACAGTGTCTTTTAGTCCTAATCCAATGTGTAAGCTTATTCTTTAGGGAATCTTTGTCTTCACTACTATCTAAGGCCAATTTTGGGACATTTAGCACTAGCATTACTTCTAGGGTAATTGCGTGGACCAGTATTTTCCCCGTTTACCCCTCTCGTATATCCCTGCGGTTGCTGTAGAATCTTAGCTATAGCTGGGGTAGGGTTGGGGTTAGTATTTAAATTTTGAGAACGTGTGGATCTACCTTGTGGCTGAAATGATATAAGGGGGGTCTCCTTTTCGCACTGAGCTTTGTGGGTACCCCTACCCCCCTCCTTTTCCACAATATCTGATAGGGTTCTTACTTCAAGTTTCAGGTCCTTAACTTCCTGTATTAATCCAGAGAGTAGGTCATAGAGGTCTGCTATAGTTCTTGTTTTATGTTTTGGAGGATTCATTGGTTCTAAGTTGCATGGAGAGATCCTCTCTCTAGGTAACTGTACAATTGGAATAGTTGGGTATAACTCATTCAGCAATTCCCCCTCTTGTGTATTCTGCACTTTATTACTATCAAGTTCTGCCAAAACTGCATATTTATTGCAACATACAACTTCACACTCCTGCTTGTGGCCCTTCTTCCTAGTACTATCTATGGTGCATGGATGTCTGGATCGAGTTGTAGCATCCTTAGGGCTACCAGTCCTAATATCGGGTGATACCTCCCCCTCTTGCTGACTAATAGTCTTTGTCACTATATCTTCCTCTAGTTCAACTTTTTTTGTGTATTAAGAGGTGATATTTTTATCAGGTCCCTCCCGGACAGTGGCCCTACTACTTAATAATGACTCTACCTCCTCAATAAGATCATCAATTTCGTCTATAGTGCAATTCTCGCCCGCATTCCTGAGTTTTTTTATAGATTTCTCTTTCCCCCTTGGGGGTTCTGATGCCTTACGTTTTCCCATACTTTGGGCCACCTATATGATACTTCAGCTCTAATGAAACCAGAGCACAAATATGTATTTATGGACAAGAATAGAAGTAGGTCTAGTGGGGGTAAGCCTAAATGATAAATACTGACAATGAATATGACAAGTATTTAAATAAAGGTTTTACACTCAAAAATTACAAGTAAACTTCTTGCAATAAAGTAGAGAGGCAACGACCCGGCCTGGCCCCACTTCAAATCTAGCAGGTAATAATGAGAAAAGCACTATGCTGGGAAAGGGTGAGTTCCGTCCTAAGGCCCTCTATAAAAGGACCTTTTTTAGGGGTAGGTATTGGCACAGTACCTTCAGGCGGCCAGCTACTTGTGAGCTGCCTAAACCGAGCGTCTTGATGTGGAAGTTAGGGGGGTGGCCCTGCCCTGCCTCTTCCTGGCAATGACGGGCAAGGACCGGCCCGCCCTTGGCCCGGGCTTCACCCGGGCGACGCCCGCGCGCGTCCCGCGACGGCGGGAGCGCTGTAGAAATTTAAAGGGCTCCTGCCCCCGGACACACCTCTGAATGCGCTGTAGCGCTGTAGAAATTTAAAGGGCTCCTGCCCCCTGGACACGCCTCTCAATGCGCTTCCCGCGACGGCGGGAGCGCTGTAGAAATTTAAAGGGCTCCTGCCCCCGGACACGCCTCTCAATGCGCTTCCCGCGACGGCGGGAGCGCTGTAGAAATTTAAAGGGCTCCTGCCCCCGGACACGCCTCTCAATGCGCTTCCCGCGACGGCGGGAGCGCTGTAGAAATTTAAAGGGCTCCTGCCCCCTGGACACGCCTCTCAATGCGCTTCCCGCGACGGCGGGAGCGCTGTAGAAATTTAAAGGGCTCCTGCCCCCGGACACGCCTCTCAATGCGCTTCCCGCGACGGCGGGAGCGCTGTAGAAATTTAAAGGGCTCCTGCCCCCGGACACGCCTCTCAATGCGCTTCCCGCGACGGCGGGAGCGCTGTAGAAATTTAAAGGGCTCCTGCCCCCGGACACGCCTCTCAATGCGCTTCCCGCGACGGCGGGAGCGCTGTAGAAATTTAAAGGGCTCCTGCCCCCGGACACGCCTCTCAATGCGCTTCCCGCGACGGCGGGAGCGCTGTAGAAATTTAAAGGGCTCCTGCCCCCTGGACACACCTCTCAATGCGCTTCCCGCGACGGCGGGAGCGCTGTAGAAATTTAAAGGGCTCCTGCCCCCGGACACACCTCTCAATGCGCTTCCTCCGATGATGATATCACCAAATGGTTCACAGCATATGAGAGTGTCTGTGTGGTCCGAAAACTTGACAAACAGCATTGGGGCTCTCTCATTTGGGAAATGCTCTCATGAAAGTGCAGGGAAAGACTTCTGACACTGATGAGACAGATGCTAGATCCTGTGACCTCATGTGGACACCTTGATTGAGGGATTTCAGCTTACTCCTGAGGAATACATAATCAAATTCAGGGAGACTCAAAAATCCTCAGCCCTGGGTAGATTTTGTGGATTTCTTAGTGAAAACACCAGGTGGCTCGTTAAAAGGGAACACTCTGCATGATTATGATTTGCTTTACAATTTACTGATGAAAGAGCATCTGATACCAATTGTGCTAAGGAAAAGTTACACTAGTTCCTTGTAGGCCTATGTCCACCTTCTCCTCAAGAGATGGGGAAGAAAGAGGCTCACTGGGTCAAATCAAGGGTGACCAAAGCATCCACTGGTGGGAAAGACCAAAAGAAAGAGGCCAAAATGCGTTCACAAGGGAAAGAGAGTAACCAAAACAAGGATTAAGGTAAAGAGTCTTCAAAAGGCCCCAAAAAACCGACAGAGAAGGGTAGTCCCTGAAACGTTTCACAATCCAAGTGGGGGGTATGAAGGGAAAAAATCGAATTCTAAAAAGGCTTGATGTGATGATTGCAAGGCTCTTGGACAACAAACTGGAGACCATACCTGTCCCCACAAAAAGAATACCTCTAGTGCACCTGCAGTAAATGCTGTGGTGAGTTTCCAGATGGGATTTCAGGTAGGCCTTGCCCATGTAAGTGAGCCTACTGAGGAAACTTTAGTCTCAGAGAGTGAAGTAGACATAGCTGCTGTGGCTGTCTGACACAGTAATCTGGAGAGATACAGACAACAGTGTAGGAAAGTACCATCTTTCTTGGCATGTTACCCCAAATTCTGCCTGTTTGTCAGTGTGTTGTGCCTGTCTCACTGTAATCCTGCTAGCCAGGTCCCCAGTGCTCATAGTTTGTGGCCTAAGTGTATTGTCAGTATGCTATACTTTGTCACTGAAGTTCTGCTAGCCAGAATTCCAGTGCTTATGCTCTCCCTACTTACCAAATTTGTCACTACACTTTAGTGACTCCATATTCCAATTCTGATTGCCACACTGGTCCCTAGTGTATGGTGCCGAGGTACCCAGGGCATTGGGGTCTAAAGAGATCCTTATGGGTTACAGAAATTCTTTTGCCACCCATAAGTAGATCATACAAAACGTTCATCATGTACATACATGTATCAATACATGTATGTAGCTACACAAAGGTAACTCTGAGTATGGCCATGTGAGGTGTCTAAGATCATGGAATTGACCCCCCAATCCGAATCTGGTATTGGGGGGCCAATTCCATGCACCCTGGGGGCTCTACCATGGACCTCCAGTAGTGCCAAACCTGCTCTCAGAGGTTTCCACTGTAGCCCCAGCTGCCACTACCTCACATACAGGTGTATGCCCTCCTGTGGATTGAACAGCTCAATCTCAGGAAAGTAGAACAATGCATTTCCTTTAGGACTGGGGTGTTACACCCTCTCCCATTGGAAATAGGTGTTACAGGCATGGAAGGAGTATCCTCCCAGAGCCTTTGGAATTGCTTTGAAGGGCACAAATGGTGCCCTCCTTGCATAATCCAGTCTACACCTCTTGTGTGACACTAGACAAAGGAAAGGGGAGTGACTACTCCCTTGTCCATCACCACCCCAGGGGTGGTGCTCAGAGCTCCTCTAGAGTGTCCCTGGCATTAGCCATCTTGGATTCCAAGATGTGGGGACCCTCTGGAGACCTCTGAGTGGCCAGTCACAGTAGGTGATGTCAGAGACCTTTCCTGATAGGTGCATACCTGAGTAAGTAGCCAATCCCCCTCTCAGGGCTATTTAGGGTCTCTCCTCTGGGTGTTTCCTCAGATTCGGTTTGCAAGATTCCTCCAGGACTCCTCTGCATCCTCTGCTTCAGCTACTGACCAGGAGACTGCTCCAGGAACCACTGTAACTGCAACAAGGTATCCAGGACGACTCCAGAGACCTGTAACTTCAGCTCCAGACAGCTTTTGCAGCAGTTTCCAAGGTGTGCACTCTCTGAGGACTGCCTTTCTTCATCCTGCACCAGATGAACTGAATGAATCTCCTGTGGAGTGACGGAGTCACTTCCCTGCTTCAGCAGGCACCTCTCTGTGACGATAACCGGTACTCTAGGACTCCTCTTCTGTCGACGAGCTTGATCCCTGGAACATAGGTGGTGGACCAAAGTGACCCAGGCTGTCTAAAGGTCCAGCTGTCCAAATTTGGTGGAGGTAAGACCTTGCCTCCCCGTGCTGCGATAGTACCACTGTGCACTGTGTCCTCTGCAGCTCCTTGGGCTTCTGTGAAATTTATCCAAAAGTTCTTTATGCACAGCGTAGCCCAGGTCCCCAGCACTCCATCCTGTGACGCACAGCTCTCTGAGTTGTTCTCCGGCGGCGTGGGATCCTCCAGTGTAGTGCTGCAACAAAAGCACTTTGCAACTTCTTTGTCCCCATGTTTTGAGACTCCTGTGGGCACTGTCTGGTCTTCTGGGGGCTCTCGGAAATGCTGAGATACCCTCTATCTCTTCAGTCTGAGTTGAGACCACCCGGTCCCTCCTGGGTCCAGCAGCTCCTCTTTGACACAAACTGCATACTTGCTTGAACCAAGGCTTGTTGGAGGAATCCAGCAACGCAAACAGCCTGCATCCAACAACTCGATGTGGGACATCTCTTGCACCAAGCAGGAACCCGCAGCTATCTTCTTTGGTGCATTTCTGTACTTTTCTTCCAGCTGGAGAATCCACTTTTGGACCTTCTTCCAGGTTGGCAGGGGCTCCTGTTCTTCCTGGACTCTTCTTCGACTTCGGGACTTGGTCTCCTCTGTCCACAGATCTTCAGGTCCAGGAATCCATTGTCTGTTGCTTGTAGTCTTGATTGGTTCTTACATAATTCTTCATCACGACTTATAGTGTGTTCAGAGGAAACTTGCTGTACTTTACTCCTGCTTTCCTGGACTGTGGGGTTGGGTACTTTACTCCTGTGTTAAAGTTTTGTTTAATTCCTGTTATCACTGCATTATCTTGTTTTCTGTCTTTCATTGACCATTTTTATACCGAGTCATCATCATCATAAACTATAGCTCTGCCCCTCTATTACACAAAGTTTTTGGTTGGCTTGACTACCTGGCTTTTCCAACATTGTGAACTAACAAAATGACCAGAGTGATATTTTTGATGGAAAATACTGCAGTGCTAATCAAACTATAGTGAGCATTGAGGCTGCATCTTTTTGATTACAAAAATTAAGGGGAGGTGACCTTGCATCTAAAAACTGTAAAATGTTTTTTTTCTAGCCACACTGACCACCAGTGGAGCCAGCTCAAGTTCTGCTACAGGAGCAGATGGAGCAGGGGGAGAAGTAGTGGCAGGGACGAGGATGAGCGGTGGTAGGTCACATTACTTACTTATTGACAATTAGTATTACTCACTAGCTACAAGGGTGTCATCTGATCGTGAGTCCCAGCATTACCAGCTACAGCAGTAGTTGGCGTACTTATGGCCTCTTCTATCTGCAACATAGCAAAAGCACACATAATTCATGCTAAAAATGATGGCTTGATGGTAACAGGAAAGAACAGAAGGTTAAAATAAAGGATAGGTGAAATGACTGGAAGGAAAGGGTGCGTTGGTGGGTGAAAGGATGCATTGGTGCATATTCAGTAACTGGATGAATGGGTGAAAGGAAGATTGAAAGAAAGGGTGGATAGTGGATACTGAATGGATGGATAAAGAATTGTGAATTTTGATGAAAGACTAGATAAGTGAAAGTAAAGCTTACAATGTGGTGGCTATGGGTGAATACAGTATGAAGAATGAAAGGATGATTGAATAATTGCTGGGATGAACAAACAAGGGAGCTGTTCTGGAGAGGGGCATGCAGCTCACCTACTTCACTTACTTTGTGTTTTATGGTTATCACAGCTATGGTTCAAAGTGGGAGCTATTTTCATTTGTGTTATAATCCTTTGACTCAATCTATTTGTTAAACAAGGAAGATATGTATCCCACCCATCTTCATTCATCAATCCCCTCCCTCCCTGCTCATGGCATTTCTTCACTCACGGAATGTACCCTCTTTTTGCCATGTTATCCCATCTTCTGCCTGATGTCAGTGTGTTTGACTGTGTCAGTGGGATCCTGCTAACCAGGACCCCAGTACTTATGCTCTTTCTCCTCTCAAATTTGTCACTACATACTGGTAACCCAGTATTTCATCCCAAATTTGCATCTTGGTGCCCCCTTATAAGTCCCTAGTATATGGTACCTAGGCACCCAGGGCATTGGGGTTTCAGGGGATCACTAATGGCTGCAGCATTACTTTTGCCATCCATAGGGAGCCCATGCAAAGACTTCTGCAGGACTGCCATTGCAGCCTGTGTGAAATGGTACATGCACCCTTACACAGCCATTTTCACTGCACCAGGTCACTTATAAGTCACCTATATGTCAGGCCTTCCAACCCTGAAGGCTGGGTGCACAGTGCCTGTGTGTGAGGCCACCCCTGCCCTAGCAGAGGTGCCCCCACATTGTCCAGGACCATTTCCCTGGGCTTCATGAGTGCAGGGATGCCATTTTACATGTGCACTGGAAATAAGTCAATTCCTATGTCCGGCTTCACAATGGTAACTCTGAATATGGCCATGTGAGGAGTCTCACACCTGGGAATTGTACCCCAATACTCATTCCAGTATTGTTTTTACAATTCCATGCACTCTGGGGGCTCCACAGTGGACCCCCAGTACTGCCATACCAGCCTTCTGAGGTTTTCACTGCAGCCCCAGCTGCTGCCACCTCACAGACAGGATTCTGCCCTCCTGTTACTCAACCAGCTCAAGCTCTGGAAGGCAGAACAAAGCCTTTCCTTTGGGAGAGGGGCGTTACACCTTCTCCCTTTAGAAATAGGTGTTACAGGTATGGGAGGGGTAGCCTCCCAGAGCCTCTGGAAATGCTTTGAAGGGCAGAGATGGTGCCCTCCTTCAATAATCCAGTCTACACCGGTTCAGGGACCCCCAGACCCTGCTCTGGCACGAAACTGGACTAAGGAAAGGGGAATGACCACTCCCCTGTACATCACCATCCCAGGGGTGGTGCCCAGAGCTCCTCCAGAGTGTCCCTGGGTTTGCCATCTTGGATTACAACGTGGTGGGGCACTCTGGGAGCACCTGAGTGGCCAGTGCCAGCAGGTGACATCAGAGCCCTCCCCAATAGGTGCTTACCTATGTAGCTAGCCAATCCCCCATTCAGGGCTATTTAGGGTCTCTCTCCTGGGCGTTTCATCAGATTCAGATTGCAAGACTCTAGCAGGAATCCTCTGCATTCTTTACTTCATCTTCTACCAACAGAACTGCATCTGGACCCTCCAAGAACTCTGCAAACTGCAACAAAGAAGCAATGACAACTTCTGCAACATTGTATCTTCAGCTCCTGCCAGCAACTGCGACTGTTTCCAGGTCATGCATCCTCCGAGCACTGCCTGGCTTCAGCCTGCACCAGAAGAAGTGAAGGAATCTCACTTGAGAGGAAGGAATCACTTCCCTGCTTCAGCAGGCACCCCTCTGCAGAGATGACCAGTGGCGTGGGTCCCCTATCCTGATGACTAGCATTGATCCAGCAACACAGGTGGTGGACTAAAGTGACCCTGATAGTCCTAAGGTCCAGCTGTCCAGCTGTGGTAGAGGTAGGTGCTTGCATCCCCATGCAAGGCAGTACCCCCATGCACAGCGTGAATTGCAGTTGTCAAGGCTTGTGTGCAACCTTCCACAAAGTTCTTCATGCATAGCACAGCTTAGGCTCCTAGCACTCCATCATGCGATGCACAGCTTCCTGAGTGGTTCTCCGGCAGCTTAGGATCCCTTTGTGTCATGCTGCATGGGCCTCCATCTGCACCTTCTTTGTCCCCGTGCTGTGGGACTCCAGTGCGCACTGCCTGGTCTTCTGAGGGCTCTATGAGTTACTGAGAGCTCCCTCTACCTCCCGGTAGAGGCCACCAGGTCCCTCCTGGTCCTGGGCAGCACCATTTACCGCTAAACACGTGCTTTGCGCGTGCCTAAGCTTGTTGGCAGAATCCAGTTACCCAAACCAGACTGCAATCTGGGACATCATCTGCACCAACCAAGAACCCGCATCCGTCTTCTTGGGTGCAGTACTGACTCATCGGTGGTTCTCCTTTTACACCTTCATTCGAGTTAGCAGGAGCTCCTGTTCTCCCTGGACTCTTCAGTGCTTCTTGGACTTGGTCACCTTCTTCCACAGGTCTCCAGGTCCAGGAATCCATCACTGGTGGCTAGCTGCCTCTTCTGGTTTTTGCATTATCTTCTATCATGACTTCTTGTGTGTTCTAGGAAACTTACTGTGATTTACTCATGTTTTACTGGGCTCTGGGGTGGGTTCTATTACTTACCTTTGATGTTTTCATACAGTCCCAGCGCCCCTCTAAACACTACACTTGCCTAGGTGGGAAAAATACTATCACATTCCACTACCTGTTTGTGTTCCCCTTGGGCCATTACAACCTAATGTGGTTTCCACTATTTGCACTGTTTTCTAACTGTTTTTACAGCTATTTCTGCATTCTAGTGTATATATTGTGTATATTACTTACCTCTGATGGGAGTATAGTCTCTAAGGTATTTTTGACATTGTGTCACTAAAAATAAGGTACCTTTATTTTTGTAACGCTGAGTATTTTCTTTTGTGTGTGAGTACTGTGTGACTACAGTGGTATTGCAAGAGCTTTGCATGTCTCCTAGATAAGCATTGGCTGCTCAGCTACAGCTACCCCTAGGCAGCCTGGCTTCTAGACACTGATTACATTTCATTAATAAGGGATAACTGGACCTGGTATAAGGTGTAAGTACTTTTGGTACCCACTACAAACCAGACCAGCCTCCTACATCCATCCATGACCAAAGAGGTGCCGTATGGTTCAATTTGTGCCTGCATTGTTGGCTGTGCAGTGTGTGTCTGCTTAATTTAATGCAGCATTTACAAAGTTTTTAATGCATTGCATACCGAACACACAAGAAGTGTAGTTTCTCTTCACCCATTCAATTGTCTCTAAATACTTCACTCCTTTATTCTTTCCTAAGTTATTTCGCCCCAACCTACCAAGCAAATTTAAAAATCCATGCTTGACTTGTGCCACATTTTTATGGCCATGTAAAGTGTTTCCAAAATATATTTCATGGTTTTTCATAACAGATTTATTTTAAGCCTGTTCAGATGTTTCCCTTTAGACTTTCATCTACACACTGACTGAATAAGCAAAGCTTAGGCACATGAGGAATCAATGATCAGTGACATCTCCCTATTCTATGCCAAAAGCTCTACCTATGAGCCTAATCCCTGTGCCTTACTCTGCAGTAGAGTAAGTCAAGGTTCCTTTCCATACTGCCCAGCGAATGAATTTGTTGGAAAGAATTTGTGGTGGTGGGCGAGGCCAGTGAGTAAAGTGGGACTAGTAGGTGCCTGATTTAATTTTAAGCTTGGCATAAGTGATACTCTCTGACAAATATGCCAAATACAATCTATATAACCCATTCCATTCCCTGCAGTACATTGCATCATTTTCCCCACTGTCTACTTATGGCAAACAGGATAATACATACACATTTTATACGTGACATGTGTGACATATCTTACTTATTCATCTGCCTCTTTGGAGTCGCGGTAGAAACTAAGTGAAAGGCATTTGGGGGTGAGTAGGGCCTTTGGAATTAAAGATAAAGATAATTGTCAACTACAGCTGCCTCAGCCGCAGACAGTAGCAAAGTACTTGAAGCGCTGGCTAGTATACTTCGATTGATTTGGCAAAACAACTTGCACTCTGTAGTGTATAATGTCTTACTCATAAAAAAGAGGTAGTTCACTTTTATTTTTCTACAAAAAGGGCCTGTTTAGTTACTAGGAAAGCCTTTGAAAGAAAATAAATAAAACCACGGTTTTGTTATTCTGGTGTTACTCAGCCTTAATTCTTTTGTACCAGATAGTCTCAGTGCTTTTCATGTGAGGCATGTGTGGGTAAAGATACAAAGGGCCCTGTAACTCTCCTAATCATCCAAATCACATCAAATTCCAATGTCCCTAGGTGACCAGCAATGTACTGCTACTGTGTCACATACTACCTAATTTTGAAGAAGTGTTTTTTCAGAGCATTGTCTACAACTTTTTTTGTTTTGTTTCTCGATGTAGCTACTCCTTCTAGTCAACCACCACCACCAGGCAGGAGGTAGCAGCCTGTCTGCGTCAGCAAGGCTGGAGAACATCCAGGCCGAATACCACAGGCTAGTGGTTCTCGAGGAGGAAGCGGATGAAATAGCTACCTCTGACTCAGAACCCAGCTCAGCACCACAGCAGCCACAGCCTCCAACCTCCTGGCCAAGACATCACCAGTGCTACTACCAGCTGTCAGGTTCCCTGACTGCATCTGCTGCACCCCTCTGGCTCTGACAGGGCATTGCTACACTGTATCATGCAGCAGCTGGATCAGAGGGAGAATCCACTTGCCAGGATCGAGCAGAGCCTTGGCCGAGATCCTGACCCATATAGACAGTGCCCTTTTTTGAGCCCTTTTTAATTATTTTTTTGGGTGGGAGAGACTTGTTGTGGGTGGAGAGGGTGGGGAGGGAGTTGGGACTGGGTTTCACATTGGACTTTTCATTGCACTTTTTAGGGACAGAGCTATTTGTTTGGGAGAGACGTGGGCCTGTTATGGGTGGAAAGGGTGTTTTTTTTATTTGTTAAAAATAAAAAGAGGATCATTTATTTTACTTGATTTAATCCTCAAACGTTTACTAAGTTGTTTGAGTTTGTATTGCTATCTTTTAATGTAGCCTGTTTTTTAAATCTGCTAAAAAGTGTGTCATTTACTTATACCCTTACTGTACTGCCCTCTGCAACTATATTAACACTATTCAATACTGAGCAACAATGTACATTCTTGTCTCTCCCAAAGGGAAATTTAAACCAACAAATCAAATATCAAAGCATTCACTTGTATTCCAATGCAATATCTGAGTATACTTTGGGTGAGAGCAATTCATCCTGGCAATTAAGTTTGTATTCTTTGTATTCTTTGATAACAAGTAGCTGTCAATGGCTGTCAGTCTCATTATTCAAATAACGCATTTGCAAGAATATATCACAGGCATATTTGACTGGTTTGTGCTATCAAGATAACATGAAGTAAGCAATTTAACCACGCCCCTAAAGGGCATTGCTTATATAATTACATCCCTATGTAATTATAGACTTTCATATTTTGGGGGCGTTGTCAGTAATTCATCACATTCAACATAAAAGAAATCAGCAGAAAAATACTGCACATTTAACACCTTCCCTAAAGGACATCACTTTAGTGATAACAAAAGTGTCATGGCCACCCTCCACACCTAGGAAGTGTCTGCTAATATGAAAAACTTACATTATACTAGCTTAGGCTACAAGCACTGCAGCCATGCTCTCTGTCCCTAGAGTGAACAATATTCCTAGCTATAGAGCACACACTCCAGTCTGGAAAATGCTTGAAAACATAACAAAACATGCAAAGGATTTTCAGTTATTAGTCCCCCGAAGCTGAGGTTGGGGACTTTTGGATTCTTTTTAGGGGGAGGCTGCACTCCTCCTACAGCTCCTCCTGCACTTTAGTATCATTTTAATGGTGGCCCCACCCGCCCTGCAGCCATTACAAGCTGGAAACAAGCATTCTTTATTTAGGTAAACAAAATATATGCAGGCAAGCCACATAGGGCACTATGGGGTGCTCCTGTCAAAGCCCAGCTCACCTGAGTTCTTGTTCAGTTCTGATGGAGGTTGAAGACAATCCGACACCACCCTGAAACTGCTTTTTCCAGCACACTAGTTTTTAAAACAGTGCACTAAGAACAGAAGCTCAAGGGAAGGGGGGAAGTGGATAAAATAAAAAAAAGAGAGACAACACCGTTCTTGCGTTTCCACTGTTGAAGTGCTGCACAAATCTGCGGCCCTTTCTGACTTCTGTAGAAACTGGTGCCTAATGAAACATAAACAAAGAACAGATAAGTGCAACCTATTCCTAAATGGGTTCCTGACTATCCCTTTATTTATTAGAAATTCTCTTCTAAAAGTACCTCTTGGATCCTGGTCTCTAGTTTCCAGGTTTGGAATGTGTTACTGCTCTGGGATGGGTTTTCTATTACTGTAAAACTTTTTTCCCATATTTCCAGAATCTTTTATAAAACCAAAAATACTGTACTTTTACATCAAAATACAGCATGTAATTTGTGCAAGTCCTTGATTTACTGTTTGCCTTGCTGTTAATGGTTTCCACTGTTCGATTCTTAAAAGTTCCATGAGAAAAAACAATGTTTGCTTCACAAAGTTCTGCAAAATATTCTTGTAACAAAGAGTTTGAATCACAATGTTCGTGGAAGGTATTTTGTTTCAAATTGTCTATACACGAATCCAGAAATTGTTGTCAAAGTTCTTTCAGGTAATAAAAGGTTTTGCACTTACTTGTTGCTGGCAAGAGATACTGATCAGTCTAACCTTGTCTTCTTTCTCTTTTGCAGGTTACTCATAGGAGAGAGGCTGAAGCAAGGAGGAACCGGAAACCGGAAGAAGGAAGAGCCAGAAGCTGCGCCCATTGAAGTCAATGAAAGTATGTAAAGAGCAGGAGTGCCAGCGCCGAGGGATCTGTTCTCAGGTAAGCGGGAGGTAGACGAGCACAAGCACTGGGTGAGGCTCGGGGGATGCCTTTTATAGACAGGGCTGGGTGTGGTTTGAAGGGCTGGGTGTGGTCCTCACATGCTGCACATGTTCTTGGAAGGTGTGCAGAGCTGGGTGTGGTTTGAAGAGCTGGGTGTGGTCCTCACATGCTGCACATGTTCTTGAAAGGTGTGCAGAGTTTCAGTTATTATGCAAATGAGTTGGATTAACACATGGCCTAGGGAGGAGTGTTTTAAAGAAGCCTTGGTAAAAGCAAGGCCCAATGTGTAAACAAAACAGCACATTAAACAACATACACAGAAGCCTAGGGGGGGGGAAGGTGAGATAACAAGAAAGGCTTTCAATAGTAAGTTTAAAAGGGAGCTATTACAGAACCCACTAGTGCAGTGAGAGGGGACATGCTCTTTGCTGTGTACAAACCCTAACAGTTGCCCCCCTCAAAGGCCCTCCTACAGGACGGGGTTTTCCTGGATTTTTTAAATAAAACCGTCTAATCAGCTGTGGGGCATGTACATATGATGCTGGTTCCCATGAATTCTCAGATTCATCATATCCTTTCCATTCTACTAAATAAAACAGACGTCCACTAATTATTTTTGAGTCTTTTATGCTTTTCACTTCATATTCCAGATTTCCCTTAATTGGTATGGGTGGAGGTGGTGGTTCTGGTCGGGTTTTTGAGTTGTACGGCTTAAGCAAGGACACATGGAATGTAGTATGTACTGGATATTCTTTTGGTAAATCTAATTTTACTGTTACCGGGTTTACTATGGCAGTTATACTAAAGGGTCCAATGAAACGTGGTTGCAGCTTTCGGGATCCCTCTATGTTTAGGTTCTTTGTGGAGAGCCATACCTTGTCACCAATTTTATACATTGGGGCCTCAGACCTGTGTTTGTCTGCTTGTCTTTTCATGCTTTCCTTGTACTTTAATAAATGTTTCCTGGCTTTGTCTTGTATGTCACCTAACCTCGTTAGTCTATCCGTTACTGTAGGCAACAGGGAATCTTCTAACAAAATGGGTATAGCTCTTGGATGATACCCCTGCAAGAAATAGAATGGTGAGCAAAGTAGAGCTGAATGCTCAGGATTATTATAAACAAACTCTGCTACAGGGAGAGCTTCCAACCATTCACTAGAATAATCAGCCAATAAACAACGTAGCGTTTGAAGTAAGGTTTGGTTCAGTCGTTCAGTCTGTCCATCTGTCTCTGGGTGGAAAGCAGTGGATAAGGCCACATCTATTTTCAGTTTTTCACATTATTTTTTTCAAAATCTGGAGTTGAACTGGCTCCCTCGGTCTGAAACCACTTTGCTTGGCAAACCATGTAAACGCACAATTTCCCTTATAAAAATATCGGCAAATTCTGCCGCCGTGGGTAATTTCCGTAATGGTACAAAATGTGCCATTTTAGATAAAAAATCCACTATAACCAACTCTGTTGTGAAGGATTTTACAGGTGGTAAACCTACAAAAAAGTCTACGCTCACAGTGTGCCAAGGTTGTTTGGGTGTTGGCATTGGTATTAACAAGCCGTCAGGAGCCTTATGAGAAGATTTATGTCTTGCACAAATTGGACAGGTAGTGACAAATTGCTTAATGTCCTTTCTTATAGTGTCCCACCAAAAGTGTTTTTGCACATTTTCCAGGGTTTTTACCCAACCAGGATGACCTGCCAAGGGTGAGGCGTGATGCCAAATTATCACCTGTGTTTGTAATTCAGAGGTGGGCACTAACAGCATGTTGTCGTGATACAATAAACCTCGTTGTATTGTGTTATGGGAATCCTTTAACCAATCCTGAGGTGCTATTTGCATGTGTGCATTATATAGATCTGTGATGAAATCCTTCTGTTGTACTGGTGCCAACAACTTTTGGGGAGGAATAATGGGTTCTCCTATTTTATCTTGTTTCATGTCTGAGGTATGTCCGTATCTAGATAACACATCAGATTGAATTTGTTGTGCACCTGGTCTATAGGTTATAACAAAGTCAAATGTGCTAAAAAAAAATAACCAGCGCATCTGACGTGGTGTTAGTGCTTTAAGTGATCCAAAAAACTGTAGGTTCTTATGGTCAGAAAAGATTGTAACTGGGTACTTGGCTCCCATTAAATGGTGCCTCCATTCTGAAAAGGCTACTTTGATAGCTAGTAGTTCCCTTTCAGCCACAGTGTAATTTTGTTCAGCTGGCAATAACTTTTTGGAATAGAAGGCTATAGGATGTAACTGGCCATCTACTGCATCTCGTTGAGAGAGAACTCCTCCTAAAGCTACTTGTGAAGCATCCGCTTCAACAAAAAAGGGCAAGTCAGGATCAGGATGTTTCAGAATTGGGGCTGAAGTGAACTTTTGTTTTAGAAGTTGAAAGGCGTGTGCCGCCTCATCAGTCCAAATAAATCGTTGCCCTTTCCGCAACAAGGTAGTTATTGGGGCCGCAATGTCTGCAAAATGTGCAATAAACCTCCTATAAAAATTGGCGAAACCCAGAAATTTCTGAATATCTTTTACAGAGGATGGTTCTGGCCAATCAGCAATAGCACTGATTTTCTTTACATCCATAGTTATTCCTTGAGGTGACAGGCAGTACCCTAAAAAGTCCACCTTGTTGACATTAAAAGTACACTTTTCTAACTTAGCAAAAAGATGATTATCTTTTAACTTTGATAATACTGCACGAACATGTTGGGTATGTTCTTCTGAGTTCTTAGAGTAAATGAGGATGTCGTCTATGTATACTATGACACAAACGTCCAGGAATTCGTGTAGGACCTCATTTATAAAGAACTGAAAGGCCGCAGGGGCATTACATAACCCAAAGGGCATTACTGTGTACTCAAATAAACCAAACTTTGTCTTGAAAGCTGTCTTCCACTCATCCCCCTCTTTTACTCGGACCAGGTGGTAAGCTTCCCGCAGATCTAGTTTAGTGTATACAGTAGAATGTCTTAATTGATCCAACAACACAGGTATTAGAGGAAGAGGATATTTATTCTTTATTGTAGCCTTATTAAGTCCTCTATAATCGATACACGCGCGCAGGGATTTATCCGGCTTCGGGATAAAAAAGAGTGGAGATGACACCGGAGAGGTGGAATGACGGATGAACCCAGACTGTAGTAGGTCATCTAGGTAGGTTCTTAAGTATTTGGTTTCTTCGTCAGTCAAAGCATATACTCTGTTATTAGGTAAAGGGGCCCCTGGGATAAGATCTATACGGCAGTCATAAGACCGATGTGGGGGCAGCACACTAGCCTTTACTGGATCAAAGACGTCTTTAAAGTCAGAATATTCAGGAGGGAGACTTGGTTCATCTTTTGTAACACTAGCACAGTGTAATACTGTGCTCTGTTCTGTACCTGCTTCTTGATAGCAATTGGTTCTACAGAAAGAGGAATCCAAAGTAACAGTTCTATTCACCCAATCAATTTTTGGGGTATGAGTTGTTAACCAGGGTACCCCGAGAATCAAACCAAAATTGGGAGTATCTATCAGATCAAAGCTAATCCCCTCTGTGTGCCCGTTCGGACAGACCATAACAAGTGGACTTGTTTGTTTTGTGATTAATCCAGAGGTCAATTCTGACCCATCCACTGCACATACTGCTTCTGGACAAGGCTTTAGGCACATAGGAAGTCCTAAGATTTCAGCTAACTTATTATCCACAAAATTTCCTGTCGCGCCTGAGTCCAGTAGGACAGGGAGAGAATGCCTCACTTGGGTAGTAACAATTAAAACAACCTGAATTATGAAATGTCTAGGTATGTGCGGTACCCTGAAGGCTGCAGCATTAGAGGTTTGATTAAGATGTTTTCTCGAACAAGTAACCTCTCCCCTTGTCGAGCTTAATCGTTTCCCGATTCAGTTGAGGAGGTGGAGGAAACAGCACCCTTTCGTGGAGTTTTAGGCTTTACTGGACATTCTCTGACAAAGTGACCTGCCCTGCCACAATATAAACATAATTGAAATTTTCTCCTTCTTTCTTTTTCCTCTGATGTGAGTGGACCTCTGAGTGTCCCTATTTGCATAGGCTCTGGTTCAGGGAGTTTATTATCTGTGTCTTTCTTCTCGTGCCTAATAAAAGTTAACCGTGATTCCAGTTTGTATTTATCTCCCTTTCTTTCTCCTAGTCTATGTTCTAATTTCACAACTAAATCTACAAAGTCCAAATAGTCTTTTGGCAAATCAACGATATGAGCCAGCGCGTCTTTTAACCCGTCTCTCAAACCTTTATAAAAAAGGGAGACACGCTTTTCTTCTGGCCACTGTGTCTCAGTGAGTAAACGATTAAAACTAGTGAGATAGGTCAATAAATCCTTGTTACCTTGTTTAAGATTTAAAAGCTCATTATCACTTGCCTGCATGAAAGTGTGTTTTACAAAAAGGCTGGTCATGGTACGTTTAAATTGATTCCAATTATGGAGGATGGGATCATCTCTATCCACGAAAGGAATTGACCAATTGGCTGCTGTGCCACCCAAATAAGACAAGACGAATGCCACTTTCGTATCATCAGTAGGGAACTGTTGTGGCTTACAAATGAAGTGTAATTGACATTGATTGATAAAAACATGGAATTTGTTACTATCTCCATGAAAACGTTCAGGTGCTGCTAAGGGCACAACATTAGGAACATTAACAGTAACCTCAACTGGGGAAGGCAAAGTTGTATGTTTTGATGGCGCCCCTGTCTCTGAGGAGGTTTTAAACAAAGGCGTAGAAGCTGTGTTCCACTGAGATCCCCTAAATTTATACCTGCTTAAATCCTGTTTTAAAGAGGTATTCTCCATCTTTAATCTCTCTATTTCCTCTTGCATATGTTGCAAGATGCCAGACACTGATTCATTATGAGCCAAGTCCTCATTTAGGGCCTGCGCCATATCCGTGACGACAATGCCCTCTATTTCTTCCCCGGTATTCATCGTCCACCAGAACTGAAATTTTTTAAAGGCTTGTGCTTCTGTCAAAGCCCAGCTCACCTGAGTTCTTGTTCAGTTCTGATGGAGGTTGAAGACAATCCGACCCCACCCTGAAACTGCTTGTTCCAGCACACTAGTTTTTAAAACAGTGCATTAAGAACAGAAGCTCAAGGGAAGGGGGGAAGTGGGTAAAATAAAAAAAAGAGAGACAACACCGTTCTTGCATTTCCACTGTTGAAGTGCTGCACAAATCTGCGGCCCTTTCTGACTTCTGTAGAAACTGGTGCCTAATGAAACATAAACAAAGAACAGATAAGTGCAACCTATTCCTAAATGGGTTCCTGACTATCCCTTTATTTATTAGAAATTCTCTTCTAAAAGTACCTCTTGGATCCTGGTCTCTAGTTTCCAGGTTTGGAATGTGTTACTGCTCTGGGATGTGTTTTCAATTACTGTAAAACTTTTTTCCCATATTTCCAGAATCTTTTATAAAACAAATACTGTACTTTTACATCAAAATACAGCATGTAATTTGTGCAAGTCCTTGATTTACTGTTTGCCTTGCTGTTAATGGTTTCCACTGTTCGATTCTTAAACGTTCCATGAGAAAAAACAATGTTTGCTTCACAAAGTTCTGCAAAATATTCTTGTAACAAAGAGTTTGAATCACAATGTTCGTGGAAGGTATTTTGTTTCAAATTGTCTATACACGAATCCAGAAATTGTTGTCAAAGTTCTTTCAGGTAATAAAAGGTTTTGCACTTACTTGTTGCTGGCAAGAGATACTGATCAGTCTAACCTTGTCTTCTTTCTCTTTTGCAGGTTACTCATAGGAGAGAGGCTGAAGCAAGGAGGAACCGGAAACCGGAAGAAGGAAGAGCCAGAAGCTGCGCCCATTGAAGTCAATGAAAGTCTGTAAAGAGCAGGAGTGCCAGCGCCGAGGGATCTGTTCTCAGGTAAGCGGGAGGTAGACGAGCACAAGCACTGGGTGAGGCTCGGGGGATGCCTTTTATAGACAGGGCTGGGTGTGGTTTGAAGGGCTGGGTGATGTCCTCACATGCTGCACATGTTCTTGGAAGGTGTGCAGAGCTGGGTGTGGTTTGAAGAGCTGGGTGTGGTCCTCACATGCTGCACATGTTCTAGAAAGGTGTGCAGAGTTTCAGTTATTATGCAAATGAGTTGGATTAACACATGGCCTAGGGAGGAGTGTTTTAAAGAAGCCTTGGTAAAAGCAAGGCCCAATGTGTAAACAAAACAGCACATTAAACAACATACACAGAAGCCTAGGGGGGGGAAGGTGAGATAACAAGAAAGGCTTTCAATAGTAAGTTTAAAAGGGAGCTATTACAGAACCCACTAGTGCAGTGAGAGGGGACATGCTCTTTGCTGTGTACAAACCCTAACAGCTCCTCTCACTGACTCCATGAATTTTAGAGCAGCTGCTCTCCTGCTGTGTTAGAGACAGCTGCATTCTTTACCTTTCCTTGTTTTTTTGGAGAGCATCTAATGGATCCCACCCATGGCCACTCCTGCTCACTCTCTTCAAGTAGACTCATGCTGTGATGTCCCACTCGTGCAGTTGGATCCCGTCCGGGCAACCCACGTGCATTCCTTGGATGGAGAACAGCTTGCGGATCCCATCCCCAGAAGTTCTCACCGGCTCCCTGCATGGATAACACTCTGGCCTGGGGCTGCGGGAGCCCCGCACCTTCACTCACGTCTGTCTGCTCCTGCGGGCAGACATGCACTGCTGTGCTGACCTTCCTGCTCCCCAAGGACATGGGCATGGGGAGCAGGGAAGGCAGGGCATGTTGGGAGAAGTGTGGCACCGCTCCCCTGGTCCTCACTGCCTCTTGGGGCCCATGGATGGGGTCATGGGCCCCTCCTTGACAGTGCGAGAGGGCGCAATGGTGTTCTCTCAGGATTTGTGTATGGGTGCCCAGGAATGGGGTCCTGGCCCTTTTAGGGGATTTGTAAGGGAGTGGGGTACAACCGTGATCTCTAGAGGTTCCTTTGGAGTGCAGGGATGGTGTACTGGGTACCCTGCCACTTCTCAAGCTACAGAGCTCCCGTGAATATTTCCATTGTGGAGGCTGCCTCCTGGTCTTAGCCCACCCCAGAGGCAGAGACCAGTAGGGCCCCAGGCACTTCATTGCCAAAAGAAATTGGTCAAAGCCCACCCAAATGTAACCAGCTGTAGCTGCCTGGAACACTCACTTCAGGCCTCCTGGCCTCCAAGATACAAACTTAGCAGAAACAAGTTTCACTGGCTTGTTTTCCTCTGGGTTTCTTGTTCTCCTTTTGCAGAGCCCAGTCTTCCCTCAACTGGACCTCATGGGCTATAGGGGACCAGCTTCCCTGGTCCTGGGGCATACAACACTGGTCCTGGGATCAATCAAAGGAAAAGTCTTTGATCCAGTGGTCAGACAGGCGGTTCTTCCTTTCAATTGTTCATGGTGCCAGCCTCCAGTCCCATCATTCTACAGAAAATCATAACCCAGAGAGAGCTCTCTTTCCTTTGCAGGATATTCAAGTGGGGGCGAGAGTGTCCAGTAGAGTTGTCCCTCTGATCTATCCTAAGCACCCTGCATAGTCCTCTGGGAAAGCTCAACATGGCATCACTCAGGAGTCACATGCCACATGTACTCAGGGAGTCTGAGCTCCACTCCTCACTGGCATCAATGAGAGGGCCTTCCCCCAGCAAATCTTCAAAAGAGCTCATCCTCTGGTTTGGCTCCAGAGGTCTGGACTCCCTCCTTTGTTGAGTGGCCTGGGGCTGGCCCTCTACCTGGCACAAAATGACAGCTGCCTGATTGATGCCTGGCAGCAGTTCACCCAATCCCTTCTCCCTTCAGAGCCGGCTTAAGCACCGCTAATTGCTTCTTTTGATGGGTGAGGCCTTTGTTCCTGCAGCTAGAGAGAAAAATGATTAACCCCATCCAGCAGGGCAACAAAAAGCCTGGGCTATAATCCTATGCTGGGTCAAGGAAATATGACATTCCTGGATGACCCAAAAACAGTAGAGATATGCCTTTGGACAACACAGCAACACTCTTTTCACACAGGTTACAGTGTACATTTGTGCAACTTTGAAGACTGTTGATCCTAGGGAACTGGAGTTGAACCCTAGGGCAGCCTTTCCCATGGAAGTATAATGGAGAGTCACTACAGTAAAGACAATGAAGAGGCCTATTACAGGTCACCACCCAACTCTGCATAGTTCCTTCTGCGCCAGGCTACCTGTGCGCAGTTTCTGGGCTGCACATGACAGAAGTCTGTTGCGTTCCGCCGCCCACACCATGCAATGCGACACATGTGTTCACTTGTAACCAGCCATGTGCTTCTTATCCTTGCTGAGTCACAGTGAACTTGTCTTGAAAGGCTGACACAGGCGGTAAGCATGTGCAATCCATTTTACCATGTGTTTACCATCGATGAGTCACAGATTATGAGACTCCCCACAGTAAAAGGTAAAAAAAACACATGATTAAAAACCAAAAAAATTCAGCACATTAGATGGTCAGAACCACCTTCTCACAGTGCTTATAAGGGGTTGTCCGCAGGGTGTGGCGACAGTACAGGCCCTGTGGCCAACCCACACCATGCATATCTGAACGGCATCCATGGCGCAGGGTTTGGTGCTTGTAGGGGGTTGGCCACAGGACCTGGCCGCAGGCGGTAGTTGGATTAATTTATAAGTAATCGAAATTACTTCATGTTAAAAAAAACATGGAAATTCACTGGAAAAAACTAAGGTTGCAGGGGAGTTACAGTTAGGAAACAGTATTAAAAAAAAAGAAGTTGATTTAAAAAACCAAAGGTTACAGGGACCTTATAGTAAGGCTCACATTTCAAATGTACAAAACCATTGAAATTCAGCAGTTATAGTTAGAATTATTTCAAGTAACTATAACTTGTGCCCTAAGGTCATTATAACATAAATACATTTTAATTACTTTTCATTAATCCAACCACCATTGCTCACAGCCTTTTGCCTTGCACCGAGTTATTTGGCATAGCCAACCCCCTATAAACACATAACCCTGTACTACGCACTGCCTTCAGCCTTGCTCTGTAAGGGTTGGCTGCAGGGCCTAGCCTGTGGCAAAGCCCTGTGGCCCACTCCCTATAACCACCCAACACAGCGCTACACATCGGCTTTGGCCCTGCATGGCAGAGTTTGGCCGTAGGGCCTGGCCTGTGGCCAACCCCACAGCACTCATGAAGTGCTCCTTTCTTTGGTAAAGAAGTGATTATATTCCTGTGCATCAAAAGTGTGTCTCCAAAATCAGTGGGAAACACACTCTGAGGGGCATATTTATACTCTGTTTGCGCCAAATTTGCATTAACATTTTTGACGCAAATTCGGCGGAAACCTAACACCATATTTATACTTTGACGCCCAACCCAGCGAACATCAAAATTCAGCAGTGTGCATAATTTTATGGATGTATGAAACCGCCTTGCGTTGACGACATGCAAGGTAGGCATTCAGGTCCAAAAAATGACTTTAAGGCATGTGCGCCTTATTTATACTCCAATGTCATTTTGATGCACAGGAGGGAGCGGGCCTTAAAAAAAGGCGCCCAGCCTGATTTGCGCCGTTTTTAACACCTGGGTGAGGGCAGGCGTTAAAGGACCTGTGGGCTCATTTCCATGGTCTCTGACCATGGAAACAGTCCACAGGTGCTCTTCCCTGCCCCCAGGGACATCCCCTGCCAACCTCGCCCACCCCTGGAGAACACCTATGGATGGGGGAACACATCCCAGGTAAATATTTTTATTTTATTTTTTTAAGTGGCATGGGGGGGCTAACTTAGGCCCCCCTACATGCCACTGTGCCTAATGACCATGCCCAGGGGACAGAAGTCCCCTGGGCATGGCCATTGGGCAGGGGGGCTACGACTCCTGTCTTTCCTAAGACAGGAGTCATTTCAATGGGGGTTGTGCGTCAAAAAATGGTGCAAGTCCGGTTAGAGACATGATTTTTGACTCTAACCTGACTTGCACCATTTTTTGACGCACAACCCCCATTCTTCCCTACGCCTGCGTTGCCCGGTTAGAGTCATTTTTTTAAACTCTAACCAGGCAACAGCGCTGGCTAACGTCAATCCATAAATAAGGTGCCCGTCTGGCGTGTTGGAATGGCGTTAGCCAGTGGTAAATGTTTGATGCAAACCAGCGCTGGAGCTGGTTTGCGTCAAAAAGTATAAATATGGGCCTGAGTGTCCTTTTAGTAAGGTTTCCAGCTTCCAGGAAAAACAGGGGGAAGAAAATGCATATCACTGATGTATATGGAGTGTGGCCAAACTCTGGTAAGGCTTTTAGGCAAGTTTACATACTTGTAGTTTAAAGGTTTAGAACATGATCTCTGGTCTCAGCAGCAGATGACAAGAAAGAACCCACTTATCACAGACACAGTATGAGATATTGTGCTTGAAAAAAAACAAGGATGCAAACACCTCCATCAAGCATTACAGATAACTGTTTACGGTGGAAAGGCAGAGAAAACACATTTGCTTTGCCTTGGCAATGCGCATGAAGTTATGATGATTAGGGGAATGCTAGTGGAGCCTCAAGGCCTCTGGGGGAGACAGCATTACTCCCGCATGCAGGAAACTGCTGGAAATGATAGCTATAGTTAGGATCTAGTTTCTATAAAAAAGTGTTTTTTGCTTTGATATCTTTTGCACCATTTGTTGAATCTTCTCGAAATTTTCCAAGATAATATGATGTTTACTTCAGCATCTGTCTGGTTCGATTTTGGGTGATCTGCATGTGGGGGCAGAGAAAAACAGGGGTCCCAAAATGCTTTTTCCTCATGCATTTTTCAATAGGGATTTTGAAAACAATAGCGCCTGAACCACTGGACGGAATGTCAACAAATTTAGCAGAAAGGTAACTAGAAAATGACCTTTTTGTTATTTGATATACTTCTATTCAGTAGATTTTAAAGAAATAATAGAAAATCCAAATTTGTATGTATAGATGTGCGAAGGCCTTGCAAACCCTCCCCATCTTGTGCTGAGATCTGGTTGGCTGCCAACACTTTGACCAGAAAATGTTTTGCAGCCTCTTGGGTCTCAGCAAAGTCTAAGAAAAAAAGATTAAAAAAGAAAAGAGGCCAGGGTTTGGACACCCTTACTCCTTAGCTCTGGTACCAGGGTCAGGGACCCCCCAGGGCAAAAACATTTTTTGCCATGAATTCACAGTAGATCTGCAAATCTGTGGATTTTTTTGTTAAAAACAAGTGTTGGGCTCCATGCTTATTCTTAATGAAGATCCCGGGTGGGCCAGGTCCCTGGGTCATGTCAAAAAATAAGGAGGGGGGTGCATGGGGGCCCCATCGTAGACTTGCTGAAGCCCCGGAGACAGCCACATCCCCAGGGCCAAATTTAGAATGAAATGCCAGGGTCCACCCAGGAACCAGGGCTTTAGTTATAATGAATACAGAGGGTGTGTGCAGCCCCCTGCACCTCTCCCGTAACCCTGGGGACCACCACCTCCGCAAGGCCTCAATTATAATAAATGGAGGTGGGTCATACGGCCCCCGCCGTCCCAGGGACCACCACCTACCCAAGGTTTTGATGAAAATTAATGCGGGGCGGGCACCCAGCCTCCATCCTCACAGCCCCAGGGAATGCTACCTCCCTGCGGTTTTAATTAAAGTAAATATGGGAGAGGCTGCCCAGCCCCCCCAACCCTAGTGACCATCACCTTCCCGGGGCTAAAAACTGATTAAATGCAGGGGGAAAACAGCCCCCCCACCCCTCCAGCCTTGGGGACCTCCACCTCACCAGGGCTTTAAACTGAATAGATGCAGGGGCTTGGTTACCCCCTTCCGCAGCCCTCGGGACAGCCACTACCCCAAGTTTTTAAACTAAAGAAATGCAAGGAGCTGCCTGGCCCCCCACAGCACCAGGGACCACCACCCCAAAGGCTTCTAAGTAAATAGATGCAGGCAGCCACATGCCCCCCCCCCCCACCTGCAGCCACGAGGATCTCCACCTCCCCCGTGTCCCTAAGGTAACTATAACTCACACCCACACCATGCTATGCTAATTACCCAACAAATTACGGCATATTTTTTATATCGTCTTTAATAATATCAATGTAATATTTGCAGTAAATATTTTGACAAAAAAGCTGTGCATACCGGGGCGTGAGTTACAGGTACCATAGGGCAAGAGTCATAGTTACTTGAGATAACTACAACAGGTGGTTTTGTATGTTTAAAAGATGAGCCTAACTATAACGTCCATGTAGCCTTTGGTTTTTTAAAGTTTTTATGAATATATATATATATGTATATATATATATATATATATATATATATATGTATTTTAGTTAGGAAATAGAATTTTAAGAAACATTGAAATACACTTAAAAAAACAACATTTATCGGTGGCAGTGGGTTAGAGGGCCTGGCCTGCAGCTAGGCCCTGCAGCCAACACTTGTAACAAATCAACCCCACACTGCGCACAGCCTTTGTCTGTGCGCAGTAATAGTTGGCCACAGGGGCAGGCCTGTGACCAGGCTTGAGCAGGACAACCCCTATAACTACTCAACCCCGCACTGCATAGGGCCTTTGGCAATGCACAGCAGGAGTTGGCCACAGGGTCCGGTCTGTGGCCAACCCTTGATAACCACCCAAACCTGCGCCATGCATGGCCAAAGGCCCTGCAGCCAACCCTTATAATACCCAACCCTGTAGCATGCAAAACCAAACTGTCTGTCTCTCTTCAGGTGTGAAAGGGTGTCTCTGGGTGTGAGAGTGTCTGTCTGGGTGTGAACGTGGGTGTTTAAGGGTCTGAATGGGTCTGTGAACGGGTGCATCAGTGTTTGAATAGGTCTGAGAGCGGGTGCGTCAGAGTCTGAATGGGTCTGTGAAGGGGTGCATATGTGTCTGAGTGGATGTGTGAGTGGGTGTATGAGTGTCTGTATGATTCTGTAAATGGGAGCATGAGGATCTGACTGGGTCTGTGAGTGGGTGCATCAGTATGTGAGTGGGTCTGTGAATGAGTGCATTAGTGTCTGAGAGGTTCTGGGATTATATGCATGAGGGTCTGAGTGGGTCTATGAGAGGATGCTTGAGCGTCTGAGTGAGTTTGTGAGTTTGAGCATGAGGGTCTGAGTGGGCCTGTGAGCGCGTGCATTCGTATATGAGTGTGAGTGGGTCTGTGAATGGGTGTGTCAGTGTCTGAGTGGGTTTGAGCATGGGTTCATCAGTGTCTGAGTGTGTCTGTGAGTGGGTGCACAAGGGTCTGAGTGTGTTTGTGAGTGGGTGTCTGAGTGGGTCTGGAAGTGGGTGTGGGAGTCTATGAGTGGGTCTGAGTGGGTGCATGAGTGTCTGAGTGAGAGTGTGAGTGGGTGTATGAGTCTCTAAGTGCATGTATGAGTGAATGAATTAGTGTATGAATGAGTCTGTGAATTGTTACAATTTTTTTTTTTGGCTTTTTCACAATTAATCTGATGAAAAATCATTTAAAACCCATAATTTGACCCTCAAAAACCCCCTACATAACACTCTTGGGGTCAGAGTACCTCCACCCTGACTCCTTATGCTACTTTTCAGTTAGTTTTTCAACCCCAGGGACCTTGTCCTGGGACCTTAAAATGGTATTCACAACTTTCTGTTCAGGTTGTGGCCAGCCACTACAGTGCTTTCATACGCATCCGAAAAAGTGTGCGCATATTTAGGAATTATTTGCGACCTCAGATATACAAATTTGGATTTTCTTTAATTTCTTGCAAACTACTGAACAGATTTACACCAAATATACACAAGCAAAATCATATATATATATATGAGATATTAATTTATAAAAGTAATATTAATTTTTGCATATATTAGTCATCCTCTCCTATATCAAAGCAGTCGTATTTTGCAATCACAGACTCAATGATTTGCTAAAGTGAACCGCTGATGGGTAGAAGAGTGAGAGGAGACAAGAAGACATATAGGAGCATATTTATACTGCTTTGTGCCAAATTTGCATCATTTTTTTTACGCAAATTCGGCACAAAGCTAACTCCAAATTTATACTTTGGTGCTAGACCTGTCTAGCGCCAAAGATTTGGAGCTAAAGTCATTTTTGCTAGCGGGAAACGACCTTGAGTCAATGAGATGCAAGGTAGGCGTTCCCAGACAAAGAATAATTTTACGGCCTTAGCGCCTGGGTCAGGGCAGGCGTTAAGGGACCTGTGGGACCTGTCAGAGACCATGGAATGGGCCCACAGGTGCCATTTCCTGGCCCCAGGACGCACGCCCCACCTACACTTGAGGGACACCAGAAGATGGGGGAACCCCATCTTCTGACAAGTAAGGTAAGTACAGGTAAGTATTTTTATTTTTATTAAAGAATGCCATGGAGGCCCACATAGCACTGGGTCCAGTGGCCATGCCCAGGAGACATATATACCCAGGCCTTGGCCATTGAGGTGGTGGGCATGACTCCTGTCTTTACAAAGACAGGAGTCATGTCCATGAGGGTTGTGCGACAAATGATGACGCTAGTCTCGTTAGAGGCATTTTTATGCCTCTGCCCATACTAGCGTCATCCTTTGACCAACAACCTCCTGTTCCACCCTACGCCTCCCCACCCGGCTAGTGTCCTTTTTTATGACGCTAGCCGGGCCTTACCGCTGGCTACCGCAATACCATAAATATGACACCCAGCCGGCATCTTGGGATGGCGCTAGCCGGCGGTATACTTTTTCATGCAAAACTGCGTAGGCACAGTTTTGCATGAAAAAGTATAAATCAGGGCCATAGTTGCACATGACCTACAAGCTTCCAAAGCAATACCAAAAATTAGGTGACATTTTTTTCTTCATAAAATTAATGTGCACATAAGGAACACCTAAAGCACTTTAACGGGTGAATACATTAAGTAAATAATCACTTCAAGGGGCAATGCAGTTTTTTGGTTACTAACACGATCAGAGACTTAATCTGAAATTAGTGGTCGTTACTCAAATCAAATGACTCAACACTGTCAAAGCGCATGATTTTTCTAATCTACTTTATTTTTCCTTTCTATTTCCGTTCAGTTTACTGAGACTGAAAGTTGTGGACATTGAATGTTGTTTGTTACACTTGCGACTCCGGGTGACTTTTTGTCCTTTGATTTCTCTGAAGTTTGATGCAAGATGTATTTCATAAGTATACTTTCCAGTAAGAGGCTACCTGCCTAAGTTCCTCTCGTGTGTCAATCACTCTACGTTAGCATTTTAGAAGACATAATTGGTTTATAACTAAAACAGATGTCAGGTCACTTCTCTACACATTCAAAGGGCAGAATACAGAATAAAAATGTTCCAGCATCTCTCAAGAATATACCAGAAAGATAGGAACATCGCTCCATTTTTAAATTCACAATGAGCTATGCTATTTGTAAAATTCTCGGAATGCAGTTACATATTTTAGTCAAAAGTGACGACTTCAGAAAGGCGGATCAAAAGCTAAGTAATATACTTCAAGTGGATGCTAGAGTGCTTCTTCAAATTTCCATTAAAAACCTGCACAATTTGTTTAAATGTGGTGAGCGGTTGGAAGCGCATTAATGCAGTTGCTCCAGAAACCTGTTGGCGCGCCTGACAATAAGTAAACTTATAAGGGGAATAGGTCGATGAACCTTTTGACTACACTTAAGATGTTCCCACCACATAAACCCCGTACAATACCAATCAATAAAAAATAGTGAATCATTAACATCAATCATCAATAACGATCAATGACATTAGTAATCATTAGGCATCAGTAATTGTTACACACCATGACCCTTCAGTCATGAATAACCACAACTTTATGTAAAAGTTAAAAAAAAATATTTATCGATATAAACAATGCTAATGTCACCTAAGTTAATCTAAAAAATCAATTGAAAAGGCTGCTGTGACTGGGTGAAAAGTAGCTGAAAAATATGCTAAAGAGCAGTTTACACCTCCATGGACCTGTGTCAAGACAGACAAAGAACATGCATCACGCTCATGGCAAAGCAATGTGAAAGGCTTAGTGTAGTCAGGCATTGCCAAAGCTGGAGCTTTGCACAGACTCTCTCACAATTCCGAAAACGCTTTCGTGCAAGCCTTGTCTAACACTATAGGATCTGTGACCTCTTTGTGGGTCAGCTTATGCAATGGATTCAAAATGACTGAAAAATTGGGAGTCCATTGACGGCAGTAGCCTATCACCCCTAGAAACATCCTGACATCTCTCTGAGTGGCTGGGGGACTCATCCGCAATATTGTGTCATACTTGCACTCTGCCCTTGTTTTGGACGCAAACAGCAAGTCGTCAATGTACTGTACCAAAGTCTATTGGAAAGACAATTCCAATGACTCCAAATTATTTCTCAAGATCTGATTGAAGGTAAGGTGACTCTGAAAACCCTTGAGGAATTCGATACCAACAGTAAACTCAGTCTAAAATTTGAAACAAAAGGGAAATTGGCTCTCCTCATGAAGAGGCACAGAAAAGAAGGCTTGTGACAAGTCAATGACAGTGAACCACTCAGCATCACATGAAATCTGAAACATTATCACAGCTGGATTTGGTACCACGGGACAACATTTGATCACAATATCATTGATTTTTCTCAAATCCTGGACAATTCAAACTTTCCCACAGGGTTTTTTCAATCCCATTATTAGTGAATTACATGGGCTGCTCAACACTTCTTTCAGGACCCCTTGTTCCACAAATTCTGCAATTATTTGGGTGCCCTTCATAAGAACAGCCTGTGGCATGTGGTACTGGGGAATCTGTGGAAAAATCGCATTTGGCTTTACAGAAATGTTAACTGTCTCAACTCCATTTATCATCCCTATCTCTTTCCCTGTCAGATCCCACACTTTCTCTTTAATCGTTCTCTGTAAATCAGGGTAAAGCTCCTTCACTGCAAACACTCGAAAGAAATCAATCAGGGGGTTTCCTCATTTGTGGTTTCACACTCGGTCTCTGGAGCTGGTTCATCCCCATCATCACTATTCGTCTGTATCTTGGTTCCATCATTTGAGCAAGTAATCGAGTACCTCGTTTTACACAGCAAGTCTCTTCCCATTAGGGATACAGAACTTGAATCGCAGTCTATTAATTTTTGCAAACCCGAGAAGTTGCCAATTTTAACCTGTACTGGATCTGTAATTGGGAGGGTCAAATACTGGTTTGCTACTCCTACAATCTGGACTGTCTTCCCTGAAAGGGGCAAGTTTGGGACCTCTGCAGATCTTACTGTGGAGCGTGTAGCTCCTGTGTCAACCATGAAGGAAACTCAGTGACCCATGACTTTTCACATCACATAGGGACCTTTCTGTTTTTACTTTTAAGGAAGCTGCAAGTACACATGCCTCCTCATCCAATCTCTCACTCATCCAGTGATCGCTAATTCCATCGTCACTGTGTTACAGGAATTGGTGTACTGTGTTATTACTTTGGTTGGGCCTCTGACCTGTGACCTGTTGAGGAAGCCTCACCTGCTGCTGTTCCACTGGGGATTAAGGTATTTGGATTTGCTGGCTAGGTACCAAGGGAACCTGCTTATGGATTGGCTGCAACTGTGTCACTTGCACATGCAGCATTTGCACCTGCTGCATTGGTTGAAAATTCTTCATTTAATTCAGAATATTCTGAAAATTTGGATTAGGACATCTTATTCTCGGTCCCCTTATTTTTTGGAACGAGTTGATTACATTAGTTTGCTGAACGACACCTTCCTGCATCATCATCAGACACTCCTGTTTCCAATGTCCAACCGCTCCACAAGTGTGACAAGGCAACAATTTCTTAATTACCTGCACATCATTCTGAACCACTAAAGTACTCAAGTCTGGCCCACGGTTTACATTACCTCCGCAACCTCTACATCTCATTTGATTTTGAAATACCACGTTTCCCTACTGCTGCTGTGATAGCAGTTTTGGAAAATTTCCCTGCATCCCTGTTTGTACAGTTGTAATCTGCACTACCAATGCCTTCTCTTTCAGCTTCCTCTTCTTCAATTCAGTCTCGTCACTACAGTATTTGGCATACTGCAACACCTCATCAGTCAGCTTTGCTTGCTAGCAAATCAAATGACTCTAAATCATCTGACTAATTTCAGGTCTCAATCCCTCCAAAAATTTGAATACAAAATGAATCATGCCTTTCAGCTCAATTGTCTCTGTACCACTGTAATGTTCGAATGCTTGCAACAATCTCTTGTAGCACGCATGTATTGACTCTTTGACTTTCTGAACCGTCCTGTCTATTCTCTGCCAGTCAATGTTTTTGGGTGAAATTCTCATTTTCAGGAATTCAATCACCTTGTAATAATATTTCATTACTTCAGGAGATGGCACACCTGTAACCTGATCTCTCTCTGTTTTTTTTGTCAGCCAATCTACACTCCTCTTACACTCCATCCACAGATCAGATGGAACTACTATCTCTAATAGAGTGTTCAAGGCCTCCCACAGGCACTTTGCAAGTTTCACAAACCTGTCTGTCTCCTGGTACCATTCTACAGGCTTCTCTCTCAATCTGGGATAATTATTTGTAAACCACAGAATGTAATTTCTGCTCCAAGGGACATGAACAAAATTCCCTCCCGGAATCTCTCTCATTGGTAAGATCTTCACTGGATCCTTGTCCTGCTGCACAGTTGCAGAATCCCTTTTTCTTTTATCTCTTTTCTTTACCCATCTGCCTTCCCATTTGTCTAATGCTCACCAAGTCTGGACACTTTGCAGTAACTCCCTAAGGTGCCTTATTCCGGCAGATCTCATGTGCTCAAAATCTTTAGCATCAAAATCTAACCTGTAACTCCTTTTCAAATGTTTTGTTTTCTCTCTTTCTATGCCATAGTTCTCTGCCAGGTCTGCTAGCTTTTGATGCACATTGCTCACTTCCTTTGTAATTTTCGGGCACAGGTATCTCAACTCTGCTTCTGTGCAGGACTCCAATCTATTCACACCCATAGTTCCCTCAATGTGCTCACCTGCTTCCATTCCTAGTCTAGTGTAGTTCAAATACTCCTCTCCCTTAGGGGCACTCTGCGGGGTATTCAGCTGATCTAGCCATTTAATCAATTGCTGTGCAGTCAAACCTTGCAACAAAATGTTGCTAGCCTGGACAGGTGGAACGTGTTGTACAACTGTATTTGGGGTCTGTGGTGTCAGTAATTTCAGGCTCTGACTAATGTTAGACCCTTGCACTCTATCTGAAGGAACACCGAATGGACTAAGGTCTAGCAATGGTCTTTATCTGTCAAAGGTCTGTCCCACGGGAGAGGCTACTCAGATATTCTCATTAAGCCCTCCCCTCATTGAATACAGACTTAGGACTCCCTGTCTATTTGCACTCGGTTTCTCTTGTGCAAGCAAGGGTATGATCGGACCTCTGGTAACAGGTACAGATACAGCATCAGGGCTTGGTGTAACATTCAGGTTCTGTGGTTGCCTAGCTCCCACATGTTAGCTCATCAGTACAGACATAACTATCTGGGTCCCTGTTATTGGAGTGTATTTTGGCATTACTTGTGGCTGCACTTAAGGCAGTAAAAGTGGAGTCGGTTCTGTCTGAACCAACATCGGTCTTTAGAAAGCCTGTCCTGTTGGCACTATTAGATTAGTGGCAGTTTCCACAATGGGTACAGCAGGTTAAATACTCTGGACATTTGGCTGTGGCACCTGATTTTTTACTACTGGATTAGTAGGTGGGTAATGACTGCTTTGCATCAGACTCTGTTTCGGACTAGGATTAACCTGCACCGGACTCGCTGTCACGTTAACCTGTGTCGGGCTGAAGGATCAGCACTGGTACTCAGACCACCCTCATGGGCTGCATAGGGTAGTGGATGATTCCTCAGTAACTGAAAAATAAACTCATCATCTTCTGACTCTTCCTCCACTGTCAAAGATTTTCTAGCCTCCCTACTCTCGGAAGGGCCTCTATTTGTTTTTCTGATGGCTTTCCTTCCTTCTCTATCACTTTCTTGTGTAATCGCAGGGAACAACTTAATCCCCTATAAAGTCTTGGTTCTCCAAAACTTCTGAGCATGGTCCCATCTAGCCTCTGCTAGTGTATTTTCTGCCTTTCGCATTCTCCTCTCAAATTTCTTTTGCTGTTGCTGTCTGGCTACTAACTCCCAGATCACTAATGCCTCAAACTGTGTTGCTCTCGGAGGGAGCTTCAGATCATACAACACCCTCCTCAGGTTCTCTAAACTCCTCAGATTAAATGTTCCATCAGCAGGAAATGCTAAGCTCCCATCTTTCTCTGTCACTTTGCACAATTGCTTCAGCCAAAGACATGGTGCAGTGCCCTTTTCTTTGAATACAGTGAAAGCTGGTTTACCTTTTGCCGGTGCAATATCTCCTATACTCATTGTAATATGCATGTCTCCCCTTAAAGCACTCTTTTAAGCCTTGAAAAATGTCTTCTTTAATACCTTTATATTATTAAAAAATCAAATCAGGAGGTGACTTTTAATCCCAGAATTCTCTTCGGCCACCTTCTCAACCAATTGCGCTTCACGGATGGCTGCCAATCTATGCGCGACCCTTCTCACTAACTAACCTATCCCAGCATGGCTCCAATGATGTCACAGTCACACGTACTGCACCTCCCAAATTCAGATTCACACGAAACTCATGCAATTTATAGCGAGCGCCAAACAAAGTCAAAACCAAATCTTTCTGTTTACTACAGGTAGGGTAACACAATTGCTTCAGAAACTTTACGGATTTTTCACTGACTGCGTTTCACTCTAGCAGCTACTCCTTCTTTCTCAGCTTCCCTGATTCACAAGCAAAATTTGACCTGCAAATTTCACTCTCAACTGATCAGTGGTTCTGTCCTGGTGCACATAAAACTCACAAGATCTCAGTCGAAAATTATTTCACTCATTTTGACTCACACTCTGACTTGTCGACTACACCAGATCAAACTATTAAACCAGACAAATTACAACAAAAACAAGTGTCTCATATAATTTTCAATATACTCCTGAGTCTTAGACCACGCAAGGTCCATATACCAACAACCACATGGACAATTTTGAGCACAAATCGCCACACTCATGTGAAGTTCGACGACTTCCCTACTCTAATACTTCGGAGTACGCACACTCCTTCTATGACTTCTTTTGGAGTACTCAAACTTCCTAAACCCTCACAAACATCACAACTCACCTGTGATTTGCATAAGCTGTGCAAGCTCAAGACCTACTTCATTTACACTATCAGTAGAACGTCGAAAACATCCTCAAACAACCATTGGCAAACTCCAAGAATCTATGAAAGTCATCTTAGGGACATAGGGGCACATTTTCTCTCCAATCTGTATCATTGAAAAAAATAAATCCAAATGTCGGTGATGATGAGCTCTCAAAGGCAAGACCATCAAGGTACTACCATCTCTGAGAACACCTGTTATTTCTGTGACAAAATACTTTGCTGCCTCTCTTTCTGGACAGTATGATGGGCTCTTAAGGAGAGAAACCTGTACTGGCCATCTATGATGGGCTCTTAAGGAGACAAACCCTCAGTCTCTGCACCCATCGCTGTGGCATGCCTGACCTTAATAAGTAAACTTATAAGGGGACACAAATAGGTTGATGAACCTTTTGACTATGCTTAAGATGTTCCACCGTATAAACCCCGTACTAATACCAATCAATAACAAATAATGAATCATTGACATCAATCATCAATAACAATCACTGACATTAGTAATCAATAGGAGTCAGAAATTGTTACACACCATGACCCTTCAGTCATGAATAACCACACCTTTATGTAAAAGTTAAAATATTTATTTCCCTATATTAACAATATTAATGTCACGTAAGTTGATCTTAAAATCAATTGATAAGCATACAGAAACAACACTGGCTGACCGAAATGATGAAAGAAATGCATTCTAATCAAAGCTTGAGCTACTAAACATTCTAAAATAACAGTGCAAATTAACAAGAATAAGTGTGCAAACAATATTACATACATTTAAATTCAGCAAAGAAAAGACATCAGCTGTTATTTCATGTAGCGAACCTCATTAGTGAACTCCCTAACTAATACCAGATTAGAATTAGCATGTTGGGCATCATGCAAAACAATTTAGTCAACACAAATTTGGAAAAACATCTAACTATGGCTCTATCAAAACAGCAGTTGGTACCTAGAAACAAAAACAAATAGACATAGAAAACAACATCATAGTCAATTTAACTATCCTCAGTTTGGATCAGCAAGTTGTGACAGTCTTCCTCATCAGGACATCAGTCTGGTCAGCAAGGCATCAGGATTCAGTGTCAAAGTTCAGAAACAGCAAAGTCTTTTAATCAATAAAATTAAGCATGTCTCTCCTCAAGAGGGTCAAGAAAGTAACAGCGGTATCTTACCTCCATGCAGTCTGGCTAAGTTAGATTTCCTAAAACTATTTTGCAAATCCCCATAGGTTAAGTGATCGCATGTTCATATTTGTCCAATAAAACTAAAACTTCAAACCTACACTTCAAGTAGTACACTGTTCACATATTGACGTTTGGCTCCTTTCGTACTGTTCTCATTCATCCGGCTCATCAGGTAACTCCAGTCAGTGTCTTTATTGTGTTCTCCTGAGAAAGTCAGTCTTACAAACATTACATAAAACAATGTTGCATTAGCTATTACAGCATCTTCTAGCAAGCAGTTTTCACGGGAGAAGATTTTTAGCTATGAGCATATTAGATTAGCACAGTGGAAAATCACAGTTTAATTCTCTATTCAGACATTTTATTAAACACCTAAGAAATGCAGCTTGACATGAGGCCATGCAGCTGGGCCAAGACCTCCTCTAAGTTAAGGCTTTTAATTAATAAAGCTAATACATAATGCACAACCCTCAATAAAACATATTGCTACATTAATCAAACATAAACTCAGTATTTCATATTTATAAGCCATTGATAAGTACACTTCGTGAACACTGACCGCCACTATCTTGGTCACACTTTCAAATGCATGCATTATTTTTGTCTAAGTTAATAGATGAATATTCATTAGTGTTAGAAAGTGGTCTTCTGTTGGCAGTCAGGTTACCCACTGTCCAAGCAAGGACCCTCACTCTAGTCAGGTTAAGTCATACACAATCCAAATTATCCTGTGCCCATTCTCTGGTAGCTTGGCACTGAGCAGTCAGGACTAACTTAGAAGCCAATTTGTAATGTAGTTGTGCAATAAATCATGCAATACCACAGTATAACACCACAAACATACACCACACAGTGTTTTAAAAAATATATAATATTTATCTGGTTCAATGCAGGTAAAAATTATTAGGATGCAATAAGTATATGTTGAGATACGACTGTAAAAATGATATAAAGGGCCTCATTACAACCCTGGCGGTCAAAGACCGCCTGGGTTGTTTTGGCGTTTGTACCACCAACAGGCTGGTGGTACAATCTGCTGTATAATTACCGCGGCAGTAGTACCGCGGTTGCACCGCTGGGACCGCCGGTTTCCCACCAAGGTTTTCCCGGCTGTTTCCCGCCATGGTTGTCCCGGCAGTTTTAATCCACCAGGGTAGCGCTCCTTGCAGCGCTGCCCAGGGGATTATGACTCCCCTTCCCGCCAGCCTGTCCATGGCGGTAGAGACCGCCATGGCAAGGTTGGCAGGAAGGGGAGTTGCGGCGCCCCTGGGGGCCCCTGCACTGCCCATGCACTTGGCATGGGCAGTACAGGGGCCCCCAAGCAAAGCCCCACCCTGCTTTTCACTGTCTGCACAGCAGACAGTGAAAAGCGCGACGGGTGCAGCTGCACCCATCGCAGGGGCACTACACTGCCGGCTCCATTAGGAGCCAGCTCCAATGTTACGGCCGACATCCCTGCTGGGCCGGCGGGCAGAAACTCTGTTTCCGCCCACTGGCCCAGCGGGGATATTGTAATGAGGCCGGCGGGATTGCGGCCGCATAGGCAGCGGCTCTGCGTGCCAACCTTGGCCGGCGGCAGGTTGTAATGAGGGCCAAAGTGTCTTTAGTCTCTTAAAAGCAATAAATGTCTCTTGCAAGCACAAAGTACCTGGTTTGCGTTCAAAATCTCCGCAAAGAACTGCAGAGGAGGAGATGCGTGGAAAACAGGGAGGTGTGTGTCAATTTCTTGGGCCACATAGGGCGATGCGTTGTTTTTTTTTCACGCAGGGAAGGCTTTGCGTAAATTTTCGGCACTCGGTCGTGGATCCTCTTCGGGTTGCGGGGTTTTCAGACGCCCTCGGGACGATGCGTTGAAATCAGGTGCTGACAGGACAAAGTAACAGGGTCTGCATCGATCCAGTGGGCGTTGCATGGAAATTTCTACCACACGGCAGGCGCTGCATCGATTCCTCTCTGAAAGTTGGGCTGCATTGTTCCGGCTGGTTTGTGCTTCCAGTGGGCCATGCGTCGAATTTCCAGTCACTACACTGGTGCTGCGTAGATCTTCTCGTTGCAAAGTCGGGCTGCGTCATTCCGGTGAATTTTTCACCGCGATGCAGGCTGTGCGTTGCTTCTGGCAGGTTGTGTATCCATTTTCGCCACACAAGGAGTTCTTCTTGCATAGATGAAGTCTTTTTGGTCCTGAGACTTCAGGGAACAGGAGACAAGCTCTATCCAAGCCCTTGCTGAGCACTTCTCAGTACAGCCAGAGAGCAGCAAGGCAGTAGGACAACAGCAAGGCAGCAGTCCTTTGGGCAACCAGACAGTTCTTCTTGGCAGGTTCCAGGTTCTGGTTCAGGTTCTCTTCTCTAGGGAGTGTCTGTGACAAGAGTGTCTTGTCAAGAAGTGTCTGAGTTGGTAGGGTCAGAGACCCTGCTTTAATACCCAAATGTGCCTTTGATGTGGGGAAGACTTCAAACAGTGGCTTAGAAGTAGACAAGGTCCCCTTTCAGGCCCATCCTGTCTGCCAGGCTCCCAGTGGGGGGTGTGGCAGTCCTTTGTGTGAGGGCAGGCTACTGTCCTTTGACCTGTAAGTATGAAGCCCTCCACCATCCCAGCCCAGGAAGACCCATTCAATATGCAGATATGTGCAGGTGTGACTGAGCATCCTGTGTTCTGGGTTGTCTGAGTGAATGCTCAAGGGAGCTGTCAACTTAACCTAGCCAGACGTGGATTGGAAGGCACAGAAGGATTTAAGTGTAGAGAAATGTTCACTTTATAAAAGTAGCATTTCTAAAATAGTAATATAAAATTCAGCTTCACCATTAAGCAGGATTTTGTCTCACCATTCTGGCCATACTAAAAATGACCTGGCTAATCCTTTCAGATCAGGATCTACCATTCAAACAGTATATGAGGGTAGCCCTAATGCTATCCTATGAAAGGAACAGGCCTTACAGCAGTGTGAAATGAATTTAGGAGTTTTATACTGCCAGAACATATAGAACACATATGTTCATGTCCTGCCTTTTACCAACATAGCACCCTGCCCTATGGGCTACCAAGGGCCTACCTCAGGGGTGACTTATATGTAGAAAAAGTAGAGTTTAAGGCTTGGCAATTTACTTTTAAATGCCAAGTCGGAGTAGCAGTGAAACCGCACACCCAGGCCCTGCAATGGCAGGCCTGAGACATGGTTAGGGGGGGTACTTATGTGGGTGGCACAACCAGTGCTGCAGCCCACTAGTAGCATTTAATTTACAGGCCATGGGCACATGTAGTGCACTTGACTAGTGACTTACAAGTAAATTAAATAAGCCAATCGGGTATGAGCCAAAGTCACCATGTTTTAAGGAGAGAGAATATGCACTTTAGCACTGATTAGCAGTGGTAAAGTGTGCAGAGTCCTAAAGCCAGCAAAAATGAAGTCAGAAAAAGAGAAGGAGGAAGGCAAAAAGATTGAGGGTGACCCTCCAGAAAGGCTATTTAAAAAATTAGTAATTTCATTAATTTCATTAATGAGATCAGTGTTAACAAACCCGAAAGCAATCTGTAGGTAACAGACACATAGTAAGAGGCAAGTTGGATTTCATAAACTTCTCGAAGTTTTTTTTTTGTTTTACTTTGCTTTTTTCACAAAGTTGGTGAAGTTTTGAGATACAAGAGAGCCTCTGACAAGTCCCATCAAATTCAAGTCTTCAAAAAGATATCTCAAAATATGGTATGCAGAAGTAACCCTCTGAATACCAGTTTTTGTGGACAAATGTACCTGCAGGAAAAAAAGAAAAGAGGCGGATGTCACAACCTAATGAATTTGCAAAGTTTTTCATAATAACAGTGATTTCTCTTACTTCTACTTCACATCTCATTTAGCATAACTAATAATTTGTCCTTTGCCAATACTTAGTTGTCTAGCAATGCTCTGAATATCCAATCTCGAATATTGAGCCATGAAAATATTAAGGACAAAATATTGAATCCAAAATATCGAATGATAAGTAAGTGTAGATTTTCTCAACATAAAAGTACCTTGGTGATATATACAACTCATGGTACGTACATGTAGGGTTAGGAATAGTAAATCTATACATCTATTCTTCCCTGTATGCACTTCGTGCCACCAGAGACATAGCAAGACCACAGACACACACCACCATCACCTATACACCATCCATGCACCTTACATCACACACCCCAACATATCACCCCACCCACCCTCACCCACACCTCTGACACTACACCCATGGCACCACAAAGACACCACAGGTTCTCAGAGGAGGAGCTAAGGGTCATGGTGGAGGAAATCATCCGGGTAGAGCCACAGCTATTCAGATCATGGGTGCAGCAGATATTCATTGCTAGGAAGATGGAGCTATGGCGGAGAATCGTGGACAGGGTCAACACCATGGGAAAGCACCCCAGAACAAGGGACTACATCAGGAAGAGGTGGAACAACTGACAGGGGAAGGTTCGCTCCACAGCAGCAAGACACCAAATAGCTGTACAGAGGACTGGCGGTGGACCCCCACCTCCTCCCCCACAACTAACAACATAGGAGGAGCACGTCTTGGCAATCATGCATCCTTAGGGCCTGGCAGGAGTAGGAGGAGGACTGGACTCTGGTAAGTCAACTCTATACTACTATCACCCCCCCACCTGTATACCATCACAAACCCCTTCCCTTACCCTCATTCCCATCACTCAACCACCTCACACACACCCCACCATCACAACCCACCCCTCCCAATACCAAGCCTGCACAGACCCCCTTCACAGACCTGCATGGACACCCATTACTAAAGCATGCACACTAGAGTGAATCACCTAGCCCACCAAATAACTACTCACACAAGGCAAATCTGCCAGGGCAATAACAACCATAGAGGGCAACACACTCATGCACAAGATGTCCCACACAGAAACAATAACACTGCACTTACATCACCACAGGTCCCCCACCCAACGTCACCGGAGAGGAGGTGCCAGCAACATCCAGTCCCCTCCCAGAGGAGGCCCACAGTGATGACAGCAGCTCTGGACCCCTGGATCTAGATGACCAACCTGGCCCATCAGGTACCTCCGGACAGTCGGTTACCCAGGCACAGTCCCATACCACCACAGAACCTCCCCTCTCAGGAAACACCAGCACAGTACCCACCCAGTGGGCCCATACCTCTGTCCCCAGGACATGTCACTCAGCAGTGTGTCCACCACTACAGGGACCCCAGTGCACACCACAAACACAGGGTGATCAGGGACCTGGGGTCAGTGGGCACACGGTTCAGGGGACAGAGGCACAGGACAACAGGGAAGCTGGGGAGGAATGCTGTGTGACAGGAGGAGGACAGGCACAGGGAGCGGACTCTCCAGGAGGCACTTACCAATATCCTGGGAGCATACCACCATTCCCAGGAGACAATGGGCCAGATACTGGACAAGTTGCAGGAGATCCAGCGGCTGCAGGAGGGACAGTACCTGGGGATCAGGGAGGATGTGCAGGACATCAACACCACCCTTTTCACCATTGCAGGGGTGCTGGCAGACTTGGCCAACACCATGAGGGAGGCAGTGGCACACCACCATGCCCCTGACATTAGCCAAACGGATGAACAGCCTTCCACCTCCGCTACAGCTAGTGGACAGGAGGCCCTGCCACAGGACCAACAGGCCACAAGCACCCCACCCTCTACAGAAGGAGAACCACCCCGCAAACGGTGCCTGCGATCCAGGCAGAAGTCAGAGACTTTTGCCAAGACCCCCGTCAGGAAATAAGACTCTCCTGATTGTCACCCTTGTGTCCCACTCTGTCACCATGTGCACCGTAAACTTCCATTGCTCCACTTCATATGCCCCCTTGGACAATGCACCTGTGATCTACATAGACTGGACTCTATCCTGGACGTTCCTCCACCATCACCCCAGCCCATTGCATATCCCACTCTACTTATTAGCACTTTAATGAACACTATTTGAATAAATACAAGTATGGAGTCTGTCAAATGATTTAACTATGTATTTGTTTAACAAGCTTTAAATACTGCAATACAACCGTACAGTAATGTATACATAGGAATGACCTGTAGTTGGCTGCAGTCAACACACCAGGAGGGATAGTGGGGCACAAATATCTGAAAATAGAGATGCCAAAGCGTGCAGTAAGTGGCCATCGAAGTGGTAAAATCCGCCTGCCAGTTACAATGTCAAACACAAAAGTGTCAATGTAAAGTGAATTTACAGTGTCTTACCTGTGTGTCATTGGAAGTATTATCGTATTATTGCACTTCTGTTGTCCTCATCCTCTGCCTCCTCATCTTCACTGTCCACAGGATCCACTGCTGCCACACGCCCATCTCCAACCTCATCTTCCTGCAGAAAAGGCACCTGGCGACGTAAGGCAAGGTTGTGCAACATACAGCATGCCTCGATGATCTGGCACACCTTCTTGGGTGAGTAGTACAGGGATCCACCTGTTAGATGGAGACAATGAAACCTGGCCTTCAGGAGGCCAAATGTCCTTTCTATGATTCTTCTTGTTTGCCCATGTGTCTCATTGTAACATTCCTCTGCCCTTGTCCTGGGATTCCTCACAGGGGGTCAGTAGTCATGAGAGGTTGGGGTAACCAGAGTCACCTGCAAATATTGAGGGACAACTGTTAGCCACACACTAACCCTTAGGGCTCACACCATACCCATACACCAACACCTACTGGGTGGGAACCAGGGCTCACCTATTAGCCACACCCGGTGCCTCTGGAGTTGAGCCATCACATATGGGATGCTGCTATTACTCAGGATAAAGGCATCATGCACAGACCCAGGATACTTTGCATCGACATGGGAGATGTACTGGTCCGCCAGGTACACTATCTGCACATTCATGGAGTGAAAACTCTTTCAATTTCACCTGTTCATTTCTCGGGGGGAGGGCAAATGCAATATGTGTACTATCAATAGCCCCAATAATGTTGGGGATATGTCCCATTGCATAGAAATCAGCTTTCAGTGTGGCCAAATCCTCCACCTGGGGGAAAACGATGTAGCTGCACATGTATTTAATCAGGGCAGACAACACTCTGGTCAGCACTATTGAGAACATTGTCTGGAACATTCCTGCTGCCAAGCCCACTGTCACTTGGGAGGAGCCAATTGTTAGGAAATGGAGCATAGATAGGACTTGCACAAGAGGGGGAGGTTCCAATTGCGCACACAGCTCTGTGATTGTGGCCCTGTCCAGTCTTTAGGTGAGGATAGTGAACCTGTCCTCCATTGTTGCCAAATTCACCAGGGGCCTGTACACAGGGGGATGTCTCCATCTCCTTTTCATCCGCAGCGGTTGCATTCTGGGGGGCAAACGGTGACAGCTGGTAAGTATCCCAAATTTCCAAACACTACACTGCATTGCATATTGTGACTGTAACAGGATATTGAGGGATAGGCCCAAATGGTGCCTATGTGTACTGTGATACAGTTAGGTGCCATGGCCTGCCCCCCGCGTATAGAGGGAAATGTGGAAATGAGGTAATTCTGCTGATGTTGTGCGCCGTTGAGGGAGGCTGTCGAGAACAGCCGTGTAACTCCTCATTGGATACCATTGAGCCCTATGGGTTATAGTGGCCAATGGTGATGTATGCCGGCGGTGACGGTATGCACTGCTGTGGATGTGACCGCCATTTTCTATCTGTTCACTCACTTGCTACCTGACCTTCAACAGCAGAGGACCTACACTACAAGTGCTGCTGTGACCTGTGTCTGGAACCGACCATGGCTCGAGTCACTGGGGAAAGGGCTGCTGCCTTCACCACTGCAGAGTTGGTGAGACTGGTGGATGGGGTCCTACCCCAGTTCCGAATGCTGTATGGGCCACCAGACCAACAGGTGAGTACACTGTGAGCACGATACATGGGAAATGAATGCATTGAGTGCTCTGTGTGAGGACCTAGTGTGGGGGGTTGGTGAAAGGACCCTAGGCAGCGTGCTGCATGTATGGTGGGCAATGTCAGTGCATAAGGGGAAGTGAGGGCTAGGGTGGACCATGAGTGTACGAGGCAGGACGGTCTGACTGATACCTTTTCCTATGTGTATTTCTCTGCACATCAGAGCCCATCAAAAAAAGGGTATATGGGGTGCCATCGCCAAGGACGTATGGACCCTGGGAGTCTAGGGCAGATGGAGCACCCACTGTTGCAAACGGTGGGAGGACCTGAGACGCTGGGCATGGAAGACGGCGGAGGACCAGCTAGGGGATGGCCTCCCAAAGAGGAAGGGGTTCCCGTCGAACCCTGAGCCCCCCTGATGCCCTGCATACTGGCAGTTGCCTATCCGGAGCTGGATGGGCGCTTGGGGGCATCACAGCAGCCACAGGGTGTTGAGTACAGAGCCGCCATATATACTACTTGGCCTCTGGTTGGGGGATATAGGCCTGTGGGTGCCCCTAGGCCATGCCGGACATTGCAAGGTAGGTCCCATGTTGAGCAGGGTCTGATGTAAATCTCTTCCAACCAAGCTAGTAGGCATCCACTACTGGGTAGGGGTCTGTGGGTCTCAGGTATGCTGCAATGGGCGTTATGCTAGTCCCCATGGCTGGGGACTACCATTGTGACTATTAGTGCATTGCCTAGTGAGTAGGGCTGTTCCCTGTGTCTGTGTGTCTTGTGTACGTCAATGGTGGTGCTGTTGCAGCCATTGAACAAGGGTATCCTTTGCCTCTCCCCCCTTTTGTTTTGTCACCCTCTCCTTCTGTGCATTAGCATCATCTGGCAGAGGAGCAGAGGCACCGGCGATGGGGAGACCTGTATCCCACAGGGCCCAGGAGGCCGAATCTACTGACGGTGAGGGCACCAGTGGGATGGAGGGTGAGGGGAGCACCATGTCAGAGAATGGAGGAGACAGTTCTGACAGTGATGCATCCTCTGATGGAAGCTCCCTGGTGGTGGCGGACATCTCTGTGCCCACCCCAACTACAGGTACAGCCGCCACCCCCGTACAAGCACCACCCTCCCAGCAGCCCCTCAGCATGTTTCCCGTGCCCGCTCACCCAGGAGGGATGGCATCTCCTTTGCCCTAGGCACCTCAGGCCCTGCCCCAGTTAGCCCTGCTGCCCTGAGTGAGGAGGCTATTGACCTCCTGCGATCCATCTCTGTTGGGCAGTCAACCATTGTGAATGCCATGCAGGGGCTGGCAGCCCATTTGCAACAAACAAATGCATTCCTGGAGGGCATTCACTCTGTCATGGCGGCCCAACAGAGATCAATCTGGGCTCTGGCCCCCTCCCTAGTGGCAGCCATTGCCCCTGTTTCTAGCCTCCTCCATCCAACATCCTCTACCCAATCCCATTCCCCTCAACCCCAAACTATCCCAAGCACACAGGCAGACCAGCTTGCACCCAGGGCAACACACAGGAGTGGTTCAGGCAAACACGAGCACCACACATCATCCCTCAGGCACTCACACAAACACCATCCAGATGCAGACATACCAATATCCACTGCCTCCACTGTGCCACCCTCCTCCTCCTCCTCCACCTGCCTTCCAGTAGTATCTACACTCATACCTACATGCACTACATCCTCATGCACTACCACCATCACCATCACGCCTATCATTACACGCCCCTCACTGGCAGTCACCACCTCCACATCCATGCACAAGTCCCCTGTGTCCTCTCCCACTGTCTGTGGCCCCTCCTCCCAAAGTACACAAACACAAGCACTCAGACACCCAACAGCCATCCACCTCACAACAGCATCCAGACCATGCACCTGCATCCAAAATCAGCAGACAGACACCTCCTACAAACACTCCCTCTTCCTCTACTCCAAAACCTTCACCCTCTTCCTGCTCCAGTGTCCCTAAGAAGCTTTTCCTCTCCACCGTTGACCTCTTCCCTACCACTCCCCTCCCCCGTCCTTCATGCCGGGCCAGGGTGGTCAGAACCCAGACGAGCACCTCAGCCACCCAGTCCACGGCCACAATAGTGTTGGCAGCTACTGCAGGTGGGAGAGGATCCCAGGCACCAGGTAGCAACACTGAAAGGGTGCCTGCACTAGTTGCATCCAGGGAGGGCAAGGAGGAACCACCAGCTGCGATAGGTAAGGGTAAGGAGGCACCACCGGCAGTGACAGGGAAGGGCAAGGAGGCACTACCAGCTGAAAAATGGAAGGGCAAGGAGGCACCACCAGCTGCAGGTGGGAATGGCAAGCGGCAATCCCTGGCTGCTGACAGGAAGGGCAAAGGGCCTGCACCAGCAGAAAGGAAGGACAGGAGGCCTGTTGCTGGGACTCATTCAGCTGTCCAAGGCTGCAGGGGATGAGCTGGAGCCTCCCCCTACAACTGCCAGCACTGCCACTAGCACCACAGCCAGAACAGCCACCAGCACCGCCATCAGCACCATGCCAGCAGCAGCAGCCCCAGTGGGAAGCCGTCCGAGACTGCAGGGGATGGGCTGGTGCCTCCCCCACCACCGCTAGCACCGCCACTAGCCCCGCCACTGCCACCACTATGCAGCCGTCACCCCCGGCGGACAGTGTGTAGTCCTGCCTACATGGGCTGTTGTGCGTCCTGGCCCCTGCAAATCCTGTGGGTCTGACACCCAGGTGAGAGACTGTGACCTTGCACTCCCCAAGATCTACAGAACAGAGCACAATGCCCCCTCCAGAACATGTGGATAAGCCATCCACTCACCCCATCCTTCCCAGGATGAAGCACACTGGGCACAATGCCCTCTCCAGAACCAGTGGAAGAAGCCATCCACTCATCCCACCCTTCCCAGGATGAAGCACATTGGGCACAATGCCCCCTCCAGAACCAGTGGAAGATGCCATCCACTCACCCCATCCTTCCCAGGGTGAAGCACATTGGGCACACGGCCCCCTCCAGAACCAGTGGAGAAGCCATCCACTAGAGAGACTGTGGCCTTGCACTCCCCAGGACCAAGCACTGGGCAAATCACCCACTTGAGAGACTGTGGCCTTGCACTCCCCAGGACCAAGCAGTGGGCCAACCACCACTTGAAAGACTGTGGCTTTCCATTTCCCATGACCAAGCACAGGGCATGTAGCTCCCTCCAGGACCATTGGTGTTGTACCATCTTCTGGCTGAGGTGCCCCCCATTCCCTGTCCCCTGAAGTGCCTATCTATTTCTGACCTGATGCCCCTGCAGTGTTTTCTCTGTGTTGTTGCAGGAGTGAGGTGGGGCCTCAGACTATGTGTTGTGGCCCTGTGGCCCACGGACAAAGAGGACTGGCCAGTGTCCCTACATTTGTAAATATGGATACATGTTTGGATTTTGATGCACTTATTCATGTTATTTTATTGTATTACACTCACTTTCTTCAAATCATTTTGTCCTTGCATTATTCCTGAGGAGTAGCGGGTGAATATATAATGTTTGTGCATCTGGTTGTGTGTATGGTGTTGGGGGTGGGGGTGTTGTGTGTTGCATTTGTGTCACTCTCTTCTTCCTCCCCCCTCCATTGTGGGCTAGGTGGCAGTACTCACTGTGGTCATCTTCGCCGTTGTTGATGTTCATAATACAGAAAATGGTAGATGAACATCGGAAATATGTGCAGCTCAGGCTCCATGGCATCATGGTTGTGCCCTGGGTCTCCACAAGTGAGTCCTTTGACCTCTGAGATCTGTTTCTGCCATGCTTTTGATGTCGTTGGTACCGCCCCAGAAAAAGTGGCTTATTGACCTGTCGTAATAGTGTGGGCGGTACATTGTCTTCCGCCTGGCTGTTGGCGGTTATCACTGTGGTGCTTATTGATACCGCTGTTGTGGTCGGTGTGTTAAAGTGGCTGTCTGTCTGAGCGGTTTCCGCCGTGGTCATGATTCCATTTTGGTTACCACCGGCCTGTTGGCGGTATTACCGCCACTTTATCTCCGACCGCCAGGGTTGTAATGAGGGCTTTAATATCATACAAATCTAGAGAAGTCTCTAAACAAAAATGTGACAGTTAAGGGAGGTTATGAGCACAGAAGGTGAGTATCTATCTATCTATCTATCTATCTATCTATCTATCTATCTATCTATCTATCTATCTATCTATCTATCTATCTATCTATCTATCTATCTATCTATCTATCTATCTATCTACTTATCCATCTATCAATCTATCTATTTATCTATCTATCCAGCTATCTATCTAGCTATCAATCTGTCTCTGAAAAAAAGTGATTTAAAATGGCATTATAATTAAGTGCTTAAATAGGTTAGATATAACTTTTTATAAAGCAAAAGAGCAATAAATGTTGACAGTTTACAGTTGTAGGAAAGTACCATCTTGCCTGGCAAGTTACCCCCATTTTTACTGTATGTATGTTTGTTTTTGCCTATGTGTCACTGGAATCCTGCTAGCCAGGACCCCAGTGCTCTTAACGTATGCCCTGTATGTGCTCCCTGTGTGGTGCCTAACTGTATCACTGAGGCTCTGCTAACCATAACCTCAGTGTTTATGCTCTCTCTGCTTTTAAAATTGTCACTGCAGGCTAGTGATTAATTTTACCAATTATGATTGGCACACTGGAATACCCTTATAATTCCCTAGTATATGGAACCTAGGTACTCAGGGTATTGGGGTTCCAGGAGATCCCTATGGGCTGCAGCATTTCTTTTGCCACCCATAAGGAGCTCAGACAATTCTTACACAGGACTGCCACTGCAGCCTGAGTGAAATAACGTCCACGTTATTTCACAGCCATTTTACACTGCACTTAAGTAACTTATAAGTCACCAATATGTCTAACCCTCACTTAGTGAAGGTTAGGGACAAAGTTACTTTGTGTGTGGGCACCCTGGCACTAGCCAAGGTGCCCCCACATTGTTCAGGGCAATTTCCCCGGACTTGGTGAGTTGGGGAACACCATTACACGAGTGCACTACATATAGGTCAATACCTATATGTAGCATCACCATGGTAACTCCGAACATGGCCATGTAACATGTCTAGGATCATGGAATTGTCACCCCAATGCCATTCTGGTATTGGGGTGACAATTCCATGCATCCCCGGGTCTCCAGCATAGAGCCTGGGTACTGTCAAACTAACTTTCCGGGGTCTCCTCTGCAGCTACTGCTGCTGCCAACCCCTCAGACAGGTTTCTGCCCCCCTGGAGCCTGGGCAGCCTGGTCCCAGGAAGGCAGAACAAAGGATTTCCTCTGAAAGAGGGCGTAACACCCTCTCCCTTTGGAAATAGGTGTGAAGGGCCTGGGAGGTCTAGCCTCTCCTGGCCTCTGAGAATGCTTTGAAGGGCACAGATGGTGCCCTCCTTGCATAAGCCAGTCTACACCGGTTCAGGGATCCCCCCAGCCCTGCTCTGGCACGAGATTGGACAAAGGAAAGGGGAGTGACCACCTCCCCTGACCAGCACCTCCCAGGGGAGGTGCCCAGAGCTCCTCCAATGTGTCCCAGACCTCTGCATCTTGGATGCAGAGGTGTGAGGGCACAATGGACAGCTCTGAGTGGCCAGTGCCAGCAGGTGATGTCAGAGACCCCTCCTGATAGGTGCTTACCTTTCTCTGTAGCCAATCTTCCTCTTTGGGATATTTAGGGTCTCTCCCCTGTGGGTATCTCACCAGATAACGAATGCAATACCTCATTAGAGTTCCTCTGCACTTCCCTCTTTGACTTCTGCCAAGGATCAACCGTTGACTGCTCCAGGACGCCTGCATAACCTCATTAAAGTAGCAAGAAGACTACCAGCAACACTGTAGCGCCTCATCCTGCCAGCTTTCTCAACTGTTTCCTGGTGGTGCGTGCTCTGAGGGCTGTCTGCCTTCACCCTGCACTGGAAGCCATGAAGAACTCTCCCGTGGGTCGAGGGAATCTTCCCCCTGCCAATGCAGGCACCAAACTTCTGCATCACCGGTACTCTGGGTCCCCTCTCATCCTGACGAGCATGGTCACTGGAACACAGGAGCTGGGTCCAAGTGTCCCCGACAGTCCAGTGGCCCTTCTGTCCAAATTTGGTGGTGGTAAGTCCTTGCTTCAGACAGTAATCCTGTGTACTGCAGCTGCTCGGGCTTCTGTGCACCTTTGCAAGACTTCCTGTGTGCACAGCCTAGCCCAGGGTCCCAGCACTCTGTCCTGCATTGCCCAACTTGATGAGTTGGATCCCGACATCGTGGGACCCTCTTTTGTTGTTCTGAGTTGACTGTCATCCTCAGATCTTCTAAGTGCCTGTTCAGGTGCTTCTGCAGGTGCTGCCTGCTTTTGCGTGGACTCTCTGTGTTGCTGAGCACCCCATCTCCTCCTCCAAGGGGCAACCTCCTGGTCCTTCCTGGGCCCTAGTAGCACCCAAAATCCGCAACCGTGACTCTTGCAGCTAGCAAGGCTTTTTTGTGGTCTTTCTGCGTGGAAACAACACTGTTTCCTCCAGCATGCTGCGGGACATCTTCTGACCAAAGGAGAAGTTCCCAGCACCTTCCGTTGTTGCAGAAGCTTTGGCTTCTTCCAACCGGAGGCAGCCCTTTTGCACCTTCATCCGGGGTTTAGTAGGCTCCTGCCCCCCCTGGACACTTGCGTGACTCGTGGACTTGGTCCGCTTCCTTTACAGGTCCTCAGATCCAGGAATCCGTCTTCAGTGCTTTGCAGTCAGTTGTTGTCCTTGCAGAATCCCCTATCTCGACTTTACTGTCTTTCTGGGGTAGTAGGGTAACTTTACTCCTACTTTTCAGGGTCTTGGAGTGAGGCATCTTGGACATCCTTAGTGTTTTCTTACACTCCCAGCGACCCTCTACACACTACACTAGGCCTGGGGTCCATTCGTGGTTCGCATTCCACTTTTGGAGTATATGGTTTGTGTTGCCCCTAGGCTTATTTCTCCCTATTGCATTGTATTGTGTTCTACATTGTTTGCACTACTTTTCTAACTGTTACTTACCTGATTTTGGTTTGTGTGTGTATATTTTGTGTATATTACTTACCTCCTAAGGGAGTATATCCTCTGAGATACTTTTGGAATATTGTCACTAAAATAAAGTACCTTTATTTTTAGTAACTCTGAGTATTGTGTTTTCTTATGATATAGTGCTAAGTGATATAAGTAGTATAGTAGGAGCTTGCATGTCTCCAAGTTCAGCCTAAGCTGCTCTGCTATAGCTACCTCTATCAGCCTAAGCTGCTAGAACACCTCTAATCTACTAATAAGGGGTAACTGGACCTGGCACAAGGTGTAAGTTCCACAAAGTACCCACTATATGCCAGGTCAGCCTCCAACATTGGTGGTGCAACGGTGGGATAAGTACTTGTAAATGCTTTACCACTTTGTCATTGGTGCTTTTCATGAGAAAAACATATACCAAATACTTCAAGATATACACATTGAACTAAACAGTTTAACTTTCCTTTTCTAAAACTTTCTTAATAGTTTCTAAAAAGTTTCAGAAAACTTTCTAAAGTTTTCAAAAAGTTAGAAAAAGTTTTTTTCTCTGTGCTTTCAAAAGTCCAAAACTTTTTCTCTCTCTGTCCTAAACCTTTTCTATCATGTCTGCAGTAGAACTTACTCCCACAGTTGTTAAAGCAACATATGAGAGTTTGAACTTTAAAAGTTTGAGGTGTCTCTGCATAGAAAGAGGTTTAAGCATTGGCAAGAATACTACCAAAGACTTTCTCTTTAGCCTTCTCCTAGAAAATGACCAGAACCAGTCTGGCCCATCCCAGAAACAGGAGGTAGAAGAGGGGGGTGGAACAGGAGGTAGAAGAGGGGTGTACCCAGCCAGACTCAGAGGAGTCCCCTGAGGATGCTGGGGAGGGATCTTCCAAAAACCTGCCAGCTAGCAGGCCACCCAGTGACACTGGTAGTCGGAGGGGGTTGCGCATTATTATGCCACCTTTCACTCCTAAAGGCCAGGTTTCTAGGGTCCAGCCAGTTAGGGACAGATCTCTCTCTGCCAATTCCCATATTTCCTCTGTGTCTCACAATTCCCAAGCCTCCCACCCTGAGGATAACATAATGGAAAGGGAACTCAGAAAGTTGAGGTTGGAAAAGGAAGGCTGAAGCTTAAACAGCAGCAGCTGGCCTCAGACAGGGAATCTCTGGATGTAGAGAGGGAAAGGCAGAGATTGGGGTTAGTTCCCCATGGTGGCAGCAGCAGTGTTTTGGATAGCAATCCTGTTAGAGAGCAAGATTCCAGAAACCTGCATAAGATAGTCCCCCCTTACAAGGAGGGGGATGGCATTAACAAGTGGTTTGCTGCACTTGAGAGGGCCTGTATGGTACAGTTGGTCCCTCAAAGGCAGTGGGCTGCTATCTGGTGGCTATCTTTCACTTGTAAGGGTAGGGATAGGCTCCTTACTGTCAGAGAAAGTTATGCTAATAACCACAAAGTTTTGAAGGATGCACTCTTGGATGGATTTGCCTTAACCACTGAACAATACAGGATTAAGTTCAGAGACACCAGAAAAGAGTATCTCTCAAGACTGGACAGACTTTGTAGACTGTTCAGTGAAGGCCTTGGAGGGTTGGTTACATGGCAGTAAGGTGACTGACTATGAAAGCCTGTATAATCTGATCCTGAGAGAGCATATTTAGAACAATTATGTGTCTGTTTTGTTGCACTAGTACTTGCTAGACTCATATCTGACCTCTCCCCAAGAATTGGGAAAGAAGGCAGACAAATAGGTCAGAACAAGAGTGAACAGAAAAGTTCATAGAGGGGTGACAAGGATGGCAAGAAGAAGGATGGTAAGTCTTCTGACAAGGGTAGGGACAAAGATAAAAAACATTCTGATTCTTCATCAGGCCCATACAAATCCTCTGGGGGTGGTGGGTCCAAATCCTCTTATAACAATCAGAAAAAGCCTTGGTGTTATTTATGTAAAGTAAAAGGCCATTGGGCAAGTGATTCCACTTTTCCAAAGAAAAACACCAAACCTCCCACCACCACAACCCCAACTGCAACCTCTAGTGCCCCCAGTAATAGCAGTGGTGGTGGGAAATCTACTACAAATAGCCAATCCAATGGTGTAGCTGGGCTCACTATTGAGAGTGTAGTTGGGGTTGGTCTTGTTAGGGAGACCACAAACACTGTTTTAGTCTCTGATGGTGGCATTGACTTTGCCACCTTGGTTGCTTGTCCCCTTAATATGGGTAAGTACAAGCAACTACCCCTAATCAACAGTGTTGAGGTTGAAGCATAAAGGGACACAGGAGCCAGGGTAACTATGGTTATAGAGAAACTGGTCCACCCTGATCAGCACCTACTTGGTCAACAGTACCAAGTGACTGATGCTCACAATAACACACTTAGCCACCCCATGGCTGTTGTGAATCTCAACTGGGGGAGGTTACTGGTCCAAAGAAAGTTGTGGCAGCCACTGAATTACCTGTAGATTGCTAACTAGGCAATGATTTGGAGACATCAGCTTGGGCCGAAGTGGAGTTGGAGGCTCATGCAGCAATGCTGGGCCTTCCTGGGCAAATTTTTTCTTTAACCAGGGCTCAGGCCAAAAAGCAAAAAGGACAGGAAAACTTGGATCCTGGAACAATGGACCAAGTGCTCCCAAAAGCTAGGGGTAGAAAGGGTAAGTCCCTGCCCTCTATCCCTCCCTCACCAGAAGATTCTCCTTTTGAGGAAGAGGAATCCTCTCCTTGTGCAGAACCTACACCAGATGAGCTGGCAGCAGACACTGCTGAGCTTTTCTGTGCAGGGGGGCCTGCTAGGGAAGAGCTGAGTGTGGCACAGCAAACCTGTCCAACATTAGAGGGTTTGAGACAGCAAGCTGTCAAACAGCAGAATGGGGATCTCAGTGATAGCCCTAAGGTGTATTGGGAAGACAACCTCCTGTATACTGAATCCTGGGACCCTAAACCTGGAGCTGCCAGGAGATTGGTCATCCCTTTGCAACAGAGAGAGTTTCTTCTTACCTTGGCACATGACATTCCCTTGGCTGGGCATTTGGGCCAAAATAAAACTTGGGGCAGGCTTGTTCCACTGTTTCACTGGCCTCATATGTCAGAGGACACAAAAGAGATTTGTCGCTCTTGAGGGACCTGCCAAGCCAGTGGCAAGGCTGGTGGCACTCTAAAGGCCCCCATAATTCCACTTCCTGTGGTTGGGGTGCCCTTTGAAAGGGTAGGGGTTGACATAGTTGGCCCACTTGACCCTCCAACAGCTTCAGGCAATAGGTTTATCCTGGTGGTAGTGGACCATGCCACTAGGTACCCTGAAGCCATCCCCTTAAGGACCACTACAGCTCCTGCAGTGGCAAAGGCCCTCCTGGGAATCTTTTCCAGAGTGGGCTTCCCTAAGGAAGTGGTGTCAGACAGAGGTAGTAACTTCTTGTCTGCACACCTCAAGGCAATGTGGAAGGAGTGTGGTGTAACTTATAAGTTTACTACTCCTTATCATCCACAAACAAATGGTATGGTTAAGAGGTTTAATAAAACACTCAAAGATATGATAATGGGACTCCCTGAAAAACTCGGTAGGAGATGGGGTGTCCTGTTACCTTGCCTCTTTTTTGCTTACAGGGAGTTACCACAAAAAGGAGTGGGCGCTTTAGCCCCTTTGAACTCCTCTTTGGGCACCCTGTGAGAGGCCCCCTTGCTCTTATTAAGGAGGGTTGGGAACAACCTTTAAAAGCTCCTAAACAGGACATTGTGGATTATGTACTTGGCATAAGATCAAGAATGGTTGAGTATATGAAAAAGGCCAGTAAAAACCTCCAGGCCAATCAGGAGCTACAAAAGCAATGGAATGACCAGAAGGCTGTCCTGACACAGTACCACCCAGGACATAAGGTGTGGGTATTGGAGCCTGTGGCCCCAAGAGCACTCCAGGACAAATGGAGTGGACCCCCCATCATTGTTGAAAAAAAAGGGTGAGGTTACCTATTTGGTAGACCTTGGCACTGCCAGGTGTCCCCTTACGGTGCTCCATGTCAACCGCCTGAAACCCTACTATGGCAGGGCTGATCTCACCCTGCTCATGGCAACTGATGAGGGACAGGAAGAAGAGAGTGACACTCTCCCTGATCTCTTCTCCACCACTGAAGCTGATGGCTTAGTGGAGGGAGTAGTGCTTGCAGATTGTCTTACTGCTGAGCCGAAAGATAACTGTATACATCTTTTAAGTCAGTTTTCTGAACTCTTTTCACTAATACCAGGTACTACTACTTAGTGTGAGCATACAATCGACACTGGAGACAGTTTACCTGTCAAAAGTAAGATTTATAGGCAGCCTGACCTTGTCAGGGACTGCATTAAATAAGAGGTTTAGAAAATGTTAGACTTAGGAGTGATTGAACCTTCAGAAAGCCCATGGGCTAGCCCAGTGGTGCCTTGTCCTTAAACCTCACAGTAAGGATGGTAAAAGAGAGATGAGATTTTGTGTTGACTAAAGAGGGCTCAACCAAGTAACTAAGACAGATGCTCACCCTATACCCAGGGCAGATGAGCTTATAGATACACTGGCTTCTGACAAGTATCTAAGCACTTTTGATCTAACTGCAGGGTATTGGCAGATTAGGTTATCAGAAGATGCAAAACCAAAGACTGCATTTTCAACCATTGGAGGGCACTATCAATTTACTGTAATGCCCTTTGGTCTGAAAAATGCACCTGCCACTTTTCAAAGATTGGTGAACACAGTCCTGCAAGGATTGGAAGCTTTTAGTGCAGCATATCTAGATGATATAGCTGTCTTTAGCTCCACCTGGGATGATCACCTGTCCACCTGTGGAATGTTTTGGAGGCCCTGCAAAATAAAGGCCCCACTATCAAGGCTTCAAAGTGCCATATAGGGCAGGGGAAAGTGGTTTATCTGGGCCACCTGTTAGGTGGAGAACAGATTGCACCACTGCAGGGGAAGATCCAGACAATTATGGAATGGGCCTCCCTACACCTCAAACCCAGGTGAGAGCCGTTTTAGGCCTCACAGGGTACTGCATGAGGTTTATTAAGAATTATGGCTCCATTGCAGCTCCTCTTAATGACCTCACTAGTAAGAAGATGCCTAAAAAGTTATTGTGGACAGCTAGCTGTCAAAAAGCTTTTGATGAGCTCAAACAGGCCATGTGCTCTGCACCTGTCCTAAAAAGCCCCTGCTACTCCAAAAAGTTCATAGTCCAGACTGATGCTTCTGAATTGGGGGTTGGGGCAGTCCTATCGTAGCTTGATACTGAGGGCCAGGACAACCTGTTGCTTTTATCAGCAGGAGGTTGACCCCTAGAGACCCCTAGAGAAAAGCGTTGGTCAGCCCACGTTTGCTGTGGTCTGGGCACTGAAAAAGGTGAGGCCATACCTGTTTGGTACTCCCTTTATTGTTCAGACAGACCACAAACCTCTACTTTGGCTAAAACAAATGAAAGGTAAAAACCCTAAATTGTTGAGGTGGTCCATATCCCTACAGGGAATGGACTATACAGTGGAATATAGACCTGGGAGTACCCACTCCAATGCAGATGGACTCTCCAGATATTTCCACTTAGACAATGAAGAATCATCTGGGCAAAGTTAGCCTTTTTCTCCCTCATTTGGGGGGGGGGGTTGTGTAGGAAAGTACCATCTTGCCTGGCATGTTACCCCCATTTTTACTGTATGTATGTTTGCTTTTTCCCATTTGTCACTGTAATCCTGCTGGCCAGGACCCCAATGCTCATAAAGTATGCCCTGTATGTGCTCCATGTGTGGTGCTCAACTGTATCACTGAAGCTCTGATAACCAGAACCTCTGTGTTTATGCTCTCTCTGTTTTTAAAATTGTCACTGCAGGCTAGTGACTAATTTTACCAATTCTGATTGGCACACTGGAACACCCTTATAATTCCCTAGTATATGGCACCTAGGTACCCAGGGTATTGAGGTTCCAGGAGATCCCTATGGGCTGCAGCATTTCTTTTGCCACAATTCCATGCATCCAGTCTCCAGCATAGAGCCCGGGTACTGCCAAACTAACTTTCTAGGGTCTCCTCTGCAGCTACTGCTGCTGCCAACCCCTCAGACAGGTTTCTGTCCCCCTGGGGCCTGGGCAGCCTGGTCCCAGGAAGGCAGAACAAAGGATTTCCTCTGAGAGAGGGTGTTACACCCTCTCCCTTTGGGAATAGGTGTGAAGGGCCTGGGAGGAGTAGCCTCTCCTAGCCTCTGGAAATGCTTTGAAGGGCACAAATGGTGCCCTCCTTGCATAAGCCAGTCTACACAGGTTCAGGGATCCCCCCCAGCCCTGCTCTGGCACGAAACTGGACAAAGGAAAGGAGAGTGACCACTCCCCTGACCAGCACCTCCGAGGGGAGGTGCCCAGAGCTCCTCCAGTGTGTCCCAGACCCCTGCCATCTTGGATGCATAGGTGTGAGGGTACAATGGACAGCTATGAGTGGCCAGTGCCAGCAGGTCATGTCAGAGACCCCTCCTGATAGGTGCTTACCTTTCTCTGTAGCCAATCCTCCTCTGTGGGCTATTTAGGGTCTCTCCTGTGGGTATCTCACCAGATAACAAATGCAAGCGCTCACCAGAGTTCCTCTGCACTTCCCTCTTTGAGGATCGACCGCTGACTGATCCAGGACGCCTGCATAACCGCAACAAAGTAGCAAGAAGACTACCAGCAACATTGTAGCGCCTCATCCTGCCGGCTTTCTCGACTGTTTCCTGGTGGTGCATGCTCTGCGGGCTGTCTGCCTTCACCCTGCACTTGAAGCCAAGAAGAAATCTCCTGTGGGTCGACGGAATCTTCCCCTGCCAATGCAGGCACCAAATTTCTGCATCACCTGTCATCTGGGTCCCCTCTCATCCTGACGAGCGTGGTCCCTGGAACACAGGAGCTAGGTCCAAGTGTCCTCGACAGTCTAGTGGCCCTTCTGACCAAATTTGGTGGCAATAAGTCCTTCCCTCCCCACGCCAGACAGTAATCCTGTGTACTGCGTGAACTGCAGCTGCTCGGGCTTCTGTGCACTTTTGCAAGACTTCCTTTGTGCACAGCATAGCCCAGGTCGCCAGCACTCTGTCCTGCATTGCCCAACTCGCTGAGTTGGACTCCGACGTTGTGGGACCCTCTTTTGTTGTTCTGAGTTCACTGTCATCCTCAGATCTTCTAAGTGCCTGTTCGGGTGCTTCTGTGGGTGCTGCCTGCTTTTGCATGGGCTCTCTGTATTGCTGAGTGCCCCCTCTGTCTCCTCCTCCAAGGGACAACCTCCTGGTCCTTCGTGGGCCCTAGCAGTACCCAAAATCCTCAACCATGACTCTTGCAGCTAGCAAGGCTTGTTTACAGTCTTTCGGCGTAGAAACAACTCTGCATCCTCCAGCACGCTGTGGGACATCTTCTGACCAATAGGGAAGTTCCTGGCACCTTCTGTTGTTGCAGAATATTTGGCTTCTTCCACCCAGAGGCAGCCCTTTTGCACCTTCATCCGGGGTTTAGTGGGTTCCTGCCCCCCCGGACACTTGCTTGACTTTTGGACTTGGTCCCCTTCCTTTACAGTTCCTCAGGTCCAGGAATCCATCTTCAGTGCTTTGCAGTCAGTTGTTGTCCTTGCAGACTTTCTTTCTGGGGTAGTAGGGCAACTTTACTCCTACTTTTCAGGGTCTTGGGGTGGGGTATCTTGGATACCCTTAGTGTTTTCTTACACTCCCAGTGACCCCCTACACACTATACTAGGCATGGGGTCCATTCGTGGTTCGCATTCCACTCTTGGAGTATGCGGTTTGTGTTGCCCCTAGGCCTATTTCTCCCTATTGCATTCTATTGTGTTCTACAGTATTTGCACTACTTTGCTAACTGTTTACTTACCTGCTTTTGGTTTGTGTGTGTATATTTTGCGTATATTACATACCTCCTAAGGGAGTATATCCTCTGAGATACTTTTGGCATATTGTCACTAAAATAAAGTACCTTTATTTTTAGTAACTCTGAGTATTGTGTTTTCTTGTGATATAGTGCTAAGTGATATAAGTGGTATAGTAGGAGCTTTGTATGTCTCCTAGTTCAGCCTAAGCTGCTCTGCTATAGCTACCTCTATCAGCCTAAGCTGCTAGAACACCTCTAATCTACTAATAAGGGATAACTGGACCTGGCACAAGGTGTAAGTACCACAATGTACCCACTATACGCCAAGCCAGCCTCCTACAACAGTTCATTGAACTATTAATAATGTGTGCTCCTGCCATTCACTGTCTATGATCTCACATATTTCATCATTCATGATATGTTAAATGGCATCATTGATGACATCACTGATGACATCTCTAATGACATTACTGATGATATCACAGAGGATATCAACCAAGTTACTACTGCTCGAATGCCTTGGTTCTCATATAACAAAGTAGATAGTAAGTACCCACAAACACATACAGCATACAGTCACAATATGTACATGTGGATGGCCCAAATATGATGCACAATGTAAGTACAAATAAACTTTTAAGTGCACAAATATTTTATTTAAACAAGGTAGAGACAGAGCGCAACCAGTGTGAGTTACAAATGTACACTGGAAATAGGTAGAGGCTTAAATCAAAGCCCTGTTGCCAAACTATGTGGCAAAAACTAAAGCCTATCCTTACAATACGTTATTTACATGTAGCTGTCTGTGCAAGTGCTGCTGTTAAACAGTTGTCATGTAATGCTATCAATAGTTTCTGTTTATACTGTAGATTTATAATGTGCAAATATTTGATTCACAAAGTTTGGTGAAAATTCTGAGACATACTGTTGGAAATTGGGTTATTAGTTGTGTGGCCTGCACAAATAATAGGTCCACAATTCCCCTTATTTGGAACCAAACATCACATTATAGTGTTTGATTCTCTCAAGGTAGTGAGACAGAGCAGCCCAAGGCCTACTCAGTGGAGGTGGTGTGGGCTAGCAATCAGAGTTCACTGGCATGCAACAAAACACGTAATAACTGATTGTCTAGTCAGTACTTTTTCTTTAGAAAAAGTAGAAATACATTCATTACACACACTACTAAATACCACACATTAATTTACAAATATATCAATTTGAAGCTGGAAAACACCATAGATGACAATGCATGATCCCCCTTGACGCCCTAAAAACATATAAAGTAAGTCTGTTGGCTTGGTCTAAGATTCAAGATAAGCAAACAACTTGTAAAATACATCACTTTGTGTGTAAATGCACCAATCACTAATAATACACAAGTGTAATGCACTTATTACTATGAATAAAACATAGGCACAGTGACCAATATTCATTGTCAATATTATTAAACTAAATAAAGCATTTAAAGTGAGGAAAACATGTGTTTGTCTATTTATACATTTTCCAACCATAAAGAACTCAATTATAAAACACCCCTAGGGGACATCATATTTTAATTAAATTTCTTTGCAACCATAGACTTGACCCATAGAAGGCTTTTCAAGGCGTGCACTTTCCTTAAACATACAGTAGTGAGTCCTAGTTTGTTTTAATAGGATAACAGGAGTTAGCCTAGCCTCTGGCTTGCAGACTCGTACCCCCTCACCTAGTGACTTTTAACCTACTTAGCTTGCTCTGTCTTAGCCCATTTAATTATTTAATTCTTCTAAGATGGCTGCCTTGTTTATAGTTAGGCCACTTGTTATGCTTCGCATCACCGCGCTAAGGCGTCAAGATCAAGCAATAAAGACAAACAAACAGAAGGTGTTCACACTTCGGGATTTTCCCTCTCTATACTTTCGAGGGATTGTTTATATTAATTGCCGTCCCAAGCATGTCTGTTATCTATTGTTTGGGAACACACCTACATCAGGGGTCCTTGTAGATCTGTATAAATACACCGCACTTTAGACAGATAATCAGAGGGATTCCGACCAGAGGGCATCGCCACCATCACTGATATCGATGCTGCACGTCGTCTTGACGCTGACCCAGTCTTCGTGTCCCTACGGAGTCTGAGATAGAGACCTCATTCCAAGGTAACGAGGGTTGGGGGCGCCTCTCATGGGCATGGCATTGGCAAATTAGGTTTAGCAAACCCAGCTCTCCGTTAGGGAGGAGGTTAGGCCTTTCACAGTAGGGCATATTACATCTTGTATGTCTTTCTTATGCATTGCTAGATGGTGGGGGTCTTTGTAATAATGAGTCTTGTCTTCACAATTCTGTTTTTTGCATTATTCATTATCCTAATCATTGCAGCCCATGCAACTTATCGCAAATTACAGTTATGTTAAATAAAAACTGTTGAAACTTTACTGCATCTTTGACATTGCCTGTGTTTGTATGAGACATGATATATCTGTGAGAAAGGGGTAATTTCCGTTTAACCACGACATTCCCTGAGATGTCTTATTCTCGAGTCCATGCGTAAAGGCTGCCACAAATCACCTTTCAATATTGTGTTTCTGGTGATGTGCTGCTACTGAGCCGGTAAAGTTGGGACAATAGTTGCGATTTGTTGTAGGATAGGCATAGTCGCCTACAGACAAAAGTACTGTCATCCTTTAACCAGCAGTCTTGCCCAGAGCAAGAGTCCAAACCACGACATGGTGCCACCAACAATGGTGTTTAGGCACTAATTTACGGATACCCTGACTATCACTGTCTCACAGACAACAGGTACCCTAAGTACCATTATACGGAGACGTCCGTGGTCTTTGGGAAAATCCTCCTCAGCTGAAAAGTCAACACCTGATTAAGCTGTAGGTTGTTTGAGCTCGAACTCATAAAAGGACTTATACTCCCCATTTTGGTGTTCCGTTTCTCTAAACAATAAGGGCTGTTGCCATAGACATTCCTGAAAATGCTACACATGCACTAACACAACATTTGTTAACGCATGGCCTTACAGATGAGGGCGGGATGTTACTCTTATAATAGAAGCTAATGAAGCATACCAAACAGAAACATTTTACTGTTGGGTCACCTTTCCTGAGGTAGACCAAAGAACACATACATTCCACACATATGAAATTGCAAATGTACCTTTACGGTACCGGGCATACCAGTATCATGAAATATTGCTCACATACCAAGAGCATCAGAACTGGTTTGAAGGTGCCCTACCACATGTACTACAAAGAGTGAGGTTAGGTCCCTTAACTAATGACAGACCTAGATGGCCTATGTTTGCCACATACACACCTCAGCCAGGCATACGGAATATGCCAATAGCAGATCTGCAAGATTTATATAATGAATTGGTGACATTATAAAGACAATTAGTTCAGTTCGTAATGCGAACATTGAACACAACACCAGCGCGTCCAGCACCGCCAGCAACAGGTGTTTATCAATTGCCTTCTGGGATTAATCCACGAACAGTGCATACTATTAAGTCTGCGGAACCGGAAAAAATACAGTTCTGGACTGCCCAGAAAACTAATCAGCTGGAAGCTGTGTTTCCCCATACGGGACCACAGGAAAAACATAGACTGCTCACTATGTGCTTGCCTTTTGGAATGGTTCCCTCTGTGGATGACTGTGCCACATGGGGTACAGTCTTCGCTGCCATATATACTACCACACATGGTAACCCAAAACTATCCAATTTACCAGAAGTGTTAAAACAAATACAAAATGAACACTGGGCTGCATAAGCCTTGGATTTGAGAATGAAATTAATGCATAACTTTGACTCGGTTTCCTCAATAATACTCAGTAACATTAAAGGGGAAGCGGTAGCACTGGCAATACTCCAGCGTCTCTGGGAAACTCCACACCAGGAACAAGAGAGACAGCTACTGAAAATTATTTCCAATACCTATACTAGTATAGGGCGGGATAGTTTGGGAGCAAAACCAAAGAAATTGGTGTTACATGGTACCACTCATAAAGAATGTACAAAGCAGGCACAAGAGGGCCCTAAGAAGCACTGGGACAAACAAAAAGATTTCAAAGATAGGAGAAATAAGAGAGCTGATTCTCCACACCGGGAGAACTCTGAAAGGAGATACAATCTCAGAAATAGGGAGAACATTAAAACTCCAGACAGATATACTGGTTCACGTCCCTCTCGTTCCTTTCAGGACGCAGCGGATAGACGTAGCGAGAGAGGGGGCCGTCCAGATCGACGTCCTGAATACATGAAAGAAAAGAAAGACGCGCAGCAGTCTACCATTAAAAAAGAAGAAAAGACTTCTTAGCAAAAGCCACAGTTTAAAAAGAAGAAAGTGGCATCACTGAGAGCTACAAATGCCACTATACTTGAGAACACTGTTGAGGAACAAGACGTGGGCAGTGACTCTGTTAGACAGAGAAGCAGAGGTCACGATATGTCACCAGAGTCTGAAAGATCATCTGGATGCAACAGCAACTAGCGATTTCATCGCAGTTGAAACAGCGGATGGCCGCGTTCTCCCCCCGATAGGGTTTATGATTTAAAAATTCAGATAGAGGGAGACGTGGAGTGCACTATTAGTGTGATATTTTGGGATTAACTTACTAGTGATATCCTATTTGCCAAAAGAGACTGGCCACCTGAACACGTCCACAAGCTCCCGCATGGGGAAGATGTCATTTTACCTTCTTTCTCCGATCTTGTTCCGGAAGCAGAAAAAGAAGCCTATGCTGCTGAATAGGCTCTAGTGCAGGCACCTGCATTATATCGCAATCATGTAGGTTGGGACAAGGAGTCTCCTTGTAATGTTATTCCTGTTAGGTCTACACCCCAACCGCAGCCACAATATCCTGTCAAACATGAAGCAAAAGCTCCAGTGAGGGGGATCCTCACCCAGCTTGGGTACCAGGGAGTGATTGAGCCCTGTACATCTGCAATGAATAATCCGTTATTCCCCGTTGCAAAGCCGGACCATTCATATAGAATAGTCATTGATTATAGACATTTAAATAGTCACACACGCACATATGCTATACAAAATTCACACAGCACAGCACTAATAAACAATATAGTGCGCAAAAAATATAAAGCAACATTAGACATGTCTAACAGCTTTTTCTGCCAGAATTTAGCACATGAAAGCCGGGACCTGAGTGCATTCTCATTTGGCTCTCAAAAACGCTTTTGTCGTTTACCTCAGGCTATAAAATAGCCCGGGGCTATTTTCAGCCTGTGTAACATCAATATTACATGATATTGATTCTGAGGCGTTATCCTATGTGGATGACATATATCTCACAGACGACGTCCTCGACATTCATCTTGCAATGGTCGATCGGATCATTTTGGGATTTGCAGACCTCGGTTACAAATTCAACTTTAAGAAAAGCAAGATCGCCTTGCTCAGTGTATTATTCCTGGGATATGAGCTATCAAACGAGGGAAAGAGATTGGCCCGCACTTTCTAGAAAAATGTGCTCAACTGCACCCTCCTAACACACTTAAGAAACTACAGTCCTTACTAGGTTTCTTTAACTTTGGCAGAACATACATTCCAGATTATGCACAACATATCAAGCCACTTTATGACTTGGTTCAGCCCAATTGTTCTAGCAGACACTGGACGGTTGAACAGACCCCCATCCTTAGGGAAATGCAACAGGACCTGCTTGAAGCTAAACACTTGCACACATGTGACAATAAAACTAATTTGGTTATCAGAATAATTGCTGGTGCCATTGGATTTACTTATGTCACCTTCAATGAGGGTGACACGGTACCCATAGCATATAAATCACATTCATACTATAATGCAGAACAGCGTTTTGCACCGACAGAAAAGATTCTGATGGCAGTTCAGATGGCCGTCATAAAAGAGAGGCCACTTGCCCAGGGGAAACGTATTATTGTTGTCTCCCCGATGCCGGCCTTGGAGGCTGTCACCAAAGCAAGCGTTCCCAATGCTAAAGCATTACATCCACGTTGGATTCAATGGGCAATGTCTCTGACCGCCACGGATGTCGATTATATATTAGATCCAAAACTTCAGACGCAAGAGTTTCTCCAGTACGAACAAGAGTACCCCGCTCCTCTAAATATCTTGGCCCATGGACATATACCATACTGTCATATATACTGATGGTTCAGCACAACCAGCTGTAGGTACTAAACATCAATACTCCGCAGCTTGTGCAGCCATGAGCGGAGTGATGGAAGATGGAGTTTTCCACCCACACAATACCTACACGCAGACCCTAGGGGACTGCATGGCCAGTTGGCTGAACTTAAGGCTCTTATTCTAGCGCTCGAACATAGTGAGCCAGGATGCCAGACTTTAATAGCCTGTGACTCAAATTACTGCATTCAGTCCAACAATGACTATCTCAATCATTGGAAACTGAATGGGTTTAGGGATTCTAAAGGGAACACCATTAAACACAAAATATTGTGGGGGAGGGTGGCTGATCTTAAGGATAAGCTGCTGTGTGTCCATGTAGTACATACATTGGGACACCAACGTGTAGGAGTACACGTTACCAGTAATACATTGGCTGATGAAGCGGCCAAAGCAGCAGTAGCTACGGCTTCTGTGGCTGCAGTGACTCGTTCACAGACGAGATTGGATAATGAAACATTGACTGCCGTTAAAGCTTCGGCTGCAGGCAAGCCCCTTCCAAAAGGATACCCTACAAACTATACTTACCATATCAATGCGCAGAATGTTGCCTACACAACAATTCCTGGGGTTGGAGATCGAGTGATCCCCAATGAAGAACAGAGATTAGATCTAATTAAAGCAGCGTATGAGTATGTTGCTTCTGCACATGGTGGTATATCGTCCACGATAACACTCCTACAGAAACCCTTCTGGTGGCCTGGTCTATGCAGACGAACAAAAAAGTATGTCCTTTGCTGTGACATTTGCCAGCAGATAAAGGGCTCTAATATCAAACGCCCACCGCAGACACCCCAACAGGCCACTACAGTGTGTGTACCTGGACCATTGTGGTCCCTTACAGATTGATGGTGCATGCAAATACATTCTAGTCACTGTAGATTCTTGTTCTAGATTCCTGTGGGTATGGCCACAGTGGTTGGCTGACGCTCAAACTGTTATAAAACACTTGCTGATCTTAATTGGTACATATGCAGTTGCAGCATTCCATTCGGACCAGGGCCCTGCATTTGCCTCTAAGGCATTCAGGGACACCATGGGGACGATGGGTGTTGAACTCCATTATTCCTCACCATACCATCCCGAGGGAAATTCGGTCGTGGAGAGGCGGAATCTTGATCTAAAGCAGTCCTTAACAGCTCGAGTATTAGGGTCAGACCGCAGTTGGTTACATCACCTATATGGGGTCCAGAGAGCACTGAAAAATCTGCCAAGACGGTCCTTGAGGGGAAGCACTCCATATGAGGTTCTCTTTGGGATACCTATGTATGTCCCAGATCTTGATGCCCCTGGTATGGTGGCAGCAGAAACACCATTTGACATAAATGAACGTCTCACTGTTTTACAGGAGCTTCAGCAATTTTGTGATGATACATCATCTGCAAGTGCTGCCACCTTAGGAATAAGGGATTTAGTGAAAACTTCGACTGGCTGGATTCCTAAAGTTGGGAATCTGGTTTGTGAGAAGAACGCAGTGACAAAGGAGTTCGGTCCATCATACAGAGCACCTGTACCGGTCATGGGATTTCAAGGCACCAGGACTGTCATCTTATCACCGCTGTCTGGCTCTAGAACGAACAGATTAATCTCTATCGATGACATCAAATTACACGTTACCGATCCATTACAGTAGACCAATAGGTCCCTTGGGCGGTTCCCAATCCCCTCTCACTACCCAACAGGACATACATCTACATAGTAGGATGAACAACACTACTACAGACTATGCAACAATGCTGTTCCAGACACCTCCTCGACCATGGGGAGGGCGTAAAATGAACTCTTGCTAGTTCCTGTCACTACTTCAGTGACCACTCCGGTCCAACATTGAGCTGTTTTTTACACAAACAAATCACAGACTAATGACACTGTCTACCAAGAGCCTCCACGTGAAGTGGACCAAAGTACGGATGGTGCACCGGCTCCTGTGTTTGCTGAGACTGCCTCAGGCTATTTCATTGACATTGATGATTTTTCTTCAGACTCATCCACTACTGTGATTGACAATGATTCAAAAAGAAGTAAGCTGTATCAATGGCTTAAAAAGAACTATTTGAAATACCCATGGAACTATTTATGGTTCTGTTTGACATTTTTTGCATTATTTTTATGGATTGGTTTTGTGACTGTTTTCTTTTTGCTTATAAATGGTCACTATATTCCTGATTGCTCCTCTGTGGAGCCTGTTGATGAAGTTTTAACTCCATATCATTCTTCGCCTAAGGTCTGAAGACACTTGTTACCTGTAAATGTTACAGCAATACCGATTTCTGATGGGATTGTGTGGGACAAAGTTCCATTTGATATATACGGGCCTACAGAAATTATTCAAATAACGTGTTAAAAATTTCGATGACATATGTAATTACACCTGATGTTGTCTCTGATGATTGGGATGTCCAAACAGTTGATTCCATGCTAACTGAAATGAAGGACTATTCCGCTTTTGAAAGTGATGATGTATATGAACATACAATGAATTATGGGGAAATGTTCTGCTATAACAATTGGGGACATTACTACCTACACTGTGCCAATAGATACAGGCCAGCATTAAACTAAACACAGTGGGAACACTGTTCTACCCCACCGGTGGGGAGCCCAAAATACTATAGTGATAAATTTACATATTTTACTGGGTATGACACAAAAGTAGCAGAGTTGTATTATTTTAAAATACCTCCAGCACAAATTAGGAACATTTTGCTAACTGATACAAAACTGATTTATTCATATCCCTTTGTTTCCCAGCTCGCAGTTGAAGGTTACGAATACTGGAAGAGCACTATTGATTTGAAAAGTGTATGGGGAACACAATATTGGCAGATACAGGGTAGGGAGGCTTTATTTACAGCATGCCTGATTCCTGTGCAAATGATTTTCTTGAATGGCACTATTCAACAGACATCCTGTCTGGGGTTAGCAAAAACTAAAGACTTGAACACGCCCAAGATCCCTACTCCGGCAACATTTAAAGGTTGGCAATACTTCCTTAATATCACTGAGGACAGGCTAGATACAATGGTTAAGGTGGGTACGTATAATTCTTCACTTTCCAGTCCTGGTGGGTGGTTAATATGGTCTACTGACACTAATGAGTGTCAAGCACGTTTTTTTAACTCTTCAGTGGTTTTTTCAATTAACAGGTCAGACCCTCGCTTTGTATCGGGTCAACATACACGTATACTTACAACATATAGTGCCAGCAATGGGTACAGACCAACATGTTAGCTGCAGTTAAGCAACACCTGAACACTCTTTCCGAAGATGTAGACTTGCAGGATTTTCTGCTGGGTCCTAGAAAAAAGCGTTTGAAAAGGTTTCTATATGCTATGTACAATGAAATTTGGAAACTTTCACAGATTGAGGCTGCTGCGCGTTTAAGGCAATTAGATAAGGAAAATTTAGAAAAGGCTTTAGCGATTGTCGACAATGGCATGAACACTCTGTCCTACAGGATTTATTAACTATCAAATATAGTATTGTCTGCTATTGATATCACTCAGACAGACTTGCCCCCGTTATATCATGGGCAAACACAGCTAAGTTCCATGATGCAGCTGGGTTGGACTTTACAGACCCTGAAAAATGGGCGCATTCCATGGAAGTATATTAACGGAGGTCGAATTCTTCACTGCTTTTAATTTTTCCAGAGAACAACAGACAATTGCTAAAACGGAGGCTAGTTTCACCATGCTTCATGTAGAAAAATTAGAAAAGTTACCCTTCACTGTAGCAAAGAGTCCTTCGACAATCTGGCTCTTACATGGCATAATTAATTTACCCATTTCGACCTTTTGTTTCTCAAACTGCCTGAAACATCTTGGAGTGGGAAGGTACGAGCGACTAGGAGATAGTTATATTAAGGAAGAGTGGGAGTTGCCCTTTGATTATAAATGTCTGAATGGCGAAACAGAGGTCTTTCTTAGAGGAAGCAAATGTGAGACTGCTGTTAGTCATTCCATGATATGCAAGCAGGTGTCCCTTCAGGATCTTTGCAATGTGGGGGTTGCAAATTTGGCCTGTTTGCTGAAGGGTACTCCCGTCCCTTTGATTCGCCTGGTATTTCATGTACTTGCCGACGGAAATTATGTGGTACTGAACGATCAAAGCTGTTGCGGCATGCGACCAGGAATTGCCTATGCAATCTCGGTCTCGAAGGTCGTTACGTGTTGTGGACATGTTTTGTTCCCCCCCACACAAGAGATAAAAGTATTTGACATGTGGACCCACATAGATACTATTAATGTGAACTATGACAAGATGAGCAGGCTAAAGGCGTTATTGTTTCAAAAACAGGTCGCCTTGACATCCGCAAAAGAGACGTATGCTCTCCAGAATGCGAGATCATCAGCTGAGATACAATCCCTGTTAAATACCAACTTCCCCAAGCACTTTGGAGAACTGGTATCCAGAATATTCAATGCTTCGAGCACCACTGGGATTGTTCATTTCTTTAAGGCTGTTGGGTCTGGTTTCGTGTCCATCTTCCAGACTGTCTTCGGAGTCATTCCGTCAGCCATCCATTCACTCTTTTCAAGCGTGTTTGGTGGCTTTCCAATTAGTTTGGCTTTGATTGGCGGACTACTACAGCTATTTCTTCTGATTCGCAGTGGTTGTTTCTTTCCAGTTACTCAGAGCAATGGAGCCGCTCCCACCAACTCCACTGTGCCGTGAACGCATGGTTCGGATCTTTGGTGCACCCTTGCTGGTGGAATTGGAGCACAACTGGACGTTGTCATTTCGGCCCCTTCTCTGGTGCACACAACCAGTCTTCCGCTGCATATGGTGCCTCTTTGAACATCTGCCTATGGTCTGTCTTGCTGTTGCACCGACATCTCCTGTGGACCACGAACTGCTGATGTCCTCATTGAGGGTTCATACACCGTCATGCCCCTTGAGACTGAGGTTGCTCAGCGAGGCCACCTATGAGCCTTCCGTTTTGAGATCTACCATGGACGAAGGCACTGCAACGAATGACGTTGCACCAGAAAATACTGCTCACTACTTCTCTGTGGATCCATTTTTCCGCCCATCGCTTGATTTAACATCAGATCATGTTGACTCATTTTTTAGGTCATTGGTTGGTGACTTCGATGACACTCTTTAAGATCATGCGTACAGCAAATAATTTGATGAATTGGCTTGCCATTCCCAATTAAAAATGATGCACTTAAATTGACTTGCTTTGGAACACTGTGCTTGTCATGGTTGACATTAACATCTCTGTATGTATTTTAGCTGAACTGTTTTTATTACCTTTTTAACACATTTTAAATATTTTTTGAGCTGGTTTTTATGCTTTTAGCTTTTTAGTTCAGAGCAATTTTAGCATTTGGGTTCCAGTACCTTCGTCATACCTGTTATGGCAATGGGGAGGGTATGGTGAATCCTAGTTTGTATTAATGGGATAACAGGAGTTAGCTTAGCCTTTGGCTTGCAGACTCGTGCCCCATCACCTAGTGACTTTTAACCTACTTAGCTTGCTCTGTCTTCGACCATTTATTCAATTAAATCTTTTTAAATGGCTGCCGTTTTCATAGTTGGCCCCTTTTGTTTAGAGTTATGTTATCAGTGTCACCTCGCTAAGGCATTAACTCATACAACAAAGACAAACAAATTATATGGGCTCACATTAGAAATTACTGTCCCAAGCATGAGGCGTTATCTATTGTTTTGGAACAACCTACATCAGGGGTCCAAGTAGATCTGTATAAATACATCACACTTTAGATAGCTAATCATAGGGATCAGATACCATCGCCGAAATCGATGCTGTACATCACCTTGACACTGACCCAGACTTCGTGTTCTGCCGAAGTCTGAGCTCGAGACCTTATTCAAGGTAACCAGGGTTGGGGGCCCTTTCCAAGGACATGGCATTGGCAGATTAGGTTTAACATACCCAGCTCTCCTCTATGTAGAAGGTTAGGCCTATTATGATAGTGTACAGGGACACATGACACACTTCATGTATTCCTGTGCTGTTTTAAGATTGTGGGGGTCTTCATAATCATGACCCTTGTCTTTACAATTTTCTCTCTTGTACTGTTCATTATCCTAATCATTGCAGCCAATATGATTGACTGCGTTATGTTGAATAAAACCGATTAAAACATTACTGCATCTTTGTTATTGCCTATGTTTGGTTGAGATATAATATATCTGTGAGAAAGGGGTAATCTCTGTTTAACCACGACATTCCCTGAGATGTCATACTTCTGAGTCTATGCATAAAGGCTACCGCAAATCACCTTCGACTGTTTGGGTTGTTGGTGAGGTACTGCTAGTGAGCCAGAAGGATTGGGGCTACAGTGGACAGGCATAGTCACCTACAAACATATGTACTGTCATCCCAAAACCAGCAGTCTTGCCCAGGGCAAGAGTCCAAACTATGACAATAGGTATGTGGGTGCCATCATTGGCACCTATCACATGGGGTATGTTGGCAAAGGAATAGAAGTCCGACTTGATGGCATGGACGTCAGCACTTTGGGGAAATCTCACATAGCACTGCAGGTGTCGTACAAATGCATTCAGGAATCTTGTCAGTATAATGCTAAATATTGGCTGTGAAAAACCAGCACCCATGCCCACTGTCACTTGAAATGAGCCCGTTGCCTGAAAATGGAGCTCAGAAAGCACCTGCACTTCAGTAGGGATGGCATGCCTATTACGATTTACCGGAGTCAGTGCAGGATCCAGTGATGCGCAAAGTTCAAGAATAGTTGCACGGTTGAGCTTGTAATTGATAATGATGTTACGCTCCACCATGGTCTGCAAATCCACAAGTGGTCTGTACACCAATGGGGCCCTTCCTCGCCACAAGGGTCTGTACCTAAGAGGAGTTGGAAACATGTGTGAGGAACACACATACATAGGCACACATTGTAAGTCATTGAGCACTGCTGGCTTGATTGTTGCTACACAAATGCATGTGTATGACATAACATCAACTTGACCACAATGATAGATCAGGGCTTGTCAGGTGAGGTAATGTTAATTGTCACATGCCTATGGGTGTTTGGGGAACAGTAGGGCCTGCATTGTGCAGATGGGAGTTTTGAAATGCGTAGTTTTTGCCTAAATGTTTGCCACATGTAATCCAGAGCTTTAGTTGTGGAAGTGCCTCATACCGCTAGCGGTTGACGTAACAGTGTAAGGCGGTCTTTACCGCTGTGAGCAAATTCATTGCTTAACATGGCTGTCAATGGGGGATCCTAGCATATCGTGATCGCCGACGGCGGTGATGGTGCACACCGCCGCGAGTTCCACCGGACTGCCCTCGTGTTCCTGACTGCACCCTCGCTGCTGCCGCAAGTTCGAGGCCCTCCACCACCTGCAGGTACCCGCCTGCGCTTCATCCCTGGTGTCTAGTGGTAGGCACAAGTATCGTGTGTTAGTCTTGTTATCTCGTGTTTTGCATTTTCTGTTTTTCTGTGCCCTTTTTCTGTTTTGCTGTTTTTCTGTTTTTCCCAATTGCCACTTTTCCTGCTGCCTCTGCCTTTTTCCGGTTCTGCCCAGCTTCCCCGTCCCCACCGCTGTGTCCCCTGCGGCACCGCCCCCTCGCTCCCCCATTCACCACAACCTCCCACCTCCCAACTGCTCCTCCCTCCCACCTCCCCTTCTTAATGGCGGATGCTGCGGGCTGCCCAGAGTGAACCCAGGAACCTGAGTGGTTCCTGATTTAAGGCCAGGAACCACTCTGCGCGACAAGCAGCTCCACCGGACTGCCCTTGTGCTCCTGACCCCGCCCTCGCTGCTGCCACGAGTTCGAGGCCCTCCACCACCTGCAGGCACCCTCCTGCACCTCATACCTGATGTCTAGTGGTAGGCATAAGTATTGTGTGTTAGTCTTGTTATCTTGTGTTTTGCGTTTTCTGTTTTTCTGTGCCCATTTTCAGTTTTTCTCTGTTTTTCTGTTTTTCCCAATTACCACTTTTCCTGCTGTCTCTGCCTTTTTCCGGTTCTGCCCGGCTTCTCCGCCTCCGCCGCTGTGCCCCTTGCGGCACCACCTCCCTCATGCCCCCATTCACCACAAACTCCCACCTCCCAGCTGCTCCTCCCTCCCACCTCCCCTTCTTAATGGCGGCCGCTGCGGGCTGCCCAGAGTGACCCCTGACCTGATTTAAGTCCAGGAATCACTCTGTGCGACGAGCAGCTCCACCAGACTGCCCTTGTGCTCCTGACACCGCCCTGGCTGCTGCCGCGAGTTTGAGGCCCTCCACCACCCGCAGGCACCCGCCTGCGCCGCATCCCTGGTGTCTAGTGGTAGACGTAATATTGTGTGTTAGTCTTGTTATCTTGTGTTTTGCGTTTTCTGTTTTTCTGTGCCCGTTTCCTGTTTTGCTCTTATTTTCTGTTTTTCCCAATTGCCGCTTTTCCTGCTGTCTCAGCCTTTTTCCGGTTCTGCCCGGCTTTCCCGTCCCCATCGCTGTGTCCCATGCGGCTCTGCCCCCCTCGCGCCCCCATTCACCACAACCTCCTGCCTCCCAGCTGCTCCTCCCTCCCACCTATACTTCTTAATGGTGGCTGCTGCGTGTCCCCTGGCCCGCGCACCTCCCACACCTCAAGACGCCTCTACACCACCACAGAGCTCCACGCACTCAACCCCGGACGGCCCACCGCCTGCACCCTGGCTGATCCCAGGCACGCCCATGGACCCTTCCCCTGCCACTCATGCCACTTCTCCTGCAATGAAGCCGACAAGCACCACAACAATGCCAGACACCCCAACTATCTCAGCTGCACCCTCCTCAACACCCACTCCGGCCACAAGCACACCATCAAGCTCTGGGGCCTACTCATGACAGCCTCCCCTGACATTGCCTTCCTCACAGAAACATGGAGGAGCCCCTCATCTGGACCAGACATCCCCATAGCCATCCCAGAGGGATACAAGATCACCCGAAGAGACCATATCAACAAACCAGGAGGAGGAATCGCCATAGTACAGAGAAGTTCCATCAGGATGTCCACCAACACCAACGACACCCTGGATGCCGCAGAGCACCTACACTTTCAGATACACATCAATGCCAACACCAACTTGAGAGGAACCCTCGTCTACAGACCACCAGGACCCCGCCCGCAATTCTGCGATGCCATCGCCGACGCAATCAGCTCCCACGCCCTCGCCTCCCTGGACTACCTGCTCCTCGGCCACCTAAATTTCCACCTGGAGAGCACCAACGACTGCAACTCCACTGCCCTACTGGACAACATAGAAAACTTCAGCCTCAAGCAACTGGTCACCTCGCCCACCCACTCAGCTGGGGACACGCTTGACGCCATATTCACCTCCAGCAGCCACATCACCTTCACTCACACCACTGAACTCCATTGGACCGACCACCACTGCGTTCACTTTTCCTTCCTGAAGCCCACCACCAACAACATCCGATCCCTCACTGCAAGTGGAACAAGATCTCCAAGGACAGCTGATCTCTAACCTCGCCCAATCCCCGCCACCCAAAACCAACAACCCCAACACCGTCGCCCTCAACCTCAAACAATGGCTCGATGACTGCACCAACACCTTCGCTCCACTCAAGAAAACCAACAACACCCACATCAACAAGAAAGCTCCCAGGTTCACCACAGAACTTGAGGCCTCCAAACAAGAATGACGGAAAACAGAGAAAACCAGGCACCAAGAACAATCAGAGAGCAACTTCACCACCCTCAAATCAGCCATGCACAAACACCACCAGCTCATCTGGACCACCAAAAGATTCTTCTACAAAGAGCAGATAGATAACAACGCACACAACAGCAAGGAACTATTCAACATCATCAAGGAATTGACCAACCTCAAATCTTGCTCCATCGACCTTCCCCACTCACAAGACCTCTGGGACTCCCTCTCCATCTACTTCCACTGCAAGATGGCAGACATACATGGAAGCTTCGCAACGCCCTCCCCAACCACCACAACCACTGACATGGTCAACTCCATTGCACCCTACCGCACAAACGCACTAAGCGCCTGGACCCCCACCAATGATGAAGAAACCACATAAACCATGAGCACCATCCACTCCAGTTCTCCCACAGACCCCTGCCCTCACCACGCCTTCAATAAGGCCGGCCAAATCATCGCTCCCCAGCTCCGGACCATCATCAACAGCTCCTTCAAGACTGACATTTTCCAAAAAGCTGGAAAAACGCCAAAGTCAACGATTGCTCAAAAAACCCAAAGCCATCCCCGAAGACCTAAAAAACTACAGACCTATCTCTCTACTCCCCTTCCCAGCGAAGCTCATAGAGAAGAGAGTCAACAACCAACTTTCCCGCTTCCTGGAGGACAACAGCCTACACAACGTCTCCCAGTCTGGATTCTGCAAAAACCACAGCACTGAGACCGCCCTCATCGTCTGCACCGATGACATCAGGACCAGGCTTGACAAATGTGAAACCGTTGCCTTCATCCTTCTCAACCTTTCTGCAGCCTTCAACACCGTATGCCACCAAAACCTTCACACACGCCTCTTCAAGTCAGAATCCACCACAAAGCCCTGGACTGGCTCACCTCCTTCCTCTCCGAAAGAACACAAAGAAGAAATCTCCAGTGGGTCGACGGAATCTTCTCCCTGCCAACACTGGCATCAAACTTCTGCATCACCGGTCCTCTGGGTCCCCTCTCATCTTGACAAGCGTGGTCCCTGGAACACAGGAGCTGGATCCAGTGTCCCCGACAGTCCAGTGGCCCTTCTGTACAAATTTGGCAGAGGTAAGTCCTTGCCTCCCCACGCCAGACAGTAATCCTGTGTACTGCGGGAACTACAGCTGCTAGGACTTCTGTGCACTTTTGCAAGACTTCCTTAGGGCACAGCATAGCCCAGGTCCCCAGAACTCCACCCTGCATTGCGCAACTCGCTGAGTTGGACTCGTGGGACCCTCTTTTGTTGTGCTGAGATGACCGCTGTGCTCAGATCTTCTGAATGCCTGTTCAGGTGCTTCTGCGGCTGCTGCCCACTTCTGCATGGGCTCTCTCTGTTGCTGAGCGCCCCCTCTGTCTCCTCCTCCAAGGGCGACCTCCTGGTCCTTCCTGGGCCCTGGCAGCACCCAAAACCTTCAACTGCGACTCTTGCAGATAGCAAGGCTTGTTTTTGTTCTTTCTGCGTGGAAACAACTTTCCATCCTCCAGCACACCATGGGACATCTTCTGACTAAAGGAGAAGTTCCTGGCACCTTCCGTTGTTGCAGAATCTTCAGCTTCTTCCACCCAGAGGCAGCCCTTTTGCACCTTCATCTGGGGTTTAATGGGCTCTTGCCCCCCCTGGACACTTGCGTGACTCTTGGACTTGGTCCCCTTCCTTTGCAGTTCCTCAGGTCCAGGAATCAGTCTTCAGTGCTGTGCAGTCAGTTGTTGTCTTTGCAGACTCACCTATCTCGACTTTACTGTCTTTCTGGGGTGGTAGGGTAACTTTACTCCTACTTTTCAGGGTCTTGGGGTGGTATCTTGGAAACCCTTAGTGTTTTCTTACACTCCCAGCGACCCTCTACACACTACACTAGGCCTGGGGTCCATTCATGGTTCGCATTCCACTTTTGGAGGATATGGTTTGTGTTGCCCTTAGGCCTATTGTCTCCTATTGCATTCTATTGTGTTCTACAGTATTTGCACTACTTTGCTAACTGTTTACTTACCTGCTTTTGGTTTGTTTGTATATTTTGTGTATATTACTTACCTACTAAGGGAGTATATCCTCTGAGATACTTTTGGCATATTGTCACTAAAATAAAGTACCTTTATTTTTAGTAACTCTGAGTATTGTGTTTCTTATAATATAGTGCTAAGTGATATAAGTGGTATAGTAGGAGCTTTGCATGTCTCCTAGTTCAGCCTAAGCTGCTCTGCTATAGCTACCTCTATCAGCCTAAGCTGCTAGAACACTACTAATCTACTAATAAGGGATAACAGGACCTGGCACAAGGTGTAAGTACCACAAGGTACCCACTATACGCCAGGCCAGCCTCCTACAGCATCCTGGAGCAGTAAGCGGTCGATCCTTGGCAGAAGTTGAAGAGGGAGATGCAGAGGAACTCTGGTGAGTTCTTGCACATCATTATCTGAGGAAAAGCCCACATGCGAGACCCTAAATAACCCTCAGAGGGGGATTGGCCACCTAGTCAGGTAAGCACCTATCGGGAGGGGTCTCTGACATCACCTGCTGGCACTGGCCCCTCAGAGGCCTCCATTGTGCCCTCACACCTCTGGATTCAAGATGGCAGAGGTCTGGGACACACTGGAGGAGCTCTGGGCACCACACCTGGGGTGGGGATGGACAGAGGAGTGGTCACTCCCCTTTCCTTTCTCCAGTTTCACGCCAGAGCAGGGACTGGTGGGTTCCCTGAACCAGTGTAGACTGGCTTATGCAAGGATGGCACCATCTGTGCCTTTCAAAGCATTTCCAGAGGCTGGGAAGGCTACTCCTCCCCAGCCCTTAACACCTATTTCCAAAGGAGGAGGGTGTAACACCCTCTCTCAGGGGAAATTCTTTGTTCTGCCTTCCTGGGACTGGGCTGCCCAGACCCCAGGAGGGCAGAACCCTGTCTGTGGGTTGGCAGCAGCGGTAGCTGTAGAGGAAACCCCAGAGAGCTGGTTTGGCACTACCCGGGGTCCATAGTGGAGCCCCGGGGATGCATGGGATTGGCACCCCAATGCCAGATTTGGCATGGGGGGACAATTCCATGATCTTAGACATGTTACATTACGATATTCGGAGTTACCATTGTGAAGGTACATATAGGTATTGACCTATATGTAGTGCACGTGTGTAATGGTGTCCCCGCACTCAGAAAGTCCAGGGATATTGCCCTGAACTATGTGAGGGCACCTTGGCTAGTGTCAGGGTGTCCTCACACTTAGTAACTTTGCACCTAACCTTCACTAAGTGAAGCCTAGACATATAGGTGACTTATAAGTTACTTAAGTGCAGTGTAAAATGGCTGTGAAATAACGTTTGCGTTATTTCACTCAGGCTGCAGTGGCAGTCCTGTGTAAGATTTGTCTGAGCTCCCTATGGGTGGCAAAAGAAATGCTGCAGCCTATAGGGATCTCCTGGAACCCAATACCCTGGGTACCTAGGTACCATGTACTAGGGAATTATAAGGGTGTTCTAGTGTGCCAATTAGAATTGGAGAAAATGGTCACTAGCCTATAGTGACAATTTTAAAGTCAGAGAGAGCATAAGCACTTAGGCCCATATTTATACTTTTTGACGCAAAACTGCGCCAACGCAGTTTTGCGTCAAAAAAATTAGCGCCGGCTAACGCCATTCTGAAGCGCCATGCGGGCGCCGTATTTATTGAATGACGTTAGCCGGCGTTAGCCGCCGGCGCCGTCTGGTGTGCGTTAAAAAAAACGACGTACACCAGGCAGCGCCGGCGTAGGGGGATATGGAGCTTGGGCGTCAAGAAATGGGGCAAGTCAGGTTGAGGCAATTTTTTCGCCTCAACCCGATTTGCGCCATTTTTTTTCACTCCCAACCCCCATAGAAATGACTCCTGTCTTAGCAAAGACAGGAGTCATGCCCCCTTGCCCAATGGCCATGCCCAGGGGACTTCTGTCCCCTGGGCATGGTCATTGGGCATAGTGGCATGTAGGGGGGCACAAATCAGGCCCCCCTATGCCACAAAAAAAAAAAAAAAAAACACTTACCTGAACTTACCTTAATGTCCCTGGGATGGGTCCCTCCAGCCTTGGGTGTCCTCCTGGGGTGGGCATGGGTGACAGGGGGTGTCCCTGGGGGCATGGGGGGGCACCTCTGGGCTCTTTCAGAGCCCACAGGTCCCTTAACGCCTGCCTTTTGCAGGCGCTAAAAAAACGGCGCAAAAGCGGCCGTACGTCATTTTTTTTGACCCGGCCACTCCCGGGCGTGATTTTTGCCCAGGAGTATAAATCCCACGCACATGCCTCGGAGTCGATTTTTTAGACGGGAACGCCTACCTTGCATATAATTAACGCAAAGTAGGTGTCCACGCTAAAAAATGACGCTAACTCCATGGACTTTGGCGCTAGACGCGTCTAACGCCAAAGTATAAATATGGAGTTAGTTTTGAGTCGAAATTGCGTCGAAAAAAACGACGCAATTTCGGCGCAAACAGAGTATAAATATGCCCCTTAGGTTCTGGTTAGCAGTGCCTCAGTGACACAGTTAGTCACTACACAGATGCACACATTCAGGCCACAAACTATGAACACTGGGGTCCTGGCTAACAGGATCCCAGTGAGACAGGCAAAAACAAACTTACATACATGTGAAAAATGGGGGTAACATGCCAGGCAAGATGGTACTTTCCTACACTCTCCTCTGGGGGTTTCCTCAGATTCGGATTGTAAGACTCCAGCAGGAATCTTCTGCATCCTTTACTTCATCTTCTACCAACAGAACTGCATCTGGACCCTCCTAGAACTCTACAGACTACAACAAAGAAGCAAAGACAACTTCTGCAACATTGTATGTTCAGCTCCTGCCAAACAACTGCAACTGTTTCCAGGTCGTGCATCCTCCGAGGACTGCCTGTCTTCAGCCTGCACAATAAGAACCGAAGGAATCTCCCTTGGAGTGACAGAGTCACTTCCCTGCTTCAGCAGGTGCCCATCTGCAGCGATGATCGGTGGAATGGGTCCTCTCTCCTTACGACGAGCGTGGATCCAGCAACACTGGTTGGAGACTAAAGTGACCCCAACAGTCCCAAGAACCAGCTGTCCAACTTTGGTGGAGGTAAAAGCTTACCTCCCCACGCAAGCAGTACCCCTGTGCACCACGTGACCTGCACTTGCTAAGGCTTGTGCGCGACCTCCCAAGAAGTTCTTCATGCACAACACAGCCTAGGCCCCCGGCACTCCATCCTGTGATGCACAGGTTCCTGAGTGGTTCTCCGGCAGCATGGGATCCCTTTGTCTGGTGCTACATGGGCCTCCATTTGCACCTTCTTTGTCACAGTGCTGTGGGTCTCCTGTGTGCAGCTCCTGGTCTTCTGAGGGCTCTCTGAGTTGCTGAGAGCCTCTTCTGTCTCCCCCTCCTGGGTAGAGGCCACCAGATCTCTCCTGGTCTCGGGCAGTGCCATTTTCTACTAACGATGAGCTTTGCGTGTGCCAAGGCTTGTTGGCGAAATCCAGCGATGCAAACCAGACTGCAATCATCCATCCAGTATGGGACATCTTCTTCACCAACCAGGAACCCACATCTGTCTTCTTTAGTGCATAACTGACTTTCCCTTCTCACCGGTGGTTCTTCTTTTGCACCTTCATCCGGGTTAGCAAGGGCTCCTGTTCTCCCTGGACTCTTCAGTGCTTCTTGGACTTGGTCCCTTTCTTCCACAGGTCTTCAGGTCCAGGAATCCAACGTTGGTGTCTTGCATTCTCTTCTGGTTCTTGCATAATCTTCTATCATTACTTCCTGTGTGCTCTAGGAAACTTACTGTGATTTACTCTTGTTTTCCTGGGCTCTGGGGCGGGTTCTATTATGTACCTTTTGCGTTTTCTTACACTCCCACCGCCCCTCTACACACTACAGTTGCCTAGGTGGGAAACCGACTTTCACATTCCACTAATTTAGTATATGGTTTCTGTTCCCCCTAGGCCCATTGCAACCTATTGTGATTTTCACTATTTGCACTGTTTTCTAACTGTTTTTACAGCTATTTCTGCATTCTAGTGTATATACTGTGTATATTAATTGCCTCCTAAGGTATTTTTGACATTGTGTCACTAAAAATAAAGTACCTTTATTTTTGTAACACTGAGTATGTTCTTTCACATGTGTGAGCACTGTGTGACTACAGTGGTATTGCAAGAGCTTTGCATGTTTCCCAGATAAGCCTGGGCTGCTCAGCTACAGCTACCTCTAGACAGCCTGGCTTCTAGACACTGACTACATTTCACTAATAAGGGATAATGGTACCTGGTATAAGGTGTAAGTGCCTTTGGTACCCACTACAAACCAGGCCAGCCTCCTACAGTTGACCAAATGACCAAGACCATCCCAAGATCTCAATCAAATGCAGATAAGCCAAATAAATCTGAAAACCCTGAAACTGCAAGGTCCCAGGACACCATTCACCAACCCACCATCAACCTCAGCATATCCTTCAGAACTCAGCATAAACTGCGTGCTCGAGCCGCACCTGGGTGCCAGGGATCATTGAGGGACGTGAGACAGCACACCCCCATCAGAACTCAGCAGAACTCAGCGTAAACTGTGTGCTCATGGCTCTCCTGACCACCAGGCGACATCCAAGGGTCATCTTGGGATGTGGGGTGGCGCAGTCCCATCAGAACTCAGCACAAGTTGCATGCAAGTTGCGTGTTCATGCTCCTCCTGACCACCAGGGGACATCAGGAGGAGGTGAGGTGGCACAGCCCCAGCAAGAAGAAGTGCATATGCAAGAGGTGCTTGAGTCCACGATCCAGTGCTCAACCAGTCCTCAATAGCTCCACACTCCTAAGGACCTTCACACCTCTAGCCTGCTAGGCTTTTGGACACCCAGAATTTCAACAACAACACCATTCACGCTCCAGGCCATGCAAGGCCCGTGCCTGTGCCCCTCCACCATTCTATCAGCACAAGCTGTAGACCAACTGGCCTGGAGTTGTGGCAGCGCTTTGAACCAGCAGGAGATAAAGCGTAGACCCTGATGTCCAGAGCACAAACTACAGACCAGACGGGAACAACAGGAGTAACAGGCGCAGTGGGATAGAGCACACCTAGATGCTCAAAGTGTGAGAGGAGAGAGAAACCAAGCTCCCTTGTTGGCCCTCACAGTCACAGTTGGAGATGCCAAAAAGGAAATATAATACACGCCGGCAAGAGAAGGGAGACTTCTCAACCCCACAACCTAAATGCATGGGGGAAGCAATTCACTGCCTCTGGCTGCTAGGGCACTTGATGGAAGTAGCGGAGACCCCTACACCACTTAGTAACGCAGGTCGGAAGGAAAAGACTCCATAATCTGATTCCTCTGCAAACCAGCAGCAGAGGGTCCAGAGTGGGGGCAAGCTCTCACAGGGCCACACATAAGAGGCTTCAGTCGTTCAACCCAACAACTTGGGGCTAAGTCCAGCATACGTTACAGCCTCAGCAGAGACGCTCATAGGGGGTCCTAAAGTGCAAAGATCACTTTCATTCCTAGTGTAATCAGTTGGTCATCATGAGCCCTGCACCTTTCACATTCCCCCCTCTCAAGTGGGGACTTCACCATTGCCACCTCTGAACAAAGAGTTCACTACAACTGAAGACAAAGCAGCCAGTGATTAAACTCACCTATGGCCTGCTCCCCCCATTTGGAGGTTGGATATCAAATGCACAGGATGACGACCCCCACCCAAGTAGTCTGTGAGTTTCAGTGGTCTCTGGTACAAGGGCAGTCAGTGGCAGCATCTAACTCCTTAGAGACATCTTATATAGTCGAGGAAGAAACAAAAACCTTGCCCACCAGCCAGGGCAGGACGAGTCTCACAGACCAGGACCTCGGTGCACTGTCTGAACAGTTCCTCAACAACACTCAGGAGCAGATTGACAGAACACTCAGCCACACTACAGCAGCTAAGATGCACTTGGGAGAGGTTGGGGGCGGGTCAACTCCTGGGCGCACCACAGATACACAAGAGCTGGTGGCGATCAGAGCCTCGAAGGACACCATGGCAAGTTCACTTCTCAGGCAGTCAAACAAAATGGAGCTGCAAATTGACATGATTCATTCCCTGGCTACATAGAGAGACTTCACCGCAACAAAGGAGGGAGCTCAATGTTCCTGCTCCCCAATTATCGACAAGCTCAGCTCCCTACCCAATATACTGAGTGATCTAGTCACAGCAGTCAAGACAGCTGGAAGAGACAAAACTGTAGTGGCAACATCTCCCCCCCAAATGTGCCAACCTGTCCAACTAGCCCAAGGACAAGACCCAGATACAGCAGAATCATCAGCAACTTCAACAGCCTTTCCCTGGGGCAAAGTGCTTAAAGCCCTGTAAGTAGGAAAAACTGGAACCAACGTTGAAGTAGTCCCCATCAATCATGGTGACACAACACAATTAAGCAACTCCCCCTCAAAGCCCACTCAAGTTTTAACCATTTGCCTTACAAAGAGAGCAAAGAAGACACTAAAAAAGCAAGCCTGGAAACAAAGAAGCCAAATGAGATCAGACACAAGGCACAGAACAAATATCGCCCGAAGTAGTGGAAGTCAGTGGCACAGCAAAGCTGTTCCAAATTTTTCAGACACACACAACACAAAAAGGCCTGCAACAAGAACAAGCGGCAAAAATGCTGCCAGCCCCTGCACGGAGGGAAGCAAAAGCCACATTCAAAGCACAAACACCAACATTTGGCAAACCCAGGTCATCACTATCGTCTCAACTACAAGAATACATAACAGCGATAAAGATTATACCCCCCCAGGGAACAGGACGCAGCAGAAGCCACTAGGTCTAGCCCATCACCAGAAAACAGAAAAAGAGGTTCAGCAGATATACTAGGGAGTCCGGGAGCTCAGAAAGCCTACCTGGATCACAGAATCCACAATCTAAGCGCTTGTCCAAAAACAATCCCAGTAAGGATGACAAGTCTGCTCCAGCAAGGATGATGCAAAGGAGTACACAGCACACAGAAAATAATTATCTTGACCCGCAAAGTGGCACAAGGAGTGCACAAAACCACAGCTTTTAGTGTCAGCCGGCACAACCAGCTACATGAGCAGCAGAGAGCTGGCCCACTACTTAGTGGCAAACACAGCTCATCATGCCCCTACTGGCACAGGTATCTCTCATTGGGTTAGAGCACCAAGTATTCGGCAGGGGGCTAGAGTGACACCACTGCCCGTTGGATTTGATTCACCAGAACCACTAGAACAGGATTCTCTGGAACTCATTTTCATCCCTCACTACACCTCAAAAGGACTTTGAGACAATTTAGGCAGAACAAACCTACTGCGGCAATTATCTCAGGTGCCAGCTCTCAGGCACATCACATTGGAAGACATGGACTGGGTCAGGTTTGACCACCCTTCCTAAACGCAAGCAGAGAGATTCCAAAAACAACATGGAAAAATGCAGCACAGAGGGTTTCTGTTTGGGACGCAAGAGAGACCTTTGCAGACTGGGGTATTGAACTATACATTCCTCAGCCTGACAAATACTATTTTATCCTTTTTAAACACTGTCCCTAGAGATAGGCTGAAAACCGTCTTAAGATGCTCAAGTGGGAGGAGGAATCACTGGACCCCTACAACTGAGGTCCCACAGGCAATAACCACAGTCTGCACGCAAAACAAAAAAGAGGTCCGCACGGTCACACATTCACTCCCACAAAACAAGCAGAGGGACTGGGTAGAACCAAGGTATAGGTCCTAGCACTAAGCAGATCATAGAGCACAACCCCTTGTGCTAATCCAAATTGCTGTCAATCTTGTCCTGGAATGTGGCAGGCCTCAGGAGTATCGCCAGATCCAGCGAGGCAAGGTCCTATTTAAACTCTAAAAACATCATTTGTATGCAAGAAACTTGGGAATGTGCTCCATCTCACTTGCAAGGCTATCACAAGATCTTGCAGCCAGACACTCGCCCAAGTATTTTTGAATGGTCCACTGGTGCCTTATCTACCTTCATCAAGCATGCAGTTTGTTTGGCAGACACTGACCTGACAATCAACAGCAAAATGGCCCAACTAATCACCATTAGCGGTGTGAACATTGGAAAGGTAGATCTGATACTGATCAACTGCTACATAAACAATCAAAGAAAATAAAAGGTAGTAATAATCCTTGAACTGCTAGAGTACCTGGAAACTGTCATCTTCAGTCAATAACGTCACAAAATAGTTCTGCTGGGAGACATCAATGTAAGCAGGCTAGATGCACAACTAGAGGACTCCCCCCAGGACAGAGTCCGCCAATTACTACAAAATGTTCTTGAGAATTTTAGCTTATCTTTAACCTGCCAGGAGTACGTGAACAATCTGAAAGGTTGCGGCTCTCCCCCATCCGACCAGGAAGGGTCAACTATTGATTACGTGTACCTCTCGGAAAAACTCACACAGAGACTTCGTCACTTTGAAATCACAGAAAGTGCAGAGAGCGATCATAATCCTCTGAGACTGATCATTGATCTACATGCTCAGGCAGCAGAGCAGTATACTGTAGTAGGGGCCTCAATGGGCACAGAGGAGGTACACTTGGCGAGAAGAAGTAAATGGAGAACAAAGGATTCATCTAATATAGCCTCATGATTAAAAACAATCTCAGGAGCCTAACCTGAATCTTGAATGGGGGTTGAAGTTGTGGACGACCTAATCACTCTGCTGCATGGTAGGCCAATAGGTGCGTACCCACCTCGCCCTGCCCAGGAAAGTACGCCATTACAGCTGGACAAAAATATTCTCAAGGCAAGGCAGAAACGTCGTAGAGCCCTACGCCAGCATAAACAACAGCCCACACATGACACAGTGGCTCAGATAATACAAATCAGAAGATCCCTCAAGAAACAAATATGGGAACACAAGGTGGCAAAATTCCAGGAGGAATGGGAAACCATATTCAGGCTGCTAAAGGACCCAAATCATGCCCGGTTCTGGGAGAATGTAAACAAGTTAAGAAACGGCCACAAGTCAAGGGAGAATTGTGTAACAGAGACTGCATGGGTCTCTCACATTAGACTCTTGTAGACGACCTCCAAACCAGACCCAGACTCAACCAGCAATAGGTTTGATAATACATAGCAACCATCCCCCCTAACAGTGTTAGGCTCCCCTCAATGGTTGAAGAACACCTAGAAAGCGAAACAGGTCAGCCAATTGCTCCTGACAAGACGAAAGGCACAGAGCCCAATCATTTCTACATTAGCATGGTAGAGAACACTATAAAGAGTACTAGGAAGGAAGGTGCCCCTGGGCCAAATGGCCTACCTGTTTCTCTGTTCAAATGCTCTCCGTCGGACTGGGCTGAGAGGCTGTCTCAGCTCTTTAACAGCGCGGATCAGCTGGCCACCGTCCCAGACTCCTGGAGATTGTCCATACTCTGTCAAATCTTCAAAAAGAGGAACCGCTCAGTAGGTTTAAACTATTGACTAATTCCTCTCCTGGATGTTGAGGCAAAAATGTATGCTCGATTGTTGTTGGGCCAACTGGAAGCCTGGGCTCAGGAGTGTCAAATCTAGTTGTTTTTCCAATCTGGCTTTAGACCTGGGGTCTCAGCAGTGACAACATTGTGGCACTTTCATTCCTGCAGCGTCAAGCAGCTAACATCAATCACCAGCCGTTATTCTGCTGCTTCATTGACTATAGTGCGGCCTTTGACAGGGTAGACCATGAAACCCTATGGAGGAAGCTGTCAGCATGGGCCATTCACACACAACTCCTAAGAGTCATCATCGCACTGTACTCCCACACTTAGGTCCGTGTTTTAACTGGTCCAGGTACATTATTACAGAAAGTAGAACCCAACAAAGGCCTAAAGCAGGGCTGTATTTTGGCCCCACCGCAGATTTAGAGAAACATCTGAAGTCCAGAAGCCTGGTTCTACAGAAGACTGGCCCCACAAAACTCCAAATCATCCAATACACTGATGAGATTGTGATAATAGACTGTACAAAAATTGGCCTACAGCTAGCTCTGAATACCCTGAACACTTTCAACATGGCTAATCAGCTTCAAGTAAACCAGGAAAAAACAAAAGTCCTGTAGGAAAGTACCATCTTGCCTGGCATGTTACCCCCATATTTCACTGTATATATGTTGTGTTAGTTATATGTGTCACTGGGACACTGCCAGCCAGGGCCCCAGTGCTCATAAGTGTGCTCTGTATGTGTTCCCTGTGTGATGACTAACTGTCTCACTGAGGCTCTGCTAACCAGAACCTCAGTGGTTATGCTCTGTCTTTGCTTTCCAAATTGTCACTAACAGGCTAGTGACCAATTTCACCAATTCACAATGGCATACTGGAACACCCTCATAATTCGCTAGTATATGGTACTGAGGTACCCAGGTAATTGGGGTTCCCGGAGATCCCTATGGGCTGCAGCATTTCTTTTGCCACCCATAGGGAGCTCTGACAATTCTTACACAGGCCTGCGACTGCAGCCTGAGTGAAATAACGTCCACGTTATTTCACAGCCATTTACTACTGCACTTAAGTAACTTATAAGTCACCTATATGTCTAACCTTTACCTGGTAAAGGTTGGGTGCTAAGTTACTTAGTGTGTGGGCACCCTGGCACTAGCCAAGGAGCCCCCACATCGTTCATGGCAAATTCCCCGGACTTTGTGAGTGCAGGGACACCATTACACGCGTGCACTATACATAGGTCGCTACCTATGTATCGCGTCACAATGGTAACTCCGAACATGGCCATGTAACATGTCTAAGATCATGGAATTGTCACCCCATTGCCATTCTGGCATTGGGGAGACAATTCCATGATCCCCCGAGTCTCTAGCACAGACCCGGGTACTGCCAAACTGCCTTTCCCGGGGTTTCACTGCAGCTGCTGCCAACCCCTCAGACAGGTTTCTGCCCTCCTGGGGTCCAGCCAGGCTTGTCCCAGGAAGGCAGAACAAAGGACTTCCTCAGAGAGAGGGTGTTACACCCTCTCCCTTTGGAAAAAGGTGTCAGGGCTGGGGAGGAGTAGCCTCCCCCAGCCTCTGGAAATGCTTTGATGGGCACAGATGGTGCCCATCTCTGCATAAGCCAGTCTACATCGGTTCAGGGATCCCCCAGCCCCGCTCTCGCACAAAACTGGACAAAGGAAAGGGGAGTGACCACTCCCCTGACCTGCACCTCCCAGGGGAGGTGCCCAGAGCTCCTCCAGTGTGCTCCAGACCTCTGCCATCTTGGAAACAGAGGTGCTGCTGGCACACTGGACTGCTCTGAGTGGCCAGGGCCAGCAGGTGACGTCAGAGACCCCTTCTGATAGGCTCTTACCTGTCTTGCTAGCCTATCCTCCTTCCTAGGTAGCCAAACCTCCTTTTCTGGCTATTTAGGGTCTCTGCTTTGGGGAATTCTTTAGATAACAAATGCAAGAGCTCATCAAAGTTCCTCTGCATCTCTCTCTTCACCTTCTGCCACGGAATCGACCGCTGACTGCTCAGGAAGCCTGCAAAACCAAAACAAAGTAGCAAAGACGACTACTGCAACCTTGTATCGCTGATCCTTCCACCTTCTCGACTGTTTTGCTGGTGGTGCATGCTGTGGGGGTAGTCTGCCTCCTCTCTGCACTAGAAGCTCCGAAGAAATCTCCCGTGGGACGACGGAATCCTCCCCCTGCAACCGCAGTCACCAAAAGAACTGCATCACCGGTCCTCTGGGTCCCCTCTCAGCACAACAAGCGTGGTCCCTGAAACTCAGCAACTCTGTCCAAGTGACTCTCACAGTCCAGTGACTCTTCACTCCAAGTTTGGTGGAGGTAAGTCCTTGTCTCCCCACGCTAGACTGCATTGCTGGGTACCGCATGATTTGCAACTGCTCCGGCTCCTGTGCACTCTTCCAGGATTTCCTTTGTGCACAGCCAAGCCTGGGTCCCGACACTCTAACCTGCAGTGCACAACCTCCTGAGTTGTCCTCCGGCGTCGTGGGTTCTCCTTTTGTGACTTCGGGTGAGCTCTGGTTCACTCTTCTTCATAGTGCCTGTTCCGGCACTTCTGCGGGTGCTGCCTGCTTCTGTGAGGGCTCTCTATCTTGCTGGGCGCCCCCTCTGTCTCCTCACGCAATTGGCAACATCCTGGTCCCTCCTGGGCCATAGCAGCATCCAAAAACCCTAACCGCGACCCTTGCAGCTAGCAAGGCTTGTTTGCAGTCTTTCTGTGTGGGAACACCTCTGCAAGCTTCTTCACGATGTGGGACATCCATCCTCCAAAGGGGAAGTTCCTAGTCCTCTTCGTTCTTGCTGAATCCACAGCTTCTACCATCCGGTGGCAGCTTCTTTGCATCCTCAGCTGGCATTTCCTGGCATCTGCCCAATCTCGACTTTGTTGCAACTCTTGGACTTGGTCCCCTTGTCCCACAGGTAGTCTCGTCCGGAAATCCACCTTTGTTGCATTGCTGGTTTTGGTCTTCCTTGCAGAATTCCCCTATCACGACTTCTGTGCTCTCTGGGGAATATAGGGGCACTTTACACCTACTTTTCAGGGTCTTGGGGTGGGCTATTTTTCTAACCCTCATGGTTTTCTTACAGTCCCAGCGACCCTCTACAAGTTCACATAGGTTTGGGGTCCATTCGTGGTTCGCATTCCACTTTTGGAGTATATAGTTTGTGTTGCCCCTATACCTATGTGCTCTCATTGCAATCTATTGTGACTGTACATTGCTTGCATTACTTCCTTTTGCTATTACTGCATATTTTTGGTATTGTGTACATATATCTTGTGTATATTTGGCATCCTCATACTGAGGGTACTCGCTGAGATACGTTTGGCATATTGTCATAAAAATAAAGTACCTTTATTTTTAGTATATCTGTGTATTGTGTTTTCTTATGATATTGTGCATATGACACCAGTGGTATAGTAGGAGCTTTGCATGTCTCCTAGTTCAGCCTAAGCTGCTCAGCTATAGCTACCTTCTACCAGCCTAAGCTGCTAGCAACACCTCTTCTCCACTAATAAGGGATAACTGGTCCTGGTACAGAGTGTAAGTACCCCTTGGTACCCACTACAAACCAGGCCAGCCTCCTAAAAGTCCTCACATTTGGTAGGTACAAGAACAAAAAGCTCACATCCTGACAGCTGGGAATCCAGACCTTTAGCACAGCCTGGAAATATAACTACCTCGGGTGCGGTTCATAGAAAATAACGGGGCAGGGAAACAGAAATGCACGATCAGACAAAAAGCTGCAGTCATTCATATGGAATCTCCCAACTGCGTAAACAGCTAAGAAGCGCTTCACAGCCCCACTACTGAGGGTAACAGAGGCGACCCTACTTCCTGCTCTGCAATACGGTTACCTGACATTTCCTCGGTCATTAGAACACACCACAGAACAAGCTCAATGTAGAGCATACTTAAAAATCTTCCAACAACCGAAGTGCACCCATCGCAACAGGCTCAGAATGGAAATGGGCCTAGTGTCACAGCAGCTAGATTGTCAAGCTGCCATCCTGAAATATTACATCAGGCTTAGGAAGGCCAATATGCGCACATTAAAACATCACTTGAGAACTATTTTTGAAACTCCTGGCAACCTGTGGTTCACGCAGCTAAGTAAAGCACTGAAGACCTTTGAAGAGGGCGACTCCATTCAGCTGGCAGACACTATGACATTCAATGCTTGGAAGAAATCAATCAACAGAAGACCAAAATAAATCTCAAGGGAGCACAATCTACTTTCAGCCAAATCTCCATCAACAGTGCCAACGTTAATCGATTCTTATTTGATCGGAGCCTCACAACCATACCTCAAATTTTGTATATGTGAACATTAGTCCTGCCAATCAAGGACTTTAATCCTTCCCGACCTGCACATAAGGACAAAAGAGCCTGCAGGCTCTGCTCCTCCCATCTTGAAAGTTTGCTACCCCTCTGTGCTGCTGTCCGACATTATCAGCCGATAGGAGACATTTAATAATTCCAGTAGCTTTGGCTCTGGGGACGCGAACTTGCATGGAGACATCCAATCTCTGCTTTTTACACTCAGCGGCTTGGGCCTTGGCTACATGTGCAAAAGATGTGACAATTCTCAAACGGCTGCTAGGCCAGTCAGTGGGCATAGGTCCAAAGAAAATCTAAGCGCCTCTTGCTGAAAATAGAACAAACACTAACTGCTTCTTAAAAGATTTTTTATTCTAAATAAATTGATACTACTACTGTACTACTACCACTGGATTCCACTGGTCTCTGGGGATCCTTAGTTCAAGGATGCAATAACCGTGACCCAACTATGTGGCATGTTTCATCATCGGGCTAGGTCCTCACTGAATGGGTGCTACAATACCCAGTGGGCTCCAATTAACTGGGGCTCTTTGCTGGAAATCTTTCTCCCACTCCCCCTGGCCTGGTATGAGGTAGAGCTCAGGTCGCTGCCCGGACTTGGGTTGTTTGTAATGGTAGTTGGTAGGTTGGTAGGTTGGGTGAGTAAGAGGAACATCAACTACAGACACTCTGTTTGCAAAGTTAAATCCTGGTGAGGGATGGTGTCATTATTAAAAACTAAACCGAACCAAACAAGGGTAGTGATTAGCCGTTGGGTATGTTCAGTGGGGCAGCAAGTTTCATGTTTAAAAGTGCCAGATAGATCATAATTTGTCATAATTCATTTAGCACTAAAATAGATATCTTGTCACTTCTCTACACACAGAAAGAGCAGAATGGAAAATTCTGAGCCTCTCTTAAGAATGTACCATAAAATGTATACTCACTGAGAAAGTGAATTAAATTGACATTAGATTCAGGTGCTGAAATGGACTAGAACTAACCTTTTATAAAGCAAATAAAACAATAACATTTGATAGTTACAATTCACTGAACTATCAATATATTGTGCCCCCACTATTCACTCCCCATGACCTCACATATTACATCACTCATGACAGGTTAAATTACATAATTGATCACATCACTGATGACATCTCTAATGATATTATTGATTACATCACAAAGTAGATAGTACACATTATAACTACAAGTAAGCTTTTACGTGAAAAAGTGCTACATTTAAACAAGTTAGAGATAAACCTCAACTAGTGTGAGGTGCAGATGCACATTACAAATAGGTTGTGACTTAAATCAAAGCCTTGTTGCCAGACTATGTGGGAAAAATTAAAGGTTATCCTTACAATTCATTATGCACATGTGGAATTCTGTGCACATGCTGTGGTTAAATGGTTGTCATGATAAATGGGATCTGGTAGAGCATGGCTTTTCACCCTGGAGAATCTCCAGGCTCTAGTGGGATGAGACAAGCCTATTCCGGCTGGCAATGGCGGTCAAAGAGCCGAGTCTTAAGCTGCTTTCTGAAGTCCTTCGGTGAAGGGGAGGTGCGCAGGTGGAGGTCGTTCCAGGACTTAGCGGCGAGGTGGGAGAAGGAGGGACCCGCGAAGTGGTCATGATGGATGCGTGGACTTGGGCTTGGTCAAGGGTGGCTGAGTGGAGTTCTCTGGTCGATCGGTGGAATGTAAAGCAGTTGTTGATATAGGAGGGGTCGGAGCTGTGGAGGGTTTTGTAGGCGTGCGTCAGGAGCTTGAAGAGGCACCTTTGTTGGACAGGGAGCCAGTGGAGAGCCTTGAGGTGGGGTGATGATGGTTCTTTGGTGGAGGGTGAGGGAGAGTCTTGCCGCACAGTTCTGGATGGTCAGGGGGCAGTTTAGGAGCTGTTTGGTAGTTCCAGCTTAGAGTGAGTTTCCATAGTCCAGGCGGCTGGAGATTAGGGCTTGAGTGACTGTCTTCCTGGTAGAGATGGGGATCCATTGGAGGATCTAGCGGAGCATGCAGAGGAAGAAGGCAGAGGAGACTGCGTTGATCTGTTGCTTCATGGTCAGTTGGGTGTCCACGAAAATTCTGAGGTTAAGTGCGTGGCTAGTGAGGGTGGGAGGTGGTCAGATGGTGGCAGGCCACCACATGTCATCCCAGGGGGAGGGCTTGCTGCTGAAGATGAGGACCTCAGTTTTGTCTGAGTTGAGTTTGAGGCAGTTAGTCCTCATCCAGGTGACAATGTCGATCATAGTGTTTTAGAAGTTGGTTTGTGTTGTGGTGGCATCACCTGTGAGGGATAGTACGAGCTGGGTGTCGTCGGCATAGGAGATTATGTTGAGTCCATGGGTACATAAGAAGTCTGTAGGTGTTGAAGAGGTTTAGGGTGAGGGAGGAACCCTGGGGAACCCCATGGATGATGTCTTTACGTGCAGAGATAAAGGGTAGTAGGTGGATCCTCTGTGTTCAGTTAGAGAGGTAGGAGGAGATCCAGGTGAGTGTGTTGTCTTGGATGCCAGTGTGGTGGAATCTGGTGATGAAAGTGTATTGGGTGGCGGTGTAGAAGACTGCTGTTAAGTCGCGGAGGATGAAGGCAGCTGTTCCTCCTAGGTCGAGGCGGCATCTAATGTTGTTGCTTTGCTGCGATCAGGGTGGTCTCGGGCTCGGTGCTCTGATTAGGCCGGAAGCCAGATTGGGATGGGTCGAGCAGGTTGCTGTCATTTAGCGCTATTGACAATTTCTAATTAAAATGGAGATTTATAAGATGCATATATTTATTGCACAAAGGTCGGAGAAAATTCTGAGACATACATTGAGAAGAATGAATAATGTATGGGTGACTCACAAACAGTTCAAGTCACAGTATGATTGTACATGTTATCTGTTAGAAATGGGATCTTTGGTTGGCAGGTATGCTACCCCCTATCCAAGCAAGGACCCTCACTCTAGTCAGGGTAAAGGAGAATCACTTTCAGTTAACTCCTGCTTAACCCCTTGGTAGCTTGGCATGAGTAGGCAGGCTTGATTTCGGAATCAATGTGTAAAGTATTTGTACCAACACACACAGTAATACTTTGAAAACACTACAAAAGGCCACCACACCGGTTTAGAAAAAAAGTCATATTTATCTAAATCAAACAAGACCAAAATGAAAAAAATCCAACCTACACAAGTCAAGATATGAATTTTTAAAAGAATAAGAGTCTTAGGGGGTCATTACGACCCAGGGCGGTTGGTGCTATAGTGGAGGTATTACCGCCAACAGGCTGGCGGTACCTACCTCCACTATTATGACATTGGTGGTTTGGCCAAAGCCAAATCACCAATGTACCACACCCACCACTACGGCAGTGATTACTGCCGGGCTGGAGACTTCAGTCTCCAGCCCAGTGGCCGTCACTAGGCCACCCATGGCATTTTGACCCAGTCCACTGCCATGGTTTTCGTGGGTTCTGTACTGCCACGGAAACCATGGTGGTAGGCACAATCAGTGCCAGGGAATTCCTTCCATGGCACTGATAGGGGTCTCAATCTGCCCCCCTCACCCTAGTCCTCCCCCTCCCTACCCCCCCAAAATATACACACATGCACGCACATACATACACACCCATACACACATTTACCCACGCATGCATACATACATATACTCTCACAGCAAAACTCACAAACATACATCCAGGCACCACTTCTGTCTCCAGCCCAGTGGCCGTCACTAGGCCACCCATGGCATTTTGACCCAGCCCACTGCCATGGTTTTCGTGGGTTCTGTAGTGCCAAGGAAACCATGGTGGTAGGCACAATCAGTGCCAGGGAATTCCTTCCATGGCACTGATAGGGGTCTCCCCCACCCCCTCCCCACCCTCCTCACCAGAGTCCTCCCCCTACCTACCCTCCAAAATACACACCCATACACACATTCACCCACGCATGCATACATACATATACTCTCACCGCAAAACTCACAAACATACATCCAGGCACACACGCAAGCACACAACACAACATGCATGTACACACACTCATGCACACACGCATTACACATTCATGCACGCATTCACTCACAGTCACCCCCACACACACAACACCCCCCACCCCTCTCCTGTCGGAGAACCTAACTTACTCGCTTGCAGGGGGTCCTCTGGCAGGAAATTGGACGCTGCGTTGCTGCCAGCAGCATCTGCCAGCAAAACACCGCCAGGCCGTATCATGGAACATGATACCGTAGCTGGTGTTTTGCTGGCGTGGTGCTGCTGCTGGCAGCAGCGCCACCTTACCGCCGTCCGCCGCCATGACCATTAACGGAATTCCGCCAGCCTTCTAGCGGAATTCTGGCTACAGTCATAATGGCATGGACGGTCGGTAGCCACGGCAACGGTATGTTGGCAGCTGTCGCCGTGGCAGTAGGTGGCATTTGCCGCCAATCTCATAATGAGGGCTTTAATCCTTAGAAAACAGTGAGAATGCTGTTGTTACACCTGGATAGCCTAAAAAATAAAGCCACACGGGTGAGCGTGTGTTGGAAAAGTCAGCGTTGTGTTGATTCCTTACTCGCAAGTGAGGCTGTGTGTCGTTTCCTTCTCCGGTCGGGTTGGCGATGTGTCGTTTTTCTCCCTTGCAAGAGATTGACACATCAATTTCTGGACGGGGCACCTCAGATCCGCACAAAGTCAAGTTGACTTGGACACCCAGAGACGATGCGTGGAAAATCCGGTCACATGGTGTAAGAAAACTGCACTGCGTGGGGTTTGCATCATCAGCCTCCATAAGAGGGTGTTGTGCGTTGTTTCCCCAGCTGCATTGCATCGAGCTCCCAGCCGCTATGCAGGTGGAGCATCAATTTCAGCCATGAAGCCGGCGGCGCATCTTTTATCAGCCGCGTAGTGGAAGGTGCGTCATAAATTTCCCCTCACAGCGTTCTGTGCGTGGATTTTCAGTTTTTGTCTGCCAGCTTCACCTTTCAAGGGCCCAGGGACTAAATAGGGCACCACTTAGCAGGGCAGGAGTCTCAGCAGAGAGTCCAGGAGCAGGGAGAATTCTTCTCAATCAGGAATGCACAACAAAGTCCAGTCTCTGTCCCTTTTCACAGGCAGAAGCAGCAACTGCAGGATAGCCCAACAAAGCACAGGCAGGGGCAGGACTTCTTCTCAGCTCTTCAGCTCTTCTTCTTGGCAGAGGTTCCTCTTGATTCCAGATGTGATCTAGTTTTCAGTGGTTTTGGGCCCACTAGTTATAGCCCTTTCTGCCTTTGAAGTAGGCAAACTTCAAAGGAAAGTCTTTCTGTTGTTTGTAACATCCTGCTTTGCCCAGGACAGTCCCCAAACATACACCAGGGGGTTGGAGATTGCATTGTGTGAGAGCAGGCACAGCCCTATCAAGTATGAGTGACCACTCCTCCCCTCCCTCCCAACCCAGATGGTTCATCAGGATATGCAGGTTACACCCCAGCCCCCTCTGTGTCAGTGTGTAGAGAAGAGGTACAAACAGCCCAACTGTCAAACTGACCCAGACAGGGAATCCACAAACAGACAGAGTCACAGAATGGTTTAAGCAAGAAAATGCCCACTTTCTAAAAGTGCCATTTTCAAACACACAATCTAAAAACAAACTTTATTAATGGATGTTTTTTAAATTGTGAATTCAGAGACCCTAAACTCTAAATTTCTATCTGCCCCCAAAGGGATCTGCACTTTAATAATATTTAAAGGCACAACAAAAACTGAATTAGGCAGTATTTCACTGTTAGGACATACATAACACATTAGTATATATCCTAAATTAAACATACACTGCACCCTGCCCATGGGGATACCTATGGCCTACCTTGGAGTGTCTTACATGTAAGAAAAAGGAAGATTTAGGCCTGGCAGGTGGGTACACTTGCCAAGACGAATTGGCAGTTTAAAACTGCACACACAAACAATGCAGTGGTAGGTCTAGGCCATGGTTACAGGGCTACTCATGTGGGTGGCACAACCAGTGCTGCAGGCCCACTAGTAGCATTTAACTTATAGGCCCAGGGCTCCTCTCGTGCACTGTACTAGGGACTTACTAGTAAATAAAAGATGGCAATCATGGAAAGCCAATTACACATACATTTTATATAGGAGCACTTACACTTTAGCACTGGATAGCAGTGTATGAAAAACTGCATAAACAGAGTCCAGCACACATCAACAACATGGGAAACAAAGGCATAAAGTTATGGGAGGCCACGCCAAGGATGCCAAGTCTAACATTATCCTAATAGTGTAGGCCATTTTGCTCATCTTATTAAGGTACAAACTCATCAAACAATCAGTTGAGTGTTATCAATGGTTTAATACATTCCTAGTCACATTAACACAGTCACACAGGCATAATCGTGGCAATTCACAAACGTAACTTACACTTGTGAGTACTCTCCAACATAAATTGCTGATCACAGTGATGTCTACAGAGATATTTTACACTTGAATACCATTGGAAAAAGAACAACATATCCAGTAAATTTTGGTGATTTCACAATTATGCTTCATATCTAGCACGTTGTGAAATATTACACCCATTAGACTATAGAGGTTATAGAAAATTGGGTCTAGCAATACATTGCTGAAAACCTTTCAGTATCAAAGTGTACAGCAAACTGTCACATTCACTGATGAGGTCATCAGGGATCTCATCAGTGATGTCATCAGGATGCCCTCATTCCTGAGCCTAATTTCAACAGCTCCGCCCACATTCCTGAGCCTGATTGCATCTGTTGATGCCCTTGCCAATGTCTCCTTGCACCACTGCCACTCCCACCATCCTTCCTTCAACCCGACCCCTCCCACCTCACAGGACAAACAATGGAGGCCGCAGAGCTGTCATGCTGCCTGTGTGCTGAAGGTGCGCCAAGGGCAATCCCTTCTTTGCCCATCCTCGCCAGGACCACGACCAGCGACAGGAACCCTGGTCCTGCCACAACACCTCCAAGGAGCTCCAGGCCCTGACTGTCAGACACCCCATCAACCGCGGCTTCATGGCCTCCCCACGCTCATCCAAAGGACCCTTCACATGCCTACACTGCTGTTTCTTCTGCAACACAGGCCCTCCTGCACACACTTACACCCTCACTGCACCCACACAGAAGACTATAAACAACCAAGCACCACTCCGGTGCTTCCTGCTCAACACATACTCTTTATGCAAACATTGCATGGAAATTTGGGATATCATCATCACCCACAACCTGGACGTCACCTTCATCACTAAAACATGGCTAACACCTTCCTCATCATCACGCCCACCCCTGATGGCTACCAGATGATACTCTCAGACCACACCAACAAACATGGCGTGGAAATCACTATCATTTTCAAGGATACCATCCAATGAATCATCACCGATGACGACACAATGCTCCTCATGAAGCACCCCAACTTCCAACTCCAAACAGATGCCACCATCTCAATGCGAGGCACCTTCTCATACAGACGTCCGGGACAACGCTCAGCTTTCTGTGATGCATCGCCAACCTCATTGCCCCCCTCATTGCCCCCCTCACCTTCGACTCCCTCCACTATGTCCTACTCGGCAATAACAATTTCCACCTTAATGACCTCAACAACATAAACTCCACTTCCCTCATAGAGAACCTCAGCAACATCTGCCTCACCCAACTGGTCACCAAACCCATGCACAAAGATGGACACACACTTTAGCCATCTTCACTTCTAGCTATGAAACCAGTTTCACCCATGTGACTGAACTGACGTGGACCAACCATATCATCATCCAGTCTACCATCTCCAATACACAGCACACCACCATTAAGTGCCTCAGCAACCCCCACTGAAGCTGGGGCAAGGTAACCAAGACCCTATGGGCACAGGCCCTAGACACCACACAGCCCGAGCCCACAGCAGACCTCAACCAGGCCATCCAAAACTTCACCATGTAGATCACCAAATCCACGTCAGAGTCACTCCTCTGAATCCAGCTAAAAACCAACAACACCTCTAAGCCCACAAGATGGTACACTCTGGAGCTCAGAAACTCCAAACGTGTCTGCCACTGACTCGAGAAACAATGGCCTATGACCCCTTTGACAGAGCCTCCTAAAAGGTAGCCCTCAACAACTACCACCACCATATCTAGGCAGCAAAAAGAGCAACAATCACCACCCGCATTGACACCACATCCAACCACATGATAGAACTCTTCAGAATCATCAAGGAGTTCTCTAATCCAATAGCCACAGATACCATCACCCACCCAAGGAACTCTGCGACACCCCCTCAGACTACTTCCACAGCAAGATCACCACAATATCCAACAACTTCGACCCCCAATCCTTCACGTCCAGCCTAGACAACATGTCTCAAGCAGCAACCCCCAGCCTCACAATAAACTCCTGGTCCCCAATTGCCAGACATACCACTGCAGCCATCATGTCATCCATCCACTCCAGGGCACCCACTGACACCTGCACCTATGGCTTTTCATCCTCAGAGCCAACACTATTAGCACAGAACTAACCCCATCCTCAACACCTCTATCTCCACAGCAACCTTCCTGGATGACCGATTACCCTGCTCCCATTCCTAGCCAAAATGCTTGAGAAAGCCATCAACAGCAGTTCACCGACTACCTTGAACTAAACCTAAACCTTCTTGGCACCTAACAATCAGGATTCTGGGCCAACCCCAGCACAGAGATTGCATTTATCGCCCCCAAGGATGACATCAGTGCCCCTCTCGACCAAGGAGAGTTGGCAGTTCTGATCCTTCTGGACCTCTCTATAGGGTTCAATACAGTCTCCTTCCACACTCTCCTCAATATAGTCTCCTATGCCGACAACACTCAACTAATCCTCTCACTCACCGAAGACAACCGTAACACCAAAACCAACTTCCGCAACTCCATGAAAAACGTAGCAACATGGATGAAAAACAGCTGTCTCAGACTAAACAGTGACAAAATAGAAGTCCTGATCTTCAGAAAGAACACCTTTCTTTGGGACCATAGCTGGTGGCCAGCAAGACTCGGACCAATGCCCTCTCCATTAGACCATGCACAAAACCTTGACAACTACTCTAAACCTTGTAAACCTCATACACACCTCTGCATCCCATTGCAGCCGCAGGGGAGGCTGCTCCTTCTCCTACACAGTAGCCAAGGCCTGGTACAGCCTGCCCCTTCAGTTCAGAACACCTCCCTCGATGGCAGACTTCAGAAGGAGATTCAAGATGTGGCTGTTTGACAAAGACAGGACACCCTCAGCGCCCAGATACCCTTAGAGGTGGTAGTGCTGAAATGTACAAATGCTATGATCGATTGAATAAAGTCATTGAACAGAGCTCAGGATTTTTGCCCTGATTTGGGTTGTTTGTGAGAGTAGGTGGCAGATTGGGTGAGTAGGTGGTAAATGTACTACAGGCACTCACTTTGTAAAGTTTGTTCTTGGTGAGGCACTGTGTCATAATTAAAGTCAAGACAGAACAAAATGAGTTCAGTGATTACCCTAGGGTATGTTCAGTGGGTTCAACAAGTTTCATGCCCAGAAGTGCAAGATAGGTCTGGGAATTTTATCATAATTTTTTGTAACTAAAATAGATGACATTTCACTTCTCTGAACATGGAAAGGTTGGAATAAAAATGCTCAAGCCTCTCTTAAGAATATACCATAAAGATAGGAACGCTGTTTCATTTTCAAACTCACAGCAAGCTATGCCATTTGTAAAATTGTCAAATGCAGTGACATATTTTAGTCAAAAGAGACAGGTTTAGAAAAGCCAGATCGAAAGAGAAGTAATATTTCTAGTGGAAAAAGAGTGCTGCTTCACATTACCATTAAAAACCTGCAGAGTGATTGTTTAAATGTGGTGGGTTATTAGAAGTGTGTTAATGCATTTGCTTCAGAAATCCGAAAGCAACCTGCAGGTCACAGACTCATACAAAGTGATTTGTGAAGTTGGTTTCATAAATGTCTTGAATTTTTTTATTTATTGACATGATCTTTTTCATAAAGTATGTGAAGAATTGGGAAACAACATACTCTCTGAAAAATCCCTCTAAAGCCATGTTTTCAGGAAAAAATCGCAAAGAGATGGTTCCAAATGTGATGCGCAGGTTCTACTCCTGCAACAGCAGAGATACGTCGGGTCTACCTCTCGCATTAAGTGATGTGCTGATTTCTGCTGGTGCTGGTATCTGGGTGCACTTCTAGTGAACCAGGCACAGGAGCAGGGGTAGAAACCTTGAAATCCCTGAGTCTCAAACAAAAGGAGACAAGGCAACAAACCCTTTGAGATTACTTTTGGGGTGCAAGATCAGAGAGCAGCAGGGCAGAACAGCAGAAAAGCAGTCCTTCCAGGTCAGCAGTCCAACAGAGTAACGGCCCTTGATGAAGCACAGAGGTTCTTATGACAAAGTACAGTTGTAGCTCCGAAGTGTCTGATTTGGTGATGTCAGAGAACCAATGCGGCTTTGAAGTCAGGGTGAATCTAAAGACGTTTTTGAAGTGCACAATGCTATCAGTATGGATAAATCAGCCCTTTGTGTGGGAACAGGCAGTGCCTATTCAGGTGTAAGTGTCACCCTCCTACCCTTCCTGCCCAGGCAGAACCATCAGAATGCACATGAATGCAGATCAGCACTCAGACACACCTAACTTTCCTGTTTGTGGCTGTCTAGAATGAATGCACAAAGTGTAGCTGTCACACATCATGTCTAATGGAGACACATGCTGCAGACACAAAGGCGGTCATTACCACATTGGCAGTAAAAGCCGCATTCCGCCGTGCAGAAGACCGCCAACACACCGCCGCGGAATTCCGCCACAGCTATTATGACCCACATTTCGGAATCCGCCAAAATTCAGACAACCACACAAGTCCGCCATACCAAAGGTCAGTGATAAACTGGCGAAAACAAAACCTCCACCGTCACACCAACAGAAATACGCCCACACTATCACGATACACAAATCCACGCAGCGGTCTTTCAACCGCGGTATTCCATTGGTGGTACACACCGCTGTGCTCAAAATGCACACACACTTACAAAACACTATCACATTGGACAGTTTGAAATACACACACTTGATACACATACAAACACCTCTCCCACACACCCAATACGATATAAAAAACACACCCACATCACCCACAAACCCCTACAACCATAATTACTGAGAGAAGGCCAGAGAGAGAGCACCAGCAAGAACACCAGCATCCACAGGCACACAACACCATCACCCACAGAACTTCCACGCACCTCACACAACAAACCACTACATATCACCACACACTCCACCCCACACATCACCTACACCACCCCATGGCATGGCAAAGATACCCCAGGTTCTCGGAGGAGGAAATCGTCCAGGTAGAGCCACAGCTATTCGGAGCACAGGTGCAGCACACCTCCATTGCAAGGAAGATAGAGCTATGGCGAAGAATGGTGGACAGGGTCAACGCAGTGGGAAAGCACCCAAGAAATCGGAAGGACATCAGGAAGAGGTGGAACGACCTACGGGGGAAGGTGCATTCCGTGATCTCAAGAAACCACCTGGCGGTTCAGCGGACTGGCGGCGGAACCCCACCTCCTCCCCCACAACTAACAACATGGGAGGAGCAGGTATTGGAGATTCTGCATCCTGAGGGCCTCGCAGGAGTAGGTGGAGGAATGGACTCTGGTAAGTCAAATCTTAACTATTACAACCCCCACCCTACCTGCATGCTATCACATACCCCACCCTCACCCCCAGCACCCCAACTCCTCACATATGTCCCAATATAACAAACCACCATCTCAACACCAAACCCTGCATACAACAACAAAGCATGGACACCCATGACTAAAGCATGCCCACTGCACATACCCATACAACCCCCTAAACCATCCTCACACAAGGTCTCACACAGGAATGCAAGCACTGGGGTACACGGTCACCCACCCATTGCACACCATGACACACACAGATGTAATAACCATCCTTTTATACCCCTGCAGGACCCCTACCCAAAGTCACAGCACAGGAGAGTCCACACATGTCCACACCACCAACAGAAGAGGCCCACAGTGATGAGAGCACCTGTGTCCAACTGGATCTAGATGACCAGCCCGGCCCATCGGGGACCTTGGGACAGTCGGTTCACATCACCCAGTCACAGGCCACTACAGACCTTCCACCCTCTGGTAACCCCAGCACAGCACCCACCCAGTGGGCCCATGTTTCCGTCCCCAGGACACGTCAATCAACTGTGTGTCCACCATTACAGGGAACCCAGGATAACCCACCACCCCAACAACAACAGGGACCTGGAGGCAGTGGTAGTGGGCACACGGTCCTGGGGACAGAGGCCCAGGAACACAGGGGAACTGGGAGTGCTGCTGTGCAACAGGGGGCGGACAGGCCAAGGGAACCCACTCTCCACGAGGCCCTCTCCTCCATCATGGGAGCCTACCACCACTCTCAGGAGACGATGACAACGGTACTGGCCAAGTTTCAGGATACCCATTGCCTGCAGGAGGAACAGTATATGGGATTCAGGGAGGAACTCAGAACCATCAGCTCCACCCTGGGCACCATCGTAGGGGTGCTGAAGGAACTTGTGAACACCAGGAGGGACACTGTGGCACTACAAGAGGCCCCTGACACTAGCATGGATGATAAACTAACCACCACCTATGCCGGCGCTAGTGGACAGGACGCCCCGCCACAGGACCACCACACCAGCACCCCACCCCTGCCGAGGGAGAACAACCCCGTAAACGGTCCCTGAGATCCAGGAACAAGACAGAGAACAATGCCAATACCCCCGCCAAGAAATGAGCCCACCCTGATTGTCATCCTACTGTCCCACTTTGTCACCCTGTCCATACTGAAACTGCCCCAGCTCCACTTCCTATGCCCATATGGGCAATGCACCTGTGAGACTAATAGACTGGAGTCTGCCATGGACATTCCTCCGCCATCACCCCTCACCATTTCACTACCTCCTCCAATATTGAGCACTTAAACAAACACACTTAAAGCACAAAACAATCTGGAGTCTGTGATTTCTAAATAGTGTATTAGCAATTACAGTGACAAAATGCATTTTCAAGTTTAATGTCAACATACCTATGTCACACAGCTCTAGTCCATGAGGAATCTAAGCAGATGTCACACAGTGGGACCCACATCTTTGAAATCGTAAGGGAAAGTGACAACTCAGTGACCATACATTGGGTGAAAACGACACACAGTAGAGAGGTAGTAGTGTTAAAGTACATGTAGTAGGCAGCTCTGTATTCTTACCTGTGTCTCACTGGAAATATTGCTGGATCACCAAGTCCCTGTTGTGCATGTCTTCTTCTTCTGTTTCCTCATCTTCACTGTCCACAGGCTCCACAGCTGCAACAACACCGCCATCTGGACCATCCTCCTGCAGAAAAGGCACCTGTCGTAGCAAAGCCAAGTTATGAAGCATAAAGCAGGCCACGATGATCTGGCACACCTTCTTTGGTGAGTAGAATAGGGATCCACCTGTCATATGGAGGCACCTGAACCTGGACTTCAGGAGGCCGAAGATCCGCTCGATCACCCTCCTAGTTCGCCCATGGGCCTCATTGTAGCGTTCCTATGCCCTTGTCCTGGGATTCCTCACTGGGGTCAGTAGCCATGACAGGTTGGGGTAACCAGAGTCACCTGCAAATGGTGAGGGACAACTGTTAGACACACACTAACCTGGAGGGATATCCCCAGACCCAGACAACCATTCCCACTGACTTGCTTCCAGGTGCTCACCTAATAGCCACACTCGGTGCCTCTGGAGTTGACCCATCACATAAGGGATGCTGTTATTCCGCAGGATGTAGGCGTCATGCACTGAGCCAGGGAACTTGGCTTTCACATGGGAGATGTACTGGTCTGCCAAACATACCATCTGTACATTCATAGAATGATAACTCTTCCAGTTTCTGTACATCTGCTCACTTGTGTGGGGGGGTGCCAAAGCCACATGTGTCCCATCAATGGCACCTATGATGTTGGGGATGTGTCACAGGGCATAAAAATCACCTTTCACTGTAGGCAAATCCTCCACCTGAGGGAAAACAATGTAGCTCCGCATGTGTTTCAGAAGAGCAGACAACACTCTGGACAATACGTTGGAAAACATAGGCTGGGACATTCCTGATGCCATGGCCACTGTTGTCTGAAAGGAACCACTTGCAAGGAAATGGAGCACTGACAGCACCTGCACGTGAGGGGGGATTCCTGTGGGATGGCGGACTGCTGACATCAGGTCTGGCTCCAACTGGGTACACAGTTCCTGGATTGTGGCACGGTCAAGCCTGTATGTGATAATCAAATGTCGATCCTCTATTGTCGACAGGTCCACCAACGGTCGGTACACCGGAGGATGCCGCCATCTCCTCACATGTCCCAGAGGACGGTGCCAATGAAGGACAACAGCGAGCACAGAGTCAAACAACTCAGAGGTACGTACCCACAGTTTACACATAACACCTATCATACACAAAAGGTGGCCTGTATGTGTGTTGAGTCTAGGCCTAGGTATGAGTGACGCAGTTGGATATGAAGCCATGTGGGCCCCTGAAATGGCGGCTGCCTGACCTGTAAAGTGGGACAATGGGATGTGAGGTAACTGCGCTGGCGTTTTACACCGTCGCGGTAGGCGGTCGAAGACCGCGGAGCAATGCTGCATTGGTTAACATTGGACCCTATGGGTCCCGGGAACCAATGGCGATGTACGCTGGCGGCGACGGTACGCACCGCCGCGGACGTGACCGCCATTTTCTATCACTTCAATCACTCGATAGCTGATCTTCGACAGGAGAGGACCTACACTGCAAGTGCTGCTGTGACCTCGGTCTGGAAGAAACAATGGCTCAAGTGTCTGGGGAAAGGGCCCCTGCCTTCACATCGGAGGAGTTGGAGAATCTCGTGGATAGGGTCCTCCCCCAGTACACGCTACTCTAGGGTCCTCCAGTCAAACAGGTAAGTACACTGGGAGCATGCTGTATGGGCTATGCCTGTGTGGAGAGGGCTGGACATAAGAAGGAAGGGGGGAGAGTGCTGCTTGCATGAAAGACAGCGAATGCATGTGCCACATGGCAAGGGTAGGGATAGGGGCCAATCACTTCGATGGTGCAGTTGGTAATAAATTCTCTTTTTCCCCTGTACATTTCATGTAGATCAGCGCCCACCAGAAGAAAGACATTTGGCGTGCCATCGCCAAGGACGTCCAGACCCTGGGGGTCTACCACAGACGGAGCACCCACTGCCGGAAAAGATGGGAGGACATTCGCCGCTGGAGCAAGAAGACGGCAGAGGCTCAGCTGGGGATGGCCTCCCAACGTGGGAGGGGTGCCCGTCACACCATGACACCCCTGATGTTCAGGATCCTGGCGGTGGCCTACACGGAGTTGGATGGGCGCTTGAGGGCATCACAGCAGACACAAGGGGGTGAGTACACACTCATTCTGCTGAATTTGCGCACAGGGAGAGTTCCGTAGGCAAGGCCCCTCCGTATGTCAGGCCATGTAGCACCCAAGTCCACCTCTGTAGATTGCCAAGTCAGGTAGTCATGCCGCTGTGTCATCTATGTGTGCAGAGGTCGTCCATAGCCTTGTTGGCCATTTCCCAGAAATTGAACAGTGGAGCCCAAGAGCGTGGCGTAGTGCAGGGGGCTTCTGTGTCTGTCGTGTCCGCCAACGGCAGCAGTAATGCATTCACTTAACATGTCTTTCTTCTGTCTTTCCCCCCCTTTTTGTGGTCTCCCTGTTCTTGAGTGCATTAGCATCATAAGGCGGAGGAGCAGTGGCAATGGAGCATGAGGGAGCTGTATCCCACATGGCCCTGGAGGGCGACACTACGGCGTCTGAATTCACCAGTGGGATGGAGGGCGAGAGGAGCTCCACAGCGGAGACAGGAGCAGACACCAGCGACACGGACTCGTCCTCTGATGGGAGCTCCCTTGTGGTGACGGCAACATCTGTGCCCCCTGCATCTACATGTACAGCCGCCACCCCCCCTTCCAGCACTGCCCTCCCAGCAGCCCCTCAGCCTTTGTCCCGTGCCCTCTCACCCAGGAGGGTGGGCATCACCTTTGCCCCAGGCACCTCAGGCCCTGCCCCAGTCACCCCTGCTGCCCTCAGTGAGGAGGCCATTGACCTCCTCAGGTCCCTCACTGTTGGGCAGTCTACCATTTTGAATGCCATCCAGGGTGTATAGAGGCAGTTGCAACAAACCAATGCATTCCTGGAGGGCATTCATTCTGGTCAGGCGGCCCTTCACCGAGCTTTTCAGACTCTGGCCTCAGCACTGATGGCAGCCATTCTCCCCGTCTCTAGCCTCCCCCTCAAACTTCCTCAACCCCGACCCAATCCCCTGTACCTCAGCCTATCCCAAGCACACCTACAGACCAACATGCACACACCTCAACACACGAGGGAAGCTCAGGCAAACATAAGCACCACACATCCCACAGGCACTCACGCAAGCATCACACACATGCAGACACACGAACATCCACTGCCTCCACTGTGTCTCTCTCCTCCTCGTCTCCCTCCTCCCTCCCAGTCTCGTCTACACTCACACCTGCATGCAGTACCTCTACAGCCACTACGTCCCTCTCCAGCACACCCACCACCACACCCCGCTCATGTGCAGTCACCACCCCCACTACCATTAACACGTCCCCTGTGTCCTCTCCCAGTGTGTCTGTGACGCCCCCTCCCAAGATACACAAACTCAGGCACACACCCGCCCAACAGCCATCCACCTCACGACAGCCTCCAGCGCAAGCACCTTCACCCAAAGTCACCAAACGTACACCTCCTACAACCACCACCTCTTCCTCCACTCCCAAACCCCCTCCAGCTACCCGTCCCAGTGTGTCCAAAAAACTTTTCCTGTCCACCCTTGACCTCTTTCCCACACCTTCCCCACCATGTCCGTCTCATAGGTCCCGAACTAGCACCTCAGCCACAACATCTCCGGGACCAGTGGTGCTTGTAGTCACCGGAATCTGGAGTGCACCGGCCACCAGGGCAGTCAGTGTGGCATGGAGCCACCTCACAGACAGTCCCCCACCTGTGAAGCATCAGAAGTTGGCCAGTGCCCGGCTGGAGAGGGTGAAGACTCCAGCCACCAAAGCCGCTCCCAGGGGTCCCGTTGGGAGTGTGGAGTCAGCTGTGACACCTTCCAAGGTGGGGAAGGGTCACAAGAAACCCGGCAAGTCTGGGAAGAGCTGCACGGCGGAGAAGACCGCCATCATCCCCGCTGTCCAGGAGGCCACCGCCAGCACCAGCCCAGCTGCCCAGGAGGCCACCGCCAGCACCAGCCCAGCTGCCCAGGAGTCCGCCACCAGCACCAGCCCAACTGCCCAGGAAGCCACTGCCAGCACCAGCCCAGCTGCCCAGGAGGCCAGCACCAGCCCAGCTGCCCAGGAGGCCACCGCCAGCACAAGCCCAGCTGCCCAGGAGGCCACTGCCAGCACAAGTCCAGCTGGGCCATGAAGGACCACCAGCAGCTGAGACCCTGCAATGGAGACCGCCATCTGAGGCACCGCTGATCAGGGCACCGCCATCTGAAGCACCGCTGAACAGGGCACCACCATCTGAAGCACCGCTGCCATCTGAAGCACCACTGAACAGGGCACCGCCATGTCAAGCACCGCTGAACAGGGCACCGCCATCTCATGCACAGCTGAACAGGGCACTGCCATCTCAAGCACCGCTGAACAGGGCACAGCCATCTCAAGCACCGCTAGCCCATGAGCGGCAGGGGCACTGACGCAACTGAGTCCATCACGGGGTGAATGATGCACTCTGGGCACCATGCCCCCTCCAGTACCAGTGGAGACTGACATCCACTACCTCTATCCTTAATAGGATGAAGCACTCTGGGCACCATACCCCCTCCAGAACCAGTGGAGACTGACATCCACTACCTCTGTCCTTAACAGGATGAAGCACTCTGGGCACCATGCCCCCTCCAGAACCAGTGGAGACTGTCATCCACTTGTGAGACTGTGGCTTTGCACTCCCCAGGATTGAACAGTGTGCAACCCACCCACTGTAGAGACTTGAGAGACTGTGGCTTTGCACTCCCCAGGATTGAACAGTGGGCAACCCACCCACTGTAGAGACTTGAGAGACTGTGGCTTTGCACTCCCCAGGATGGAACAGTGGGCAACCCACCCACTGTAGAGACTTGTGAGACTGTGGCTTTGCACTCCCCAGGATATGGCAGTGGGCAACCCACCCACTGTAGAGACTTGAGAGACTGTGGCTTTGCACTCCCCAGGATGGAACAGTGGGTAACCAACCCACTGTAGAGACTTGTGAGACTGTGGCTTTGCACTCCCTAGGATATGGCAGTGGGCAACCCACCCACTGTAGAGACTTGAGAGACTGTGGCTTTGCACTCCCCAGGATGGAACAGTGGGCATTTGGCCTCCTCGTGGATTTGGCGTCTTGCACTCAAGCGGCTGAGGTGCCCCCCCTTTCCCTCCCCCTGAGGTGCCTGTTTTCTTGCTCTCTGATGCCCCTGCAGTGTTCTTTCTGTCATGGTCGGGGATCTTGTGTGGGCCTCGCCCATACCGTGTGGTCCCAGTGTTCCACGGACTATCTTAGTGCACTACCTGGACTTCTATGCTTGGTATATATTTTGTACATGGTGTATATACTGTATATATTTCTGCCTACTTGTTTTTAATATATTACAATGGTTACACTAATTTTCTATTGTCTTTGCATTCTTCCGGAGGGCTTGGGGGGTGTTACTGTGATGTATAGATTTGCATATGTGTGTGTTGTAGTGGGTGATTGTGGGGGTGATGCGTGTGTGTGTCCCTGTTTTTTGCCTCCCCTGTGTCGTAGGTGCAGTACTCACTGTGGTCTTCGCCGCTGGCGTTCGTGCTCCTGGTAGAGGAGCAGGAAGACTATTGCAGTGAGAATTTGGAGTTCCGTGTCCATGGTGTCCTCGTTTCTCGTGGGGTGTGCAGAGGTGAGCGGTTTCCCTTAGGAATTCCTGTTTCCGCCATGTTTTTATCCACGGTGAATCCGCCCCGGAAAAGGTGGCGGATTGGTAGGTTGTGATACTGTAGGTGGTACATTGTCTCCCGCCTGTCTGTTGGCGGTGACCGCTGCGCTGTTTGTTTGTACCGCCGTGGCGGTCGGAGTGTTAAAGTTGCTGTCTTTGTTGGCGGTTTCCGCCACAGTCGTAATTGCAATTTTTTTTTTACCGCCGGCCTGTTGCCGGTTTTAACGCCACTTTAACACCGTCCGCAAGGGTTGTAATGACCACCAAAGAGCTGTAAAAGAGGATAGATGTCCACTTTCTAAAAGTGCAATTTCTAAAAGAGTAATGTTTAACTCAACTTTACCAATAAAGATGATTTATCATTACCATTTCAAAATATGAAACATGGTTCAGCTACTCCTTTCTAATCAGGAATTACATTTTAAAATTGTATTAATGAATTGCCAATGTTACCCTTTGAGATGAGTAGGCCTCACAGTAGCGAAAAATGAATTTAGGTGTTTTTCACTACCAGGACATGCGAAACTTAAAAGTGCATGTCCTACCTTTTACTTACACAGCACCCTACCCCATGGGCTACCTAGGGCCTACCTTAGGGATAACGTCTGTGTAATAAAAAGGGAATGTAAGGCTTGGCAAGGGGTTCTAAATGCCAGGATGAGGTGGCAGCAACACCGCACACACAGGGTCTAGAGTGCCAGTCCTGAAGCATGTTTAAAGAGCTACTTAAGTGGGTGGCAAAATGAGTGCTGCAGACCCACTAGTAGCATTTAGTTTACAGGCCCTGGGTACATGGTATACCATTGTACAATAGAATTTCAAGTAAATTAAATATGCCATATGTGTACACACTGAATGTTACCATGTTTAGGAGAAAAGCACATGCATTTTAGCACTGGTCATCAGTGGTAAAGTGCTCAGAGTCCTAAGGCCAACAGAAAGAATCAGCACAAAATTGAGGCAAGCAGGCAAAACGTTTAGGGGGGAAACCACCCTAGGGCTGACAGTTCTAATAACCATAGTGCAACTTTTTTTGTGGAAAGTATTTCCTCCAGGCAATGTGTAAAGAGACAGACTTAATTCCCTGATCAATTACCAAAGTTCTTCAAAACTGTGATAGCAATAATTTTGTTCATTTTTACTTCAAATCTCATTTGGAAAAAATAATAGTTTTTCCATCACCAGTTTTGCGTTGTCTATAAATGCTCCGTTGTACACCCTGATTATAAAGTCCACAATAACAAGGCATGAAAATATCAAGGACAAAATATTGAATCCAAAATATTGAAAGGTAAGTGATAGATCAGTCAGCCTGAAAAGCGGTCTTCCTTCAAACCCTTAACCTGCTTGCCTCCAATTTTACGGCATATGTTTTTGTTGGCCTTTGGACTCTGTGGACAGAGATAAATAAATACAAGTGGACTCTATGGAATCGGGTTGATCAGAATAATGGTGCTAAAAGAGACTGGTTGACACGAGGATTACTCCGGCCAAAATGTCTAGAAATTTGAGGCAACTACCCACGTGATTTTAAAAGCTCCGTGCGTTTTAGCATATCCTGTGTTGAGACAGATTGAATGAAGCACCGATTACGATTGTTATGCCGCTATTCACTCACGCTGCTGAAAGTGATACAGACAGTAAGAACATACATGGTTGAATGAGGTGATCAGGCACGATGCAGATTGAATTCAGGAATTATATAATTGCTTCCCAGGATGAAGAATTACTGACATCATTGTATAGAGTATTCTGAAATACCATAGTTGCGTTCACAAAAAGAATATGCAGTAGCAGAGTGGATTATATGAAAGGTGGATTTGTTTTTACATCCACATCCATTTTAGTTGCTAAACATTCATATAGAATATACTTGATTTGGAGAAATATGGCTTCCTCCCTAGAGGCTCGACGTAAAGAAAAATTCAACAAATTATTATTTTCCCAAATGGAAGAAATTCAGCCTGACCAGCCAGGTCCTAGTAATATAAGGTTCGGAGTTAGAACACAAATTATGTATGAAAAATTTGAGAAATTGCACAAGAAGGAGCTACCAAAATGGTGGGAAATTGAATCCCTACAAAGATATATCGAGGATGAAAGAGTAACTAGGGGTCTAAGAATTTATACAATACCAACATATGAGGACCCTGACCCTGGATGTTGGAGGAATATGAGTGTTATGAGGATGGGCATTACAATGGTGATTCCAAGTGTCCTAAGAGGTCACAGCCTCCCACTTAAGGAAAGACCCAGGGGGTGGCTAGTATAGTGCTTAGGAAAGAGATTGCTTCAGTCAGTATGGGGGAGTCAGTGAGGTTACCCTAGTGTCCCTGGGTGATGTGGAGATAGTGCCCAAAGATGATCTGCCTTCTCTTACTGCCAATTATAGGGAGAGGGTCACCATCAACAGGCAAGGCGTTGAGGCACAATATCACTATGGTAAGGAGTCAGCCGGTGGCCTCAGAGCAGATCATACCCAAAACATTCCACTAGGTTGTAGTTACAGACAACCAGGTGGGTCACTACCCTGTGGCTCTTATCCAATTTGATTTGGGGGGGTCTCAGGGATTCTGAAAGTTGCTTTGAGCCCTGTCATGCATGTAGATTATGTGCTAGGGAATGATCTTGAGCTCACTGCCTGAAAGGAAGTGAAGCTCAGGTCGCACCTGGAAATGTTGGGCTTCCCTGAATGTATTTGTGCAACCACCAGGTCCATGGCTGCCCAGGAGGGGATTCATGGAAGTCTAGAGCCTAGAAAAATGGCTCAGACAGCTGAAAAAAAGAGGGAATGGCGAGAGGTGGAGGAAACCAGCCACTGACTGTGTCCCAGATGAAGTGAGTGGGGCACCAGACTAGGTTGCCCCGGAGACCACTCCAGAGTATGCTGCCTCCCTTGGCAATCTACCTGATCTAGCTGGATGGCAAATAGAAGGAGGGTCCACCAGGTAGAAGTTCTGTAAGGCACAGAAGTAGTGCCCAATCCTGGATGGCAGAGGCAACTTCACCCAGGCAGCTGGAGATGCCTCTGCAAGTCGCTGCATCTATTGGGAGGATGGCCTGCTCTATAGTGAGCCTAAGGCACCTGTGCATGGGGTGACTAGAGCACCGGTAGTTCCACAGTTCTACAGGGCCTTCCTACTGCACCTGGCTCATGAAATATCCCTCACAGGACAAGATGTTTGCCAGGCTTGTTCCCACTTTTACCCAGATGAATATTTCCTGTGATACCTTCTGTAGGTCTTGCTTGACCTGCTGGGCCAGTGGGAAGCTAAGGCATAAGCTAAAAGATCACCCAAATCCCTTAGCTGTCATTGGCACCCCTTTTGAAAGGGTTGGCATCAACATTGTTGGGCCCATGGATCCCCAGACAGTCTCTGGGAAAAGGTTTATCCTGGTCTTGGTGGAACATGCTACAAGATACCCGGAGACCATACCTCTGAGGACTGCAGTGGATAGTGCCTGAAGAGGATTTTTAACAGAGTGGGTTCCCCAAAGAAGAGGTGTATGACTAGGGCACAATCTTTATGTCTGCTGATATGCAGTCAACGTGGAATGAGTGTGGGGTTACTTACAAGTTTTCCACACCATACTATCTACAATCCACTGGGCTTGTTGAGAGATTCAACAAGACCCTGAAGGGCAGCAATAATGACCTGTCTGAGCCCATATGGTCTAGGTGGGACATCATCTTACTATTCATGCTTTTTTCTTATGGAGAGGTGCCACAGAAGAGGGTTGGAGTTAGCCCCTTTGAAGCTTCCGTAATGGCACCCTGTAAGGGGACCTCACAGCCTGGGTAAAACTTGGAGGCCAGACAGGAGGCAATGAAGCCGCGGTATGACCAGAAGTCCCCATGGAATTCCTACTTGAACAAAAAGTATGGGTGATGGAACCTTGGAACCCTGGACTCTTCAAGACCATTGGTCTGGGCCATATGAGATTGTTGAGACGGAGAGGGAGGCCACCTACTTGGTGGTCCTCAAACCCCCCAGAAACCCTCAAAAGGTTCTCCATATCAGCCGTCTCAAACCACACTTTGAGAGGTCTGAGCACACCTTGTTGTTGGTGATAGATGGTGGGGAGGAAGAGAAGTGTGATCATATCTCTGACCTCCCAGCCTCGATAGAGAAGGATGGGTTAGTTGGAGGTGTAAACCTGTCCCCTACTCTGACTTCAGAGCAGCAAAGGGACTGTCAGCCCTTGCTGTAGATTGAGTAGGATTCACAACATTCAGCTGGGGGGAAACGTGTTTGAACTATCAGCCTTGGGGTGGTCTTCCCCCAAACATTTTGCCTGCTTGCCTCCAATGTTGCTGTGTTTTCTGTTGTTGGTCTTTGGACTGTGTGCCCTTTACCACTGCTAACCAGTGCTAAAGTGCTTGTGCTCTCCCCCAAAAACATTATTTTATTTGAATATTCCCAAATGACATATTTGATTTACTTGTAAGTCATTTGTAGAGTGGTATAACATATACCCAGGGCCTCTAAATTAAATGCTACTAGCAGGTCCACAGCAATTATTGTTCAACCCACTAAAGGAGCTCTCCTAAAACATTTCTCAGGCCTGCCTTTACACCCTGAATGGTTTGTCAACTTGGCATTTACAGCCCACTGCCGAACCTTAAAACTACAGTTTTATTACATGTATCTTACACCTAAGGTAGGCCAAAGATAGACAGTAGTGCAGGGTGATAAGTAATTAAAAGGTAGGCCGTGTGACTTCAAGTTTTACCTGTCCTGGTAGTCAAAAACTCCCAAATTTGTTATTCACTACTGTGAGACCTACCCCTCTCATAGGATAACATTGGGGATTCCTTGTTACATTTAATAATCCGTTATTCCTCATTGAAAGGAGGTAGATCTGTCATATTTAGTAACTATGGAATTGTAATGAGAAATCCTCTTTAATGACAACGTCAGATTTATTGTTGCAATTTTACAAATGCTACTTTTAGAAAGTTGTCATTTTTCTGCTCTTAGTCCTGTGTCCCTTCAGCCTGTCTCTGACTGCACGTCTGGGGTAAGTGACAGTTGGGATTTATGCATTTCCTTTGACAGCCACACGCAATGGGAGCTTAGGTGTGACATGATTGGCCACCCTTGGAGGTTGGGAGGGAGGAGTTGGGCACAGCTCCATACTTACACCTGAATAGGCTGTTTCCTGTCCCCACACAAAGGACTGCATGCCCTTCTGTAGTGAGTGCAGAGCAGGGCAGAAAGGGAGGGCCTCTGTGTGTGTAAAAGACCCTTCTTTGAAATAACTCCACTTCAAAGGCACTGGGAATAAGAACTAGAGCTCACACCCTACCACTTCAGTACACTTCTGGACCAGTGAGTACCCTGCCAGGAAGGAGGACTGCTGTGCTGCTACAAGGGCTACCACTCTGCTGGACTGCTCTCTGCTGGACTCCTGCTTTGCTGTGCTGACATGCTTGCTACCTCATGACTTCTTGTCTGGGAATGAGTAGGACTGGACCTGCATCTCTCCAAACCGGAACCCATAGTCTCTGGTCTCCTGATCTGAACTCTGAGGGACATAAGAGACTTCAAACCAGCTTACATCTGTACTTGTACTCTGCCAGCTGTGAATGTGCTCTGCCAAATGGTGCCACCCCACACCTGGACCCATGGAAGTGCTTGTTAGGTACTTGTTCCAACAGGACTGACACATCCACTGTCAACAGTCACTGTGCAGATTCAAACCAGGTCATCTCCCCTGTTGTATTGATTGGGTTAATCCATCACCTCTGCGGCATGGATTAACCCTGACAGGCCACCACTGTTGCAGTAACTATTCCTGAGCATCGCCTTTAGTTCTGCTGCATCTCAGAAGTGATGTATCACCTCTGTTGTGTGGAAAAAAATGATGCATCACCTCTACTGTGAGGGAAATATCAACGCATCACCTCCAGTGCAGGGATTGATCCCGGCACATTGCTTCAGCTGCATCCCACATCTTCGTTGTTGATACAACCAAGATTTAAGTGATTTCGTTTAGTGGGCCTTGATAGTTACCTGTTCTGACCCACACCCACTCACAATGTGCCTGAACTTTTGATTTGCGCTGGTCATGCATGACTAGATATCTCTGGTTGGTGCTTCTGGCTTCTATGTGCTATTTTACAGTTTATACTTTAAAAATTCATAACTCAAGATTTACTTCTGGAATTTCTGTCCATTTGGTTTTGTTTTATTAATGGAATTAAGTTCTATTTTTCTGGCAAGGTGTGGTATGTTTTTGTGTGGTGTTTTCACTGTTTTACCATATGAAGTGTTTGCCCAAATACTTAACATATTGCCTCCAAGTTAAGACTAAAAGATCCATGCCAAGCTACCCGGGTGTGGAGCACAGGATAATTTAGGGTTCAACTGAAACTTACCGAGACTAGGATTGTGGCTGTTGCTTGATTAGTGTGCATAGTTCTGCCAACCAGAAACCTAATTTATAACAGTAAGTAGGTATGTATATTCTGTACCTAACTCAACATATACGTACATGGATGATATATACGTCTTCAAGGTGTGCAGATGTAGAGTTAGAAATAGTAAATCTATAATTCCCAATATGCATTTTGATATTTTGACCCTCAATATTCTGATCATGATACCCTTGTATTTCAATATTTTTCAACTCAATATTCAGCAGTACAATCCACTGCTTTGATTTAATTCCATACAAACCCATGCACGTTTCTAAACAGTATTTAATTAAGGTAGTTTAAGAAGTTATGAGTATAAAAGCCAAGCATGCATCTATCTATCTATCTTTCTAACTATCTATCTATCTATCTATCTATCTATCTATCTATCTATCTATCTATCTATCTATCTATCTATCTATCTATCTATCTATCTATCTTCACTGAAAACAACAAGTTAAAGTGCCATTATGATTGGTTAGATCTAAGCAACCAAAAAATAATAATTTGACAGTTACATTTCATTGAACTATCAATAATGTGTGCCCCCGCCATTCCCTGCCCATGATCTAACATATTATAACACTCAATACATGTTAAATGACAACATTGATGAGATCACTGATTACATTTTTAAGGACATTTTTGATGACTCCACAGATGACATAATCCAATCGAATACTCCTCTAATTCTTCCATTAACATGTAGATTGTTTTTAGGAAATTAAGTAGATAGTAAAGTGACCACAAATATATACAGCAGAGATTGACAATGTGTATATGTGCATGTGGAAACATGTTGCAGAGTATAACTACAAGTAAACTTATAAGTGCAAACCTACTTAATTTAAACAAGGTGGAGACAGAGCACAACCAGTGTGAGGTGCAGACATACATTGCACCTAGGCTGCAGGTTTAATCAAAGTCCTGTAACCAAGCTATGTGGGAAAAACTAAAGTTTAGACCTTACAATAAACTATTTATCTTTGGATTTTTGTGCACATGCTGTCATTATACAGGAGTCATGTAGTGCTATTGATAATCTCTATTTAAACTGGAGATTTATGAGGTATGGATGTTTATTTCACGAAGGTTGATGAAATTTCTGAGACATACATTGTTGAATAATGAATAATGTATGGGTGATTACAGAGACATACCTGAATACCAGTGGAAAGAAGAGAAACATATCTATTAAATGCTGGTGATCTCACAGATATGCTTCATATTTAGAATTTTGGGAATGGTTGAACCTTTTAGCACTACAGAGCTTATTGCAAATTGGGTTTAGATGTTCCTTGATGGATGTTTTCCAGTATCAAAGCATATAGTAAACTGTCACATTCGTTGGATGATATCAGTGATTTCATCAATGATTTTTTAGCATGTCAAGAGGAATGTAATCGGTATGATCATACTTTGTGCATCGTGGTTTGCAAGTTATAGTTATTTCACTGAACTACAACTATTGAATTTCAGTATTCATGTTGGCTTATAAAAATTTGATTTTAACCTATTACAACAGCTAATTATAATTCATTTTAACTTTCATTTTTCAATGAATTTCTGGGTTTTGATAATGAAAGGGAAGATCATACTACCATGCCTAATTTTAATTTCTCTTTAATTTCTGTTGTTTGTTAGAGTAGGTGCTGACAAAATGCCTAGACCTATCTGGCAGCTTTGACCAGGAAACAGGTTGACCTCATAACACATAACCAAGGGATAATAACTATGCTTGTTTGGTTCAGTCTTGTTTTTAATCTTGACATAGTCCCTCACCAGGAATAAACTTCACAAAAGGAGTGTCAGTAGTTCATTTTAACATTGATTCATCTCGCCTACTCCCTACTCTTACACAATCTCAGACAAAGAGCCCCCGTTTCTGGGAGCCCACTGGGTATTGCAGTGCTCACCTAAGGAGTTTGTCTAATGATAAAGCATGCCACCTATATAGTTGAGGACTATTACATCCCTGAAATAGGAATCCTCTGAGATGTATGGCTGTAAGTGGACTGAATTTTAAATGTATTCCTTGGTCATATGGCGGAACCACGTACCAATGTGTTGTGCCATTGTCTGTCATGTTCAGCAAACACCAGAATTGCGTACAGCCTTAGGAAATGCACAGTGGGAGGTGAGCCCAGGCCACCCCCACTTATGGCCAATGAAAGTCAGCCAGCCATAGATGGGCAGCTTACACTTCATTCTCCCTCTGTGTGGTTCTGCTGATTTCCTCTTGCCATCCATGGTCAGCTTGCTTCACCTACCCATGATAACCTACCCTCTGTGGTCAGGTTGCTGCCCCTTCTGTCCACCCCTCTCCACTGCCCCCTCATCTCCATATATGAGGCCCTGCCCTGTCACATCTGCCCTATTTGGTCAGATTTACTCCCCTTGCCTAGGCCGGCCTGCCTTCCATGTTTAGCTTCATGCCACTATCTCAATCCTCTGTGGCCTCAGTATAGAATCTGCATGCCCCTGTCCCCTACCACCTGCTGTCATTGGACAGCTTGCTCCCACTGCCCATACTGGCCTCCCTTCTGTGGTCAGCTTCCATTACAATCCCTCTCCAATGCCCTGCACTCTGTATGAGTGCTGCTCTCTATCCCAACCTCCCTCGGTGGTCTGTTGTGTTGCCACTGCTGGCCTGCCCTGAGTAGTCAACTTGCCGCCTATTTCCCTGCTGCCTTCTTCCTGTCCTCTCTGGCCCTTCCCCCCTACCCTTTGTTGTCTGTGTGCATGGCCCTTCCCTTCTCTCCTGTCTTCCACAGTTCTTTATGTTGCCACTGACACTGACACTTTACTTGCCATATCAGCTAGTTGCTACCTACAGCCCCTCTTCTCCATTGCTTGTATGTGTTCCCCTGGCAACTCCTTCCTGTCCTTTGCTATCTGTGCTGCCACTGCCCTACCACCTGCTCTGCCTGGTCAGCTTGCTGCCTTTGCCCCCTTCTCCCCCGTCCTTGGCTCACCCTGACCTCACATTCTTGCCATTCACAGTCTGTTGTGCTGCCACTGCTCCACTACCTGCTCTGCCGGGTTAGCTTGCTGCCGATGCCTTCCTCCCTCCTGGCTATCATTTTTCATGTGCGTGCATCTGCCCCTTCTCTCTTTCCTATCATGGTCTGTTGTGCTGTCACTGACCCTGCAAGTCAACTTTCTGACCCTATCCCAGTTCTTTCCAGACCTGTTCACTATATGCATGCTCTTGCTCCCCTCCTTTCCTCTGTTGTCAATTGTACTGCCAAAACAGCATGCCCTCCCTGCTCAGCTTGCTGCCACTGCCCCTCTTCCTTCTGCTCTCCGATGTCTGTGTGGTGACCCTGCTCCCTCATTTTGCCCTCCATGGCCCATTGTGATGCCACTGCCCCTGCCACCTGTTGCCTCTCATTTTAGCTTTCTAACTGTAGTTTCTGTGATGGAAAGAATCTCCTCATTTTGTTAATTTCTAAAGAAAATAAGTTGGATTTTAGAGTTTTGATTTCATCAAGATGGCTTCAGGTGTGCCACACTATTGTCATAAATACAAATGTTGATTCTCTAGTTGTTTATTTGGAAGCACTCATGGGAGTTAACTGATGTACTGCTGTTGGTGTTGAAGTCTACATGTCAAAATGTTTTACTGACTTGGATGAGAAACACATTTGAGAACTTTTAGAAAATGTGTTCTTCTTTTAGCCTCCTACAGCACTAACCATAATTTTATGACAAAATTACCACCCTCATTTTGTTCATTTCTAAAGGAAGTGCTTTAGGTTTTACAGCTTTGATACCATCACAAAAATTTCAGGTGTGTCACAATTTTCTGCTGAGTAGAAAATCATAGCTCTCTAGTTTTCATTAGAGCACTCTGGGAAACATCGGAAGAACACTGAGGAATCAACTGACAGGCTACACTACTGTTATTAGTAAATGTTTTTTTCTCAGAATATCAGCCTTTGTTCTCACGTGGCTGAGGAAGACAGTGTGACCTTATTGAAAATGTCCTTTCATCATATTTTCTGAAGCACCTTCCACAATCTCTATGAAAAAAACAACCAGGAGACAATACACATTCCTTTTAAACATGAGTCATCAAATCCCAAAAAAGAATCAGCATTTTTATTGGGTAAACACCATCCCAGAATATACCACAAATCTTAAAATTAGTATGATATCACAAACAAGTGATTTGTATTGTGACTAAAATCAGAGGTGTGCATGATTTGAGTACTGGCTCTAAAATAATTACCAAGAAATTATGCAAAACTATACATAGTTACATCAGATCCATCTTGCGTGCATCACATCAGAAAAATTATGCCAGACATGTATTTTGCTCTCAAAAACAGCACAAGTGGCCATCCACATTGGGAAAGCATGTGGTCATTTTGTATACTCCAGCCTGTTTCTGCTAAGCCATCCTCTCATGGGGCCAGATGTAGCAAAAGTAGATTTTGCGACTCGGAAATTGCGACTCGGCGCGACTCGCAGTTTCCGAGTCGCAAAATCATATGTAGAATGGTGTCTCAGACACCTTCTGCGAGTCGCTATGGGGTCGCAAAGACCCACCTCATTAATATTAATGAGATGGGTCGCATTTTGCGACCCCGTAGCGAGTCCCTGCACTCACAGAGATGGTGGCCTGCTGAAGACAGCAGACATCCATGTCTGTGACTGCTTTTTAAATAAAGCAGTTTTTATTTTTTATTTTGCAGCCCGTTTTCCTTAAAGGAAAACAAGTTGCAAAATAAAAAAAATAACAAAACCATTTGGTTTCAGTTTTTCAGAGTAGGCAGTGGTCCATTGGACCACTGCCTGCTCTGAAAAACCATTTTTGGCAGCATTCACAAAGGGGAAGGGGTCCCATGGGGACCCCTTCCCTTTTGCGAATGGGTTACCACCAGTGTGACACTGATGGTAACTGCGAATTGCTTTGCGACCGCATTCGCGGTCATAAAGCAATTTAGCATAGCGATGCGAGTTGCAAATAGGAAGGGAACACCCCTTCCTATTTGCGAGTCACATTCACAATTTGCGAGTCGGTACCGACTCGCAAATTGTGAATGTGCATCGCAAACGGCATTTTGCATGGCGCAAACTGCGATTTTCGCAGTTTGCACCATGCAAAATGCTTTCTACATCTGGCCCATGTTTCCTACTGTGTTGTCCCCATCCAACCCAATGCAACCCATTCTGCTTCAGCTGCCACATTTTCTTTTAATTATTTTCCACAAAAGACTAGTTTCCTACTATCACTATGTGTTTATTTTACATTTTTGCTCCCCAGTTTTGTCTTTTATTATTTTGTTTACCCAGTCTACCCAGGCTCTACCAACAGCTATGGCAGAGACAGGCAGTGAGGAAGCAGAGTCCGGTAGTCTCTGTGAGAGATGGCAATGCAAAGGCATAACGCCCCACCATACGCGAATTTTTTTTGTGCAGTGCCAAAAAACCCTCATGCTAGCAAAAGGGGCAAGCCTGGAAAAGGCTACAGCCTGCTAGAGCAATGGTTTCAGTGAGGGAGAGTGCAGCACATCATGAGCAGTTACACTGGAGTCTCCTGCAGCAAGTTATGCGCCACTGGGTCAACTTCCTGGACCGGGATATATTCACAAAATTTTCAAAACTAGATTGTCAGTCATTTCAGCTGCTATCTGGAAAGTTTGAGGTGATTTGTCAAGTGGAAGCTGAGAAAAAGGGTAGTCCCAAAACACGTTTTCCCAATGCAATTTCACATATGAATTTCAGACACTACAGCCCGAACTGCTGAATGGATCTTGGCACAGAAAGATATCTTTTTGTAATTTGGTGTAAATCTGTTCAGTAAATTTGGAGTTATTAAAGTAAAATAAATATGTATATCTAGTGACGTGGAACTGCCGTGGATCCACTGTGGATCCTCTGCAGATCAAGGTGGATTCACAGACTCATGTGCCAACAGCAATGCTGTTTTTGGCTGGCCCCAACCTAAGAGGAAAGTTGGGGCCACCATTTTGTTCATTGGGTCTTTGTTCCCAGAGGGAAAAATGAAATTTAAAAGTGATAGAAGGGGTCAGGGTAGAAGTTGCTTGACTCCCTGGGACTGATGGAGGCATCTGTGAGGGAACCCTCATGGGCAAGAAATTGTCCAAAAATGTTTCCTGGAGACTGCAAGGATTGGGGAATTCACCCAGATCCTCACAGATTCAGGTGGATCTTCAGATCCTCACAAATTCAGGTGGGTTCAGATAGATCCATGCATCCAGACACCAATAAAAATCATACACCCACTCACAGACCTACCAACCTACCCACACATTCACTCACACACCCTCTTACATACATATGTAACCATGCACACACCCACTCACAAACCCACAAAACCACTCACACATTCACAGACCCACACAGCACTCAGATACCTACTTGCACACGTAGTCACACACTCACACATCCACTGACACACCCACACAACCACTCACACACCCACTCACAGAATGATACAGGCACTTGTGCACCCACTCACACAGCTGTGTACATACCCATACAGCCCCTTACACACCTACTCACAGACCCACACAGCCACTTACTTACCCACTCACACTCTCATACAGCTATTCACATACCACTCAGAAACCCACGCAGCCATTTCAACACCCACTCATATACCCACCTATCACACACATACACTCTCTCACACACTTCCACACAGCCACTCACACCCCCACTCAGAGACCCAAAAGAACATGCACACACCCACAAAAAGACCCACAGAGTCACACACACACACTCACACACCCACATGCACACACATACAGTCACTCACACACCCATTCATAAACCCACACAGCAAGTCACACACTCACACAACCACACATACTCAGCCACCAACTTATACACCGACTCACACACCCACGCACACACCCATACACATCACTTACAAACCGACACGGTCACTAACAAACCCTCTCACAGACTCAAGCAACCGCTCACACACCCACACACACACACCCAAGTCACATGGACATTATAGTTAGAAAATAGCATGAAAATACCCTAGAAATCCACTGAAAAAACAAAGCTTTCAGGGGCATTATAGATGGGAAATAGAATTAAAAAGCTTTAGAAATTCACTAAGAAAACAAAGGTGACAGGGACGTTATAGTTAGGTTCAGATTTTGCACACTCAAAACAATAGAAATTTAGCAGACATAGTTATAGTTATCTATCCCTGTAACCTTTGTTTTTTTCATTGAATTTCCAGAGTGTTTTAATAATGTTAAGTAAAATGACCATGGCAATGCAGGTGGGGTGGGGGGGTTGGAACGCAGGTCCTGGTCTGTCATTGTGCTGCCCCCACACAAGCATGCTGCCCCTCCCCCTCATTCTTTTCATCCATTGTTCAAGTCCATGTCCCTGTGCCCTCATTACAGCCCTGTGTGGTTGTGATTTTTCCACTGTTTTTCCCATCTGCCCTGAACTTTTAGCTTCCTGTCCCATCCACCTCCTCCCTACCCTCTGTTGTCCAATTCCCCAATTCCATGCACCAGCCCCCTTCCTCCTGCCTTGCATGGTCCGATGTGCTGCTCCTACCCTCCATTCAGCTTGATGTCCCTCCCTACTCCTCCAGCCCTCTGTTGACCAATTCTTTGCCCCATCATTGCTCTCCTGCTTAGCTTGCAGCCCATACCCTCCTTCCCCTGTCCTCCGATGTCTGTGTGCTTTCCCCTGCTCCCTCTTTTTTGTCCACCATGTTCCATGGATCTTCCACTGTATCCCATCTACGCTGAGTGTTCTGCAGAGCTGCCACTGCCCCTCCCACCTACCTACCGTTGTGAGATGACTGCTGCCTGTCTTTGCCACCTCCATTCTGCCTAAGTTCCATGCCCCTATTTCTTGCCTCCTGTCCGCCAGGGTACATTTTGCTGCCACTCCCTTCTGCCCCCCCATGCTCTGTTGTGCTGCAACCGCTCCTCTTGCCTACCCTGCGTTATCTGTTGTGAAGTCCCTTCCCCAGCTCTCTTTTGTCTGTGCCCAGCCCCTACCATCTCTTCTGTCCTCCATGGTCCTTTGTGCATGCCCTTGCCCCTTCCTCTTGCCCACCATGGCTGTTGTGCAGCTGTTAACCCTCTGGCTTGCCATGCATGGGCTTGTGTGCTGCCACAGCCCTTCCCACCTGCTCTGTGTGGTTAGACTACTGTCCTGTCCTGCTATACTGCAAATGTTCCTCCTGTCTGTCGGGTATGCACAGCTTGCTGCCCTTTTGCTCTCTGTTGTCCATGTGCATGGCCTGTTAACTCCCTATTGCATTCCATGGTCCATTGTGCTGCACTGCTGTCCTGCTTTCCTTGTGTGGTGTGTTGTGCTGCTTCAACCCCTGACGCCTGCCCTGTGAATCCAGTTTGGTGCCCTTGTCCTGCCATCAGTCATCCGGATCCATGGCCCTACCCCATTCCTCCTGCCCTCAGTGATCCAAAGCACCATATCTTCCAACATTTTGAACTTGGCAAGAGGGAGATTTTGAAAAAAGAAATGGGTGAATTGATTTTCCACTTTGACTTTGATTGCAAAAGAGGAGATTTTATGCAGGAGACAGATCAAATAAAAGCCCTTTTGGGCTTAAAACATTGGGAGTTACCTGACTGAATCAGGTCTGTTGGCATGTATGCTTGTACTGCCACGGCCTGTTTCTTCTGCCCTCAATAGTCTATTTTATTACCACAGCCTCTCTTGTCTGTCCTGCACGGTTGGTTTGTTGCCCCTGTCCCACCTTTCTCCTGTCCATCATGGTCCATTGTTCTGCCACTGCTTCTCCCATCTGCTCAGCGTGGTCAAACATTCTTTTTTTACTTGCCTATATCTTTGGCTCCAGTTGATGAGCCTCCACAAAATTTTCAAAACAAATTTGACGCTTACATCATCTGCTGTCTAGAAAGTTTGGGGTGATCCGTCAAGTGGGGGCCAAGAAATAGGGGGGATCCCAAAATGTGTTTTCTCCATTTGAATTCCTATAGGGTTTTTCTCCTTTCCCTGTGGTTTGGCCTGATCACTTCCTAATTACTCTATAGTTTCCCATTCCTTCTATCCCCAAGCCTCTCTCCGTGACTAAACAATTATGTCGCTGTTGTCCTAAGCTTAATCTTAGTGAATGGTCTACCATTTAAAAAAGCTCAAAACCTGACCCTATACACCATACCACTCATTTTTCTGAGAAGTTCAATGGGTGGATTTCAAGTTCTCTCGACACAGTATTACGTATAGGGACCAAAATAGGAGGTTGACGCAACAAAGTATCCCCATGGTTTTCCCCTCATTTAGGACTTCTAGAAATGGAGCGTAAATATCTTGAAAGGAGACAGAGAAAGACCTATGGCAATTTTTCTAAATCTGAGTATTGAAAATCGATCAGACACTTTCGCTCAGAAAAAAGATCCGCTCAGGCCTCCTATTATGCTTCCAAATTGAACAGTCCTCAAATGCTCATAAAGAAGTCTTTCAAATTTTTGAAGAGATCGGACATCCAGTCTCATACAATGACCTTATGGAAGCATCTCAAGAACACAGTAACCATCTTGCTCACTTTTTTCAAAAAAACATTTTAGACATATATTCAACTTTCCCCGATAAGCCTTTCCAGGAGGCAGGTTCCCCAGCCAGCTGATGGCTCAACATCCCACTATCTCACTTTTTGCTTTCACTTCCCTTACAGAAGACTCAGTCATCAGCCTTCTTCACTCCCTAAAATCGGGATCCCCACTAGACTCAGCACCCCCTCATATTTTGGCCCTTGGGTCAGCGGTCATTGACTTGGTCCTGATGAACCTCCTCAATTCCTCCTTAATTACAGGTCATATTCCTACCCACTGGAAGACACATCTCTTCTTAAAAACTACAGGCAAATCTCCCTGCTGCCTGCTGTGTCTAAATTGATTGAAAAACATATCAATAGTCATCTCTCAGACTTTCTTGAGGATCATGACATCCTCCACCCCTCTCAAATGGGTTTCAGGCCCCAACACAGTAATGAGACAGCTCTGCTTGCAGTAAGGGAAGATGTTAGAAGATGCCTCAACCAAGGGGGTTCTGCTGCCATTATTCTGCTAGACCTTAGTGCAGCCTTTGACACTGTTGACTACTCCATTTTGATTTGTAGAATCGCCGAGCCTGGTATCATCAATGGTATGTAGTAAAATGGCTTTCGTCCTTCTTGGAGGATCTGACCTTTCAAGTTCTTGACCGATCTTACCTCTCCAACTGCTTCCGACTCAACTGCGGGTGCCTCGAGGATCTTCCCTGAACCCCACACTTTTTAATCTCTATATATATATCTGTTAGCAAAGATTATTAAACCCAATGGTCTGTCATTGGTTTTCTATGTTGACAACACACAGAGCTGGTCTTCTCTTTCTCCACTGAATCTAATCTGGATCACTTCACACTGACCTCCTGTCTTCAAGGGGTAAACAGATGGATGTCTGACTGCAAATTTATATTAAACAACGACAAAACAGAGGTGATGTAATTAGGGAATCACCTCATTCATGGGCCTCAGTCCTCAATCAATCAATCAACATTTTTTATAGAGCGCTCTACTTACCTGTGAGGGTCTCAAGGAGCTGGGGGGGGTAAAGGGTGGGGCAGGGAGGGTCACTGTTCGAACAACCATGTCTTGAGGTTCTTTCTGAAGAGCAGGAGGTCTTTGGTTTTGTGGAGGTTGGTGGGGAGGGAGTTCCAGGTTTTGGGGGCGAGGTAGGAGAAGGATCTGCCTCCTGTGGTGGTGCGTTGGATGCGGGGGACTGTGGCTAGGGCGAGGTCGGCTGACCGGAGGTTACGGGTAGGAGTGTGGAAGTTTACTCTGTCATTGAGGTAGTTTGGGTCGCTGTTGTGGAGGGATTTGTGTGCGTGTATGAGGATCTTGAATGTGATTCTCTTGTCTATGGGGAGACAGTGAAGGGATCTGAGCTGTGGTGAGATTCATTTGTGGTGGGGGAGGCCAAGGACGAGGCGTGCAGCTGTGTTCTGGATTCTCTGGAGAGGGCGTTACCGTAGTCTGGTCTGCTGCTGATGAGTGCATGGGTGACTGTCTTCCTAGTCTCTGAGGGAATCCATTTGAAGGATTTTTTTAGAGTGCCGAGTGTGTGAAAGCAGGAGGTGGTTAGAGCATTGATTTGCTGTGTCATGGAGAGGGAGGGGTTCAGGATGATGCCTAGGTTGCGTGCATGGTTTGCGGGCGTGGGTGCGGGGCCTAGGGCGGTGGGCCACCAGGAGTCGTCCCATATGGTTTTTTTGGGGCCGAAGATGATGATCTCGGTTTTGTTGGAGTTAAGCTTGAGGTGGTTATTTGACATCCAGTTGGCGGTGTCGAGGAGAGCAGCGTGTAGATTGGTTTTGGCGGTGGTGGGGTTGCGGGTGAGGGAGAGGGTGAGTTGGGTGTCATCTGCGTAGAAGAGGATAGTGATTCCATGTGATTGAAGGATGTTGGCTAGGGGGATCATGTAAATGTTGAAGAGTGTGGGGCTGAGGGATGACAATTGGGAGACTCCGCAGATTATCTTGGTAGCGGTGGAGTGGAAAGGAGGAAGGCGGACTCTCTGGCTCCGGTCGGTGAGGAAGGAGACGAGCCAGTCTAAGGCTTTGTGGCGAATTCCTCTGTTGTGGAGGCGTGTGTGGAGTGTGTGGTGGAAGACAGTGTCAAAGGCTGCAGAGAGGTCTAGGAGGATGAGTGCGACGGTCTCACCTTTGTCGATTTTGGTCCTGATGTCATCAGTGCATGCGATGAGGGCAGTTTCCGTGCTGTGGTTCTTGCAGAACCCAGATTGTGAGGGGTCAAGAGTGTTGTTTTCTTTGAGGAAGTGGGATAGGTGGGCGTTGACTAGTTTCTTGGCAACCTTGACGGGGAAATGGAGGAGGGAGCTGGGGCGATAGATGGAGAGGGTCTCTGGGTCGGCTTTGTTTTTTTAAGGAGAGTGGTGATTTCCACGTGCTTCCAGGGGTCTGGGTAGATGGCGGAGTTGAAAGAGGAGTTTATTATGTCGCGGAGTATGGGTTCGATGGTTGGGGTGGCTTTGTTGTAGATGCGATGTGGACAGAGGTCGGAGGGGGATCCGGAGTGGATGGAGTGCATGGTTTTTTCAGTTTCTTCGTGTGTGGTGGGGGCCCAGGTGGTGAGTGTGGTGGGGGGGCATGAGTGGGGGTTGGGTTGGGTGAGTGAGGGGTGTGTGTGGTGGGTATGTGTGGTATGAAGCTTTTGTGGATGTCCAGGATTTTGTGGTGGAAGTGGTTGGAGAGGGCGTCAGATAGGGGCTGTGTGTGTGAGGGGTCTATGCTGCTGGCTTTGGGTTTGGCTAGTTCATTTATGATGGTGAAGAGTTCTGTGCTGTTTTGAGAGTTGTTGTCAAGGCGTGTCTTGTAGTGATCTCTTTTGGCGGTGCGTATGAGTTGGTGATGGGTGCGAATGGTGGCTTTGAGGGTGGAGAAGTTGGTTGTAGAGGGTCCTTGTTGCCATATTTTCTCCGCTTGGTGGCATTTGCGCTTGGAGTCTTGGAGTTCGGGAGTGAACCATGGGGCGTTCTTGATGTTGCGGATGGTGATGTGTTTTCTGAGGGGGGCTAGTGTGTCTGCTCAGGTAGTGATCCATTTTGAGAGGTTGTGTGCTCCTGCGTTGGGGTCATTGGTGTGGGGGGGTTGTGAGCCAGTTGGGAGTTTAGGCGTTCTGTGGGGATCTTGTCCCACATGCAGTAGGGTGTGGTGTGTTGATGGTGGTGTGTGGGGGGTTTGGTGAAGGAGAAGTGGACTCAGTGGTGGTCAGTCCAGAGGAGTTCGGTGGTGTGGGTGTAGGCTATGTGTTGGCTTGAGGTGAAAATTGCATCAAGCGTGTGTCCTGCTGAGTGGGTGGAAGATCTAAAAGTTTTGCCCCATCCAAAAGAAAATATAAAGAGCGTGTGAGTCTGGCTTGACTCTCGGTTCACAATGAACCATCAATCAAAATAGTTGGCTGCTACCTGTTTCAGTCTCCTGAGACTCTTAAGGAAAGTTTTTGAGGTCCTCCTATTTTTAGACAAAAAGCTCATAGTTCTGGCCCTTATTATTTCGCGTCTGGACAATGACAATGCTCTTTATTTTAGTTCCTCCAAGTATGTGGTTAAAAGACTTCAGGTGGTTCAGAATGCCGCTGCCAAGCTCCTACTAAATGTTCCTAGACACTAATCCACCAAATCTACTATAGCCTCCATCCATTGGCTCCCGGTGGAACAACAGATAAAGTTCAAAACCCTCTGTTTCAAGCACAGTGTGCTGCACAACAGAGGCCCGACCCTGCTAAGACCTGTCCTTGACAGATTCACTGGTGATGCTCCTTTTGGTTAAGAGAGCATGGTCGGGTGACAGATCCATGTCCTATGAGGAGCCAAACTTTGGAACTCCCTCACCCTGGAGCTCCGTCAGGCTAGCCACAAACTCTCCATCCTCAGATCACTAAATACCTGGCTGTTCAGAGTCTAACCTCACCTGTTGGTCCAATTGTATCCGCTTTAGCGCTGGGAGGCCTCCGGATAGCCATGCGCTCTAAAGATCCACTAAACAAAACTAAACTTAACAGGTCCACAGCCCAAAACGCTGGACGGAATTACATCAAAGTTGTCAGAGAGGTAGCTCCAGGTCCAGTGTTATTTTTGTTATTTGGTGTAAATCCGTTCACTAGTTTTCGAGATATTAAAGAACATTCAAATTTGTATACATAGAGATGCGAAGGCTCCGTGAAGCCCCATGATCTCTTGCTGAGATCTGATTGGCTGCCAACACCTCAACAAAGAAGTGTTGGCAGCCATCTTGAGACTCGGCTCCAGCCAAGTCCCTGAATAAAAGAAAAAAATAAGAAAAAGGGCCAAAGTAGGGACACCCTCACACCATAGCTTTGGTACTGGGGTCCAATAGGTATCCGACAGGGCAAAAAAGCACTTTAAAAAGAAATTACGCAAATTTGAGATGATATTGTGAATATGTGGCAAAAATGTAAAAAACAAATAAGCATGGTCTCCTCTGCTTGTTTTAGTAAAGCCCCCGGTTGGGCCAGGTACCGGGAGCATATAAAAAATAAAGGAGGGGGGCACATGGCCCCTCTCCTGGAATTATTTATGCCTCGAGGACCACCACCTCCCTTGGTCAAAATGTGTTAATTATAATAGCGGGGTCCTACAGACCCCCACAATCCCCGGGGATCACCACCTCCCCGAGACTGTTTCAATCGTATGCGGGGTGCTGCTGCCTCGCCTGGGCCGAGTTGAAAGAATGAAGGAGGTATATCATGGATCTCTTGCCCCAGGGACCACCACTTCCCGAGAGCTGTTTAAAGGTTGTGGGGGGTCAAATGGTACCCCTTTTGGAGCCAATAATGGCCCTGGGGACCACACCCCTAAGGGCTGGCTCCTGCTATGTCAGAGGGTGCCCACTCCTGGGAATAAGCTGTCTGCTCTGACTTGGTAGGAGCTTTGACAGTAGGATACCTCAACACCTTCAATTGTTTGCCTCATGTGGTATACCCCTCAGTTCCCTATTAAGTAGGAGGCTGGCCTGGCTTGTAGTGGGTACCAAGGGGTACTTACACTCTGTACCAGGTCCAGTTATCCCTTATTAGTGTAGAAGAGGTGTTTCTAGCAGCTTAGGCTGATAGAAGGTAGCTATTGCAGAGCAGCTTAGGCTGAACTAGGAGACATGCAAAGCTCCTACTGTACCACTGGTGTCATATGCACAATGTCATAAGAAAACACAATACACAGATATACTAAAAATAAAGGTACTTTATTTTTATGACAATATGCCAAAAGTATCTCAGTGAGTACCCTCAGTATGAGGATGAGAAATATACACAAGATATATGTACACAATACCAAAAATATGCAGTAATAGCAAAAGGAAGTAATGTAAGCAGTGTGAAGTTACAATAGATTGCAATAGGAGCACATAGGCATAGGGGCAACACAAACCATATACTCCAAAAATGGAATGCGAACCACGAATGGACCCCAAACCTATGTGAGCTTGTAGAGGGTCGCTGGGACTGTAAGAAAACAGTGAGGGTTAGAAAAATAGCCCACCCCAAGACCCTGTAAGTTAGGTGTAACGTGCACCTACAACCCCTAGAAAGCACAGAAGTCGTGATAGAGGGATTCTGCAAGGAAAACCAACACCAGCAATGCAACAATAGTGGATTTCCGGACCTGAGTACCTGTAAGACAAGGGGACCAAGTTCAAGAGTCGCGACAGTGTCGAGAGTGGGCAGATGCCCAGGAAATGCCTGATGAGGGTGCAAGGAAGCTGCCACTGGATGGAAGAAGCTTGTTTTTTTGCAAGAACGAAGAGGACTAGGAACTTCCCCTTTGGAGGATGGATGTCCCACATCATGAAGAAGCTTGCAGAGGTATTCCCACGCAGAAAGACCGCAAACAAGCCTTGCTAGCTGCAAGGGTTGTAGTCAGGGTTTTTGGATGCTGGTGTGGCCCAGGAGGGACCAGGATGTCACCACTTGGATGAGGATACAGAGGGGGCACCCAGCAAGTCAGGGAGCCCTCACAGAAGCAGGTAGCACCCGCAGAAGTACTGGAACAGGCACTTAGAAGAGGAGTAAACCGGAGTCCACCCGGAGTCAGAAAAGGGAATCCCATGATGCCGGAGGACAACTCAGAAGGTTGTGCACTGCAGGTTAGAGTGTCGGGGACCCAGGCTTGGCTGTGCACAAAGGAAATCCTGGAAGAGTGCACAGGAACCGGAGCAGCTGCAAATCACGCGGTACCCAGCAATGCAGTCTAGCGTGGGGAGGCATGGACTTACCTCCACCAAACTTGGACTGAAGAGTCACTGGACTGTGGGAGTCACTTGGACAGAGTTGCTGAGTTCCAGGGACCATGCTCGTCGTGCTGAGAGGAGACCCAGAGGACAGGTGATGCAGTCTTTTGTTGCCTGCGGTTGCAGGGGGAAGATTCCGTCGACCCACGGGAGATTTCTTCAGAGCTCCTGGTGCAGAAAGGAGGCAGGATACCCCCAGAGCATGCACCACCAGGAAACAGTTGAGAAAGCCGGCAGGATGAAGCGATACAAGGTTGCAGTAGTCGTCTTTGCTACTTTGTTGCGGTTTTGCAGGCGTCCTGAGCAGTCAGCGGTCGATCCTTTGGCAGAAGGTGAAGAGGGAGATGCAGAGGAACTCTGGTGAGCTCTTGCATTCGGTATCTGAAGAATTCCCCAAAGCAGAGACCCTAAATAGCCAGAAAAGGAGGTTTGGCTACCTAGGAAGGAGGATAGGCTAGCAACACAGGTAAGAGCCTATCAGAAGGAGTCTCGGACATCACCTGATGGCACTGGCCATTCAGAGCAGTCCAGTGTGCCAGCAGCACCTCTGTTTCCAAGATGGCAGAGGTCTGGGGCACAATGGAGGAGCTCTAGGCACCTCCCCTGGGAGGTGCAGGTCAGGGGAGTGGTCACTCCCCTTTCCTTTGTCCAGTTTCGCGCCAGAGCAGGGCTGGGGGATCCCTAAACCGGTGTAGACTGGCTTATGCAGAGATGGGCAGCATCTGTGCCCATCAAAGCATTTCCAGAGGCTGGGGGAGGCTACTCCTCCCCAGCCTTCACACCTATTTCCAAAGGGAGAGGGTGTTACACCCTCTCTCAGAGGAAATCCTTTGTTCTGCCTTTCTGGGCCAGGGCTGCCTGGACCCCAGGAGGGCAGAAACCTGTCTGAGGGGTTGGCAGCAGCAGCAGCTGCAGTGGAGACCCCGGAAAGGCAGTTTGGCAATACCTGGGTTCTGTGTTAGAGACCCGGGGGATCATGGAATTGTCTCCCCAATGCCAGAAAGGCATTGGGGTGACAATTCCATGATCTTAGACATGTTACATGGCCATGTTCGGAGTTACCATTGTGACACTATACATAGGTAGTGACCTATGTACAGTGCACGCGTGAAATGGTGTCCCCGCACGCAAAAAGTCCAGGGAATTTGCCCTGAATAATGTGGGGGCACCTTGGCTAGTGCCAGGGTGCCCACACACTAAGTAACTTTGCACCCAACCTTCACCAGGTGAAGGTTAGACATATAGGTGACTTATAAGTTACTTAAGTGCAGTGGTAAATGGCTGTGAAATAACTTGGATGTTATTTCACTCAGGCTGCACTTACAGGCCTGTGTAAGAATAGTCAGATCTTCCTATGGGTAGCAAAAGAAATGCTGCAGCCCATAGGGATCTCCTGGAACCCCAATACCCTGGGTACCTCAGTACCATATACTAGGGAAATATAAGGGTGTTCCAGTATGCCAATTTAAATTGGTGAAATTGGTCACTAGCCTGTTAGTGACAATTTGGAAAGCAGAGAGAGCATAACCACTGAGGTTCTGGTTAGCAGAGCCTCAGTGAGACAGTTAGTCATCACACAGGGAACACATACAGTACAGGGCCCACTTATGAGCACTGGGGCCCTGCCTGGCAGGGTCCCAATGACACATAGACTAAAACAACATATATACAGTGAAATATGGGGGTAACATGCCAGGCAAGATGGTACTTTCCTACAGTAGGGCATTGCCAAGTTCAATTCCACAGATCCAATACAGCTAATCTTCATATACCCAAGGCCACATCATGAAGAAATTATGGACAAATAATCCAGCCATTTTTTTTAAAGAGGTGCAGTAGTCAGAAGAAGGTGACATGAAAACACCCACGTCACACTGAAACAAAACAATGGTCACTTCACTATATGTACATTGTCTAAATGGACTCATGGAGGTTGTTCTAATTTTACCCAGATAGAGAACACATCTTGCACAGAAATGTACACTGGAGACAAGTTGATCAAAATGTCAGGGAGATTTGTCTACAATATCCACACCACAATTAATCAGCTAGCTCCAGGGAAATCACCTCTCTTGATTGGTAGTCCTGACAATACCATACTGTGATTGCATCAGTAGAAGTCAATAGTCCTTTGAATGTTGTAGAGGCCCAGGGATTCTCAGCTACCTGTAGAAGGCCCTTAACATGGTGCACAATAAGAAGGCATATCACTGTCTCTTTTGTCATGCAACACAGATTTCCTTTTATGAATGGTTGTATACAACCATATATGATGCCCATATCACTGAAAGTCACTCCTTGATGAATGTAAATACTGAGGTAATGAACCTTCACCATTTAACATGTGTCAACCACTTTGCTAGATGATTCTACATGAATGGCATGGCAATGCTCAATGTGGGTAAAACTGTAGTCCTACCTGTCATGTCCATCATTGCTATTGCAGTTGTTTGCCAATTACATGGAAAGATGGGTGATGGTATGTGTGAGCCACCATTCAATGGTGACACACTGTTGTCTGTGGCACCACATAAACTGTAGCTCCATCACATATGTCCAATTCAAAACACATGTTGGCATGCATACATATGTGAGGGATAAAGACATCTTCCCATGAAGACAGGTAGGCCATGTATGAAACAGCAGTGTAAATGATATGGCAAAAGTGAAAGTACACATGTTAACATGTAGGTACAAGGAATGATGGCAACAGTGATGTCACCAAAATCATGTCACTGAACAATCACGATTTACCAAGCTGAATTATTGATCTTAGATGACACCCAACGGGGCAATGTATGCTCTGTCACATGTATGATGGCATCATTTGCATGACAGACAATAGTGAAGCACCAACACTCATCACACACTGAAGACAAGTGGCCTGTGGGTGACTGAGGCCAATAGACTGAAATGAGCAGGCACATGGATAAATACAGTGATATATTACTCCATGTTGTTTGGGGTGACACATTGAAGATAATTGGACTGGAGAGTAAATTGGTTGTAGTCTGTACTCTGTCTGCATCATAGGTCACTGGGCCAAAAGGCAAGGCACAATCACTCACCTTGTGTGTCACACACGGCCTATCTACAACCTTAAAGAGATGACAGACTCTAATACATCAACTTGGCAATGTAACAGGCAGGAATATGCACAGGACTCACTCCCTTGTAGCTGCTGTACTCCATTCCAATGTCCATTAAGCAAGCGGTAGGCCACTGCCATAAGGTGGGCCATCAGAGATATCAGGCTCTGACGTGCGCCCTGACCACGTTGGGAGGACAGCCCCAGCTGGACCTCAGCGATCTTCTGTGCCCAGCGTCTCAGGTCCTCCCACTTCTTCCAACAGTAGGTGCTCCGCCAGCTCTGGAACCCCAGGGTCTGCACCTTTGGGATGATGGGTCTCCAAATCCCTTTCTTTTGATGGGTGTTGACCTGTATGGATGCAGGAGACAAATACAAAGGTTACAAATACATTCTTTGTCCAAATGGTTGTCTCGCACACATTTCAGAAACACGAGGCACAAAAATGTAATTATAAGCACACTACAAGTGGAAAGCACACATGCTGATAGGTATAGAGACATGACTACTCACTTTTGTTGTCATCTGCAGACTAACCCATTACCCTGCTCATGGCCTACACTGATTAAGCAGGCCCGCTGACATCAGTTAGCCTAGGGTCAAGCAACATGCACTGGGATGTGAGCCATGATGAAAAATTACATACCATTGTGGAATTCTGAAGGGTAAACTCCTTGGGCCAGACTGGATAGACACATGTATATCCAGCCACATTGACTCATTGCATACAGTCCCTCCCAGCAACCACCATAGTACAAACTTCAACCTAACACTTTAGAAACAATGAAAAGGCTGCCATGGGTGGCACTGAAAGTCTCTTCCTTGAGCATGTGTGGACCTGTGGGCTACACAATGTTAACTCATAACACTTCAGGGTGGGTTTGTGTGGTATATACTTGTAGCACAGTACACACTTCTTACCATATGTGGCAATCCTACAGAGATGGCATTCAAAATACTAAGGTATGTTTGGTCTGATTGGTTGCATTTAAATAAGCTAGTGAGTCACATGCCGTGCCCTCTACAGAATCAACCAATTATCTGCACTGTTGGTTTGGCACGTGTGCAATACTCATGTACTTGACAAATATAACTTATGTAAAGGTGACAACAGAACTGTGGGACTAAGGGACATGTCATAAGTCGATGACAAACATTGACAATGAGACAAAATGTACAAATGTACTAGGTCATAGAGTTACCTCAGTACCCATCCCTAATGTAATTAACCAGGTCTTGCCACTGGAGACTCATTTTGGCCACCTGCCAGGATATGCAGGTCTACAGAGAGTGGGCACAGTAGCACAGCCACAGTAACTCTACCCCAGCATGGCCTATGTGTCATACTGAGAGATACATATAACAGGCCCTGGTCTCTGCAGACTGAGCACACAGAACCTACATGACACTCATATTGCCATCACTTCCATGCTTCATGTCCCCTTCCTCTATGTGGGTTTTGGCTTGTATGGTACTCTAAAGGGCATAGTGATTTTTATATGGTTCTCACACAACAGTTCGCCAAGGCCAGATGTGGGCTGAGTGTCCCGAGGCACTTTACACATTGCTAACAAGATCCTCAAACAGTATACATGAAAAGTAAATGCTGTGATGCACGTCATTTGACATTTACAACCATCATATCCAAAGATATGTCATTGTAAGTCTCCATGCTTATATGTATGAATGCAACACAAGCAGGATCAATCAATTAATCAATCAATCAATCAATCAAAAGCATTTGTAAAGCCACTACTCACCTGTGAGGGTCTCAAGGAGCTGATGGGGGGCTGCTACTGATCGAACACCCGGGTCTTGAGGTGTCTCCTGAAGGTAAGTAGGGCCTGTGTCTGTCGTATGTGGGTGGGAAGAGTGTTCCACATCCTGGTGGTGAGGTGGGAGAACGATGTGCCGCCGCCGGTCATTTTGTGGATGCGTGGGATGGTGGCGAGGGCAAGGTCAGCGGAGCAAAGCTGTCAGGTCAGGGTGTAGAAGGAGAGCCGTCTGTTGAGGTATTCTGGTTCGGTGCTGTGTAGTGCCTTGTGAGCATGGGTGAGGAGTTTGAACGTGATTCTCTTGTTGACAGGGAGCCAGTGCAGGTCTCTCAGGTGGGCTGTGATGTGTCTGTGGTAGGGGATGTCCAGGATTAGGTATGCAGAGGCATTCTGTATGCGGTGCAGTCTTTTCTGGAGCTTGGCTGTGGTTCCTGGGTAAAGGACGTTGCCATAGTCCAGTTTGCTGCTTACGAGGGCTTGGGTGACCATCCTTCTGGTTTAAGTGGGGATTCATTTGTAGATCTTCCAAAGCATGTGGTGGGTGTTGAAGCAGGAGGAAGAGAGGGCATTGACTTGCTGGGTCATTGATAGCGATGAGTCTAGGATGAATCTCAGGTTGCGTGCGTGGTCAGTGGTGTCGGTGCAGTTCCCAGTGTGGCAGGCCACAAGGAGTCTGCCCAGGCGGAGGGAGTGGATACGAGGATGAGGACCTCAGTTTTGTCAGAATTCAGTTCCAGGCAGCTGTTCTTCATCCATTCGGTGATGGCCTTCATTCCTTTGTGGAAGTTGGTTTTGATGGTGGCGGTGTCGTTGGTGAGGGAGAGGATCCGCTGGGTGTCATTGGCGTATGAGACAATGTTGAAGTTGTGAGATCGGGTGATGTTTATGAGCGGCGCAATGTAGACGTTAAAGAGGGTCGGGCTGAGGGATGATCCCTGGGGTACGCTGCAAACAATTTTGGTGGCTTCAGAGCGGAATGGAGGGAGGCAGACTCTCTGAGTTCTGCCGGTGAGGAAGGAGGTGATCCAGTCCAGCGCTCTGGCACAGATACCTGCATCGTTGAGGTGTGTGCGTAGGGTGTGGTGGCAGACGGTGTCGAACACGGCTGAGAGGTCCAGGAGGATGAGGGCCGTCATTTCATTGTTGTCAAGTATGATCCTGATATCGTAGGTGGCAGCGATGAGGGCGGTTTCGGTGCTGTGGTTGCTGCGGAATCCGGACTGGAACAGGTCAGAGTGTTGTTCTCCTCGAGGAAACAGGTCAGTTATTTGTTGACAATTTTCTCATTGACTTTTGCCGGGAAGCGGAGCGGGAGATGGGCCGAAAGTTCTTGAGGTCCTCTGGGTCCGCCTAGGGTTTCTTGAGGAGGGCGTTGATCTCGGTGTGTTTTCAGCTTTCCAGGAAGGTGGCGGTCTCGAAGGAACTGTTGATGATCTTCCGGAGTTGGGGTGCAATGACGGAGCTAGCTTTGTTGGAGATGTGAGGAGGGCAGGGGTCGGATGGTGAGCCGGAGTGGGTGGTGTTCCTGGTTTTGATGGTGTCGTCGTCGTTGACGTGTGTCTAGGAGAGCAGGAGGCTTGTGGGCAGTGAGTCTGTGGTGTTGGTGGTTGACGGGGGTCTGGGTATAAAAGCTGCCATGGATTTCTGCGATCTTACGGTTGAAGAAGGTGGCTAGGGAGTCGCAGAGCTCTTGTGATAGCAGGATGTCGTTGATGTTGGAGTCGGGGTTGGAGAGCTCCTTCATGATGTTGAAGAGCTCCTTGCAGCTGTGTGCGTTGTTGTCGGTATGTTCTTTGAAGGCAGTTCTTTTGTTGGTTTGGATGAGTTGGTGTTGTTGGCGGATGGCGTTCTTGAAGGACTGTGTGGTTGTCCGGTGTCTATCCATTATCACACATCAGTGTGAGAAAGTAGCCTCCCTCCACCATGGTTACCCCTATTTTTGGCCTGTTTGTCAGTGTGTTTTTACTGTCTCGCTGGGATCCTTCTAGCCAGGACCACAGAGCTCATAGTTTAAACCATATTTGTCAGTGTGTTTTACTGTCTCACTGGGATCCTGCTAGCCAGGATCCTAGTGCTCATAGTTTGTGGCCTATGTGTATTGTCAGTATGCTTGACTGTGTCATTGGAGTTCTGCTAACCAGATCTCCGGTGCTTAGGCTCTCTCTGTGGACCAAATTTGTCACTATAGTTCCAATTCTGATTGGCACACCAGACCCCCCCTTATAAGTCCCTAGTATATGGTACCTAGGTACCCACGGCATAGGGGTTCCAGGAGATCTTCATGGGCTGCAGCATTTCTTTTGCCACCCATAATGAGCTCATACAAACCTTTCTTCAGGACTGCCACTGCAACCTGAGTGAAATAGTGCACACACTATTTCACAGCCATTATTCACTGCACAAGGTAACTTATAAGTGACATCTATGTCTAACCTTCATTTACTGAAGGCTAGGTGCAAAGTTACTGTGTGTGAGGGCACCCTTGCACTAGCAAAGGTGCCCCCACATTGTTCAGGGCCAATTCGTGAGTGCGGGGACACCATTATAAGCGTGCACTACATATATGACATCTCTTGCACCAAACAAGAACCCGCAGCTATCTTTGGTGCATTACTGTACTTTTCTTCCAACCGGAGAATCCACTTTAGCACCTTCTTCCAGGTTGGCAGGGGCTCCTGTTCTTCCTGGACTCTTCTTCGACTTCTGGACTTGGCCTCCTCTCTCCACAGGTCTTCAGGTCCAGGAAAGTTAGTTGCTTGCAGTCTTGCTTGGATCTTGCATAATTCTACATCACAGCTTGTAGTGTGTTCTGAGGAAACTTTCTTTACTTCACTCCTGTTTTCCTGGGCTCTGGGGTAGGTTACTTTACTTCCCTTTGGTATTTTCTTGCACTCCCAGCGCCTCTCTACACACTACACTTGTCTAGGGGGGAATTCAACATTCGCAATCCACTATTTTAGTATATGGTTCGTGTTTCCCCTAGGCCCACTGCAATCTATTGTATTTTCTACTGTTTGTACTATTCTATGACTGTTTACTTCCCTGATTTGATTACTGGTGTATATATTGTGTATAATACTTACCTCCAGAAGGAGTATTGACTCTAAGATATTTTTGGCCTCGTGTCACTAAAATAAAGTACCTTTATTTTTGGTAACACTGAGTATTGTGTTTACTTGTGTATAAATACTGTGTACCTATAAGTGGTATTGCAGGAATTTTGCATGTGTCCTAGTTCAGCCTAAGATGCTCTGCTATAGTTAACTCTATCAGCATAAGCTGCTAGACACTGCCTACATTTCACCAATAAGGGATAACTGGACCTAGTAAATGGTGTAAGTACCTTAGGTACCCACTACAAACCAGGCCAGCCTTCTACACACACAACAAAATGTTTATCTAAAATACATAGATTTGTTTTCTCCAGTATCTGCACAATCTACATCTTATATATGTCACACCAAATGAGACAACAGGCACCTAAAAAGTCTAACTGGCACACAGAGGCACATTGGAGCTTATGAGGGCAGAAAGGAATGCCTTTGAGATTCTCACTTGCTCCTCTGGTGAGCCATAGAGCTGACCATACAGGGGAAGGACCTCCTCAACAAGCCTCTAAACCTCCTCAGAAGAGAAGGCCATGGCCCTTTCCTCTGCTTGGCCTGGTATTTTTTCTCCCAGAGGGGGTACACAGCAGCTGAAGTGGTGGAGATGTTGACGGCAGTAGTGTCAGAAGTCAAGTAAGTGAATTTGCAAAATGCTGTATACATGTATGCCACGTACACAGTCATCACCATCGACCGCCACACCCATTGGCCCACAACCATCACAGGCAACAATGTTAGCCTATGGCGGTGTCTGCCGTCGTTGGAACCACCCACTGTGTGGTCAACTTCCGCCGCCGGCCATGGACGGTTCCTAATGCCCATTGAAGTATGTAAGGCATATGACATTTTGATGGTTGGAAGTACCATAATGGGCCCTGATAAGTGTGTCATAATACCAATATATGTGTTGGATCATCACAAACATTTGAAAGCAGCCTTGCTGTGAAGGTACAGTACACAATCACCAGTATAGTGTGTTGCTGGGCGCAGATGGCATATTACTGCAGTGCGTTATCCATGTTCACCGCCCCTGGTGGTATTTTTGGAGGTTGAAATAGACTGTCCAATTTTGAGGGGCATTTGAGGAGCAGATAGTTGGGTGCTGCCAAAATTCATGTGGGGGACACGTGTTGACAACCATGGGAGTCACATCTTACCCTTGTGTAGTTGACAGCTGTGATGTGTACTGGGTGTAATGTGTTTCTAGTCAGAAATGCTTTGCAACATGATTTTGTTACTAGACATCATGTATGCTGATGTGGAAACAGTGACTAATGCTCCAACTCATATATTTTCACAAATAGGAACCTTGGGAGAGTGAAGAGACGATAAACTTAAGTCTACTGTCCATTGTCAGACCTTCAAACCATGGAAAAATGTCACATCATCAATTATAGTAATTGGGCCTCTTGGGAATTCTAGTGATGTCACTCCGTCTACTTTCTATTACATAGCTAATGTTGGGTATTACATATATGTTGCAAGACTGCATTTAGGCTGGAGCATACATTTACATGATGAATAATTGTGGATTTATGTTGTCAGTTGGAGCCAGATCTGATGCCTGACAACACAAATATGACATGCATAACTCCCATTGTTCAACTCCTGGCAGTATTTCACTTCCTGGCCACATGGTTCTTCCATTATACAGTGGCCATATCTGGTGGTCTTGCCCAACTTATATTCAGAGTTCTTTTAAGATATGTGCAATCAGCAATGGTGAGACACATTGACAGCTATATCAGGTTCCCAAGACGTGAGAATTGAGCCAATGTGATGGCTGACTTCCATGGATTTGCTCACCTCCCACATGTGGTGGGAGCCATTGATGGCACACATGTTGTTGTTGTGCCACCACAGGCAACTGAACAAGTCTATTGCTACAGGAAATAATTTAATTCCTTCAAAATACAAGTTGTCTGCTTGTCAAATCTCTACATCTTTAACACCTGTACCCGATTCCCAGGCTCAGCCCATGATTCCTTTGTAATGCAGCACAATGACATACTCCATCTGATGTCACAGCTGCAACCAGAGAGGGCCTGGCTGGTTGGTAAGTCACATCTGTCCTTATGTTGTGTGTGCAATGGCAGGTGCTACAATCAGGAAGTGAGTGACTCATTGAAGAACTCATGTCTCATTCCTAAATTGGAGACTCACCAGAGCCAAACTGTCCTTGGTTATTGACGAAGCTGAGAAATCCAACTACCCTAGGAGAAGTCTTCTTCAAAGAGGCCCATGGAAGAACACAGAAGGCAATGGAGCCTGCTCCACTGCCCGCTGTGGGCTTCTGAAAGGCCAGATTGCACTGTCTGGACAGGACTGGGGGAGCCATCCTCTACAAAGTGTGTCTGATCACTGTGGCATGCTGCATGCTCCATAGCATCTCCCTGCAGAGAAATATCCCTTACATCCCAGAGGAGGGGGAGCTTGCGGTGCCACCAGGTGAGAAGCCTGAAATGTCAAATGAAGAAGATAGTGGTGAAGAGGAAGGAGCTTTATTTCGACAAGATCTCGACGGCTTCTTCTGATGAGTGTGAGTATGTCATAAAAATGTCATGACTTTGACTGTACAATGAACTGTAACTAGTTAGGGAGCTCATGCCAAGGCAAAATCAGTCAAATGGTGTTTGATAAGGTAGATTTTGACACATCCACATGTAGATGATGTTGCTTTGTTTATATCAGATTTATTGTAATGTACTTTGTCTCCAGATGCTTGTGACTTGTGTCATACATATGGTGTTAGACCTGACCGCCTTAGAGTAGTCCCCACTAACCTTTTGCCTGCCTCCTTCCACTTTTTGGACACTGTTGTTTTGCTGGTTTTAGGATTCTGTGCACTTTACCACGGCTAACCAGTGCTAAAGTGCATATGCTCTCTCCCTTAAAACATGGTGACACTGGATCATACCCAATTGGCTTATTTAATGTACTTATAAGTCCCTAGTAAAGTGCACTATAAGTGCCCAGTATTAAATGCTACTAGTGGGCCTGCAGCACTGATTGTGCCACCCACATAGGTGGCCCCTTAACCATGTCCAGGCCTGCCATTGCAAGGCCTCAGTGTGCAGTTTTACTGCCAATTTGACTTGCCATTTAAAAGTACTTGCCAAACCTTAAACTTCCCTTTTTCTACATATACGTCACCACTAAGGTAGGCCCCAGCTAATACCTAGGGCAGGGTGCTATGTAGGTAAAAGGCAGGACATGTACCTGTGTAGTTTATTTGTCCTGGTAGTGGAAAAATCCTAAATTTGTTTTTCACTGCTGTGAGGCCTGCTCCTTTCATAGGCTAACATTAGGGCACCCTCATATACTGTTTGAGTGGTAGATTCTGAACAAAGTCATATTTAGTATCCAGAATGGTAATAACAAATCCTGCTGACTGGTGAAGTTGGATTTAATACTACTGTTTAAGAAATTCCACTTTTAGAAAGTGAGCATTTCTCTGCACTTAAATCCTTCTGTGCCTTACAATCCTCGTCTGGCTGGGTTAGTTGACAGCTCCCTTGTGCATTTCATTCAGACAACCCCAAACACAGGATGCTCAGTCACACCTGCACACATCTGCATACTGAATGGGTCTCCCTGGGCTGGGAGGGTGGAGAGCCTTACACTTACATGTCAAAGGACAGTGGCCTGCTTCACACAATGGACTGCCACACTCCCTACTGGGAACTTGGCAGACAGGATGGAACTGAAAAGGGACCTTGTGTGCTTCTAAGCCACTCTTTGAAGCCCCCCCACTTTAAAGGCACATTTGGGTTTTTAAGCAGGGCCTCTGATCCTACCAACTCCGACACTTCTGAACAAGATAGCACTGGTGAAGAAACTCTGAATCAGACCCTGCAACCTGCCAAGAGGAACTGCCTGGCTGCCCAAAGGACTCACCTGACTGCTTTTCTGCAAAGGACTGCTGCCCTGCTGTAGCCCTGCTGCCCTGCTGCCCTCTGGCTCCGCCGAGAAGTGCTCTCCAAGGGCTTGGATAGAGCTTGCCTCCTCTTACATGAAGTCTCAGGGCCAAAAAGACTTAATCCTGCAAAGAACTCCTTGTGCTGTAAAAATTTTATTCACAGCCTGCCAGAAACGACGAACAGCCTGCATCGCAGTGAGAAAAATCACTCTGAACTGAATGAAGAAGCCCGGCTCCCCGAGAGGAGATCGACGCGGCACCAGCGTTGCAACCGGAACTTTGACGAACAGCCCACTGAATCAACGCATAGCTGAGACGGAACGACACAGCTCGACTTCCTGTGCAAAGAATTGACGTATCGCCTGCTGTGCGACAGAAATTTCCCCGCATCACCCACCGGATCGACGCAGCTCCTGTGACTTCATCCTGCATGCCCAGGATTTCTCTGCATCATCCCCAGGGCGTCCAAATACCCCGCAACATGAAGAGGATCCAAGTCTTCACACCAGAAATCGAAACAAGGTCCTGACTGCATGGAAAAATATCAATGCACCGCTTGTGTGTGCCCAGAGAAACTGAAGCACCCCCGCCCCCCCACGTTTTCCACGCATCTCCTCCTCTGCGGCCCCTTGTGGATAATTTAGACGCAAACCAGGTACTTTGTGCTTGCAAGAGATACTTGTTGCTTTTTAAGGACTTAAGACTCTTTTTATCATTCTCTAAAGTGATATTCCAATGTGTTCTAAACACTGTGTGGCCTATTGTTGTGGTGTTATACTGTGTTATTGCATGATTTATTGCACAAATACTTTACACATTGCTTTCTAAGTTAAGCCTGGCTACTTAGTGCCAAGCTACCAGAGGGTGGACACAGGATAATTCAGATTGTGTGTGACTTACCCTGACTAGAGTGAGGGTCCTTTCTGACTGCCAACTAAAGGCCCCATTTCTAACAAATGGTTTCATACCTATACTCCTTGTTTTATTCTTTGTTCAGGTACCTCCTTCACCATGACAACTTCATGTAGGCATTTTAGAGTTGTGATATTGGCTGGTATGTGATGCCTGTTAGGACATACAAAGTGGACATGGATTGTTCCTGTGAATGTAGGCCACATACTTTGGGTGTGGAAGACCTGTGCCAAGACAGCTTGCACAGTGATAAGATGGACGTTTGGAACACTCCATTGGACTTGTTCCTTGTCAAGTGGTGGCCCTAATGCATCATGTGTGTCATCATGTGGTCAGAACGTACGTGGTCCTAGGTCAAATTAATGTTAGTTTCCCTTCACCTTGGCTAAACACTCTGTTGATGTGTTTCATCAGTGTAGGCCAAAGTGCCTGTGGCACTTCATTGGCATTTGTTTGTGTCATACCACCAGATGCAGAAGCACTGGAATGCAATTACCCTGTGATCAGAAACTGATGTTTTGCCATCTGTCTGAATCTTGCATCATATGATGCTGGATTACTTTTGTGTGGTATGCAATCTGGCTCCATCTGAGGACATCAATCACTTCAATGTTTGCCTATTCTTTAGGATAATGTCGGATAAATCCCTTCCTTCTATGGTCTGAGGGTCTGTACTTGTAAATTTGATAATTTACCCAGTATGATTAAATCATGTATGATTTGCTATGTTTTAGACATATTCACAGTCAATGCACTGAGCAATGTAATTAAACTTCTTCTTTGACAAGACACTTGTATGTATGTGTTTGTGTTGAATGATTTAAATCCTGAGCTGGAGACTGTGTACATGCAACATATCCCTGCTTTCACAAGTACCTTGTTTTATCATCATATGGTACACATCATATGGTACACATTGTGTAGCATATCTACATGGCTAATGTGAAATTTAAGACAGCATACAATTAATTAGTGAGGGGTGAATTCTTTGCAATGCTTCTACATACAAAACAAATTGTGACAGAAAGAAATAAAAATGTAAAGTGAAGGGGTCAGTCATGGTGAATGAAATTATTGGAGCAGATGCCACACTATTAGAAGTCCAAAGTTCTGAGTATTCCTCCCATTGGAACAGGAATATGGTTCAGGATCAGGCCACAGAGTGTATGTGTGACACACAAAGGAGGACATTAAGGAGAGGGTTTCTTTCTGATAGTGGTGGGTGTATTGCCATTCACATCTCATGGATTCATGTATGGACACCCCCACTTGTGGGGGGGGGGATCAGCTGCTACAGAGGCAGGGGTGTCTGTGGGTAGTTGTGCCTCCCTTCCCATAGCTGGTGCGGATGTACACAGGCCTGATATTGTTGAACCAAAGGAAGGGGAAGATTTGGTTGGAAAAGCCCGGCTCAGGGTTGTTTGAATGTTCCTTCAGCACCCCTGTTAGAAAGGCCATGTTTGAATTGTGGGCCTCCATTTGTTCAGACATATCCTTCTGCATGTCCCTCTGCAGCTGCTTCATTTCCTGGGATTCAGTCAATACCTGGCCCATCACACATTGGGACTCCTAACAGACCCCCAAGTCTTGGCTGAGGGTATCCTGGTCATGAGTGACCCCTGTGGCTTCCCTCTACGGGGCCCACAGCATCCCTGCCACAGACTGTACCCTCACAAGCCTGCACCCTTGGCACAAGGTGCCCTCCCCCACTGAGGTCCTGGTGCCTCAGTGTCAGGATTGTTGTTTTGAACCTCAGGATCCCAGAATGGGGGGCACAAAATGGTAGAAACTGTGCTAGATACACAGGTTGGGAGTGCGTTGTTGCCTGTGATGTTGATGCAACAGGGCTGGGAGGTGTGTTTGTGGGCACAGTGAGACTCACTGTTGTCATCTGACCAGGTGCCCAGATGTTCCAGGACTGTCCTCCATATAAACCTGTCCAGGAGTGTTGTCATAACAGAGGGCTTAATGCAGGGGTGGAGTTGTAGCCTAGTCGGTGGAAGAGGTCTGCTTAAGGGCTGTGCCAGCTGAACCCGTTGAATAACAGAGTACATTGTTATTGGTTGAACTGTGTCACCTACCTACAAAGCGTTTGTGTTACAGTAAGTGGAGACATTGGACATTTTTAAGTTGTAGGGTAGCCTATTGTGCAGTGTTACCATGGTATTGGAGTACTTGATGTGACATATGTGAAGTTTGCATGGACTATTGGACTGAAGCAGCTCAGTAGATGTGGTAATCATTTGCAGAGTGGATGAGGGAATGAAAATGACATCTTACCAACAGTGAAGCGAACATAGTGGAGAGACAATATATGCATTTGACCATTTGGAGGCCTAGTTGAGTGTGATATAGGAAACACACAACTTTTTTATATCTATATTTGCAGTCATCATGTGTACAGTGATGTGTCAATGTATTTGCTGCTGTTACCAATCTGCTGATGCAGTTTAAGGCCTTAGGAATACTTGGTATACTAACTTGGCAAGATGTCCTTCCTGTCCTCACTAGTTTTATTTTGGGGGTGCTAAGATGGAGCTAGTTAGAAACACACGTCTTTGAGTTGAGCATTTTTTGTATATTGCTCACTTCCAAGTGAGTAAACTTAATTTTGAAGTTCACTAACAGATGTATTTGGGCAAGTAAACACTGGGCTGCTAGCTGGAGTAAGAGTAACATGACCTATTGGGCTTTGCATTCAGGTCAATCCCTCTCCTCCCCAACCCTTGACAAATGGCATACTACCAGGTGAGTAAACTTCATTTAGAAGTTCAAAGCAGGTGTACTGTGGGAAGTGAACAATGGGATTCTGGTTGAGTTACAGTAACAGGGCCTATTGGGCTTTGCAGTCAGATCAATCCCTCCACTTCCCAAAACATGGCAAATGGTATACTCCCAGGTGAGTAAACTTCATTTTAGAGTTCACTTACAGATGAATTTGGGCAAGTGAACACTAGGCTAGTGTTTGGAGTTATAGTAACATGGCCTCCTGGGAATTCTAGTCAGGTCACTCCTTTTACTTTCCACCACTTAACACATGTTGGGTATTACATATCTGGTGCCAGACTGCATGTAGGCTGGAGCAAACATTTACATGATGAAACATTCCATGAGCCTTGGAATTCATTTTAGTTATTGAAACACTCACAGGCACCATTCTAAATTATGGCATGTGATGGGCTTTGATAGCTGCGATGTTTGGTCCATCAAAACACATTGACAGTGTTACATCTCAGATACTCTGGGTAATGAATATTGTTAGAGTCAATGAACAACACAGGAGCAAAAGCTGAGCTGTGAGCATGCATGACATTGCAGTTTTGCGACAGTGTTTTTGGTGTAACTTACCAGACTCTGCTCCCCCAGGTCTTCCTGTTAAGCACTCTGGATGCAGGATTGCCAAGACCTTCTACTCCCAGGGACAGTTGTAATGAGGCACTAGGAAGGCTACAGCCAGTCTTGTTGGCCTCCATCCTTTGTTTGGAGTCCAGGGAAAGTCCAGGGAACATACCTTGCCCCTCATGTCGTTCCACCTCTTCCTAATGTCATCCTTTGTGCGCAGGGTACTGCCTACAGCATTCACTCTATCAATGATTCTTTGCAACATTTCCATTTTCCTACTGAGAAGAGTGTGCTGGACTTGGGCTCCAATCTGACAGGTGGAAAACTAAAGAGGGTGACAGAGGCTTAAGTATAAAAAGATCATATAGGGAGTAAGGGGACAAAAGTGCATGAAAAGCGTTGAATAGGATAGTGAAAAAAGGGGTGCCTTATCTATGGATGGTGATAAAAATGGTGTTCTCTGGTCTCCTTCTTGCAGTGGGGAGGCAAAGGATCATGGTCTGTGAAGGGGTGTGTTTTATAGTGTTGTTTGGATGTGTGTGCACTGGGCCTGTAATTGTCAGCTGTGTTGTTTTTTAATTCTTCCAATGTGCACTTGTCTATTACTTTGCTGAAAGTGCACCACTGTGATTGACTGCCACTGGGTGAACGCTGCAAGGAGACTGCCATGGCGACTGTGTGTTTGTAATAGGCTTGGTAACTGGCTGTGGCCCGAAAGGCGCTAGAGGTTTGACCACCTAGATAGCAGACCACTGCTCTGCTGGCAGTCTGCCTTTTTGCCTGGTGGCCGGAAAATCTGCCTGTTTATATCATAATACAGCAGGATAGGGACCGTCATCGCATCAGTCTTTTTAGGACCACCAACATGATGGTTTTTGGGTCCAACTGTCAAACACGTAATCAGGCCCTTATTTCTGTGCAAAAATAGTTGTGTTATTTTACCACACAATTTGAAAGTAGAACAAGGACTTGCCAATGGAGCGATGAGAACTATAGTAAGGTTTGTACAATCCAAAAGTAATGAGGAGATTGAATTTGTCATTGTCAAATTTGATAATATTGAGGACCTCAAACACATCACAAGAGCAACAGCAAGATTTCTATTAATTAAAGACATATATTCAAAGAGCACAACGTCCTTTATATGAAGCTTATGCTGTCACAATACATACATCTCAAGGTTTAACCTTGACTATATATTAATTAACATTGGCTGAACAGTTCTTAAAGAGGGTATGGCATATGTTGCTTTATCCGATATGAAAACACTACAAGGACTATATATTAGAGATGTCGATGACACCAAAATGAATGCAGACATTTCTGGTGTATGTAAATATAATTGTGTAAGACAGATATACACTCCTTTCCTTTGTAACTATCCAGTGGTGTGTAAACCCAAACAGTATATGGAAAGAAAAGAAATATTTCAAACTAATGAGGCTTAGGAAAATGTTGAGCAATGTAAAAAACAGATGAAAGAGAACAACCTTGAAATTTTAGGCTTTCAGTTTAGTAACACAAATTGTATCAACTGCTTTAGTAAAGTGATTGTTAATTTGTTTTTATATTTGCCATTAGTCAAAGACTTATTTTTGCAAAAACACAGATGAGCCATTTGTAAGACTGTAAGTAATTTGTATTCCCTACTTCAGTATAACAAACAATTGTGCCAATCAACAAATGGTGTCAGAGATATAGTTAGTGTTTGTACAGGAAATGTTCATTTTTCAATAAGCACAGGATGCCCAGGAAGTTTGAATGGCTATTCTAAAAATAGTAGCAAATCAGTGTTTTCCTCATCCAGATCTTTTTGCATTAAGATACTTTTGGGAACATGAATGTTTCCGATGCTTAAATGGTTTCTCATAAGTCACAGAATTTGAAAGATGTGTATACCTTCCTTTTCCTGATTGTAAATCAATACACTTTAATAAATTCATATGTCAAGTACGAGTGGGCAGAACTTGCAGAGTTTCACTCTGTGGAATTCCGTGGAGTTACATGAAAACTCCACAAGAGTCCACGGAGTTCTGTGAATGGGCAGAGTTAGAAACGCCACTCTGCTTATGCTGAATCAGTGCTAACGGCACCATGCAGCGCACCAGAGGGCAATGCTTCTCAAGTTGATACTATTGCCACTTGAGTAGATTTTCTACTTGATCAGCAGCTATTTGACTGCGGATAGTCACGACCGCTTGCATTGGGAAATTCTCTACAGGTGCCTTCCTAGTGACTACAAATTGTGGCAGGGGATGCCAAATCTTCCTTGAGCTCACCAACTTACCTTTGACGAGCCCGAAACCAGAAAATACTCAAATTTGGCCAGAACTCAGGGTTACTAAAACTCCACCAACTCCTCCGTCAGAGCGGAATTTATCATCCACTCTTAATATCAAGCTGTGCCCTCTACTTTTTGTTCAAACACTTTCCTTAACTATGGTCAAAAAGTATAAGTATTTATGTTTAAAGTAGGCCTGGCCAGAATGTGCGGAGTTGCACTATGCAGAACTTTGTGGATTGGCAAAAAAACTCTGTTGAGCAGTGCAGAATTCCACAAGTGGGTGGAGTTCCTTGTCACAACCATTTGAATTGCATTTTATGTGGAACGCAATGCAAACTACATACTCGCGTTCAAAATCACACAAGAATGGCACCATGCAGTTTGAATGGGCACGGCCATCTTGTTTTTCACTCTATTTATGGTGCTAGGCCTGATTTTTAATCCCTTAATTATCTTTTCAATCCTCCAACCTCCTAACTAATTTACCACACATTTTTATTTAATCTATTTGTGTGTCTCTTTGTGTCTGTGTATTTTCACGGTTTTTCATTTTTTGTGCTTTTTGTGACTTTTTGTATTTTGGTTTATTTTTCCCTTTATTTATTTAGTTATTTCTTCCTTTCTTCCTTCACCTCCTGTTTCTTTTTTTCACTACACCACCAAGAACCATGGCGGAGCAGGGCTGAACTGGTGAACAGGGGACCAGCAAGTCCCTGCAGACAGCCAGCAGCAGCCGTGTACTTTGTGGACAGCTGAGCCGCCAAAATGTGCAGCCACGACCCATCTTTTGTGAGGAGGAGGTGGCAGCACTGGTTTTCCACATGCAGTGCCACTTCCCATCCATGCAGGCAGCAGATGGCAGGCATGGCAGCAGTTACCCCCTGCGGAAGCGTCGGCTGCATTAAGCTAGGGTGCACAGGTGTGTTTTGGGCACCACCCAGGTCCAGAGCACCACCCAGCAGCTGAAGCACCGCTGTGTGGATATCATCGACCCCAAGCAGAACCTGCTTGACCTGCTAGGTGTGGAGATTCCGGGGCTTAGGGAGTACTAACTATATTATTGTATTTGCGTTCTACAATGCAAACTTTTTTTTCTGAATAGCATGTAGCATGTACTCAGAGGTAAGTTCTGTTTAGTTCATATTAAAGGGGCATATTTATAAGCCCCTAGCGCCACCTGCGCCACATTGGCATCATTTGTTTAGGCTAATTTGGCCCATCCTTGCGCCACACTGTCAAATTGGGCGGTCAATCTCCATTCATCTTAGAATGTCTGTCACTCTTGGGTGCCTGGCTGAACCTGTCTCGTGAGTAAGCTGGAGTCTTGAGCTTTCACCAAGTTAGGACTAGGAGAAGGCCTGCATATAAAAAAAAACAGTGACTACATTATAGACTAAAGGAGAAGGACAAAAGGAAGCAAGGTAAGCTTCATGAGGAGGCAAGAGTGTACTAAGAAGTCTTAGAGGCAGAGCAGGAACATAAGATGAGTTTGACATCCAAGGCAGCAATGCAGCAAACACACAGTCAGCATCATTTTGCAACAACGCACCTCTCTCCATCTCTCCAGTCCACAGAGCTGAGTGAGTACTAGGCTTCAAAGTCTTCGTCATTATCATGGTTTCTCTTTGGAGTCAATAACTTTCTCCTTCTAGCTGTTGAGGTAGTAACACCCTAAGGGCCAGATTTATATTTTTGACGTAAAACTGCACTAACACACCTTTTTATCAAAAAGCTTAGTGCTGTCTAGCTCCATTTTTTAACACCACCTGTGTGCCATATTTATACTATGATGCTGGGTGGTGCTAATAATAAGTTAGAGTCATTTTTCCTGATGCTAACCAATGCTCCTTGTCGTAAGGCAAAATTACGTTACCACAGGAAAAATAACTCTAACCCGGTTCATGACATGTAAACAAGTCACAAAACAGAAATGTGCCATTTTTGCCCACAATAGTGTCAAAAAGGGACTCAAACGGAGCAAACAGTGCAAAGGAGAAGGAAGATGGATCCTCAAAGCTAGGAGAGACCCCAGGGAGACCCTAGATAACCAGGAACTAGCCAGGAGGACATTGACAAGACCCAGGGGAGAGACAAGAAAAAGAGGAAGTGTTGCTTAAGCACAGAGGAGCATAAAATACTGGTGAGAGAGGTGATGGAGCACCAGCATCAACTCTTCATCACCTCTAAGTTGCCAATTGGACAGAGAGAGGCAATGTGGCAGCAGATTGTGGACAAGATTAACAGTGTGGCAGAGGTCAGGAGAACTGTCACTGAGTGCAAGAAACACTAGCATGACTGCAAGTGGAGGACAAAGGAGAAAATGGCAAGGAACAGGAAGGCAGCACCTCAGACCGGAGCTGGGATCCCAGCACCACAAGAGGACCTGGACGAGATGGAGGAGATTGTTGCAGCCGCCATCCTGGAGGAAATCGTCACTGGTATCACAGGACAGTGCAGACTACCAGGAAACAACGCATATGCAGGGTAAGTTGCATGGGGGACCAAAATGCCTAAATGTCAAGTGCAAGAAGTGGGAGGCACATAGCTACTACACAATGCATATTAGCCCTGAAAATCAGGCAGTGGAAAGGGCAAAGAGGGAGGGCATGGGACTCCCTGTACTGCTCATGCCAGGGGCTGTGTACGGGCATCCAGGGGCACAGCACAACACAACACCAATAACCTTTGCATGGGGGTACACCGCCATGCCAAGGCTGGTATAAATGCTGAAGCAGACCAGGAGCGTAGGGTAGAACATAAAACTGGTCTGGTGTCACAGGACAGCTGTTACTGTCAGAATGTAAACTATAGGAAAATGCCCAGACTCAGGCCATTGGCCCAAGAGGCATTTCTCATTGACAACAGTTGCCACAACTACCTGTGCTGTTTTCACTGGTCAATTATGAAATGGCAGTTAGGTGCCCATAGAACAAACACACTCCAAATGAGGGTTCAGTATGACTACGTGATCAATCCCCATCAATCCCTTTCCAGTACAACTCCTGTCAACTGGTCATGTCCATAGACTCAATAACTGTCAGGCACTGTCACATACATAATGATGTACACAGCAGTAATATCATACCCATGCTGGCCATCCCTGGGTTTACCCCTGTGCCTGTGTCATAATAGCTACAATGCCACCAAGCAACATCTCAGGTATCATAGTGTAAAGAAAACTGCATTGAGGGGAGGACATATGTGTGTAGGAAGGAGAACACACCTACACACCCACAAGAGGAAACTGAACTCTGCCTTCAGTGCAATGCAATATAGCACACATACACTAACATCAACATGAGAAGCTACCAATGGTTACATGTGCATTGTCTTATGGAAATGCCATGCATGGTGTGGTGCTAGGTCTCTGCACCGTATAGGTGAATGTGAAAAATGAAAGACTGGGACAGGGCCATATTGTCATGTGTGGTGCTGTGGCATCAGCACACCAACATTCATTGCAAGACCTCACCATGCAAATGGAAGTAGAGGAAGGGTTGATGAGGACAAGAAGGTGGCAAACCACAATTTGAACAGAACCCACACCTAGAAGATGTGAAGCAGACAATAGCCCAAACTGCCCTTCACTAAATGTGACATGCAGGTGGGGCATATAGCTGCAAACATTAATGACAGGAACAATGTATGGGAACCAAGATGACAATGTATCACCAATAGGAAGTCAGTGATGTCACATTACAACTGGCACAACACAGACACACTAAGGGGCATATTTATTTATACTCTGTTTGTACCGAATTAACGTACTTTTTGTTACTCTAATTCAGTGCAAAACTAACTCCATGTTTATACTTTGGTGCTAGACCCGTCTTGAACCAAATTTATGGAGTTAAAGTCATTTTTCGGAATGAGATACAAGGTAGGCGTTCCCGTGTCAAAAATGACTCTATGGCCTTAACGCCATATTTATAATCCTGTGCAAAAATGGTGATTGGGAGGGAGGAGGGGTCCAAAAATGGTGAAAAGCTTGCTTTGTCCCATTTTTTAATGCCTGGGTTAGGGCAGGCGTTAGGGGACCTGTGGGCACCATGGAATAAGCCCACAGGTGCCCTTGCCAGGCCCCAGGGTCACCCCCCCTCCCCAGAGGGACTGCAGAGGATGGGGACCCCATCCCAGGTAATGCAGGTAAGTTTAGCATTTTATTTTGTAAAGTTCCATAGAGGGCCCTGAAATGGGCCCCTCTACATGGCATCGGGTGCAATGGCCATGCCCAGGGGACCTTGGTCCCCTGTGCTGGCCATTGGGGTGGTGGACATGACTCCTGTCTTTTCTAAGACAAGAGTCATGTGGTATGGATGGTTTTGCGTCAGAAAATGACTCTAGGCAGGTTAGAGTAATTTTGTTTTACTCTAACCTGCCTAACGTCCTTTTTTGGTGCAAAACCCCCTTCTTCCATAGCACCAGCCCCACCCGGCTAACGTAATTTTTTTTACGCTAGCCCACCCTTTGTACCGGGTTTCACCATTCTATAAATATGGTGCCTGACTGGTGCACAGAAATGGTGCAAGCCGGTGCTAAACTTTTTGGTGCAAAACTGCATTAGTGCAGTTTTGCACCAAAAAGTACAAATCAGGGCCTAATTGTACAAAATCTCATTGCAGAGGACAATGGCTTTCCTGTGGATCTGCTTCTCCTGGACTACCCTGATGACCTGGATGACCAGCTGACAACCATCAGCCAGGAAACCCTCAAAGATGTCCTGGGAACCCTCCAGACACCACCTCCAGTCGCGAGGAGGAGCATTCATGTAGCAGCCATCCCAGAGGACCCACCCACCACCACAACAGTACGACCTGCCAGCTCAAACACAGCTGAGGATTCTGATAATGCAGGGACCACCTTTGAGAGGACAGTAGTGGGAGTCCAGTGGGAGCTGGCCAAGGAGGTGCGGGTGGGGATGCAAACTATGGCAGCCAGCCTAGAGGGTATGCACATGTGCATGTTAACAGCCACTGAACAGAGAGCAGCCAAACAAAGCACACAATCCCCAAAGCATGGAGTGCAACAGTTTATAAGGGACCTAACCACTCTTGTGAGGGAGTTGCCACAACACCTGCCCTCCCAATCTTGCTGCTGCATGCATGGCATGGCAACAAGCAGGATTCCATGCACCGGGAACTGGCCTCCCTCAGGGCAGACATGGCTGCCTCCCAAGGGGATGTTGCTGCAATACTCAATAAGCAGCAGCTCCTCCTTGCTGCAGCGATGACAAATGTAGTTCCACAGATGGCAGCTGCCGGGAATTTGGTGTCCACTTCTCCAACCACCAAGTGTGTGTGGCCCACTCAAACCCACCACCACCACCATCAAGGGCAGAGGAGACAACACACACATCAGAGGATGAAGAGGTGGACCGATCATCTTCACCAGTAGGAGTACCCAGTAGCACCAGCCCATGCCACATGGGCAGTGATTTCCCTTTGTCCTGTGCTTGACAACATGCCAGTGTTGCTACAGTTGGTGACATGCACTCTTCACCAACACACAGTTAACCTTTCCACTATGGACTACAATTGTCTCTCACTATTCCATTGGAAATTCATGTTCCTCTGCACTGAACAACACTGCACCTCAGCATGTTCAATGACATGTCCCTCAACCCTGCACTTGTGTTTTGGCACAATAGAAAGGTTTACACTAATTGGGTCACAGACCTAGACAATGTAAATATTGGACTATGCACTTTTAAATAAACAGCATCTACACAACCACTTTGCCTCTGTGTAATGTGCCACATCTACTTTGCTGGAAATTTGTGATGTGTGTAACAAGTCTATGGTCACAGAGTGTCATTACAAGAGTGCAGAAATGATGTGGACAGATATCCACGCAGAAGGTATCTACATGATGAACGTCAATGCTGGCTACCTCCCCTACAAGCAAGTCACTGTGTATGTGACATTTGTTTTAAAACATACATGCCTCTCCGACTACATACAGCAGGAATGGCTGTGTAGGAGTGCTCAACCAATAATGTCAGCTGGGAGTACAACTGAAACACATTGGTGTGAAATTTATATACTTGACCTCATCTGAAATTGGCACTACTCAGTTTAGCAGTGTTGACATGAACGTCAGGCTGCAGGCAGATGTCCCTCAGTGCCCAACATCCCGACACAGGGTCCACACAATTACAGCTTAAAAAACACACCTACCTGTCCAATACATGGGAACCATATTCACCTTGAGTGGTGGGTACATTGGATGGCAGATGCATTGAGAATTAGATTTGTTGTAGCTGCCAATGTGACAGCTCAGTTGGAAGTGGGAATGAACATGTCAAGAGAGGGATCTGGATGCAGGATGGAATCCCCAGGCCAACAGACAGTTGGCACTGTACACTCATGCAAAGACCCTGAGGCCCAAGCATATGACACATGAAGTAAGGGAGTACCCACATTTTTATTATCTATGTATAGAACTGAACTTGAAACGATGTAAAACACCTATACTAACCTAACCTATTGTAATTATACATTGCCCACAACTGGCCCTAACTACCCTATGCTAAGCTTACTTAACACATTTAACAACACATTCTAAACATTGCCCCCCCCCACCCCTTACATGACTAGACACATGCTGGACAACATATACTGACCTAAGCATATACTACCTAATCCTAAACAAATACATATATATAGTTTATATACACAAAAGCCCCAACATTAACCCCCACCCACTCACCCACAAACTATCATGTAATAATATGAAAAACCACCCCCAAACCTACTCATCTTATCTAAACAGCTACCCTACTCTAACCTATCACTAACCCCCTTAGACCCACTACAAAACATGATGAGGAATGATGAGGGAGGGGACTGAACTAGGGGTGAGGGGAGGCAAGAGTTCAGAGGTTGGCCCTTCTAAGTGTCCTCTTGATGGCCTTCAGTCTCTTTGTATTCCTGTCAACATCCTTCTTTAGGCTGTCCAGGTTTTTGAGGACCTGTTTCATGTCCCTCTGGAGCTCTCTTATAGCTGACATGTCTATGCAGCAGGTGTGGTGGTCTGTTGTGCTGATGTTGATGGTGCAGCAGGTGGGTCAGATGTGACGGTGGCGGCTGTGGTCTCCTGTGTAGGTGTGGTGCTGGGTCCACTCTTTGTGGCCAACGTGGGTCCCCCTCGGCTGAATGCCCACTATTCCCCTGTGGCTCTCTCTTTTCAATAGCGTTGTGCCATCTTGCGGGACCCAGACTCAACATCCAATATGTGGCGATATGGCACTGCCCCATTTTGGAACGCCCTGAGTTCCACAACATCCATGTTGGCAGCTGTAAAATTGAGAAAGGCAACCATCAGTGTCATCACAGTGTGATGCATGTACAGATGAAAATCTAACACTCTGCCTCGCTTTGCACATACAGTCCTAATAAGAGTCCAGATAATACACTGTCCCTGATGAAAGTAATGGCAACGCTGCCTACCCATCATGTCATTTACACCAAAGCAAAGTACAACAAGAGTTGGACCAAATAAAGTGATCTGTGCATTGATTTAGTGCAATGTGTCAAAATGCACAGGCAGCAACTACTTCACATGGGCCAGGCCCACTAATCTTTATCATCTGAGTCAACTTCAAAGCACACAAGACAAGTGACTAGTAGATGTAATTGTCAGTATTGTATGCAGTTGCTAATCATAAGGGGTCAGTGTTGTTTGGGACACATGCACGCTCAAATGAGATGACTACATCTACACTGTGACCATTACATCTACATAGATATATGTTGTTCCCCTACCCCTGTGCATCAGGGGGGATGGGCATGCAATACATCATCACAACTGTCGATGTCAACCACGAAGGTATGTCCACTTATCCATGGATTTAGTGAGTGGAACACATGTGAGGAGGACCTGCCACCTAGGAATAAGGTATCCATAGGTTATTCACATCTACATTCATGTGTCCAGGTGTGGACACCCATCAACAGCTGATCTGCCAACACAATTCCCAAAACACCCGCATTGATGCCAGCACACGTCTGGCCTTGACCTGCATGCACACCTATTACATACCACACAAGTGTCACGTAAATGGAGTACAACTTATGGGGCTACATGCTGGGAGACAGTTACCCATGCAGTACTACATGTACATTACAATACACGGATGCACCAACTTGTGTGGATAACTGACGCATCACTGTGTTGTGAGAATGAATGTATGACCCAGTGCCAATATACTGACACTGGTGCACTTCCAAGTCACATGTGGGCCTCCATATGGCTACTAATCACCTTATTCACATGCTGCTGCCTATTGTGCAGCAGAAGACTCTCAAGATATGACTCTCTGCTTGTGAATGGGTAACCTTTGCACACAACACTATGGCGGTCATTACAACATTGGCGGTAAAAGCCACTTACCGCCGTGCAGAAGACCTCCAACACATCACCGAGGCCGCGGAATTCCGCCACAGCTATTATGACCCACATTTCGGAATCCGCCAAAATTCAGACACCCACACAAGTCCGCCACACCAAAGGTAGTGATAAACTGGCGAAAACAAAACCTCCACCGTCACACCAACAGAAATACGCCCACACTATCACAACACATAAATCCACGCAGCTGTCTTTCAACCGCGGTATTCCATTGTCGGTATACACTGCTGCGCTCAAAATACACACACATTTACAAAACACAGCCACATTGGACAATTCCAAATACACACACCTGATACACATACACACACCACTCCCACACACCCACACCACTATAAAACACACGCCCATATCACCCACAAACCCCCACGACAAAAAATTCCAAAAGAAGGCCAGAGAGAGAGAGCACCAGCAAGAACAATAGCAACCACAGGCACACAACACCATCACCCACAGAACTTCCATGCACCTCACACAACAGACCAGCACACATATCACGACACACTCCACCCCACACATCACCTACACCACGCCATGGCACGGCAAAGACACCCCAGGTTCGAGGAGGAGGAGCTCAGGGTCATGGTGGAGGAAATCGTCCGGGTAGAGCCACAGCTATTCGGATCACAGGTGCAGCATATCTCCATTGCAAGGAAGATGGAGGTATGGCGAAGAATAGTGGACAGGGTCAACGCAGTGGGACAGCACCCAAGAAATCGGGAGGACATCAGGAAGATGTGGAACGACCTACAGGGGAAGGTGCGTTCTGTGGTCTCAAGACACCACCTGGCGGTTCAGCGGACTGACGGCGGACCCCCACCACCTCCCCCACAACTAACAACATGGGAGGAGCAGGTATTGGAGATCCTGCATCCTGAGGGCCTCGCAGGAGTAGGTGGAGGAATGGACTCTGGTAAGTCAAATCTTAACTATTACAACCCCCACCCTACTTGCATGCTATCACATACCCCCACCCTCACCCTCACCCCCAGCACCCCAACTCCTCACATATGTCCCAATATCACAAACCACCCATCCCAACACCAAGCCCTGCATGCAACAACAAAGCATGGACACCCATCACTAAAGCATGGCCACTGCACATACCCTAAAACATCCTCACACAAGGTCTCACACAGGAATGCAAGCACTGGGGTACACGGTCACCCACCCATTGCACACCATGACACACACAGATGTAATAACCATCCTTTTATACCCCTACAGGACTCCTACCCAATGTCACCGGACAGGAGGGTCCACACATGTCCACACCACCAACAGAAGAGGCCCACAGTGATGAGAGCACCTCTGTCCAACTGGATCTAGATGACCAGCCCGGCCCATCGGGGACCTTGGGACAGTCGGTTCCCATCACCCAGTCACAGGCCACTACAGACCTTCCACCCTCTGGAAACACCAGCAAAGCACCCACCCATCGTGCCCACACCTCCGTCCCCAGGACACATCAATAAGCTGTGTGTCCACCACTACAGGGAACCCAGGATAACCCACAACCCCAACAACAACAGGGACCTGGGGGCAGTGGTAGTGGGCACACGGTCCATGGGACGGAGGCCCAGGAACACAGGGGAACTGGGAGTGCTGCTGTGCGACAGGGGGCGGACGGGCCAAGGGAACCCACTCTCCACGAGGCCCTCTCCTCCATCATGGGAGCCTACCACCACTCCCAGGAGACGATGGCAGCGGTACTGGCCAAGTTTCAGGAGACCCAGTGCCTGCAGGACGAACAGTATATGGGCTTCAGGGAGGAACTCACAACCATCAGCTCCACCCTGGGCACCATCGTAGGGGTGCTGAAGGAACTTGTGAACACCAGGAGGGACACTGTGGCACTACAAGGGGCCCCTGACACTAGCGTGGACGATGAACTGCCCACCACCTCCGCCGGCGCTAGTGGACAGGACGCCCCGCCACAGGACCACCACACCAGCACCCCACCCCCTGCAGAGGGAGAACCACCCTGCAAACGGTCCCTGAGATCCAGTACAAAGACAGAGCACGATGCCAAGACCCCCGCCAAGAAATGAGACCACCCTGATTGTCATCCTACTGTCCCACTTTGTCACCCTGTCCACACTGAAACTGCCCCAGCTCCACTTCCTATGCCCATATGGGCAATGCACCTGTGAGACTAATAGACTGGACTCTGCCAAGGACATTCCTCCGCCATCACCCCTCACCATTTCACTACCCCCTCCAATACTGAGCACTTAAATAAATACACTTAAAGCACAAAACAATCTGAAGTCTGTCTGTGATTTCGAAATAGTGTATTAGCAATTACAGTGACAAAACGCTCTTTCAAGTTTAATGTCAACATACCTATGCAACATACCTATGTCACACAGCTCTAGTCCATGAGGATGCTAAGCAGATGTCACATAGTGGGACCCACATCTGTGAAATCGTAAGGGAAAGTGACAACTCAGTGACCATACACTGGGTGAAAACGACACACAGTAGAGAGGTATTAGTGTTAAAGTACATGTAGTAGGCAGGTTTGTATTCTTACCTGTGGTCACTGGAAATATTGCTGGATCACTGAGTCCCTGTTGTGCATGCCTTCTTCCCCTGCTTCCTCGTCTTCACTGTCCACAGGCTCCACAGCTGCAACACCACCGCCATCTGGACCATCCTCCTGCAGAAAAGGCACCTGTCGTCGCAAAGCCAAGATGTGAAGCATACAGCAGGCCACGATGATCTGGCACACCTTCTTTGGTGAGTAGAATAGGGATCCACCTGTCATATGGAGGCACCTGAACCTGGCCTTCAGGAGGCCGAAGGTCCGCTCGATCACCCTCCTAGTTTGTCCATGGGCCTCATTGTAGCGTTCCTCTGCCCTTGTACTGGGATTCCTCACTGGGGTCAGTAGCCATGACAGGTTGGGGTAACCAGAGTCACCTGCAAATGGGGAGGGACAACTGTTAGATACGCACTAACCTGGAGGGATATCCCCAGACCCAGACAACCAGTCCTACTGACTTGCTTTCAGGTGCTCACCTAATAGCCACACACGGTGCCTCTGGAGTTGACCCATCACATAAGGGATGCTGCTATTCCGCAGGATGTAGGCGCCATGCACTGAGCCAGGGAACTTGCCATTCACATGGGAGATGTACTGGTCTGCCAAACATACCATCTGTACATTCATAGAATGATAACTATTCCGGTTTCTGTACACCTGTTCACTCCTGTGGGGGGGTACCAAAGCTACATGTGTCCCATCAATGGCACCTATGATGTTGGGGATGTGTCCCAGGGCATACAAATCCCCTTTCACTGTAGGTAAATCCTCCACCTGAAGGAAAACAATGTAGCTCCGCATGTGTTTCAGAAGAGCAGACAGCACTCTGGACAATACGTTGGAAAACATAGGCTGGGACATCCCTGATGCCATGGCCACTGTTGTCTGAAAGGAACCACTTGCAAGGAAATGGAGCACTGACAGCACCTGCACGTGAGGGGGGATTCCTGTGGGATGTCGGACTGCTGACATCAGGTCTGGCTCCAACTGGGTACACAGTTCCTGGATTGTGGCACGGTCAAGCCTGTATGTGATAATCAAATGTCGATCCTCCATTGTCGACAGGTCCACCAACGGTCGGTACACCGGAGGATGCCGTCATCTCCTCCTAGGCCTAGGTATGAGTGACGCAGTTGGATATGAAGCCATGTGGGCCCCTGAAATGGCGGCTGCCTGACCTGTAAAGTGGGACAATGGGATGTGAGGTAACTGCGCTGGCGTTTTACATCGTCGCAGTAGGTGGTCGAAGACCGCGGAGCAATGCTGCATTGGTTAACATTGGACCCTATGGGTCCTGGAGAACCAATGGCGATGTACGCTGGCAGTGACGGTACGCACCGCCGCGGACGTGACCGCCATTTTCTATCACTTCAATCACTCGATACCTGATCTTCGACAGGAGAGGACCTACACTGCAAGTGCTGCTGTGACCTCGGTCTGGAAGAGACAATGGCTCGAGTGTCTGGGGAAAGGGCCCCTGCATTCACATCGGAGGAGTTGGAGAATCTCGTGGATGGGGTCCTCCCCCAGTACACGCTAATCTACGGTCCTCCAGACGAAGAGGTAAGTACACTGGGAGCCTGCTGTATGGGCTATGCCTGTGTGGAGATCGCTGGATGTAAAAAGGAAGGGGGGAGAGTGCTGCGTGCATGAAAGACGGTGAATGCATGTGCCACATGGCAAGGGTAGGGATGGGGGCCAATCACTTCAACGGTGCAGTTGGTAATAACTTCTCTTTTTCCCCTGTACATTTCATGTAGGTCAGCGCCCACCAGAAGAAAGATATTTGGCGTGCCATCGCCAAGGACGTCCGGACCCTGGGGGTCTACCACAAACGGAGCACCCACTGCCGGAAAAGAAGGGAGGACATTCGCCGCTGGAGCAAGAAGACGGCGGAGGCTCAGCTGGGGATGGCCTCCCAAAGTGGGAGGGGTGCCCGTCGCACCATGACCCCCCTGATGTTCAGGATCCTGGCGGTGGCCTACCCGGAGTTGGATGGGCACTTGAGGGCATCACAGCAGCCACAAGGGGGTGAGTACACTCTCAATCTGCTGACTTTGCACACAGTGGAGGTGTCTGGGTGGGGGAGGAGGGCTGTGGGTTTCCCTAGTCCAGGGCGAGTTCCGTAGGCAAGGCCACTCCGTATGTCAGGCCATGTGGCACCCCAGCCCACCTCTGTAGAGTGCCAAGTACAGCTAGTCATGCCCCTGTGTCATCTATGTGTGCAGATGTCGTCCATAGCCTTGTAGGCCATTTCCCATAAATTGAACAGTGGAGCCCAACAGGGCGGCGTAGTGCAGGGGGCTTCTGTGTCTGTCGTGTCCGCCAACAGTAGCGGTAATGCATGCACTCAACATGTCTTTCTTCTGTCACCCCCCCCTTTTTGTGGTCTCCCTGTTCTTGCGTGCATTAGCATCATCAGGCGGAGGAGCAGTGGCAACGGAGCATGAGGGAGCTGCATCCCACATGGCCCTGGAGGGCGACACTACGGAGTCTGAATCCACCAGTGGGAAGGAGGGCGAGTGGAGCTCCACGGCGGGGACAGGAGCTGACACCAGCGACACAGACTCGTCCTTTGATGGGAGCTCCCTTGTGGTGGCATCCACCTGTAGATCTGTGCCCCCGCATCTACAGGTACAGCCGCCACCCCCCCTACCAGTACCATCCTCCCAGCAGCCCCTCAGCTTTTGCCCCGTGCCCGCTCACCCAGGAGGGTGGGCATCACCTTCGCCCCAGGCACCTCAGACCCTGGCCCAGTCACCCCTGCTGCCCTCAGTGAGGGGGCCATTGACCTCCTCGGGTCCCTCACTGTTGGGCAGTCTACCATTTTGAATGCCATCCTGGGTGTAGAGAGGCAGTTGCAACAAACCAATGCATTCCTGGAGGGCATTCATTCTGGTCAGGCGGCCCTTCACCGAGCTTTTCAGACTCTGGCCTCAGCACTGATGGCAGCCATTGTCCCCGTCTCTAGCCTCCCCCCTCCAACTTCCTCAACCCCCGACCCAATCCCCTGTACCTGAGCCTATCCCAAGCACACCTACAGACCAACATGCACACACGTCAACACCCAAGGAAAGCTAAGGTAAACATAAGCACCACACATCCCACAGGCACTCACGCAAGCATCACACACATGCAGACACACCAACATCCACTGCCTCCACTGTGTCCCCCTCCTCCTCATCTCCCTCCTCCCTCCCAGTCTCGTCTACACTCACACCTGCATGCACTACCTCTACAGCCATTACGTCCCTCTCCAGCACACCCACCACCACACCCGCTCACGTGCAGTCACCACCCCCACTACCATTCACACGTCCCTTGTGTCCTCTCCCATTGTGTCTGTGACGTCCCCTCCCAAGATACACAAATGCAGGCACACACCCACCCAACAGTCATCCACCTCACAACAGCCTCCAGCGCAAGCACCTTCACCCAAAGTCACCAAACGTACACCTCCTACAACCACCACCTCTTCCTCCACTCCCAAACCCCCTCCAGCTACCCATCCAAGTGTGTCCCAAAAACTTTTCCTGTCCAACCTTGACCTCTTTACCACACCTCCCCCACCCCGTCCTTCTCATAGGTCCCGAACTAGCACCTCAGCCACAACATCTCTGGGACCAGTGGTGCCTGTAGTCACCGGAGTCTGGAGTGCATCGGCCACCAGGGCAGCCAGTGTGGCACGGAGCCACAGCACAGACAGCCCCCCACCTGTGAAGCATCAGAAGTTGGCCAGTGCCCGGCGGGAGAGGGTGAAGACTCCAGCCACCAAAGCCGCTCCCAGGGGTCCCGTTGGGAGTGTGGAGTCAGCTGTGACACCTTCCAAGGTGGGGAAGGGCCACAAGAAACCGGGCGATTCTGGGAAGAGCTGCACGGTAGAGAAGACCGCCATCATCTCCACTGCCCAGGAGGCCACCACCAGCCCAGCTGCCAAGGAGGCCACCGCCAGCAGAAGCCCAGCTGCCCAGGAGGCCACCGCAAGCACCAGCCCAGCTGCCCAGGAGGCCACCGCCAGCACCAGCCCAGCTGCCCAGGAGGCCACTGCCAACACAAGCCCAGCTGCCCAGGAGGCCACTGCCAGCACAAGCCCAGCTGCCCAGGAGGCCACCGCCAGCACCAGCCCAGCAGCCCAGGAGGCCACCGCCAACACAAGCCCAGCTGCCCAGGAGGTACCGCCAGCACAAGCCCATCTGGGCCATGAAGGACCGCCAGCAAAAGGCCCGTTGGGCCATGAAGGACCACCAGCAGCTGAGACCCTGCAATGGAGACCGCCATCGCAAGCACCGCTGAACAGGGCACTGCCATCTCAAGCACTGCTGAACAGGGCACCACCGTCCCAAGCACCGTTGAACAGGGCACCGTCATCTGAAGCACCGCTGAACAGGGCACCGCCATCTGAAGCACCGCTAGCCCATGAGTGGCAGTGGCACTGACGCAACTGAGTCCGTCACGGGGTGAATGATGCACTCTGGGCACCATGCCCCCTCCAGAACCAGTGGAGACTGTCATCCGCTACCTCTGTTCTTAACAGGATGAAGCACTCTGGCCACCATGCCCCCTCCAGAACGAGTGGAGACTGACATCCACTTGAGAGACTGTGGCTTTCCACTCCCCAGGATTGAACAGTGGGCAGACCACCCACTGTAGAGACTTGAGAGACTGTGGCTTTGCACTCCCCAGGATGGAACAGTGGGCATGTGGCCCCCTCGTGGATTTGGCGTTGTGCACTCAAGCGGCTGAAGTGACCCCCTTTCCCTCCCCCTGAGGTGCCTGTTTTCTTGGTATCTGATGCCTCTGCAGTGTTCTCTCCGTCATGGTCGGGGATCTTGTGTGGGCCTCGCCCATACCGTGTGGTCCCCGTTTTCCACGGACTATCTTAGTGCACTACCTAGACTACTATGCTTGGTATTTATTTTGTACATGGTGTATATATATATTTCTGCCTACTTGTTTTTAATATATTACAATGATTACACTAATTTTCTATTGTCTTTGCATTCTTCCGGGGGTTTTGGGGGTGTTACTGTGATGTATTGATATGCATTTGTGTGTGTTGTAGTGGGTGAGGGTGGGGGTGTTGCGTGTGTGTTTCCCTGTTTTTTCCCTCCCCTGTGTCGTAGGTGCAGTACTCACCATGGTCTTTGCCGCCGGCGTTCGTGCTCCTGGTAGAGAAGCAGGAAGACTATCGCAGTGAGAATTTGGAGTTCCGGGTCCATGGTGTCCTCGTTCCTCATGGGGTGTGTAGAGGTGAGCATTTTCCCTTCGAAATTCATGTTTCCGCCAAGTTTTTATCCTTGGTGAATCCGCCCCGGAAAAGGTGCCGGATTGGCCTGTCATAATAGTGTGGGCGGTACATTGTTTCCCGCCTGTCTGTTGGCGGTGACCGCTGCGCTGTTTGTTTGCACCGCCGTGGCGGTCGGAGTGTTAAAGTGGCTGTCTTTGTTGGCGGTTTCCACCACAGTCTTAATTGCAATTTTTTTTACCTCCGGCCTGTTGGCGGTTTTACAGCCACTTTAACACCGTCCGCCAGGGTTGTAATGACCACCTATGTCACCATCCAGCCTACTAAGATATCAGATCACGTGCCAGCTCATCATATCTTGCAATGAGTGCAACACACAAGAGTCACTCACACAACAGCTGCAATCACTACACGGGACAGACATTATCACACTTACTGGAGATATCTGGGTCCTGAAATCTTGCCACTTCCCCGATGGTAAAGTGGGCAGGTCCACCTGTAAGACATGGAATAGAAATATATTTTCAATGTCATATCACTGTACATACATGTGGACAACATATTACAGTGTGTAACATTTTACATGAGTGATTTGGTGATCCTGCATTAAAGCAGTACATCAGACATACCACTGAAAACTCACAGTGACACTGACACTCCCATGAGTGATAGCCACACATCTGCAAACATGCACTGGGCCTAACAATCATGTGGTGCTAAACCAGACTACAACCATATGTGGCTATCAATTTCAGATGATACTCCATGGCATGATTTGTATTTGGGTGAAAATGTCCGTGGCACTTCCCTGGTGCACTGCAATACAAGTGACTCAGGTATTGTGGCTTGTGCATCAAGGGACACTAAGTTACTGTGTGATGGACCTGTGGCTCAATTTTCAGTGTGCAATTATCATACCTTCAGTGGTCCATGACAGATGTGACACAATTGTATGTAGGCAACAAATGCCCCATTGGCAGTGCCCCCTAAGCTGGGCATGCCCCCTTTGGCAACATAATGTCAGGGATCATGTGTGTGTAGTGATGACAATGTAACGCTAAACATGAATTGCCCACTTTGCCGTCCGGAACCAGTGAAATGTTGTATATTGACAGTGTCTTACCTGATCATCATTGACAGAGTGCATGGGTGCAGGTGTTGTTATAGCACCTGCAATGTGTGACTAAGGGCCACATGTATGAAGATCAGGATTTGTGAGTCGCAAATTGCGAGACTTAGGAACTCGCAATTTGTGAGTAGGAAAATCTGATGTACAACACTGTCAATGACACTGTTTGCAATTCACAAATGGGCTAGCAAATGGCCTACCTCATGAATATTCATGAGGTAGGTCTCAATTTGCAAACCCATTGGAAACGGTGGCACTAACAGGGATGGTAGCCTGCTGGGTTCAGCAGACCACCATTTCAGTGACTGCTCTTAAATAAAGCTGTATTTTCTTTTTTGAAATGCAGCCTGTTTTCATTAAGGGTAAACAGAATGCATGTCAAAAACAAAAATTATAACTTTTTTTTTCTTTTTTTTTAAGCAGGCAGTGGTCCGTGTGACCACTGCCTGCTCCGAAACAATGTTTTTGCATGTATTCACAAAGGGGAAGGGGTCGCATGGGTACCCCTTCCCTTTTGCGAATGGGTTAGCCAGTGGTAACTGCAATTGTTTTGTGACTGCATTCACGGTCACAAAACAATCATACATCAGACTATAACTCACAAATAGGAAGGGAGCGCCCCTTCCTAAATGCGACTAGCAAACTCTGTTTTGTGATTGGGCAATGTGATTGCAGAATGGAAAAATTGGGTTTGTGCATTGGAAAAAGCATTTGTTTCTCAAAGAAAATGCACCAATTCAGCAAACTGGGCCGTTTGCGATGATAAAAAAGAGCTATCTACATGTGGCTCTAAGTGATAGTCATACATGACTCAACAAACCTCAGACCTGTATTGTTAACATGTATTGACATGTGGACTCCAGGTCAGTACTGGGACACTAACACTTTGTTCTGCCTGGATTCAACCTGGCCCCAAACATTGTATGCAGCACGTCAACACATCTGCTACTGTGACTTAGGAGCATTCTACCGTACACATTTGTCAATGTGATACTCACTAACAGGACCACTGATCACCACACGCAGGCGGTCCAGCAGATCCTGCTCTCTGGCCACTAGGTCAGTGCAGCGATGCTTTAGCTGGTGCTCATTCCGGCTGGTATGGTACACCCATCAGGTATGCTCCACTGCAGCTGCCTCGCCTCTGTGTGATACACCGATATCACCTGCCCACCCATCTTGAGTATCATGGGTAGGCAGTGGCACACCAGCCACACAAACCCCCCAAGCTCCTCCTCCCCCGTGCGTGTCAGCTTCGCCCTTCCTGACATGTCCCTCAACCACAAATTCAAACAGTAAATGTTGAAAAAAAAGGAGAAGAATTGAAAATAAAGGAAACTTACATCCCAAACCTAAGAACCCCAACTAACCCAACTAATCTAACACCCGGACAGACACCGGACAGTACAAATACAATATGAAAGACACTAAACTACACAAAATCACATACACTGGTGTGAGAAAGTAGCCTCTTTCTAGCATGATTACCCCCACTTTTGGCCTGTTTGTAAGTGTGTGTCAGTGTGTTTTTACTGTCCCACTGGGATCCTGCTATCCAGGACCCCAGTGCTCATAGTTAAAACTCTATTTGTCAGTATGTGTTGCCTGTCTCACTGGGATCCTGCTAGCCAAGACCCCAGTGCTCATAGTTTGTGGCCTATGTGTGTGTTGTCAGTAGTGCTTGACTGTGTCACTGAAGTTTTGCTAACCAGAACTCCAGCACTCATGCTCTTTCTGCTTCCAAATTAGTCACTATAGTTTAGTGACTTCATATTCCAATTCCAATTGGCACACTGGACCATCCTTATAAGTCCCTAGTATATGGTATCAAGGTACCCAGGCCATTGGGGTTCCAGGAGATTCTTATGGGTTGCAGCATTTCTTTTGTAACCCATAAGGAGCTCAGACAAACCTTTCTTCAGGACTGCCTTTGCAGCCTGAGTGAAATAGTGCACACACTATTTCACAGCCATTTTCACTACACTTAAGTAACTTATAAGTCACCTATATGTCTAACCTTCATTTACTGAAGACTAGCTGCAAAGTTACTAAGTGTGAGGGCATCGTTGCACTAGCAAAGGTGCACCTACGCTGTCCAGGGCCAATTCCCCGGACTTCGTGAGTGCGGGGATTCTATTACACGGATGGACTACACATATATCAATACCTATTCACAATGGTAAAACCTAATAGGGCCATGTGAGGTGTGAAGATCATGGAATTGTCCCCATTCCAAATTTGGCATTGGGGGGCCAATCTCATTCATCTTGGGAGCTCTACCATGGACCCCCAGTACTACCAAACCAGCTCTCTGAGGCTGGTTTGGCAGTACTGCAGCCACAGTTGCTGCCATGTCACAGACAGGGTTCTGCCCTCCTGGTGTCTAAGCAGCTCAGTCCCAGGGAGTCAGAACTACGCATTTCCTTTGGGAGGAGGGTGTTACACTCTCCTTTTGGAAATAGGTATGGCAGGCTTGAGAGGGTTAGCCTCCCAGAGCCTCTGGAAATGCTTTGAAGGGCACATATGGTGGTCTTCTTGCAGACAGCCACTCTACACCAGTTCAGAGACCCCCAGTCCCGGCCCTGGCATGAAACTGGACAAAGGAAAGAGGAGTGACCACTCCCCTGTCCATCACCACCCCAGGGGTGATGACCAGAGCTCTTCCAGTGTGTCCCTGAGGTTAGCCATCTTGTTTTCCAAGGTGTGGGGACACTCTGGAGATCTCTGAGTGGTCAGTGCCAGCAGATGACGTCAGAGACCCCTCCTGATAGGTGCAACCTGAGTTGTTAGCCAATCCCCCTCTCAGGGCTATTTAGGGTCTCTCCTGCGGGTTCCTCTTCAGATTCAACTTGCAAGACTCCTCCAGGAATCCTCTGCATCCTCTGCTTCAGCTTCTGACCATCGGATCAACCGAAGACTGCTCCAGGAACCGCTGTAACTGAGTCACTTCCCTACTCCTGCAGGCACCTTCCAAAATGATGACCGGTTGTCTCGGACTCCTCTCCTGAGGACGAGCATGTTCCCTGGAACACCTTGGTAGACCAACACAACCCAGACTGTCCCAAGGTTCAGCTGTCCAAATTTGGAGGAAGTAAGAGCTTGCCTTCCTGGTTTGCGACAGTACCCCTGTGCATGCATAAACTCTAGCTCCTTGGGCTTCTGTACACTTCTTCCAAGAATCCTTTGTGCACAATGTAGCCCGGTCCCCAGCACTCCATCCTGCGATGCACAACTCACTGAAGTGTTCTCTGGCGGCGTGGGACCTTCTTTTGTTGTGCTGTACCAACCACAATTTGCATCTTCTTTGTCTCCATGTCCAGGGATTCCCGTGGGTGCTGCCTGGTCATCTGTGGGCTCTCTCCAGTTTTGGGAGACCCCTCTGCCTTCTCATTCTGAGTTGAGGCCCCCGGATCCCTTCTGGGTCCAGGCAGCGCCATTTTGACACAAACCGCAACCTTGCTTGAACCAAGACTTGTTGGTTCATTCCAGCGACACAAACAGCCTGCATCCAACATCTCGACATAGGACGTCTCTTGCACCAAGCAAGAACCCGCAGCCATCTTCTTTAGTGTTCTTCTGCAGACTTCTTCTAACTGGAGAATCCTCTTTTGCACCATCTTCTAGGTTGGCAAGGGCTCCTGTCCTTCCTGGAATCTTCTGTGGGTTGGTATGCTCTCTTCACAGGTCTTCAGGTCCAGGAATCCACCACTTGTTGCTTGCAGTCTTGCTTGGTTCTTGCAATATCTCTTATAATGACTTGTGGTGTGTCCTGAGGAAACTTGCAGTATTTTACTCCTACTTTCCTGGGCTCTAGGAGGTTTTTTTTTATTTACCTTTGGTGTTTTCTTACACTCCCCTCTACACACTACACTTGCCTAGTGGGGAATTTGTGATTCGCATTCCACTTTCTTAGTATATGTTTTGTGTTCCCCCTAGGCCTATTGCATTCTATCGTATTTTCTACTGTTTGCACTATTCTATGACTATTTACTTACCTGATTTTGGTCTCTAGTGTATTGTGTATAATCCTTACCTCCAGAAGGAGTATTGCCTCTAAGATATTTTTGTCCTTGTGTCACTAAAATAAAGTACCTTTATTTTTGGTAACACTGAGTATCGTCTTTTATTGTGTATAAGTACTGTGTAACTATAGTGGTATTGCAGGAGCATTGCATGTCTCCTAGTTCAGCCTAAGCTGCTCAGCTACAGCTACCTCTAGACAGCCTAAGCTTCTAGAACACTGCCTACCTTTCACTAATAAGGGATAGCTGGACCTGGTATAACGTGTAAGTACTTTAGGTACCCAGTACAAACCAGGCCAGCCTCCTACAACTGGTACAAGTAACAAACAGATTTCACGACAGACACAACAGGAGAGACACCACAAGATACAATAAACGCAATCAACACACCAGCAACTCTGAGATACAGTCACACAGTCCACAATTTGCACAGTCTGCAAAGTTAAAGCGAAAGTACACCCACTGTACCATGTCTGTAAACAGTATTTCCTATTACTTTACTTCCTGTACCCTTGCGGCATGTTTTCTGTCATGCGTGTATTTTTTGGACGCATACAATGTTTGCGTGAATATTTTCAGTGCATCACTTACATGTGCAGCAAAATACTACACATTACCTGTATACTTCAATCTCAATGGATATCCGCATGAGTGTGGTGTGTGAATGGAATTCATGCTAAGGGCCCATGTATGGTTAGTTTGCGTTTGCGGGTGCTTTCGACTCTATCTGTGATTGAGTGATATTCTAATATTTAACATGGATGCACCCTGTATCAACATGAAGATAGGATGGTATGGCCTGCAGTGTATAATATAGTGTATGGCCAATTGTGGTAGAGCATGCTACTTTGTGATTTGGGTGTGAATGATCTGTAACAACTATGTGTGTGTTTCTGAAGGAACGGCATTCAATACTTTGGACGTTATGCAAAAGTATGAATGTGTGTCAAATGTGTATCTACATCTGATGACAATCAGTGATCTACAACAGTCATGGTATGTGTCTGTAACATGTGAAGCCTAATGTGATGTGTGTACTTGTGTAACTTAGGGAGTTTTGCATTTCAGTCGACAAACAAAACTCAGGTGTCATTGAGGATGGCTTATGAGTGCTATGTAGGATATGTTACCCCTCATATGTCATTAATTGTTGGTTACGAGTTCATAGTGACTTGTGTGTGGACTACACAAATGTCTGACATGTGTACATGTTTGGTATGTACTGTGTTTGACTCATTACAATTACCTATGTTACTTGTGTTGCTGTGGTGGTCCTCCTGCCATAGCTGCATGTATTCACATATTTTCAGATGTGTATTCAACAGAAGTGTCCAGTTCAAGTGTGTGGGCATGTGTACGCTGTGTCAGGATTGGGCTCCATTGTGTCACGGTTTTGGGTGGGTCTAGTCAGGACTCTGGTAGGGGCACCCCTTGAGTTCACAGAGTATCTCGCAAGGAGGTAGTGTACTGAAGCAGAAGAGCAGCTAAAGGCATACAAGGGGAAAGGACAGCTATGGTAAGGCAGAGAAAACTGGAAAGTGAAGGCAGAGTAACCATAGTGTGAACAAACTTGGAACAGATCAGTAATGGAAAAACACAGTGGGGTTATCACTAATGTTGTACACAGGATAGGGCTCAGAACTTCCCACAGCAACAGGGAACGTCAATGCATCTGTGCAGATTACTCTTACAGTTATTCACCACGCAAGCCCCATAGAAAGGAGGCAGCAGAAGGGATTCTGTCTTTGTACCTTTAGGGCACAAACAAGGATTGTACTTACATACACAAGACTAGCCCTTGTGGGTTCAGCTGGAGACACAGTGGCAATTCCTGGAAAACAGCAATAACACACTGTCACTGTTAGGCACTAAAGACTACATGCAACACTAGATAAAGGATGGGGGCTAGAATTGCCTCTTGGAAACCAGGGTCAAACCCAAGTACAGAGGAAAACACTTATACACAGGTGTGGACTTATAGTACACTTACCGGACCCGATAACCCAAGAGGAAACAAAAACAGAAGGAACAAACTAAGAGGCAAAGCCAGGAACAGGGAAGAGGCTCAGGCTGACACAAGGGTAGGAACAGGTCTGGGAAACAGAGAGAGCATGCTCAGGCTTAAACAAACAGGAACAAGGCTAAGAAACAGGGAGCAGACTCTGGATGGAACAAGCAGGAACAGGACTGGGAAAATAGAGAGCAGGTTCAGGCTGAAGCAGGACTGGAACACAATCCAACAAGGGGTCTGGAACACAAAGGAATCTTCAGGGAATGGCTGCTTATAAGCAGTTCCAGGCAGCAGCAAGCCCAGGGCGGAGTCACATGGCTGGGCTGCACAAGAGAAGTTGCAGGTGTGAACAGCTTCATTCTCTTACAAGTTCTGGAGGAGAGAATCCAGTATAAAGGAACAACCAGACTTTCCCCATAGGAAGCAATGGACAGAAGATTACAGGTCTTACCAACTACCAGACAGTGCATTATGGGACCTGAAGTTCTTGGGAGAAAATGTAACTCTTCTATAGCCTGCCATATCAAAAAGGGAAGCAAACAGGAGTTAGTAAGGGACTCTGGGTGAGTGTTAATTATGATTCCCAGGCTACAGACAGTCCATTTTACAGCACGCCCTAGAGATGGGACGGCAGAGACGTAACATATGGCAGTGGCAGGACTGATTTCTAGCGATGGACTGCGCAGGGCATGTGTTGTGAACATTGCTTGTCATACCTGGGACAATCATGCTATCCATTAACACAAATGATGCCCCCTTGTCACACAAGATCCTTGCAGACATAGCAAGTGTCACACTTAGTAATGTCAGGGGTTTGTTCATACATTCCTGTACTTCTGGTATTTCACATCCACTGCCTCATATATGGGGCCCTTATTTACCCTATGATTGGAGATGTCATAGTTGTGTGTCATGTGCTACAGTAGACCATATTGACTACGTGGATGCGACTCATATGCTGTGGTCCATTGACTGAGTCCTTCATATGTGACATTCAAGAGATGAGTATTTTTTATATGTGTGTGATGTTTGCTGTACAATCATACGCATCACATGTGATGTTGCATCAGAAACAGTCAGATTTGTCTTTGTAACATGCACCCTGAAGTAATACTTACATTCCTAAGGTACATGTGATGGGGAACGAAGACACCAGAGCAGGACTGTGTGATCAAGTAAGGAGTTTATTTACATATCTAATAGGAGTGAGTATTTTGTTAGTGCTTGCAACAGGAATGTCACATAGCATGGCAGTTGATGTCTTGTGTCGTTTGTGACTCATATGTGTCTGTGGAATTGTGTGAGATCCTGGGCTTCTGTGAGGTTTTCTCTGCAATGGGTTGTTTGACATGACAACTTGTGTTTGGCTCATTGACCTGGGATCTATGATTTGGTTTCCGAACTGTTGGTCAGTATGTATGTACCTTGCATTGTGTAGTGTCCCACATGTTTTAGTGTGCTTTCACTGGAGGGAACATGATACATCCACACACACAATGGATTCAGATGTGGTGGTAACATGGTTGAACTACATGGACTGGACATCCCATCCATTTAGACATATGTCATTGCAGATGAAATGCGACAATTATGCCCTTTGGATTGGGTAGGTGACAATGCACAACACATCTCCGTAAGTTGGCAGCACTGAGATGTTCAGTATTGACAATGCACAACTGTCCCATGTATAACTTCCAATTATCGTCAAACGCCCATAAGACCGCCAAAAGTTTTGGCGGTCTTATGGGCGTTTGACGATAAAGAGGAGGGATACCGGTATAGTGACTGACTTTTCATTTTTGGAGTGAATTTGAGAAAATTCTCTGGAGATGAACAAATGAGCAGTTTGGAGACGATAGCTATAGACTGATGGTGACAGTGGAAGTGCTACCGATTTATATCTTTATTTAGACAGTCATTGGAATAACTTGAGGTAATTTCAGTCCGGGTTTTCATTCCCAGGGACATCTCAGAATTTCAAAATAAGATATGCGTCTAAAGTTCAGCCCTGAGGAAGTCAAATGACGAAACACGTGTTGGCTGTGTAGTCATTTTAAAGATACTTGGACTTGGTGATCTATTTTGGATTTCTACATGAACGATAAACAACTTGAAGGATCTATGGTATTAATGGAAGTGTAATTCTGATGGACTGTGACTGACACACAGGGAACAACCTTGATGTTTCCAGTTTATTCATAAGGAAATGGATTGATGAAATTGGACTCTAAATTAGTTTAGTTTTGTGAAAGGAGTTTTTTTAATGCGAAAATGGACATTAATTAGATGTTTAAAATATAAGACTCTAGAATTACTTGACATGCTTATTATGTATATTGTTGTATTTTTATTATTGAAATAGGTGATTGGTTATGTATGTGTCAAGGGGTACAATACACTAACACATGAGTGGTTTTCATTGCAGGTAATTTACTCTAGGGCGACGGGTGCCTCAGCGTGTATACTCTTCCAATCCAAGCATGGTGGTTGAACAAAATAATACCTCTTCTACTGGTAGCAAGTAGCAACACAATTGCATTTGGCATTGGCACTAGCAGCCTTTTAATCAATGATCATCTGGGGTATCCCTGCTAGGTGCTGTAAAAGAATAGGACAGGTATGTGAGGGAGGCATGTATCGTATCCAATGTCCTGAAGGGTATGTGGGAGTTTCTTCACTGCACACGTGTCCAACTCCAATCTTGCCATATAATATGTGACTAACAAATGGTGGGCAGAATAAATCTGACACAAACATTTTTTTTTTTTTTATTTCACAGAAGCAAAGTTTTTTAATTCAAAGGTATAGCCAGGAGACACAGATATGTATCCTTCCACTTTGAAATCCAATTAAAAAGTGACCAGGAGATAGACAAAGCACTGGGAGGAGCCTGCTGGACAGAAACAGGACGTTGGAGTCCCTTAGGCACTTCCTTTCTGTTTGGAAAAGAAAAGCCTTCTCATTCTAAAAAACAACTTGGAGGCTCCATTGGAAGAGAAAACCCACTCAAAAAAACACTTTTTTCTAGATTTAGAATAGAAAATCTACTCCAGGTACATTCACACTTGTCAGCAAAACTGTTTTGATCGCCGTCACATTGGGAAGCAACACAAGAAAACGCGAAGTCTCACCTGCACTTGCTAGCGGCACAGGAGTATTGTGGTGCTCGCAGGAGAGCACCAAAACCCAACCTCATGCGTGCATGCTCTGCACCGGATTGCAGAATTTGGGAACTGCGCAGCACTCTATGTAGCATCAAGTTTCTGATTTCCGCAAAATCCGCTGGCAGAGAAGATTTGTACCCCTGGGCATAGTTTAAAGATGTGTCTCAGATAATACTAACATTAATACCCTACTTACAGATTTCACTGCTATTCAAATTTCCATGTCTGGATGCACTTTCCTTTGTCCTGTAATTATTTTCCACCAAGGAGAAAACACTGTGGTCATTACATCACATTTAAAAAAAAAAAAAAAATAGGACTGACTGAATGAGATACGGTAAGTTTACCTTTAAACACTGATTGCCAAAAAGTTAATGGACTGTTAACTTCTCACACCAACTCCTAAATTGTAATTGTAGGTCTGAAACTGATCATTTGTGAAAGATGGAGTACAAATGCTACACGCTATCTACAGTAGATACGTCATGAAGTGGCCTAGCATGGTTGATGATTTGTAAAGATATCTACTGCTTTAGGTAAGAAGTGGTGTTAATTATTAGGAACAGTTTTACAAATTACAGTTAGGCCCAGAGGGAGCTCAAGGAGTTCGACTCCACAGAATTCTGCAGAAAATAATAAAAACTCAGTGGAATTCCACAGATTTCAGTGTTCGGCATAAGGCAACTTGGCTATCACCCTGGCTTATGCACCCAATCTCAGCTAAGTGCTAAGCAGGGTTGGGCGGCCTGACCCTGCTTAGCACTTCCGAGATCGGGCACAAGTCTCAACCTCCACACTTTCTTTCACCAACTGCCCTCCTTCACAAACCTGCTACAGAGAGCCAAGCAAACCCCCTGTCTTGCACTAGCCTTGCAATCGCTTCCTCTGCACTTACACACAGCCTTAGACTGCCCTTTCTTGAGGGCCCAGCACTAGTCTGCAGCAAACCAGCTCACTACCAGCAGCATGGTATTTTCACAAAGTGCCTAGCCTTGCTTGCCACTGGGACACTGATACTCGGCTCTAAGGCACTCTCTAATTCAAGACACATCTGACAGGGGCTGCTGGACTACCACTCAGCAACTGTTCCTCGCTCCATCTCCAGCTCTCCCTGCTGGCCTCAGCACCATACCCCATAACACGATTTACTTTCCCAGGGACTCTGGGGAGACACACTCCTTTCAAGTGGAGCTCTGACTGCATGTTTCTTTTTCCAGGCACAGACCCACCCATATGCAAATGCTGTCCATCCCAATGCCGGCCCTTGTGCATACAGAAGAGAAAGTGAAACGAGGCTGGTCTTACCTGCCTCAAATCTGCTGTCTGGTCCCAAGATCCCCAGTGCAGCAGACTGGCTCTCTGCCTCCCTCTGCCCACATCAGAAGCACAGGCAATCTGCCCATAACACTAGTGTGGTGAGCTCCAGTCCGCTCCGGGGCTAGCAGAGTTTTAGGCCAAACTCCACGGTCCAAGTGGAGCATGGAGTGCCAAAAACTCAGTTGGCTCTGCCAGTGGAGAGGAGCTTAATATAGTGCATCTCGCATTTGATTTATTCTTGTCCCCAGTGTTTGATGCTTAGCTGCACCCAGATGGGTGATAAATGATAGCATACATTAGTAATTTTCCTGTTACTACCGTCTGAGCAACACTAAATAAAACAATTTTGTTTTAATATCTACGTATGTTAATTAATGTATAATAAATGTTTTGTAATGCAGTGTTTTAATTGAAATAAAATGAAAAAATGTAAATAAAATGAAAATATTCATGAGACCTACTGTTCACTTACCTTCTCCTTTGTTCTTTGATTGCATGTATTACGACTAGTACCTGTAACTAAACAGGTAGCATTAATACCCAGCTCCTTGCTATAAAGAATTGTTAAAAAGTTCTAACAAATACTTTTTTTTCTTCTTTTTGTTTTGTGTTTTTTTCTCCATAAACTGTAGGTCAACAGGACCAACTATAACACAAAACAAAAAACACACCCAACAAGGCACCAAGGAACCTACTCCAAAGGAAAAAAAAAAGAATCCTATAGGTTTTGGGGAGGACAGCGGTGAGCAATGAAAACCTCATGATTAGTATGTAAGTCACTCTCCTCTGCGATGATAACAGTTTGATAGTACAGACAGTAAATCGCCATCACTGCATAGGGCTACATAATGTTCCGCTGCTGCTGCTTGACAGCAACTTGGGAGCCAGCTTCTGGAATGGTGGGCTGAGCAGAAGTATGAGCTTGTGGTCATGGTCGAATTTGCACAGCAGATGTCAAAGGAACAGCAGCAGGTGGAACTCCTCCAGGTGGAGCAGAGTTTCCCGCCTCCAGTTAAGTCAAATCCATTTGGTGCCTTCTTTTTGCATGTGCCAAGAAGGTGGACCTCAAAGTCCTCCATTCCTTCCTATTGAGAGGCAGCAGGCTGACTTCCTTCCATCACGTCAGCAATATCTCCACCAAGAAAGCAGAAGCAGCAGCAGGCCTGTTTGAGTTCTAAACAGTTCATAACCACAACAGAAATCAACTAAATTACAACCCACTTTTCTATTGGATGCAAATAAATGTTTCCATGCTCTCAGAATCATTATTACTATTGGGGTTCTCCCAAGACACCAATGCAGTACCGGCAAAACCCAGAAAAATAATAAAAGATAATGCTGCCTAATTTCAGTATACAACAAATACACTACTCACTAGTACTGCCTTTCAACTAACAACTTCAACATTATTATAGTTATACAAGTAGACAGAACAGAAAGTAATTTGAGTACAAATCAATAGGCCAATTATACCCTAAAATATTCTCAAGTGCATTAAAAGTTTAGCATAAAATGAAGCACAGTGTATTACATAGAGACACAACTTTACAAACTTTTGACTTGTAAAAACCCAACAAATTCACAAAAAACAAAGGTTACAAATTAATTATAGTTAGGGGTTATTAAATGACAACAGCACATTTACACTACACAAAGCTTAGAAATACCATAGTTATTGTTTTCTTTTTAAGAGTTTCATTGAACCTTTATTTATGCAAATGATACTACGGCCCATAATTGAACATTATGTATACACGTCACTGATACAGTCTAACAACTTATTATACGGTTCCTACAATGATAATCAGACTGTGTATTAGGACAACAGAACTTTGAAATGTGGGTAACTAAGGGCCTGATTACGAGTTTGGAAGTCGGACTAGCAGACCGCCAAACTTGCAGGTTGAGACCACCGTCAACCCGGCAGTCTCACCCCAAGGAGGACTGCTATGTTCCCACCTGGCTGACCGGTGGGAACATCATATTATGACATTCCCACCGTTCAGCCCGGTGGGAACAGTGCTACAGTATTGGTCTCAGCTCCTTTAAGGGAGCTGAGGCCAATACCGTAGCACAACAGCAACCTCGGAAGGCAGACAGTGCACATTCTGAGAGTGCTGGGGACGGAGGCCGCCTGCATTGACCACAACATTGCAGTGGGCAGTGCAGGGACACTGCTGCAGCCCACAGCACTTCCTTTCCACTAGACCTTTCATGGCGGTTTTACCACCTTGATAAGGCTGGTGGAAATGGGACTCATGATCAGCATGTGGGAACTGAACTCAGCACCACCATGGCTGACCACAAGTCCGACTGCCATCAGCCCATTGGGAGCCACGTTCCTGGTGGGGACGACGGTCCCATGATGGTCCGACCATGAGGGTCGTAAAGTGGCAGTTGGTATGCCAGGAGCGCGGAGGTCCGACTGCCACTGCAAGGCTGGCATTCTCAAGACCGCCACCCTCGTAATGAAGCCCATAGTTTGTTCACAGGGTCAGAATCTGCTGGCCCAAATCCTGACGAGCTCACAGTGCATCACCTAAACCTCTAAACCAATCAGTGTGGGAGGTGATTATGGCAACCTAAACATGAAGCTCTGAGTCCCCAGGGAAGTTGTGGAAACAGAACTTACCCTTTTGTGGTATTACTCATACATGCCAGGCGAGACACAAAAGAGATGCAAAATACATTTTCAATACATTTATTGACACAATCACAATCTAGCATAAAGCAAATGGGTGGCAATATTTAAACAGATGGAACAAAGGAAAGTAATCAGTATAATAAACATGGTAAAGAAATTAAACAATCCAACAATGATGAATGTGGTTCTAGATTTTCTTGAGGTTCCAGAGATTCTAAAGACTACTTCTAACCCTTAGATAGTACTCAAGAGCATAGTGGTTGTAACCTTCTGCCTGGCCTGATCTGAGGGGATTAGCCCCAGCTCCATGCCTTAAGACAGTCTTCAGAGTTGGCCTGCGGTGTTGATGGCAATCTTCTTGGGGAGCTAATAGGTTAGCACCAGCAGAGCTGCATGTCGAACACAGCATTCATCTAAGGACAACTGCGGCCTGATTGCCCGCTACCCCCTCTGGGTCAGTGCATTTTTTATACCATAAACCATACTATGTTGGAAGCACAGCCCTGATTCAATGCTATGTCTGTGTGTTAGAAGCTGTCTTCTGAACAGACAGCACAAACTAGCATATTGTGTACATTGTTCTTACCCTTGGACAGAAAGTACTGATTATGTGTCATACAAAGGCTAACTGAACAAGCCGCTATTTCTTTATAGTCCTAGAATAAATGCCAAGTTGATAAAAGTATGTAAAGACTAATTGCTAAAAGCAATCTACCTAAAACAAATAAAAAATGAAATATATGACAAAGACTTTGTCCCTTTCTAGCTCAGCATTAATGGCACTGTGCTTAACCTATGCTTCAAAATTGTGCTAGAAAAACAGATAATTGAGGTGAGCAGATTTAGAGTGTCACTGGTGTTGTAGGGTGCTGATAGATAGGAGCTGCTCTCCACCTAAATTTGGGACTTGCCCAGAGTTCTCTATTTCCTTATTGCACTATTTTTGCTGCACTCTTAGCTTGAAAGGGTATTCCTTTGACTTACACTGTCTGGTCCCTTCTGTGTGGACAAAGCTAAAGGTCCCTGATGAGTTGTAACAACAGCAAAAAACATGTGTCAGGGGTTGGAAGGTGCCCCTTCCTTCACAAAAACAAGCGTGCCAACAACTTAGACACCCATGCACCATGGTGCAACGGTGCCTGCGTTAGCGATATGCACCAATTTGTGTGCAGGCACAGGCAGAAAGGACAGGAATGTGCCACATGCTAGTAATATGGCACATTTCTGCCCTTTCCTTTTGCCAAAAAGTTGTAAATTAGGCCTCCTGTTTTCACAAGCTTTTTTACCATTTGTAACCTCCTCTCTCTATACAAGTGTTTCATCTCCACCATAATGTAGCTTTCAGAGTTACCGAAAACCCTTCCATCTCCATGTTTGCAAAATATAATGGGGTACATATATGAGACAGGTATTACATTTGAAAAAGAGAAAATGGTAAATTCAGTAGAATTTAGAAGGGAGAGCACTGGTTAGCAGGAGTAAAGTGTACAGCATAGAGTCCTGAAATCCAACAAAAACAGGTTCAGCAAAGCAAGGGAAAAAACTAAGGTGACCCTGCTGAAAGGGTCTGATCTTACACACTGGCTGGCCTAAGGATGTACCATTATGCAGGAGTCAATAGCATATAGATCCCAGAACCCAGACAATCAGACAGCCAACTAGCTGCATATACCGGGCTGATCATTCAAACAATAAAAAAATGTAGCTGTGGCCATTGTATAACATGCCCATACTCCAATCCAGATCATAACTACTTAATTAGAGTTGGGCATTTGAGTAACTACTCTGCATTATCCTATTGCCACTTGAGTGGCTAGTAGATACTATTCCACCCCGAAACTCATCAATTCACCTCTATCCAGTCCACAGGAATAGGCCACTCTGAGTACTCATGTTTCCATTAGATGTAGATATACATTGTTCCTTTTTCTGACTGTTCTCAATGGTACTTGCAGAAATTATTTTATCCAAAACGAGACTGCCCTTTTGAACAATGAAAAGTATTTCACTGTTCTTAGTCTAAGTATACTGAGTGGTCTCAGAAGATGCACTTAAGTTTCTGAAAGGACAACCCAGTAAAGAAATGTACAATCATTGAGATGGTGGAGCACTGATGAATCCATTGAATCCAGAATGATCACCCAACATTAAATGCCAAGTTTAGTTTACCTGTAAAGAGTCAACCCCCACTATGCCACCACATGAATATTGAATCATCATCACTTGGTATTCTTTGGTACATGTTACCTGTCTCATGTGTGGTGTTCCATGGAAGCAATATTACAGTGCACTCTTTTAATTCTTCAGTCAAAGGATAGCATCAGCTTGTTCTTCCTTGTATTATATGGAGATTTGCATTGTAGACGTAGACCACTGTTCCTTTTAAGCCTATATTTGAACTTAAGTTGAATTAGTCTTGTGCTCATCTTCAGTCAGTTCCTGCCAAAAATGGCTGTTTCCTCCTTGATTTACATTCTATACAGTGCACGCTGGTCCAAAAAGGTCCATTTCTGTTTTTTTTTTAAACTAGTAGGTGTAAGGTTAGCCACCCTACCACACAACAGGTGCAATATAAATATGAAGGGAAACAGCATTATCAACAAGAGCGGAACTACAGAAGCCTTTACAACGAAACAGTGTTTACAATGACTGTTTTTACAATAGACATTATAGTTAGGTTCTGAATTTATGACCCCCGTCATGCATAGATTTTTTATTGATAATTTTAAAACAAATTTTACTGTGATATTATAAATTATGTTATAAAAGATATCATGAGTGTTGTGATATCTTGGTAATTAGCAGTACATGGCAAGGGCGCAAGTTATAGTTACCTTAGGGAATGAGTTACAGTTTCATGAAATAACTCTAACAAGTAAATTACTATGGTTTTGTATGTTTAAAATGTGAGCCTAACTATAACGTCCCTGTAACCTTTGTTTTTTTAAAGTGAATGTCCATGTTTTTTTAAAATTCTAATTCCTAACTAGAATGCTGATGTAACCTTTGTTTTTTTCAGTGAATTTCTATGTTTTCTTTAACGTAAAGTCATTTTAATTACTATGCATTAATCCAACTACCACCATGCATGGCCTTCAGCCGTGCATAACAAGGGTTGGCCATAGGGCCTGGCATGTGAGCAGGCCCTGTGGCCAACTCCCCCCATAGCCACCAAACGCCATGTGTGACCTTTGGCTGTGCACAATGGAGGTTGGCCGCAGGGAGGGGTTGGTCTCATTCAATGAACAGTTAGCTCCAGGGCAGTGGCATTCCCCGGGGCCCGGGGTTCCACAGGACCCCCCCCCCTTTAATTATAATAATATCTTGCCTTGGGGAGGTGGAGGTTCCTGGGGCACGGGCGTACCACGTGGGCCCCCTTGCATACTTTCATCTATTTGCCACAGGGAGGTGGCAGTCCCTTGGGCTTGGAAAGTGCCTCAAGGCCCCACTGTATACTTTAATCTTTTTGCCCTGGGGAGGTGGCAGTCCTGGGGCACGGGTGATGCCGGATGGGCCCCCAACATACTTTAATCTATTTGCCCGTAGGAAGTGGTGATCCCCAGGGTGCTGGGCACCACAAGGGCCCCCTGCATACTTAGGCTATTTGTCCAGGGGAGGTAGTAGCCCCTGGGATGCACAGGGGCCACTTAGACCTCCCTGCATACTTTAATCTGTTTGCCCCAGGGAAGTGCCACAGCACAGGGTTGCCATGTGTGCCCCTACCGCATACTTTAATCTATATTGGGAATGCTATGTGGGGCCCTTATACATTTATCTTTTTGCCACTGGGAGGTGATCATCACTGGGGCACGTGGGTGCCGTGTGCACCCATTGGCATACATTAATCTATTTGCCCCAAGGAGCTGACAGTCCCCATTGCATGGGGTTGCTGTGCAGGCCCCTCACTTACTTTATTCTATTTGTCCCAGGGAGGTGGCAGTCTGCCAGGTGTGGGTGTGTCCCCTGCATACTTTAATCTATTTTACTTGCTGAAGTGGTGGTCCCCAGGGCACGGGGGTGCTACATGTGTCCCCTCATACTTTAATCTATTTGCCCTGGGGAGGTGGTGGTCCCTGAGGCATGGGGGTGCTGCACAGGACGCCTTATCCTTTAATCTAGTTCCCCGAGGAGATGGTTCTACAAGACCCCCCATTATTTCATTTTTAAATTAGCGCTGGGGAGTTTGTGGTCCATGGAGCGCAGGGGGCCTATGCGGCCCACACAACTAATATAAATTTCACCCCAGACAGGCGGTGGTCCCTGGGGCTTAAGTAAGCCCTAGGAGGGGGGCCCTGTGCACCCCCCTCTTTTTATTAGCCAACATTGCTCAGGAACCTGCCCACCCAGGGGTGAAATCATTTTGAAATGTAATTTAAAAAAAAAATCACACAAGTCGCAGATCCAGACACAGATTCCTCTGTGATTTTTTTTAAAAAGCAAGAACTGTAACTCACAATGCACGGTTCTCTCATTTATGATTGTACTTCAAAGGCTACAGTGATATTATCAATGATATCAAAGAAGATTTCATGAGTGATGTAATAACTGTGGTAATTATCAGAGCATGGCGAGGATGTGAGTTATAGTTACCGTAGAGCAGGAGTTATAGTTACTTGAAATTACCCTAACTAAAACAGCAACATTTCTATGGTTTTGTATGCTAATTCAACCACTGCCATGCATAACCTTTGGTCATGCATGGCAGGGTTTGGCCTTTGGCCATGCACAGTAGGGGCTGGCCGCAGGCCCTGACGCCAACTCCCTATGAGCACCCAACCCTGCCATGCATAAATCTTCGAGTGGGTCTTTGAGTGTGTTCATATTTACCTCAGTGGGTCAGTGAGTCAGTTAATGAGTCTCCGAGTGGATGTGTGAGTTGATGCATGACTCTTTGAGTAGGTTTGTGAGTGGATGCATGACTGTCTGAGTGGGTCTGTGAGTAGGTACGTGACTGTCTGAATGGGTCTGTGATTGGGTTCATGGGTGTCTGAGTGGGTCTGTGAGGGGGTGTGAGGGTCTCAGTAGGTCTGTGAGTGGGTGTGTGAGTGTCTGAGTAGGTCTGTGAGTGGGTGTGTGAGGGTCTCAGTGGGCTTGTGAGTGGGTGCGTGAGTGTCTCTGTGGGTCTGTTTGTGAGTACATGAGTATCTGAGTGGGTCTATGAGTGGGTGCATGAGTGTCTGAGTGAGTGTCTGAGTGTGTCTGACAGAGGGTGCGTGAGTATCTATGTGGATGTGTCACTCGTTAGCTGTTTGAGCTCAGGAAGGGGGCTGCGTCACCCCACTCCCATTTTTTAGAGCATTTCATCTCGGGAGGTGGTGGTCCCCAGGGCCTGGTGGTCTGCTGGGTCCCCACATTACATGGTATTTAGCCCCAGGGAGGTGGTAGTGTCAAACAGCTCTCCCTTCACCGGAGCAGAAGTTTCATCTGTCTGCCTGCCTGGGAAGATGCAGGCTGGGAGACAGAGAAAACAACTTCTTCTGCAGCTCCCTCTCTGTGACAGCAATGCTGGCTTCCAGAGGAGGTGAGGAGCCAGCTGGGACCATGGGTCCTTCAGGTCAGGTGGTGCACAGCCCCTCTCCCCCACAAAATTAAATATTTAAGGTGGACCCTGGGGATGCAGCACCCAGGGTTGAGATGTGCTTGGGATGGGGGTCCCTGGGCCCCCGCCTCCCAAAAAAATGTATAGGCTGGGCCCCAGGGGATGGGATCCCCAGGGCCACAATTGGCCTGGGGAGGTGGGCTGCACAGCCCCCCAAATTTATTTTTAATATTTAGGCCAGGCCCCGGGGGATGAGGTAGCTCAGCGGAGATTGGCCTGGTGAGGGCAGAGGCCATGCGGGGTTGGGTTATTCTAGGGGTTGGCTGCAGGGACTGGCCATAGGCCCGAACCTGTCGCCAACCCCGCTGCGCATGGCCAAAAGCCATGCCCAGTGCAGGGTTGGGTGACTATAGGGGTTGGCTGTAGGCTCTGGGCCAAACGTCGCACATAGTGGTGGTTGGATTAAGGTACAGTAATGAAAATTACTTTACTTTTAAAAAAAACATAGAAATTCAGTGAAAAAAACCCAAAGGTGACAGGGACGTTATAGTTAGGTAACAGAATTAAAAAACCTTATAAATTCACTGAAAAAAACAAAGGTCACAGGGACATTTTAGTTAGGTTCTGAATTTACTCATACAAAATCATAGAAATTCAGCAGTTATATTAGAGTTCTTTCAAGCAACTGTGACTCATGCTTTTGCCATGCACTACTAATTACCCCATATATTACAGCACTCATGACAACTGCTATAACATCATTAAAAAGATAAATGAAACATTATCACTCAAATTATTAAAGAACAGGCTGTTTATATATAATTTTATATATTTATGCATGTATTAATTAAAGAAAGAGTTTACACTTACCTCTAAGATATATATATTTTTGTGGTAAAGACATTTGTGGTAAATACATACTCGTAAAAAAACTAACTGTAAAGACTTGCATTGTAAAGACTGCATCTTAGTTCCAATTTCATTGTAAAGGCATATGTTGTGAATGTCTACATTATTCTGTCATGCTTCCATATATGAAACCAAGCCAATGCAGTGGTTAGCAGTGATCTTGAAGTGGTTGTTGCTGTGGGTTTTGGAATAACACGCAATGGTGTTGATTGCTGCTGCTGAGATTAGGTGCCAATAACACCACCCTCTCTCGAGGTTGACGGTTGTACTTTCAACTTGCCTAAGCCACAGGTTTCAAGGCATTTAAGATTACTCACTTTCCTGAGAATCACTTCTTATAAATTGAAATATCCATTTAAAAAAAAGAATGAGAGCTTTTTAGTACAGTTAATCAGGGATCATGGCACAGATGTACTCTTGGGAGGTCACAATCTATCTTTGTAAACTTTGATTGGTGTTCAGATGAAGGAATAAGCTGTTCACTAAAGCATCTGTTTCTTATTTGGCAGTGTTAAATGTTCCTCAAACATTTTTGCAGCGGGTGCAACCATGGTATTGTTTGACCCATGGTACTATCCTTCTTGTGGACATCATGCATGATTATTTCACAGGGCATTAACATATGGATTAGACACTCATCTGGCCCCATTTGTCCACCTCAATTTTCAAATGCTCAAACAGGCATTGCAACATGTAGTAGGTGGAGTTCCATTGTGTTGGCAGCTTCTGTAAAGGCCTTTACAAGTACTCTTTTAGCATGTTGAATGATCCTCAACTGCTCCTAGGACTAGAACGAATGACTCAAGTGGGTGCAAATTCTGCGGCAGGTGACCAATATGTTTTTGACTAGGGGCTTCATTTAGACTGTGGTGGATTGTTGTATAGCTATTTTAGAAATATTTTGGACACAATATTTTAGCAAACTTGGCCTGCCATTGTGCACTTTAGAGCAGGTATATTTTATTCAGGCATCGCTTTATTTTTCTAGCAATAGCCACATTTGCAGTGTTGCTGTATTTCTCTCTTTCTAATTATTCTTTCACCTAGGAAAGCATTACGTTCTCAGTAGGACATTCATTTTACTTTGTGCTTTCTTCAAGGCTACAGTTAGGTAGGTTGCCAACAAAAGTGGTACAGTGTGTCTCCAACATTCACAGAAACATACACACTCATACGTTGTGACCATTTCTTAGAATGTTAACTGTTTTATTATAAAAACTCTCCTTTGGCCCATACAAGTTAGAGGGAGATTCCAGCCAGATGAGCACAATTGCATGCTGATTGCTGATCGCCTCGCTGCAGCTGCTTGCTTAGACTGCCAAACCTCTGATCAACAGGGGGACAGTGTCTTTCTGGACTACAAGCTTCCTTACTAAGGTATGACGGATGATGTTTTCACATGGGGAAACCTGAATGGCAGATTAGGCTTATTATGTTGTGCTCTAAATATAGCTTAGGTGGGAGAACCATACCTCACTCTTAGTGACAGTATGGTTGGACTGTTTTTGTGTTTCACTCTCCTCGTCACCTTATGGTTTGTGTTTTTTATTATCCTAGTTATTGCAATACACGCCACGCCAGTAGACCTCCGCAGACCATATCATGACACATGATATGGCCTGGCGGTGTTCTGCTGGTGGACGCTGCTGCTGGCAGCAGCGCCCCATTCCGTCTCCTGCCAGAGGACCCCCTGACAACAGGTAAGTTGGGTGCTCCGACTTACCTGTTGTCAGAGGGTTGGGGGGTGTTGTGTGTGTGTGGGTAGGGATGTGTGTGCATGTCTGTGCGTGCATGTATGCGGGTGTGTGTTACGTGTTATATGTGTGTGCATGTATAGATGTGTGAGTGCGTTTATGTTGTGTTGTGTGAATGCGCGTGTGCTTTTATGTATGTAAGTGTGTGTGGATGTGTGTGTGAATGGATGTATGCATGCGTGGTTGAATGTGGGAATGGGTGTGTGTATGTGTGCGAATGAAGGTGCATGTATGAAGGGGGGGTCTGGAGAGGAAGGGGGGAAACCTGTGGAGGGGGAGGGGGGCAGGGAAGACCCCTATCAGTGACAGGGAAGGGATTCCCTGTCACTGATAGTGCCTACCTCCATGGTTTTCGTGGCGATAAGGTTGCCACGAAAACCATGGCGGTAGGCGGGGTCATAATCCCGCAGGCAGGAAAGTGGCGACCGCAGGACTGGAGAGTGAAGTCTCCAGCCCGGCAGTCGTTACCGCTGTGGCAGTCGGTGTGGTACATTAGCGGTTTGGCTTTATATGGAGGTTTTTACTTTCCTCCATATAAACGCTGTCCGCCGGTGTCATGATCAGGGCCTATGTCTCCACAGTTGAGGTATAAGAGGAGAAATTTCTTAATTTCTCCTTGATGTTTCCTCTTTCTCTGTGTGCTGCATTCTGCAGCACATATAGAAAGAGGATAATCCCTCTCAGGAGTGTTTTTGTGCCAGAAGGTGTCCCTTCTGGCACAGAAACAATCCTACCAACAATGTAAGAACCCTTGCAACATGATGAAATGTTGCCTGCATTAGTGCTAGGCAGCTAAAAGTGAGCCAGCACTATGAAAGGACAGGAATGCACCATATAGTGTTAAAAACAGCACATTCCCGCCCTTTCCCTTTCACACAGTGCAGCAAGGTGGCTTGCTGTGTTGTGCTGTGTGAACGATTGATAAATCTGCCTCTCGTGTATGCAGTGATTTATATATAATCTGTTGCTTGGCAGCCAGTCCACATGTCTTTCATGATCTGAACTGACTGAACAGCACTCTCCTCCGTTGCATTGCTAAATCATTGCAGCACTTTATGATGCAGTACTGGTACAACAACTATGCTAAAAAGGTCCAGCTGAAAACCTTCCTTTTTTTGCCGAAGGCCTCCATAAATTCTAGAAGCTCCTCTCCCTCCACAAAAGAAAAAAGGGAGGAGGTCAAGCACTTAGATTTTAGCAAGCTTCCCATTGTATGAACAAATTCTTGCATGGTTTCAGTGGTATTGTGTCTCCTTTGTAAATATGGCTTGAATAGTAGTCTGATGCCATTGTGTGACTACTGACATAAGTGAGCTATGAGTACCAGCAGCAGGTAGACTGCTTGGGCTCTTTGGGGAGACTGTCACTGTATCCAGCTAAACTTCTTGCTATTCAGAGGTTATTTGGAGATAATTGCATACAATGGGTATGTCTCACAGGACTGCTTTGCATAATACTCCTGCAGGCATCCTCTTATACTTTCCTCTATCAATATGGCTACTTTTTCTCTCTCAACACTAGCAGCTAACTTTTTTAAATATACTCTTCACATAATTTCATTTTGTTTTTTCAGGTAGGACAGTCAGCCTCTTTTACCATAATGCCCACCTGGCTTACTACAGTGTACTTTCTTGTGCCAAAGGAGCATTCTACCATGTGCCTCTCATGCAGGGTAAATGTAAAGAAGTCACAAACTGTGGAGGAGAACTCTCTCATTTGCCAAAGTCTGAAGAAATTGAGGTGAACCTAGGTGGTGTAGTTGTTTGCCTTTTAATAGGGTGTGATTTCATAGACATTTATGGTGGAACCAGATTGAATAGAGGAGAGCTGTATTTCCTCTGTGCCTCTTTCACTGTTGATGATCACTGGCCCATCATCACCTTTCTCACTTCCAAGCCTTTCAGGAACCTTCTTTTTCACGTATCTCTCATGGTGGGTGTCTGACTTCGTCAGGAGTCAGTCCATAACTAGATCCTCAGAAGTGGCATGTGAAAAAGATGGTGGAGTGATATTTCTTTTCATTCATAGATATTGTGAAGTCAATGTGGGAAGAACAGTCAAGCTCAATATCCTGGTCTGCTCCTTTTTCCAGAAGATCTGTTGCTAACTGTGTCTCCTTTTTAATTTAAGCAATGTACCACAAGTGAAGTCATCATCACAAATGCTTAACAATAATCTACCCAAACTATTTATAAAATACATATTTTTCTGATGATATTACACAGGCAAAACGCTTGCTTTGTCCCAATGGGACCCCTATGGTAGGCAGTTGTTGAGTGAAAAAATGATAAATGAATAAAATAATTGCTGATGTCTCTCCAGGGCCCACTGTGCCCCTGTGGGAGGCAGGGGTTTACAGGGAAAACTCTAATAAATCAATTAAATAATTGCTCATGTCCATCCAAGGCCCATATGGACCCTATGGCAAGAAGGAAGGTGCAGAGAAAAAAATAAACAAATCACTCAAAAACAATAACTATGTACTAACAACAGTCACAAGAACACATGAATATAAAAAGAAAAACCAAAAATTGAGCAAACATTCATGTGCTTCAATGTTACTAGGAAATAGAATTGGTAAACTATTGAAAGACATGCCCGCTGCACATAATGATGGTAGCAAGCTCACCCACAATCTAGACACTATAGAAGGGGACATGGAAAACAAAGATAAAATGGCCACCGAATAGACACACTCCACCCAAAATGGTGGCCTCCGCATGGTAGCAAAAAGGAAGCACAGAGAACAAAGGCAAAATTTCCAACCACACACACAAACTCAATGGCTACAGAAAATAGAAATCACCAGCAAAGGAGGCATGGAAAACAAAGGAAACATGGTGACATATATCAAACACACACAATAGCTACACAAACTGTCTGATACACAAACTGAACCCTTTCGTACATTTTGTATTACACTAAAATGTACTACAAAGTGCTAATCACCAACTATGTGCTCAGTTTACACCCCTATGCCTTAGTGGTAAATGTGGGTGGGACACAGGGGAGTGAATTTAAAAAGGGGCAGACTACTACAAAAGGTGGGATGGATTAGGGAGAAGTGAGAGGAGTTCAGGGAGTGGCATACATAGGGAAGTCACCCACCTGCAGAAGAGTAAGCCAATAGTTATACTCCAAAGGGTAAACTTGCTCAAAACTGTAAGTTACCTTTGTGAATCAGGCCTCAAATGGCCACAAATGCACTAGCTACACAAAATGGCCACCGTCGCACAACCAGCCTAGAAGGAGATATAAAGGGCAAAGAGCATAGTTGTTCTGCCCTGTCTAGAGCACCTTCACCACAAATAAAAACATCTTGAAGCATTGCAAGTAAAGGATTAGGAAGATATCCATTGGTCACAGAAAATTGTATTTCGGCCCACAATTAGAATTGCCCTCTCCCCATGACCAGCAAATCAGCAATGCCAAAATGAAAATTTAAATAACTATAAAAATTCCCAACTACAAACAGCCCGAGGAAATAGCATTTAACTCAACAAAATACTTTAAACGTTGCAGAGAAAAGTAAAACACAATATATCAACCATGTTACACATGCACAAACTCACAAACACATGGTGGGCAAACACATTGGGAAGAAGACAGCTTAAAACAAAGGAAAATGTCTCGTTAGATGAACCTAAACTTCACAAGCCACCCTAACCCTTGCCATCAACAAGTATGTGCAGACAATAACCTATATTTTCCATTGTAACCAAGGCCATCCACAAGCCACTAAATGTTTTTACTACATTTTGTAGTACTTTCCATTTTAACCAAGGCCATCCACAAACCACTAAATGTTTTTTAAAACATATAGCACAACAGCAGTGCAAATGTGACAGATAATTCAAAAGTACCCCCAAGACCCAGTGCAGGGACTGCTATGCCTCAACCAATAAATCAACAACATCACAGTAAATTGATAAAGAGGATAGTATGAAATTCACAATAAAAAACAAGAACATAGAGAAAAAAGTACATTTAACCCCGGGTCTCCACCATTCAAAAAATCTACAAACAATTTACTTAAAAAAATATAAATTCACATGGGCCCAACTCCAAACTCCAGGTCATCCACCAACAAAGAAACAAAAAAGAATATATACAAAGGAACACAAGTAATGGCGCCTGTTCTCTTTCAAAGATACTTCTTACAAATTTCTTCATTGAACGTATGTGGTTATCCTCAAAAAGGGAACGGTTCCAAGCGTGTAGATACTCCAGAAATCACAGAAAAAAAGAGAGTGATGTGTTCGCTCCAAAACCAAAATACAAAGTTAACCAGTGCTGAACAAACCACAGTGAGAAGTCATCAGAACTGGAAGAGGTTCCTACTGCATGTCCTGAACCTTCCCAGCATCTATGGCACTGTTTTCCAGTTTAAAATGAAATACGTGTCCCAAAAGTAAATATTACCCGACAGGCCGTTCGAGTAAATATTCAACTTGACAATGTCATTTTGACTTAATTTCCAGTTTTTTTGAGTTCAGAAGACAGCAGATCGTATTTGGTATTGTATTTTCATGCTCAAAATGTGCCTGAATGGTTAGCTTGGGTAAAAAACCTACCTGAAATGTTGGTTGACTGACTACGTTATAGCAACTGCCTCTCGCGCTGGAAAGATGACACAAGTTTTCTGAATTGAATGTTCAAGCCTATCGTGTTTTTTTAATGCTTCTTACATTAGGATTTTGCCTGAATGGGAAACTTGTTAGGCAACGTGGAGTGATCATGTAATCAGAGTAATTATGCAGAAATATTGTTGCATGAAGTAATGCAAATTTGACCAGTATAATTCAAATTATTCCTAGCCCTAATTAAAATCTGTTATCATCCATTATATGTGCTCCCTTTTGTGACCCTCAAAATGTGCCATTCATTACAAAATATTTCAATGAGCATCGTGATCCCAAGTCGTGTAAAGGCTGCTACAACATGTTGTCCATGTTGCGTTCAGCCAAACAAAGGAGGCCTTTTTGGAAGCTCCGACAAGCCCCTTGAGTTGAGGGTGTGCTCAACTTGCTCCCTTATATTTTTTCAGTGTATTTGTAGGATGCATGGACAATGCCCAACTATATTGATCAGGTTGTGGCCAGTGAATCAGGATTCACTAGTGTGCTTTAAAGTGACCAATAAGCATATCTGAATACTAATAGTTGAGATATACCTAACTTTTTCACCACCTCATGACCACACAGAGCACTTCATCAAATGCAAATTTCTCAAAGTCAGGTAATCAAATTTACACCAAATAATAAAAAGCCAGCTTTCTGAGTAAAGTTCTAATTTCCTGCCAAATTTGGTACACTTCCATTCCGCAGTTTTTTGTGTATCACTTCCCAATGTTTCCAGTTAGAATTAACAAGAGAAGGCAAAGGTGTGGGCTCTCCTTTTTAGGGTCGAGCCTGCGTCGCATGCGCTTGCACGTGGGTTTCGCTTGCGAGATGCTTTCGTAGTTAGAAAAGGGCTCGGAGCCCCGTCCATGTCACGTCAGTGTCTTTCATTGGTTCGTGGGCTTGCCTTTCAAACTCTGCTTGCTTTCATTAGTGGAAGGCACGAATACGTCATGCCTTTTCCAGTCGTTAGCCCTTCTCGAGCGCAGCGACCAAGTACTGAAAACATGCAAGGCTCGCTGTTTCGGTCAGGTTTGTAGACTACTTGTTATCTTTTTTTCGCAGCGCGATCTCGCTTGGCAGAAGTCAAGCGCTTTGCATGACATCGACCCTGTTACATAGTTAATTGCTCTTTTGCCAGTTACGTAGATAATTGCACTTTTGCCGATAGGTTTCACTAGGAGTGAACTGTAGCAGGGCAATCACACTCTTTTTTCCATTTTATTTTTCTACCTGCATGCCGTCTTCAACTGTCCGTTTCCAGTTAATGCGGCCCATAAGGGCAATACAGGGAGGGGTCGTGAGGGATCGGCACTCGGAAAACATTTTCCTACTTAGTTAAATTGACAGAGGAGTAATGAGGTAGGCATATATACCATAGCATGCCCTTCGGTCCTAAATGTAAAAAATATTACTTAGACTCCTGCCGCCCACCCCTCCACTGTCTGTGCCTTCCTTTCCCTCTGCTCCAGAAGCTATACTCCCGGCATTTCAGTGCACCTCTGACAGGCTTTCAGAGAGCCCAGTTAAAGCAGCCCGAAAATCCTTTATGATTTAGTAATAGAGAGCTTTGTTGAAAGTGTCTTACGCTAAACTTTTATTGTGATGCCAGGAACATAGCGTGATTCCTAATCTTGTGTTATTCCGTGATACACTTTCTTCTACATGTGGCTTTCGTGATCGATGTACACTTTGTTTTACTTTTTAGTAAGATAAAGATTTCCCGGGACAGAAGACTTCAGGATATCTTATTGTTTTTGTTTTTTTAACCAGCATTTAGTTTTTTCATATTGTTGAAACTGATTGTGCTACCCACATATTTGTACAGGTGTGCAAACAGACAAAGAGTAATTATTATAACAACAACTTTACTGCTTTTACAAATTAAGGCTTCCATAGAAAAGAAAAGCGCGTACTCATTAATTTGAGCACTTCACAGATAAGCGTGAGTCTCGCTATAGCAAGCTGGTTAACATAAAAACAACAGCCAAATAGACAGCTTGTCAGGTCACGAAGTGCCGGGGCGTGGCGAGGCGATCCTGTGTGTAAAATGGCGGAATGTAGTTTTAGGACCTCTTGGTTGTGTTTGCTGTGGGTAACTTGATGTTTACCTGTTTTTTATATTGTAATTTGCCGGTTTCATAGATAATTGCACTTATGCCGATAGGTTTCACTACAAGTGAACTGTAGCAACGTGATCACCCTCTTTTTTCCATTTAATGTGGCAAGAAAAATCTGGTTGGGAGTTTACAACTGCTAATAGCTCTAACTCAGAGAAATATGAGACCCTATTGCATTGCAAATGCTTGTTTTCTTGGCCCTTGCCTAATAGTTCAGCATGAAACGTTGCAGGAGGAAGCTGAGTTGGATGATCTTTTTTTGTGGAAAGTTTAGTGCAAATTTGTTAAATGGCTCAAAAGTTATTAGCAAAAATAATCAAATTACTATGCTGCAGAGTGGTGATCGCCACTGTGTAGTTATAGTTGCGATCTGGGGCCCAGATGTATGAAAGCCTTTTCCAAGTCCTAAACGGCCCATCTGGCCATTTGCAACCAGGAAAATGCTTTTCCCCATGTAAAAACCCTATTGTGCGAGTCAATAACCTATTACCGACTTGCAGAATAGGTTTTTGAGTTGTTATAGGGAAGGGGTGTGCTAAAGGTATCCCTTCCTTATAGCAAGTCACGGGGAATATAAAATTGATTTGCAACTGTGAATGCGGTCACAAAACAATCACAGATACAACCAACTTCAAGTTGGTGGTAACCCATTCACAAATGGGGAAGGGTTCCCATGGGAACCCTTCCCCTTTGTGAATGGAAGCAAAAATAATTATTTCAGAGCAGGTAATGGTCCCACAGACCACTGCCTTTTCTGAAAAACTGAAAAGAAAGTTTTTCGTGTTTTTATTTTTTTATCCATCCCATTTTCGTTTGAGAAAAATGGGCTGCATTAAAAAAAAAATACTTTATTTAAAAAGCAGTCACAGACTTGGTGGTCTGCTGTCCCCGGTAGGCCACCATCCTTGTGAGTGTGAGCATTCCCAATGAGGGTCACAAATTGTGACCTACTGCATGAATATTGATGAGATAGGTCTTTGTGACCCCACTAGGAATCAAAAAGTCACAATTAGAAGCTCACAAAATCAAATGGTCATATCTCTGGCCCCAAGTCACCATAGGAAAAGTGTGTTTTGGTTTTCTGATAACTTTGGCCCTATTTGATCAATCTTCGGGAAACTTTTCCCAAACAATTAATCTACCTCAAGTTGACGCTTAAATGTTTCAGGGTGATCCATCCAGCTGGTATCAAGGAAAAAAGGGGGTCCCAAAATGCCATTTATCCATGCAATGTCTGTTGGTAACGTTGAACAGTGCTACAGCCCAAACAGCTGACAATAATTACTTCAACTTTGGTAGAAAACTAGATATTTACCCAGACAGTGTGCTTTTAGTGATTTAATGTAAATGAGTTCAGTAGTTTTTGATAAATCAAGGTTAAAAATGCATATATCTGGACTGTTGAGTTCACAGGCATCTCACAGGAATCCAGTGAGCATGCAACTTAAAACAATAGAACAATCTGATTGGTAAAGAAACCCACTTTTCTCATTTACCATCTTACTCCTGCAGAAGCGAAAAGCTCCTTCGAGTCCCGCAGAAGCTTGTGCTCTGATTGGCTCCCTGCAACATGAGGAGAAATGTTGCAGTTGCCATTTCAGGGTATGGAGATTTGGTTTCTGCATCTAGAATTATTTAAAAAAAATAATGTATAAGAGTGCTGTGCATGGGTACCCTGACCCCCATTGACTTTGATAGATGCCTCAGAAGGACCCTACTTGGGCCAATGCTTGTTTCCGGTCCAGAGAGGACGTGGCCTGGCAGTTCGGGCTGGACTGTTCCCATGGGGAACAGGGTCAAGACTGATTTGTATATGGTTGGGTCCAAACTGGGGTGGCTCGGTGAGCAAAAGAATTGACGGATTAAACCCAGATCTGTGACTGGCGTGAATGTTTGATTGGTTCCGCATTTTGTCCATCATTTGTGTTTGTTTGAAATCTATATCAGGCCATTAGTCAGCTTGCTGTACGGGTTGAGCAGTGTGCCTGGTTTGTGTGTAGCAGATCTGGCTGATGGCCATATACAGCTGGTTGTATTTATTTGTGCAGCATTGGTGGTTGTGGATGATTGTTTCCAAATTTATGTTTAAAGGTTGACGGCTGTGGAGCAGTTGGACAGCTTATGAAGAGTGTATAGAAATTGTAATAACAGTCTTATTTGCTCCTTCTGTTGGTATAGCAGCACTGATGTAGTTCAGGGAAAGGAGTGACATTCAATATTATGGTTAGATATTTTACCGGCACCGCACGTACCATAGCACTGAAAAAATTTAAAACAAATGAATAGAAATAGGGTATGCAGTAGTGAGAATGGAGACGCTCTGACAAGAGCCTTTTTTTCATAGTGGTTTGTGCACACTTAGGGCCTGTTTCATAGGGTAAAGTTAGACTTTTGGTCTTAGTTTAGACAAAAAGTCTAACTTTACCACTTTTCAGTATTCACAAAGGTAAGTTACGAGTCATATCTTTGCGACTGCAGAATTTCTGCACTCGGGGCAGAATCACTCCACTTGGGGCAATCTGCTCCAAGTGCAGGGATTCTGCTCTGAGTGTGGAGATTCCACTTAGAGTGCAGAGGTTCTGCAGTCATAAAGCTATGACTCATAACTTACCTTCATGAACATTGCTATTTTATAAAGTGGGCATTTCTCTGCTCTTACAGGTCTGTATACCTGTAGTCTGTCTCCAATACATTTTTCATGTGGGTGACAGCTACACTTTGTGCATTCCCTCTAAACAGTCATAAACACAGGAAGGTTAGGGGTATGTGAGTGCTGATCTGCATTCATCTGCTCTCTGATGGCTCTTCCTGGGCAGGAAGGGTGGGGGAGGATGACACTTACACCTGAATAGGCAGTGCCTGTCCCCACACAAAGCTGGACTGCTGACCTGGAAGGACTGCGTTTCTGCTGTGCCTTCTTCTGCTCTCTGACCCTGCTAAGGGAGAGCTTTGCAACCCAAAGTGATCTCCAAGGGCTTTTTGGCTTGCCTCCGGTGGCTAGAGACTCAGGAAAATCAAAGTCTCCACCCCTGTTCCTGTGCCTGGTTCCCTGAAGTGGACCCAGATACTTGCACCAGTGAAATCAATGCAACTCCTGCCTGGTGGAAGCGGCAACTGATGCATCAACCTTGCTGAGGAAGTCAAATCGTCACATTGCACTTGGGGTCCGAGCAGCATCTGCGGAAATGCCACTTCGACCGCCGCATCCTCTGCCGCATTCCCTGCCGCATTCCTTACCTGCTGGAAGCGGCCCCAGGTGCATTTGCATCAACTCATCACTGAAACCACTGCATCACCACAATCTGAAGGACAAGTGACACACTCTTTTGACAGCGTGGGGATACCCTGTGCATCAGCTTCGGAATTAACACATTGCAAATTCAACGCTCATCTTCAAAAAGCAACTCATCGCCATCAATTTGTGGGAAACATCAATGCATCCCTGGACTGCGGGAGTGACGCCAACACATCTACCGACGCATCAGCTCCCATTTCCTGTTTTCAACCAGGATGAAGGTACTATGTCCCCGTGCCAGGTGGCTCCTGAACATGTCCCGGGCTCCATCGCAGTATACTTGAACAGTTAACTTAAATCCTGCCCCGCACAACCTCAGGTAACCCCTAAAACACTATTTACTTCTAGCACAAATTTCACACTTATTCTTCTAAAATTAATAACTCAACTTCTACTCATTTTATTTCTTCTTGTTTTGGTCTTGCTTTATTTATACAATTTTTCCAACCTGGTGTGGTGTCTTTTTGTGGTGTTTACATTGTGTTACTGTGCATTGTGTTGCACAAATTCTTTACACATTGCCTCTTTAGATAAACCTGCCAGTTCTGTGCCAAGCTACTGAAGGGTGAGCATAGGTCATATTTTAGTGTGTATCTGATTTACCCTGACTAAGTGTTGTGGTCCCTACTTGGACTGGCTGCACACCCCTATCAGCTAGAGTCTGTATTTCCAACATGAATCATCCTGAGGGATGCATACCACTCTGTGCTTGCTACATTCTTTCCCAACTGGATGATAAATCGCCCTCTACCTCTTCCCAGAGACTTTTGGAGACCTAACGTCTCTGACCTCCTCACAATACTGGGCCCCAGACTTGATGGATCGGTGATTAGGGCCTGATTTAGAGGTTATGGGATGTGGTTACTCCATCACATATGTGATGGATATCCTGTCCACCGTATTGCGATTCCCTAAGATCCAATGGAAATTGTAATACTGCAGAAGGGATATTTGTCACATTTGTAATGCAGAGTAATCCTTCTGCAAAACTCTAAATCAGGCCCATATTACTTATCCAACAGTGTGGTGGAGGTATGAGACATGAGGAAGAACAATTGGAACTAGTGAAAGATCACCTTTGAGACGAAGACGTCCTCCAAAGGTGTGATAGAGCCTGCTCACAATCAGTTTAAAGATTGGACCAAATGAATGGCAAGCTGAAAAAGCATGATGATCGTCTTGATCAGCAAGAGCGGCAGGTCTCTGAAGCGGAACAGCACAAAATGAACAATGGCTTCACGGTAAATGATCTTGGAGGTCATTAAGGCTAACAATGAACATCTAGAGGCTCACTCTCAAAGGCACAATATAAGGATCCAGGGCCTGTCTGAGTTTTCCGCCATGGAGAAAAAGGCACGTCTGCCCTCTGCTCTCCTGTACTCGACCAAGTTGAGACCAACTTTGCATAGGAAGACACATCTGTTTACTGACTCTAAGATGGCATTGAAACTTAGCTGCAAGCAGGATACAAAAACCGAGGACAGTGTTGAGTTAGCTGTGGACGGCCCAGTGGCAAGCTCAGTAGTAGCAATTAAACTGCCTCACCTATACTACCTCCCGCTTATCTGTAAACCTTACCTGAGTCTGGCACCTCAACCTCTTACACTATTGAAACTGGTCTCCTTGCTTGTAGCTTCATCTCAATGGCTGTTTCAGACATACTGAAATGTCTTAAATCCTGGACTGCATTTAGGTCTTAGAGATCTTACCACCAATCCACTGCAACGGGGGCCTGACAACACGTCAAGTCGGTGGTGTTCTCCCCACCGTATTTAGATTATTGTGGCTGAAGCACCGACTGCCACAACAGAGTGCTCCTCCAAGCCGTCTGGCGGGCAGGTTCCCACCAACCATATTTACGTGTTACAGTCCTACAGGCGGTGTACTGCCAGTGGATTGCTGATGGAGCGAGACCATCGCTGGGGTCATTGGATATCGGACAATGACAGTGGGTACGGATTACAGGTAAGACACACACACCATATCTTGCCCATATGTGTACATCTGCATCACACATAACACAACACACCAAATTCACACTCATATCCATTGCCTTTGCATCACAACACAACATGTAAATTCCCCAAACACACATTGACATACATCCATGACACAACATACACACACTACTGACATTGCACCCACACAAGACAAAACTACAACAACCAACACAACTACACCCTCATCTACACAAACACACTCACTCAAAGGCACAACTACAAACAATATGACAATGCCCGCCACACAACAACACTCAAATGAATGTTTCACACAGCAACACAACACACACAACATGCAAAACAACATCAAACCCATATGCAAGTGGCATACATACTGACACAACTACATCACCCACTCCAGCTTCTTCCACCTCCATCAGCCAAACACATAGCACACACACATACACGTACTGACTCACATACATGACTCAAAACACAACATGACAGGTACAGGTCACCTTGCAATGCACGCACATGGACACAGTAGACAAGTGTGATTGCACTGTCATTGTGGTGCCAACATTAATTTGGCAATGAATCCTGACACCAAAATGACAGTTGTGTATGTGTGTGACATGTGTAATCTATCAGTGTGTCCTCATCCATGTCTGACCCAATCATGTTCCCGATATATGCATGTGACTGTCATTTAAAAAAAAAAAAAGAAAAATCTGTGACATGTATATAACTGCAGTGATCCCAAGCTCATATATGGTGCTCACCTAATGTACACAGGCAATACGGACTCCCTAACTTCAAGTCTGGCAACAGGGAGGTTGTGTCTTCTTTGGGGTCCAGAGGCAGCAATGACAGAAGGTGTTGTCCAGTTATGTCCAGTCAAAAATAAAAGTAGATTCTTAAAAAAAAGTAAGTTTTCAGCACAATCCCCCCGCCCCCAAGCTGCCAACTCAAATATGGAGGTCAGACCACTACAGATGACTTGGTGGTAAGGTACATCCAAATCTGCACAGTGGCAAGGGTGGCTGGAGTCCTGTCGTCAGCCGCTATTTACTATGATGCAGTTGACTCAGATGGGATTCCTTGGCAGAGCCAGCGGGACTTGGGTGGGCTTTTGCCTAGGAAGACCACCAACATCTAAATCGGGTAGGTGGACCACCAAGGTTTTCAGTCTGAACACCGGTAGCAGGACTGTTACCACAAAGATCTAAATCAGGCCCATAGATAAATATTTGACTTAAGCTATGGGGTAGCAATAATGATAAGGAAGTGGGTGGCATGGCACACACTCACATTGATGAAGGATGAGGAGGGGGAACAATGTTTGATTCGGCAGGGTATTTTGGAGGGCACAGCAATCACCCTGGTGTGTGTATACAGTCCTTATGTGGACATCCCAGATCCTTTCTTGTCTTGGTGGCATTGGGTAATTGGACTGGGCGGCTTGCTGATAAACTGGGGTGGAAACTTCAATGTAGTTTTATGTCCCAAAATGGACAGGCCCCAAGCAGGCAGACATCCAAACCCATGCATAGCTGCAGAGCTCCTTACAAGAGTCTTAGACCACAACCTGGTATACATATGGGGGGTGAGACATCAATAGTGCCTTCAGGTCACATGCAACACCTCGCACAAATTATTGAATGATCGCAAATTGATTACTGGCTAATATCGAAAGATACTTCTGCCTGGTCCATTTTGTAGAGCACTTACTAAACACACTTTCCTGACCATGCCCTTATAGTGCTTAAGCATATGCATGGTGGAGACTTAGAACTGGGCCTTCTCATGAAGACTCCCTCTGAAGGCTCTGGGAGACCGGATCTTCCACCCCAAGGTCAGGAACGCCATTGTGGAATATTTCTATGCACTCTGTACAATCCACAGGGGTGCTGTGGGAATCCTTTAAGATTTATATCTGTGGGATATGTATGTCTAAAAAGATGTGGGTTATGCAGGATCTTGGTGAATGACTCAAGCACCTGGAAAGTGACCTACATTACAAAGACGACTACTACTTTGCCACAAATGATCAATAACTACTTGTTCAGATATGCAGCAAGCTCTCTTAGTACCAGTAGAATGCTGTGAGAGAGAGAGACAATACTTTCACAAAAAGAACACAGCTCAACAGTTTGGATGGGGCAACAGAGCCAGGAACATGATTGTGTTCCTACTCTGAACCTCACACGGTAACCCCTACTGATTAAATAGACGCCAACAGCAAGCACTGTTATTCTACTGGAGAGGTAATGTATGAAATGATGTGTTATTAGGCAGCTCTGTATCAATCTTCCCTGACTGTAGCCCCAGAGGACATAAAAGAGTAGTACATATTACAATTGCTGTGGCTGGAAGATGCAAATTGACAGTACCTGGATGTCCCATTTGACATGGACTACATTGTCCACATTATTCAAAGCATGCATAGTGGTAAAGCCAAGGTACAGGATGGTCATACTGTTAGTTTCTGTAAAGAAAACACTGAACTGCTGGCTGCGCATTTCTGGGCTATGTTTTAGGAAGCCAAAATCACTGGAGCATTACCACCAACGACCCAGAGAGGAACTATTGGTTACTTTGTTTAAACCTGGCAGGCCCTCTGACAACCGAGATTCGTATTGCCCCCTGTCGATGTTGAAAACAAGATATTAGCTAAGCTTCTTGTGGACCTCATGCTACTACTCCTCCCATGTACCGAACGCCCAGATTAGTCTGGATTTGTGCCCGGTCTGTGTACTGTGCACAATCTGCGCCCACTATTCATAGTATGTTATTTTCACTTAATGTACGTGCTGTGGCCTTCTGTTTAGATCCCACAAAGGCTTCTGCTTCCCAATGGTGACCCTACTTATTCTCCCATCTGCAGAGTATCGGAATTGGCCCAGACTTTCTGAAGTGGATCGCCCTCCTGTATGCATCTCCTGCAGCTTGAGTCCAGGTAAATAGACAGGTTTCAGCTGCTTTTTTGATAGGCAGAGATATGCTCCAGGGCTGCCTGCCTTCCCCAGTGCTGTTCAGGATTGCTATGGATCCACTGACAGCTGAGTTTTGGCAGCATCATGCAGAGCAGGGTTTGAATTTCACATACCACAGGCTCCGTGTCTCCATGTATCTAAACAATGTTATTGTCTATGTCAGAGAACCTGAGCATAACCTAGCTGCCGTCCGGTAAGTGTTTTTTTGATTTGGTGGATTGACTGGAATCATGGTGAATTGGGCCAAATCTGTGGTCTTTCCAATGACCCCTGCTGCTTCCTGCTTTGTCATGGACTTCCCTTTTGCGGGCTGAGTCTGTGCTCAGGTACATGGACATTTGGGTCAGCAGAAACACTACTGAGTTCTGTCAAGGAAATTACAGTATTGCGTGGCTGGACGATTGGGTCCCACGCTGGTCAAAGCAGCCTATTTTGGTGGCTGAGAAAGTGGTCATAGCCAAAATGGTGGGACTGCCCAAGCTCCTCTACCTTTTGGTGAATATCCCAATAACACTGGCGAGAGCTTGTTTTGATCATCTCAGATCCCCCCTAATAACACTTGTTTTGGTGTGCATGGGAGGTACTGATATCGCCATTTTTACCAGTGGGGTATCGGAGCCTCCAACGATTAGCTGTACTACAAATGCGTGCAGTCACAGTTTCCATACTTGTACATCCATCCAGACCCACATGTCCCTCACAGAGCTGTAGAACTAGATGGCAATGACCGCTCCCGCTTGAGCATTGTTCTATATACATTAGTGAGACGCTCAAGAGCTTGCCTGGACACTGTGGGTTGCACTGTTGAAGCACTGGATTGACCTCACCATAGAGCATACCACTTCTCTACTCAGTTAAGATTCCTTAGGGCAAAAAAACTGCTATAATCCTCTAAGTAGATGGGCATGGCAGTGAACAACTTTTGGCCAAGAACCTGGCCATACTAACCTCAGTTGATGGGGGTTCCTGTGAACAGTTGAACCACACGCAATTATGGGGGATGGGAAACCTTTACCCAGATGGCTTCTTTGCTTTGTCCAGCTACAAGATATTCAGGCTCATTATGCATACATACCTCCAGACATTTTCCTATAGCATAGGCTGTGTAGCATCTGTACGCAGGTGTACCTGACCTTCCTATTGGTGCCCGGAAGGTCTTGGCCTGCTTCTTATATCCTCTTTCCCAGGGCAATTAATTACACAGCTATATGCCACTATGCAGGCCATGACACCATTGACTGTGAACTGGCATGGGAGGAATGGCAGTGGCAACTCAGTGCCAATATCACTAAGTAGCTGTGGTGATACTGCTGCTCACACAGTAGCATGCTCTCTTAACTGCAGGCTCCACCTTATCCACCTCAAATTCTTAAATAGGCTCTCCCACAACTACACTGCATGGGCCTTCAAGAGGATACCATGTGACTGTGCCACAGGGAGGTGAAGGGCAGATTATATATCTCGCTTGGCCGTGTCCACGCTTAGTACTGGGACCAAGTGTACAGGATAATAGCAAAAGATAACACACGACACCACGGCCGTTGTCCGCAATCTCACAGCAATATTAATACTACTAGCAAAGAAGCAGGGTGCTATGCATTGGGATCATGTTGCAATACCCACTGTCTGAAACTGGCCATCTAAATCTGCCTTCTGCCAGGAATGAGGATTTATCGGGCCCTTATGCTGGTAACCAGAAACTGAAGGACATTTGGCAACTAGACCAGAAGGCCGAGTTGTGGGGACAAGCAATGCAATAGCATCCTACAAACAAACTCTCCTATAGAGCACCACAAGAGATAAGTGTTGTGTTGTTACCTATCTTTAAGATAAGATAAGTGTTGTTACCTATCTTTCGGTCGGGCCAACTACCTGAAACTGTCCCCTATTGCTGGAGATAAGCTGCACGCACCCAGGGCCGGCTATAGAACTGGTGGCGCCCTGTGTGTTAGTTTATTGTGGCGCCCACCACCCCATGACCTCCTCCTCGGTTTCACTCACTGCCACCCAGCAAATGTGCCCCTCATCTCTCCATCGCTCCCCTTTCACATACATTCATGTGTTTTAAAGCACTTGTAAAGACTGGCTTTAATAATCCAGTCAGCTAGCCACATTAAATATAGGGGCATACTTAAGGGCACTTAGCCCCATTCTAACGCCACATTAGAGTCATTTCTTTAGGCTAATGTGGCATTAGAAGGCAATAAACGCATGCATTGCGCCACTTTGTATCCCTTTTCACTACATTATTTCTACGCCAGGCATAATGTATGCAAAGGTGGCATCCCCCCGTTAGGAAGGGCCCAAAAAATTACGCAATTTGCGTAATTTTTTTCCAGAACTTTTAACACCTGCTCAGAGCAGGCATTAAAACGAGGAAGCTGTTGGTTACAATGGGCCTCCGGGTGCTTTGCAGGATTAGCATCAACATTTTTTTTACGCTAATCCTGCAAAGCACCGGACTAGTGTAAAAAATTCTGACACTAGTCCCCTAACTACTGCCATGTTGTGCCATATTTTAAATACAGTGCACACATGATGGTGTTAGGGGAGCGCTAAGGGGCACAAGAAAAGTGGTGCAGCACTCAGTGCAGGTCCACTTTTTTCAAATATGCCCCATAGAGCATATTTAAGAGCCCCTAGTGCCATTTTAACGCCACATTAGTGAACTTTTTTAAGCTAATGTGGCGCTGCAAAGCCAAAAGTGCTGCGTTATATTTACAAAGTGGCGCAATGCAGGAATTGTGCCACTTTGTAACCCTTTGCGCTACATTATGCCTGCACCAGGCATAATGTATGCAAAGGGGGCACCCTCATGCTAGGGGGGCAAAAAGAACTGGAGCAAAGAAATCTGACAGATTTCTTTGCGTCACTTTTTTCGAGTACTTTTAACGCCTGCTCAGAGCAGGCATTAAAAGGAGGCTTCCTTTGGTTCCAATGGGCCTCTGGGTGCTTTGCAAGATTAGCGTCAAAATGTTTGTCACTAAACCTGCAAAGCACCCGACTAGCGTAAACAGTTCTGACAATTGTCTTCTAACTACTACCATGGTGCGCCGTATTTTAAATATGATGCACACATGGTGGCCTTAGGTAGGTGCTAAAGGGCGCAAGAAAAGTGGTGCAGCACTGTGTACAGCGCCACTTTTTTCAAATATGCCCCATAGGGCAGTGCTTAACTTGTAAGTAAAAAGGTCCCGATGACCAAAGCCCTCTTCTTAAACATGCAGCTGCTGCAATTAAATGTGTGAACACGGATTACAGAGGCAGCGTAAGCCTGAAGCCATCTCAGGCCTCTTCAATCCATTTACAAGCAGTTCCTGTCCATTCATCTTACTCTTGTGGATTTCTGCTTTTTCTCACTGTGACGCTTTTTTGTTTTTCGCTTCCTCCGTCGTTCCCATATGTGTCTTTTTCTCGCAGTAAATGTTTGAGGCAGAAAAATAATTGCCGGCCCTCAAAAATAAGGGCCCGTGCTGCGCACCAGAAACAACAAGCAAAAATTAAGCACTGCCATAGGGGCATATTTAAGAGCCCCGAGTACCATTCTAATGCCACATTAATGTGATTTTTTTTACACTAATGTGGCGTTAGAAGGGCAAAAACGCTGCTCCATATTTACAAAGAGGCGAAATGCATGGATTGCACCACTTTGTAGCCCTTTGCGCTACATTATGCCTGCAGGCGTTAAAGAGGGGCTTCCATTCTTTAGAATGGGGCCCTATGTACTATCCAGGAGTAGACCCAATATTTTGGTGCTACTCCTGCAGAGCACATCAATGGCGTCATGAGAAATTACGATATTGCCCCCTACCCTGCGCCATTGTACGCCGTATTTTAAATGCGGCGCACAAATGGGGGCAGTAGGGGGGTGCTAATGGGCGCAGGAAAAGTAACGTTGCACTCAGTGCAGCGAAACTTTTCTTAAATCTGCCCATCGGCACCGCCTGGAAACTCCTTTCACAAAATGCCTAAAAAATGGGCTGCAGTTAGGTTGCAGCGGGGAAGAGGATTGTCTTTAGAAAGTTGACTGAAAAATCACGTTTTACTTTTATTGCCCACTGCACTTGACCTTGCCATACAAGTATTATATCCAAGGAAGTAGAAACAGAAGTCTAATTCAGTAAAAGTGATGTGGAATACTCTGTTACTATACCCTAAAAACATGCAAAATAAAGTCTGCAACAAGGTCTGAAAAGTAATAAAAATCATACTTGACAGTTGTAATGGTATTTCTGTTGAATGAATCGGAAAAGTCACGAATGGGTGTAAGTTTGATATGTGCACTACAAAGATGGAAAGCTAAGCTCTGGAGGAAACTGTGGATAGACACTCACGTATTACTCCTGTACCAGTTGTGGTCTGTGTGATAACTTCAGTAAATTACCAAGGAAAATCAAATTCAAAGTGAAGTCATTCGCCCCGCTTCCCATCACATCCATCTGAAAACATATGCCAAACAGTTGCGACAAACTTCATTCTAGAAAGGCAGCATACTATAGCATTTGCTGTGAGGCAGTTGCAAAATTTCACATCTAAAGACATCCTTACTTTCCTTTATTACATCTTGAGAAGGAAATTGGAGCTGAACTCATTTGGGTCTACTCGAAAACACCCTTCACACACTCCCCAAAAATTATGCTGCCTACCGAAGAGGTGAGAATTTTCTTTAGAAAGTTGACCGAAAACTATGTTTCTGACTTCCTCGTCACCTGAGCATGAGTTTGCTATACAAGTACTACATGTTAAGATGTTGAAGCAGCAGTTTAACATAGGGAACAGTACGTGGAATATGTAAAATGAAGCTTCAAGCTTGGTCTGAAAAGTATTTCAATTCACAGTTTGTGTTTATGAGTTTTGGGTGCGCTGCTGTGTCAATTATGGCTGCAAGTTTAAAATGGCCTCTACTGAGGTCAAGAGTTAAAAGTGAGATGTAGTTGGTTAATGACACTCCAATTTCACTCATATACCAGATACCACTAAGAGTGAAAACAAAACGCCTAAAGTGACTGGAAACCAGTTACAAGACACGAAAACATACCACAGTCAATCCAAAAAAACACCCATGTCCATATAGCTCAGCCCTTTCAGCTGTATGTGATTAATGTTGTACAGTACTTGCATATTGGTCAGTAGAGCTAAGTAAAAATAGTTAGAATATTATTTTTGTTTAATACATTCATAACATTTTAAATATGTTTGGGATAAAAGGTGTTTAGGGCCCTTAAGTTTATAAATGCACATGTATTAACAAAATGTGTCTGTGTATTGAATAATTAATTCAACACCATTTTATTTAAAAATTAGGTTTATGATTATTTTACAAACAATGTGTATTTACGTAAAATATACATTAACAAGGTTTAAGGGGTGTGATATGAGAGAACTAGGTGGTAAAGTGTATTACAAATGAGGTATTGATTCAAATGCATGAGTGTTACATTTTACATTTTGAATAATATAATTTAAAGATTTATAAATAATTGTGTTAATTTATGAAAAATATAAAATAAATATGTTTTGAGGGACAGGATGTAAGGAATATAGTGCAAACGAGCCTATACCTGATTGACACATTCAATGTACTTGCAGGAGGGACTTGGAAAACTTTGACCCAAAAGTGCCCTGAGAACCAACCGAAAACTAGGACCTACCTGCCAGGTGAAATACCCAAAGGGAATCCCTTACAGTCTGTAGCAACATGCATAAAAAGTTTTTAATTATAGTGGAAATAGTAATTTTCATCCCTTTAGTGTTCGCCACCTTACCCAAATTGGCTTATATTGGAGTGGGAATAGTAAATACAATCCCTTTACTGGTCAAAACCTTCCCCAACTTGGTATAGATTAGAGAGGGAATAGCACATGTCACCAATTTAGTGCCAAACATGTAACCCAAATTGTTTTAGATTGGAGGGGGGGATAGTATATGTCACCTCATTATCGTCCAACACCTTCTCCCATTTGAGATAGGTTAGAGTGGGAATAGTAATTGTAACCCCTTTAGTGTCCAACACCTTCTTCAAGTTGGTATACATTGGAGTGGGAATAGTAAATGTTACCTCTTTAGTGCCACCTTCCCCAATTGGTATAGGTTGAAGTGAGAATAATAAATGTCATCATTTTAATATCAAACGCCTTCTCTAAATTGGTATAAATTGGAGTAGGATCAGTACCTGTCACCATTTTAATGTTCAACACCTTCCCCAAAGTGGTGCAGATTGGAGTGGGGAAAGTAAATATCACCCCCTTTAGTGACCAACGCCTTCTCCAAATTAGTATAGATCAGAGTGGAAAGGGTAAATGTCATCCCTTCAGTGTCCAACACTTTCCCCAAATTGGTATAGATTGGAGTGGCAATAGTAAATGTCAGGAGCAGGAGGAGTATCGCTGGAGGGTTTTTTAGTTCATGCAATTATATATCTAAGGTGGAAGTGGGATTGTGAAGGTTTTGGAGACTTTAGGTAATATATCCTTTAGGATATTTGTTGTGGGACCCTGGGAGATAGTGCTTGCCTCTCTTAAGTTCTGCAATACCTCCCTTTCTTCTATTTCTGTCACATTTGGGAGTGGTTGTGTTCAATTACAAAACAAACTTTGCAGTGGCCCTTCCATTACATGCATTAGAACCATTGGTGGTACATTTTCAGTTCACATTTTCTCTCAATGCATGTTCTTGGTTGTAGGTGTAACCCATGTGACTTACTAATTGCTTTCCTTTCTGAGATGTTACACTGATCTAGATGAAGGTGAATCAGCCTTCTCTGTAAAGTATATGCAAATCCTGTCAATTGATCACAAAGAGACCAGTAGACTCAGGTACTTTGCCCACTACATTTTGTCATTATTTAAATATGTTAGTCTGCTGTAACGTGTTTCGGGCGATACAATTGGCATTGTTCACATACCCACGGAGCAAATTTGGTGCCATATTGGAAACATCTATACAGTGCACATGTAATTAATAGCCTGGAAAAATACATTGAACTACGCTACAAAATCATACCTATTGTGCTGCTCAAAAAAAATATTAATGACTTCATTTTGTCAAACAAAATTAATTCAACAGACATTGACAAACATTTATAGAGATGTTTTTGGTAATAATGCCTCATTTGTAACACAAATTAGTATTGTGTTAATTGAATCATTAATTCCACTACATGTATCAATATTGGCAATTCATTAATACGTCAACAATATTGATCATCATCAAATGGGCACATACGATCATGACTGAACAAATTTCATGATCAAAACAAATTGCATCTGTCCTATTTTCATGTGAAAGCAAATATGGAACTATAATTAGCATGCTATCTTCATACATATATATTACCTACTGGCGGTCACCAGTAGACAGTTAGAGTTTGGACCTAGTTTCCATAGGAAATATTGGCCAATATTGTTGGCGCCATCAGACAAAGCTTCACAAGATTTTAAAAAATAGTGTGTCAGTCATTTCAGTTGCTGTGTGGAAAGTTTTGAGGTGCTTTGTTACGGGGTTGGGGGGGCAGGAAAAAGTGCAAATTCCCATAGGAATTTTGAACATAACTACAGACCAAACAGCTGAACAGAAATACACCAAATTTGGCAGAAAGCTATGTATGGGTCCAGAAAGAGTACTTTTTGTAATTTGGTGTAAATCCATTCAGTGGTTTTGGAGTTATTCCGGGAAAAATCATTTATATGTATCTAGAGATGCGAAGGGTCTCCTGATTGGCTGCTAGCACTTCAACCAGGAAGTGGTGGCAGGTATCTTGGGATTTGGATTCAGCCAAGTACCAGGACAAAACACTGAACAAAACCCACAAGGGGGCAGGATAGGAATACCTTGAGCACTAGGCCCGGTGGAGGGCTTCCACAGGGGCACTGCCGGGGGCCACAAATGTGTTTTTTTTAAATTTTGCCACAAATTCACTTGTTTTTTTTTGGCACCCTAGGTGAACCAGATCCCACGGGGGAATTGTTAATATTATTATTATGGGGGAGGATGGTGCATGCACCCCCCCTCCACAGGCTGATTATAGCCCAGGGGAACCCATCCCCTGGGGCCTGGCTGATATTGAAAATGGGGAGAGGCTGTGCTGTACCCGTCCAGGCTGATTTCAGCCCCAGGGACCCATCCCTGGGGCAAGGCGATTTTGAAAAATTGAAGTGTGGCTGTGTGACTCTCCTCCTGGTGACCCCATCCCACAGGGCCCAACCTTACTAAAAAGAGGAAGGGAGGTCATGTGCTCTCTATCCCTGGGGCGATTTGGGCCACAGAGACCTGATCGCCAGGGCCCAGCCACTTTTGATATTTGGGAGGAGAGCCAAATGGTCCCCCCATCCAAGGCCAATTTTGTACCCAGGACCCTGTACCCTGGGACCTGGCCTTCTCAAAAAAGGAAAAGGTTGCTGTACGGCCCCCTACCTGGGCCACATTTTCAAAGTTTCCACCAAGCTAGAGCAAACACTGAGCGGCATATTTAAGAGCCACTAGCACCACCTTAGAGGCGCCAAAGCATAATTATTTTAACACTAAGGCAGCACTAAAGTGGCATTTTCCCCACACCATATTTACAAAGTGGTGCAATGCATGCATTGTGCCACTTTGTAAACCCTTGCACCACATTATGCCTGCACCAGGCATTATATGTATGCGGGGGGGCATTCCCCCATTAAGGGGGCTGAAAAAATGGTGCAAGGTAATTGAGAGCTTTCCCATTTTCCAAGTCTGTTTCTTTGTTTTCATTGAATTGACGATCTGCACGCACAGGAGGTTATCTCTTCCCCCGAGCACCCAGACAGATGGGAGAGGTATAATTTGAAAGGGAAGGAATGGTTATGCCAATGCCCACCCCCACATATGAAAACAGTGTTCTGCTCCCCTGGGGGGGGCAGAGTGGAGCAATTGTCCCTGATCTGTTCCCCTTGGGGGGCAGAAAGCCCACTTGGCAGCAGGGTTTACTTTTTTCAAACGTTGGGCTGAGGGCTGACCAAAATGTGCTTACCAATGCCCCCCCACCCACTCCAAATATGTAAACAGTCTTCCTGTCCCAAGGGGGTGCAGATGGGGGCAGTAGCCCCCGATCTAAACCCCAGGAAGACAACCGGGCACCAGGGATTTTTCTTTTAAACCTTGGGGTGAGATGGCTGCTCAAAATGGGCTATCTAATGCCCTTACCCACCCAACCTGTAAGCAGCCTTTCTGCCCCCCAGGGGGACAGAAGGGGATTATTACCCTCGATCTGCCCCCCTGGGCCAGACATCCCACTAGACATCAGGGAATACCTTTTTTTTAAAAAGAGGGGTAGGTATATGGTCCTGCCCCCACTCCAAATAAATAGGGACAAAGGGCCTGATTACAACTTTGGAGGAAGGTGTTAATCTATCCCAAATGTGACAGATATTCCACCAGCCGTATTACGAGTCCATTATATCCTATAGAACTCATAATACGGCTGGTGGTATATCCGTCACATTGGGGACGGATTAACACCTCCTCCAAAGTTGTGATCAGGCCCAAAGTCTTTCTGCTGCCCTCCGGGTAGATGGGATAATTACCTCCAATTTGCCCCCCTTAGGAGGATAGACAGCCCACTAGATGGCAAGGAATGAAACAAATAGAGGGGTGGGGGCTGCTCACCACCATGGACATGGTTATGCCCCCACCCAAACTGAAGGAGCTAACTGACGCATCTCATCCCTTTGGAAAGCAGGAGGAAATTTGACTTTTTTGGGTTTTGATTTTCCATATGGTCCAAGAGAGATTGGCTAACTTTCAATATTATCCCACTTGCAATAACGAGTGGCTGTACTTTTTGGACTTGGGTGCACATCCACCTGGAAAACCCAACCAGACTGAGACACAGCTGAAAACTAAACATCTGGGGGAGTCCAGGGTGGTGTGCTTTACATGTACCCACACCATTTTCTTACCCACAATCCCCACCAACATCCCACTTTGCCTGAATTCATGCATTTTCCCTTCATTTCTGTGATGAAAACTTCTGGAATCCGCAAAAATCCACAAAATTCCTACTACCCAGCATTTCCCCATATGTACCGATAAAAGCAGATTCAGTCTAAAGATGTACGGAAAAAATCTACCCTTTTGGACTATCTTTGGTTCCCCTCAATTTCTGCACATTTTTGGCCCTTCCCTATCGCAGGCACTTTGCCCACCTATACAAGTGAGGTATCATTTTTATCGGGAGACTGAAGGAAATGCTGGGTGGTAGGAACTTTGTGCTGGTGCACTGATCCCACACACAAATGTGAGGAAAATGTGATTTGTTAGCTAAATTTGAGGTTTGCAGGGGACTCTGGGTAAGAAAACATTAAGGAATCCCTGCAAGTAACACCTTCTTAGACCCTCTTGGGTGTCTAGTATTCAGAAATATCTGGGTTTGGTAGGTTTCTCTAGATGGCGTCTGAGCCCAGGACCAAAAACACAGAGCGTTTTGGGCCTTTCCATGTTGCAGGCACTAGGCCTATCCACACAAGTGAGGTACCATTGTTATTGGAAGATTTCAGCAAATGCTGGGTGGAAGGAAGTTTGTGGCTCCCTTCAGATTGCAGAACTTTCCATCACAGAAATGGGCCAAAAATGTGTTTTTTTAGACAAAGTTTAAGGTACGCAAGGGATTCTGAGTAGCAGAAAAATATAGAGGTTTGCTAGATTTTCCTAGGTGCAAGTTGAGCTAGGACCCAAAGCTAGGCACTCTGCAAAAAAGGGTCAGTTTTGTATGGAAAATTGTGATGGGTCCACACTGCATTTTCGGTCATTTGTGTTGCAGACACTAGCCTATCCACACAAGTGAGGTACCATTTTTATCAGGAGAATTTGGGGACTTCTGAGTGGAAGGAAATTTGTGGCTTCCCTCAGATTCCAGAAAATTCCAGAACAGAAATCTGAGGAAAATATTTTTTATTTGGCAAATGTTGAAGTTTGCAAGGGATCCTGGGTAACAGAACCTGGTAAGCACAACACAAGTCACCCCATCCTGGATTCCCTTAGGTGTCTAGTTTAAACAAATGTTACAGGTTTGCTTGGTTTCCCTAGGTGCTGGCTGAGCTACAACCCAAAATCTGCCGCTAGGCACATTGCAAATAAAGTGTCAGTTTAGAGTGGAAAAATGTGCTGTGTCCTTGTTGAATTTTGGGCCATTTCCTGCAGCGGGCACTAGCTCAACCCACACAAGTGAGGTACTATTTTTATCTGGAGACATGGGGAAACACAGAGTAGTAGTACAAGTGTTATTACCCATTGTCTTTCTCTGTATTTGCGCCTTCCAAATGAAAGACACAAATCCTTGGTACCTTTAGAATTCACAGGATGTTGGAAAACAAATTGAAGTTGATAGCTTATGTGGACAAAAAGGTATAGGGCCTAAGAACAAACTACCCCAAATATCCAAATAAAGGGCTTGGCAAGGAGGGGGGAAAGGCTTAGCAGCAGAGGGGTTAAGTATAGGAAGGCAATATTTTTATTATCATTTTGATTTTCTGATAGTTTTCTGTTTCCAAATGTTATGCATCAATAATATGCAAGTAATCCAAAAATGTATTGCCCCGGTTCTACTGATTGGATTTAATTCATATTGGTGTCATTTTATTTATTACATTTCACTATATTTTAAATTGGTTTGGGATTTTTTTTATTTTATGTTTTCATTTTTTCTGTTTGAGTGCTGAAAAATTACTTTACACAGTGCTTCTATGTTAAGCCTGATGGCTTTTGTGCCAAGCCATCAAGGAGTTAAGCACAGGTTAATTTAATGACTTTTGTAATTCACCCTGACAAGGATTTTGGTTGTTGCTTGAGTAGGGTTGTCACCCCTCTCAACGAACAACCCAGTGCTTACATTGGGATATTTTGGGCAACCTTCCTCAAAATTGAGCCATGGGGTAACTTGGAGTTGGTACCTAGGGGCATACTTATAAGCCCTTAGCGCCACCTTGTGCCACCTTAGCATAATCTTTTTCTGCTAATGTGGCCCAACGAGGCCATAATCCCTGTGCCACAATTATAACGTGGTGCAGTGCATGAATTGTGCCACTTTGTAACCCTTTGCACTACATCCTGCGCCAGGCATAATGTATGCAAAGGGGGCGTGACCCCGTTAGTGAGGGGGCTGAAAAAATGGCGCAAGTAAATCTAACACAGTGCAGCGCCACTTTTCTTAAATATGCCACCAAGTATTTAATTGAGCAAGACATTTTCTCTCACTTCCAATTGTATTGCAAAGGCAGAATGGTTGTGCTCTGTAGCTTTTAAAATAGTATCACCAAGTGTTACAGATCTGCCCTGTGCTAGGCTGATTGCTTTTGTCCCAAGTTACCAGAGTTAAGCAAAGGTTAATTTAGTGACTTTTGTAATTCACCCTGACAAGGATTATCTTTATTGCTTGAGTAGGGCTGATTCCCCCCACACAACCAATAATCCTTTGCTTACATGGGATGTTGTGTGCTACCTCCCTTAATATTTAATCCAGGGTTCCAATTTTCTCTCACTTCAAATTCTACTGCAGAGTCAGAGTGGTTATGCTCTGAAGTTTTTTCAACAAGATCACCAAGTATAGCAGATCTGCTTTTGCAAGGAGTTGAGCACTAGTCAAACCAATGACATCTGGGCTCAGTAAGTCTCTCCTCACAATAAAGGTAACCACCACATTTAAGTAGTTTATTGCCATCTTAGATTGGGTGAGTTGTGCCTAATTGTTTTTCCATGTTTTGCAGATCAGACAAATAAGAACATTTCTTGTTAATATTTTTTCAAAATGTCTTACATGTTTTGCGTAATCCTGTTAAAAGAAAGAAAAGTTCACATTTTTAACATAGTCTCCCAATAAAATAAAAACTGTTAGTGGCTTGCGGTCTATTGGTGGAAAATTTAAATTATATGTATTTTCCAATTTGCAGTAGAAATCTCCATTATTGTTTTCTTGTGTAGCAAATCTGAAGATGTTCACATGGTCATTTGAAGTATTGGTTTATATCTGAATTCTGTTTTGAAGTCTTCTTTCACCTCTCTTTTGGCTTCTTTAGTTCGGGTTCTTTCTGTTTTTGGAGATTTTTGTTCTGAAATACGTAAAACTTTCATATTTAAAAAATGTAACTGTTGCATTAGTTATTCAGTGCAATCCTGTAAAATTAAGCATCGTATTTTACACTTCAAACACTATTTTAAAATAATGTTCTTGGTTTCAATTTTAAACAGAGAAATTGGAAATGGCAGTTATTTGCCTGTTTGGACTTGAACAGTTGGTTAACATTTTGATTGTAACTATAGGAGAAGCGGTTTACCTGATGGTTTAGTGATTTGTATTTGTATTTGTTGAGTATTTGTTGAGAAAATTGATTTCCTTTTTATACTTGAGTTTTCAGTGTTTTTCTGGATGGTAAGATGGTGACCTAGACTCTCAAAACAAAGATTTATATGTATGGCTTCTTTAATTAAATGTTTGGCCTGTTTGTGTTGGAAAACTAAAGAATTGCAAATGTTTCTGTCTTTGTTTTTAAATTATTCCTTCAGTGTCCAGCACCTTTCCTGAGGATGGAGTTCAGAATAGTCTATCTGACTCACCTTCTGTTTCTACTAACTTCCCTGAATTGGCCCTGTCTAGAGCTTGGAACACTAAATGGCACTCATTTCAGGGTACCTCACCTTCCCCAAGTTGGCCCTGACAGGTGCTGGGACAGCAAATCTGCCCCCTTTCAGTGTCCCTCACATTCACAGAGTTGGCTTTCACTTGAGTTGGAAATCAGCTCCCTCTCAGTGTTCAGCACCTTCTCCACGTTGGCCTTCCTGGAGCTGGTAATAGTAAATTTGCTCCACTTTCAGAGTGCAGCACATTCCCCAAGTTGGCTGTTGTTGTAGTAGTTATAGTAGTTATAGTAAACAATTTGCCCCTTCAATATTACCACAGATGCCTCATACACTTGTTACAATGTTAAAAATAATTTAAATGTATGAAAACTAATTTAACTAACAAAATTTACTGTGGGAAAAAATATTTATTTTTCAGAGGTAACCCAAGTGCTTCATTGTTCTCTTCTTTCAAATGTTTTTGATTGTCTACAACAAACTTGCTTTGATCATTAATGTAATATTTTTGAGGTGATTATATCTATATTAACATTAACCAAATGGCAAAACCAATGGATAATCTCTAAGGTGGGGAACTAGAGGCTTAGGCCCTAAAAGGTGAGGCAGCCTCAAAAGCAAACCTATTTCACAAAAAAATGCAACCTGAGTTTGCCTACGTTTCACAATTTCTTATTGTTTTATCTTTGTTCATCTAGTCACTTTTTGACACACAATTAAAATCTGATGGGATGTCCTCACACACTTGCCAAGTGTCATGCTTCATCATTGGACAACCCCATGCTGTCCAAAACTGTGATTTGATGAAGAGCGCGCTGACACCCAGGGGTCAGGGATGCACTTTTCTAACTGAGGAACCACAAAACAAATTGTAATTCAATGTGTAACGCAGTACGGCTTTTACTCCTCAGGGTACCACTTGGTATTAAAAACTGAGCATGGGGTATAGGGAAATAAGTACCCCAACCCCACTAACTGGTCAAGATGTTTCTTCCAACACTGATACTAAGAGTCCACAGCATTTATCAGGACATGTGTGGGATCCTATAGAAGTATACACCACCTGCATAAACTAGTCATATTTGAGGGGTCTTTTTGTGAAATATATTAGCATTAATACACCAGAAATAATACTTAAATGCCTATCTTTTTATGTGCTGAGTTCACCACCCCTACTGCGTGGTCGCAACAGTCATAAAGTTAATACTAAATCATAATTTGTTATTATTGAAAAACAAAACGTACACAAACTTGTAAGTTCACCGTTGTGAATCAGACCCAGAGTAAGGAAATTGTTGTAGAAGTGCAGGTTCACAATGAAAAATCAGTTCAGAGATTTTTTCAGACAGTTTTAGGAAAGAAATTGCTGATTTCTCTGAAATTCCAAATACAAGTACAAATGCAAAGCACAGTCCAAGCTTGAAGACAGAGGTCAGGCACAATGACATAATCTAGCACTTTATAGCATATCTGAGAATTGGTTTGATTTATGTAACAGCCAAGGTGTCTGTAAATACTCCATTGGAAAATTAGATGATAATACAATCCCTATGAAAGACTTTCATAATTCATAACAATTTAGAGAGCTCTTCAACTCCTGCTGAAATCCAGCAGCTCATTGGTGATGAGAGAATTATCATCCATACGACAACCCCTTTCCAACGTACAGTTTGCATGCAGCCATAAAGTGCAAAGTTACCTCTAATTGAAATATTCAAAGACCTGAAGGACAAAGCAGTTTATCTTCCACTAGACTTTAAGTACAACATTGACGCTTTTAGTGTGGTCTTAGGAATTGAAGAAATGCCAGTGGTTTTATTCAATATTGTGTCAACAAAAGGTACATACAATAGCAAGAACCTGTTAGCTTAGTTAAGGTAAATAAAGATCTGCAATTCTTCAAAGCAGAAAGAAGTGTTATACAGATAAGACAGTGATCTAGATTTGTCTTCAGTTGATGCAGACCCTTCAAAGTCAAGAGACAGTGGTGAGTTTCAGAAGGTAGTTACTGCTAAGGTGGAAGATATCGATGACCACTACAGTACCCATCCACTACACTCCTGAGATGTTGTGTTTGATGCCGTAGAGTTATATTAAATGAGACGGGCAAAATGAGTGCTAATTAGTGTATGAGAAAAGAGTTTAGAAACCCATTATTTTCCAGTTCTCTTTGATACAGCAGAATTAGGTCCTTACAACGATCGTTAAGTACAGCTATCTGCTTCTGAATATGGGTCAACCAGACTACCGCCTTCATTACAACATTGGCGGTAAATGCCGCTTACTGCCGTGCAGTAGACCACCAACACACTGCTGTGCCGGTGGAATTCTGCTACAGCTATCACGACCCACAGCTCGGAATCCGCCATAATACAGACACCCACACAAGTCCGCTACACCAAAGGTCAGTGATAAACTGGCGAAAACAAAACCTCCACCGTCAGGGCAACAGGAATACGCCCACACGATCATGGCCCACGAATCCATGCGGCGGTCTTTCAACCGCGGTATTCCATTGGCAGTACACACCGCCACGTTCAAAATACACACACATTTACAAAACACAACCACATTGGACAATTCGAAATACACACACCTTATACACATACACACACCACTCCCACACACCCAATCCAATATAAAATACACAACCACATCACCGACAAAACCTTACTACCAAAAATTCCGAAAGAAGGCCAGAGAGAGACACCACCAGAAACAACACTAGCATCCACAGACACACAATATCATCACTCACACAACATCCACACACCTCAAACAACACAAACCACCTCACACATCACCCATACCACATCATGGCACCACAAAGACACCCCAGGTTCTCTGAGGAGGAGCTCAGGGTCATGGTGGAGGAAATTGTCCGGGTAGAGCCACAGCTATTCGGATCACAGGTGCAGCACACCTCCATTGCTAGGAAGATGGAGCTATGGTGCAGAATCGTCGACAGGGTCAACGCAGTGGGACAGCATCCAAGAACACAGGATGACATCAGGAAGAGGTGGAACGACCTACGGGGTAAGGTGCGTTCTTTGGTTTCAAGACACCAGATTGCAGTACGGACGACTGGCGGTGGACCCCCACCTCCTCCCCCACAACTAACAACATGGGAGGAGCAAGTCTTGGCAATACTGCATCCTGAGGGCCTTGCAGGAGTAGCAGGAGGAATGGACTCTGGTAAGTCAACTCTTAACTATTATATCCCCCACCCTACCTGCATGCCATCACATACCGCCACACTCACCCTCACCCCATTACTCCAACACCTCACATATGTCCCACTATCGCAACCCACCGAACCCAACAACAAGCCCTGCATGCAACACCAAAGCAGGGAGACCCATCACCAAAGCATGTCCACTACAGATACCCACACAGACCCCAAACCAAATATCACACAAGGACCAAGACAAGAATGCAAGCACTGGAGTACAGGGTCACTCACCCACTGCACACGATGGCACACACAGATGCAATAATAATGCCTTTACACCCCTGCAGGGCCCCTACCCAACATCACCAGACAGGAGGTTCCAGACATATCCAATCACCCCACAGAAGAGGCCCACAGTGATGACGGCATCTCTGGACAACTGGATCAAGATGACCAGCCCGGCCCATCTGGGACCTCGGGACAGTCGGTTCCTCTGACACTGGCACAAGCCACCACAGAGCCTCCCCCCGCAGGAAACACCAGCACAGCACCCACCCAGGGGGCCAATCCCTCTGTCCCCAGGACACGTCAAGCAGCAGTGTGTCCACCACTACAGGGAACCCAGGCAAACCCACCACCCCAAGAAAATCAGGGACCTGGGGGCAGTGGGCACACGGTTCAGGGGACAGAGGAACAGGAAAACAGGAGAACTGGGCCGACAGCTGTGCGACAGTGGGAGGACAGGCCCAGGGAACCCACTCTCCACGAGGCCTTCTCCAACATCATGGGAGCGTACCATCATTCCCAGGAGATGAAGGCAACGGTACTGGCCAACTTTCAGGAGACCCAGGGCCTGCAGGAGGAACACTATCTGGGGATCCGATGAGGAACTGAAGTCCATTAACACCACCCTGGTCACCATTGTAGGGGTGCTGAAGGACCTTGTCAACACCAGGAGGGACACTGTGGCACAACAAGGGGCCCCTGACTCTAGCCTGGATGATGAACAGCCCTCCACCTCCGCCGGCGCTAGTGGACAGGAGGCACCGTCACAAGACCACAACACCAGCATCCCACCCCGTGCAGATTGAGAGCCACCCCGCAAAAGGTCCCTGAGATCCAGAAACAAGACAGAGAACATTGCCAAGACCCCCGCCAGGAAATGTGACCCCCCCTGAATGTCACCCTTCTGTCCCACTTTGTCACCCTTTGTCACCCTGTCCATCCATCAACTGCCCTTGCCCCAATTCCTATGCCCCCTTGGACAATGCACCTGTGAAACAAATGGACTGGACTCTGCCATGGACATTTCTCCACCATCACCCCTGCCCATTTTACACCCCTCCACTTATTTGCACATAAATAAACACACATCAAGCACAAAACAATCTGGAGTCAGTCTGTGCTTTCACTAATGTGTAATTTCAATAACTATGGAATATAGCAATGTCAATTTAATTGTCCACATACCGATGAAACACAGCTGTAGGTCTTGAGGAAATATAGGGCACAAAGTGGGACCCACATCTGTTTCATGCAAAGTCAAAGTGACAAGTCAGGGTCCATACACTGGGTGAAAATGACAGACTTCTGATAGCTCAAACAATAGTATGAGATGTGTGAGGCAGTGACATCTTCTTACCTGTGTCTCACTGGAAGTATTGCTGGATAACTTTGTTTCTGTTGTCGGTATCCTCTTCTTCTGCCTCCTCTTCTTCACTGTCCAAAGGCTCCACAGCTGCCACAAGACCTCCAGCTGGACCATACTCCTGCAGAAAAGGCACCAGCCGTCGCAAAGCCAGGTTGTGCAGCATACAGCAGGCCACGATGATCTGGCACACCTTCTTTGGTGAGTAGTAGAGAGAACCACCTGTCATTTGGAGGCACTGGAACCTGGCCTTCAGGAGGCCGAAGGTCCGTTCGATAACCCTCCTAGTTCGCCCATGTACCTCACTGTAGCGTTCCTCTGGCCTTGTCAGGTTGGGGTACCCAGAGTCACCTGTAAATGTCGAGTGACAACTGTTAGACACACACTAACCCGTAGGGACAACCCCACACCCAAACGCCTATTCGCACTGTATAGGGTCCTTGTCCTCACCTATTAGCCACAAACGGTGCCTCTGGAGTTGCCCCATCACGTAAGAGATGCTGCTATTCCTCAGAATGTAAGCGTCATGCACTGAGCCAGGAAATTTGACATTCACATGGGAGATGTACTGGTCGGCCAAACACACCATCTGCACATTCATCGAATGATAGCTTTTCCGGTTTCTGTACACCTGTTCACTCCTGCGTGGGGGTACCAATGCCACATGTGTCCCATCAATGGCACCTATGATGTTGGGGATATATCCCAGGGCATAGAAGTCACTTTTCACTGTAGGCAATCCTCCACCTGAGGGAAAACGATGTAGCTGCAAATGTGTTTCAACAGGGCAGACAACACTCTGGGCAGCACGTTAGAGAACATTGGCTGGGAAATCCCTGATGCAATGGTCACTGTTGTTTGAAAAGACCCACTTGCCAGGAAATGGAGTACTGACAGGACCTGCATTAGAGGGGGGATCCCTGTGGGATGGAGGATAGCTGACATCAGGTCTGGCTCCAACTGGGCACACAGTTCATGGATTGTTGCACAATGAAGTCTGTCATTGACTATTACATGTCTCTCTTCCATTGTCGACAGGTCCACCAGCGGTCTGTACACTGGAGGATGCCGCCATCTTATCACCTGCCCCAGCTGACGTGCCTTGTGGAGGAGAACAGCGAGCAGAGAGTCAGCCGACACTGAGGTATCCCAAAATGACATTTCCACACATTTATTAATCCGCAATGTGCCTGTTACTGTGTGTATGCAAGGCCTAGATAGGTGTGATGCAGTTATTATTAATGCCATGTGGCCCCCTGAAATGGCGGCTGCCTGACCTGTAAGGTGGGACAAGGGGATATGAGGTAATTGCGCTGGCATTCTACACCATTGCGGTAGGCGGTCGAAGACCGCGGCGCAAACCTGCATTGGTTAACATTGGACCCTATGGGTCCCAGGAGGCAATGACGATGTACGCCTGCCGTGACGGTACGCACCGCCGCGGACGTCACTGCTATTTTCTGTCTGTTCACTCACTTGATACCTGACCTTCAACAGGAGAGGACCTACACTGCAAGTGCTGCTGTGACCTCAGTCTGGAAGCGACAATGGCTCATGTGTCTGGGGAAAGGGCCCCTGCCTTCACTTCGGATAAGTTGGAGAAATTAGTGGATGGGGCCCTCCAGCAGTACACACAACGGCCCTCCAGACAAAACAGGTGAGTACACTGTAACCATGCTGCATGAGCAATGCCTGTTTGGAGTGGTGTGGATGGAAGATGCTTGGGGGGGGACTGAGGCCTGCATGAGCGGACGGTGAGTGTATGTGTGTCAGGGCAAGGGTGGGAACGTGGGCCAATGAGTATGACAGTCCGGACGGGTAAGGATCTTCCTTTTCCCCTGTACTATTCCTCTAGGTCAGCGCCCACCAGAAGAAGGATATTTGGCGTGCCATCGCCAAGGACGTCCGGACCCTGGGGGTCCACCACAGATGGAGCACCCACTGCCGTGAAAGATGGGAGGACATTCACCACTGGAGCAAGAAGACGGCAGAGGCCCAGCTGGGGATGGCCTCCCAATGTGGGAGGGGTGCCCGTCGCACCATGACCCCCCTGATGTTCTGGATCCTGGCGGTGGTGTATCCAGAGTTGGATGGGCACTTGAGGGCATCACAGCAGCCACAAGGGGGTGAGTACAGTCACATTCATCTGACTCTGCACGCATTACGAGGTGTCTGGGTGGGGGAGGTGGGCAGTGGGTTCCCCTAGGCCAAGGCGAGCTTGGTAGGCAAGGTCTTTGACAGGCAGGTTCAGTGGAACCCCAACCCCACTAGTGGTTAGAGCAATCTACACCTAGTCAGGATCCAGTGACTTCCATGTGTGCAGCAATCGGGCTTAGGCCTTGTACCCCATGGGCATGTGAATAATCTAGGAACAATAAGTGCAAGGCGTAGTGCAGAGGGCTGCTGTGTCTGTAGTGTCCGCCAACTGTAGTGGTGTTGCATGCAATGAACATGTCTTTCTTCTGTCTTCCCCCCACCCTTTTTGTGGTCTCCCTGTTCTTGTGTGCAATAGCATCATCAGGCGGAGGAGCAGTGGCACCGGAGCAGGAGGGATCTGCATCCCACTTGGCCCTGGAGGGCAAGACAATGGAGTCAGAAGCCACAAGTGGGGCGGAGAGCGAGGGGAGCGGCATGGCGGGGACACGAGGTGACAGCAGTGACAGTGACTCCTCCTCTGATGGGAGCTCCCTTGTGGTGGCGGGCCCCTCTGTACCCCCCGCATCAACAGGTACAGCCGCCACCCCCCTACCAGCACTTCCCTCCCAGCAGCGCATCAGCGTGTGTCCTGTGCCCGTTCACCCAGGAGGGTGGGCATCTCCTTCGCACCAGGCACCTCAGGCCCTGCCCCAGTCAGCTCTGCTGCCCTCAGTAAGGAGGCTATTGACCTCTTGAGATCCGTCACTGTTGGGAAGTCTACCATTCTGAATGGCATCCAGGGTGTTGAGAGGCATTTGCAACAAACAAATGCATACCTGGAGGGCATTCATTCTGGCCAGGCGGCCCAACAGGGATCATTTCAGGCTCTGGCCTCAGCACTGATGGCAGCCATTGTCCCTGTGTCCAGCCTCCACCCTCCAACTTCCTCCACCCAGACCCAGTCCCCTGTACCTCAGCCTATCCCAAGTACACCATCAGACCAGCATGCACACTCATCAACACACAAGAGTGGACATGGCAAACATAAGCACCACACATCTCACAGGCACTCACACAACCACCATCCCCATGCAGACACAGCAACAGTCACTGTTTCCACTTTGTCCCCCTCCTCCACGTCCTCCTCCTCCCTCCCTGTCTCGTCTCCACTCACACCTGCATGCACTACATCTTCATCCACTACCTCCATTACCAGCACGCCCATCACCACACACCGCTCACGTGCACTCACCACCCCCACTACCATTCACACATCCCCTGTGTCCTCTCCCAGTGTGTCAGTGAGCCCTACTCCCAAAGTACACAAATGCAGGCAAAGACCCACCCAACAGCCATCCACCTCACAACAGCCTCCAGCCCATGTACCTTCACCCACATTCAGCAGATGTACACCTCCTACAACCACTACCTCTTACTCCACTCCCAAACCCCCTCCATCTACCCGTCCCAGTGTGTCTAAAAATCTTTTCCTGGTTAATATTGACCTCTTCCCTACACCCCCCCCGTCCGTCCCCTAGGGCCATGCATTCCAGGTCCCAACCCAGCACCACAGCCACCACATCCCCAGGCACAGTGGTGCCAGCAACTGCGGGCTATTGGAGTGCGCCAACCATCAGGGTTGCCAGTGTGCCACGGAGCGAGGGCAAGTACATTCCGCCACCTGCTAAGCCAAAAAGGTTGCCCACATCCCAGAGGGGGAAGCAGAAAACACCTGCCACCAAGGGGTCAGGGAAAATGAAAGGGGATAGTGGCAAGACAGCTGCGCCATCATCAAAGGTGGGGAAGGGCCAGAAACTGAAGGGCAGGTCAGGAGAGGGCATGGTGGCACCAACTGAGGGACCAGTGTCACACCTTCTTCCCACGTCGACGCCAACCTGTACGGTGGAGAAGACCACCACCTGCACTGCCACCTGCACCGCCACCTGCACCGCCGCCAGCCCCGCTGCCACAGAGCCCGCAATCAGCATAGCCGCCACAGAGCCCACAATCGGCACCGCTGCCACAGGGCCCGCAACCAGCACCACCGCCACAGAGCCCGCAACCAGCACTGCCACCACAGAGCCCGCAACCGGCAACGCCGCCACAGAGCCCGCAACCAGCACTGCCGCCACAGAGCCCGCAGCCACCACTGACGCCACAGAGCCCACCGCCAGCACCGCCGCCACAGAGCCCGCAATCTGTACCGCCGCCACAGAGCACATCACCAGCACCGCTGCCACAGAGCCCACCGCCAACACTGCTGCCACAGAGCCTGCTGCCAGCACCGCTGCCACAGAGCCCGCCTCAGTGGAGAAAGTCATCCACTACCTCAGTCCTTGGCAGGATGAAGCACTCTGGGCACAAAGCCCCCTCCAGAACCAGTGGAGAAAGGCATCCACTACCTTAGTCCTTGGCAGGATGAAGCACTCTGGGCACAAAGCCCCCTCCAGAACCAGTGGAGTATCAGATCCACTACCTCAATTCTTGGCAGGATGAAGCACTCTGGGCACAAAGCCCCCTCCAGAACCAGTGGAGATTCCCATCCACTACCTCAGTCCTTGGCAGGATGAAGCACTCTGGGCACAAAGCCCCCTCCAGAACCAGTGGAGTATCACATCCACTACCTCAGTCCTTGGCAGGATGAAGCACTCTGGGCAGAAAGCCCCCTCCAGAGCCAGTGGAGAAAGGCATCTACTACCTCAGTCCTTGGCAGGATGAAGCACTCTGGGCAAAAAGCCCCCTCCAGAACCAGTGGAGATTCACATTCACTACCTCTGTCCTTGGCAGGATGAAGCACTCTGGGCACAAAGCCCCCTCCAGAACCAGTGGAGTATCACATCCACTACCTCAGTACTTGGCAGGATGAAGCACTCTGGGCACAAAGCCCCCCAGAACCAGTGGAGAAAGGCATTCACTACCTCAGTCGTTGGCAGGATGAAGCACTCTGGGCACAAAGCCCCCTCCAGAACCAGTGGAGTATCACATCCACTACCTCAGTCCTTGGCAGGATGAAGCACTCTGGGCACAAAGCCCCCTCCAGAACCAGTGGAGAAAGGCACCCACTACCTCAGTCCTTGGCAGGATGAAGCACTATGGGCACAACGCCCCACCTGAACCAGTGGAGATTCACATCCACTATCCTCAGTCCTTGGCAGGATGAAGCACTCTGGGCACAAAGCCCCCTCCAGAACCAGTGGAGTATCACATCCACTACCTCAGTCCTTGGCAGGATGAAGCACTCTGGGCACCAAGCCCCCTCCAGCACCAGTAGAGAAAGGCATCCACTACCTCAGTTCTTGGAAGGATGAAGCACTCTGGGCACAGAGCTTCCTCCAGAACCAGTGGAGTATCACATCCACTACCTCATTCCTTGGCAGGATGAAGCACTCTGGGCACAAAGCCCCCTCCAGAACCTGTGGAGTATCACATCCACTGTCTCAGTCCTTGGCAGGATGAAGCACTCTGGGCACAAAGCCCCCTCCAGAACCAGTGGAGAAATGCATCCACTACCTCAGTCCTTGGCAGGATGAAGCACTCTGGGCACAAAGCCCCCTCCAGAACCAGTGGAGATTCACATCCACTACCTTAGTCCTTGGCAGGATGAAGCACTCTAACCACAAAGCCCCCTCCAGAACCAGTGGAGAAAGGCATCCACTACCTCAGTCCTTGGCAGGATGAAGCACTCTGGGCGCAAAGCCCCCTCCAGAACCAGTGGGAACTGTTATCCAGTTGTGAGACTGTGGCTTTGCACTCCCCATGATAAAGCAGTGGGCAACCCACCCACTGAAAAGACTTGTGAGACTGTTGCTTTGCACTCCCCAGGATAAAGCAGTGGGCAACCCACCCACTGAAAAGACTTGTGAGACTGTGGCTTTGCACTCCTCAGGATAAAGCAGTGGGCAACCCACCCACTGAAAAGATTTGTGAGACTGTGGCTTTGCACTCCCCAGAATACATCAATGGGCATGGAGCCCCCTTGTGGAGCAGTGGCGTCATGCGTTCTTCAGGCTGAGGTGCCCCCCTCCTACTCCCTCTGAGGTACCTGTTTCATTTCGATCTGATGCCCCTGCAGTTTTCTCTCCGTTTCCAGTCAGTTATCTAGTGTGGGCCTCACCCATGCATTTTGGGCCCAGTGGTCTACGGACAATGATTGGTGCACTATCCAGACTTGTGTAGTTGGTGTACATAATTGTATATACTGGATTTGGAGTTTTGACTACTGGATTTTTATTAATTACAATTGTTCAAATCATTTCCTTTTGTCCTTGCATTATTCAAGGGGGGTGGGGGGTGTAAATGTAATGTTGCAACATGTATTTGTGTGCATGGTGTCGTGGGTGAGGGTGGGGGTGGGGGTATTGCGTGTGTGAGTGTCACTCTCTTTTCCCTCCCTCCTCCCTTGTGTTGTAGGTGCAGTACTCACTGTGGTCGACGCCGATGTCGTTGGAGCTCCTGATAGAGGAGCAGGCAGACCATCGCCGGAAGGATCTGCAGTTCTTGCTCCATGGCGTCCTGGTTCTTCGTGGGGTGTGGAGAGGTGAGTGATTTTCCCTTCTGTGTACTGTTTCCGCTATGTTTTTATTCGCGTTGGTTCCGCCCCAGAAAAGGTGGCGGATTGCCGGGTTGTGATAGGGTGGGCTGTACATTGTCTTCCGCCTGTCTGTTGGCGGTTACCGCCGCGCTGTTTGTTTGTACCGCGTTGTGGTCGGAGTGTTAAAGTGGCTGTCTATGTGTGCGGTTTCGGCCGTGGTGGTGATTCCAATTCTTTTTCCCCAGCCTGTTGGAGGTATTACTGCCGCTTTAACACCGACCTCCAGGGTTGTAATGAGGGCCTATATTCTGAAAATCCACGTCTTAGACAGAAAGTCGAATATACTTTGTGTCTTCTGCTTGAAAGTAAAATGACTGTTGTTTGCTATAATGTAACACATATTTTAAAAACAGGGGCACAATTGCTTAACATAAATGCAAGAGAGTTTATCTGAAACATTTTAGGTAAATGCAATTCTTAAGTATAACGTGATGAATCTCATACATGTCAACCTGTCACATGTGAGATCTGGTTACATTTACATACAGATGTAAGGTGCATGTCATGTAATTTGGGTGCTCAGACTTGGTTCTTACCTTTCAGTAGGGCAAAGTATACTTGGGATGATCTACATATTTTTCACAGGCAAGACAATCAGATATTGCAGATGTCAGTTTCAAGACACCTGGAGAATTGTGTTGAGGGGACCTAGCAAAATGTCTGTAGTGTAGATACTTCAGTCACAGGTCTCAAGCCAATGTCACATCCTATAAATCAAAAAGATCCTCCGCTTGATGAGGTTGCTGATCACGTTCGAAAAAAAGAATACCCAGCAAGAGGCATCCTCCACAATCATGAGTTACTCTGGATAAGAGATGTTTCAAGATTCGGAGAGGATGGTCATGAATGTGTTTAATGTGTTTAGAGTTTATTGAACAGTATTTGGACTGTGAAAATTCCAAATGGGTTTCAAAATAAAAGTGTGAGACATTAAGGTGCTGATTATGAGGTTTGCGGACAGAAACATCCATCCGCCAACCTCCCCTTCGGCCCCATTACGACTTTCCCACTGGGCTGATCGTGAGAAACCTTGGTTTCCGCTGTTCAGCCCAGTAGGAAAGGTGCTCATAATAGAGCCAGTGGGAATGCTGCCACATGCAGGGGGCACCAGCATCCTTGAAATGTGCACTGTCTGCACAGCAACAGTGCACATTTCAAAGGTGCTTGGCAGAGGGACCCCTGCCCATGCCACGGGCATGGGCAGTGCAAGGGCTCCTCTTCGGCCTCTGCACTTGTTTTCTGCCAGCCTTTTCATAGTGGAGAATCCATCATGAACAGGCTGGTGGAGAACAAGGTTGTAATCAGCAGGGCGGCGTTGAGTTCAGCACTGCCCTGGCTGATTAGAACCAGCCTGGCTGTCAGCCTGTTGGCATCTAGGATCCTGGCTGGGACCATGGTAGGTTGGAAAATCTTGCAGCCAACCTCGTAATATGGTGGTCAGACCACCATAACTGCAGCGGTCCGACTGGCACCATGAGACTGGCAGTCCTAGAACCTTCAGACTCATAATGAGGCCCTCGGGGGCATATTTATGAGCACCTAGCACCACCGAAACGTCACTTTTCAGCACTTCCCAGTGACGCAATGTCCTGCGTCATATTTACAAGGTGGCGTTAAGCCACTTTTTGTGGCTTAAGGCCACCTTGTAAATACGGCTCCTTCACCCGCAGCCCTTTGCGTGGAAGAGGCGTGCACTGGATGCTGCTGGGGGCGTGCCACAGCAACACCCATTGCATTTTGATGCTGTCTCAAATTTACGAGTTTTCATAAACCTGAGGCAGCGCCAAAATCTAATGCCAGCCCAAGGGTGGTGTTAGTAAAGGGCAACCAGGAGGAATACTTTTATTCCTCCTTGTTTTTTGCTTCTTTTATGTGTGCTGTATTCTGCAGTACACATAGAAAGAGCAAAATGCCAGGCATGATTGTTTATGTCTGGGAAGGTGACCCTTCCTACAAATAAACAATAATTTCCAAATTATGCTTTGACAGTTTGTCTATGTGGAATGCAAATCAGGACATAGGGTTTATAGCAGATAATTCCACTTCTTTTGCACATCATCTCACTTCTTATAGTGTAAAGTTTTTAAAGAAAGAAATGAAAAATGTATGGGAGAGATCTCAGCAGAGAAATCTTTATTTAAGAAATATATAGCAGATTAAAGATGCTTTCACAGAGGGAGATGGGCTCATATGAAACATCAGGATGCTTTTAGTGCAATAAAAGACACCATTATGAGTCCAATTTTTCCTATTTTCTTGAAAATATTGAATCATGACTAAGACAAATCAATTGCTACTGAAGTTGCCAAAGAGAGTTCTTGAAAAAGTCAAATTTAAGATATAGGTAGTCCAGAGTCGCTTGTTCAACCTATTGTAGAAAATTAAGCAGCGATAGCTATGTCTGCCACTGAAAAATCAGGTCAGGAGTGTCTCCATTCATTTAAATAGTCCTATAGCAAAACATAATGAAGAGATGTTTAAGATTGCAGCACCTATTGGCCATGGGATTCTGCAAGATAATTAAACTGTACTGGCAACGCATACTAGTTCATGCTTCTCTTAGTGGTCAGGGATGTATTGATAAATGATTCCTTATATACATGCTTATAGCTTATGTTCAGAAAAAAAGACAGACTGCAAGCTTTCTTGTACTGTAACAGCAAAAATTGGTCTGGCTGCATGCAACATAAAAAATGTATAACTTTTCATTGTCTGCTAATGTTGCCAGTGGAATATGACAACAAACTGAAATACCTCAACTTATCTGGTGATGCTTGCCGTAAAACTAACAGAGTTCTTAAAACTTTGTAGGTCCTTATAATTGACAAGGATAGAATGGTTACATATTTGATGCTAGCCTTTGTTAACCTCAGAATGCAAGACTTTCTCAGAACAAACTATGACATGGGCCCTCATTCTGACCCTGGCGGCTTGTAACCGCCAGGGCAGAGGGCAGAGGAAGCACCGCCAACAGGCTGGCGGTGCTTCCGGGGCAATTCTGACCGCGGCGGTAAAGCTGTGGTCAGAAAAGGGGAACTGGCGGTTTCCCGCCGGTTTTCCCCTGCCCCAGGGAATCCTCCACGGCGGCGCTGCAAGCAGCGCCGCCATGGGGATTCCGACCCCCTTCCCGCCAGCCTGTTCCTGGCGGTTTACACCGGGGCTGGCGGGAACGAGTGTCGTGGGGCCATTGGCATGGGCACTGCAGGGGCCCCCTAACAGGGCCCCATTAAGATATTCAGTGTCTGCTTGGCAGACACTGAAAATCGCGACGGGTGCAACTGCACCCGTCACACCCCAGCAAATCCGCCGGCTCCATCCGGAGCCGGCTTCAGCTTTGCTGGGGCTTTCCCGCTGGGCCGGCGGGCGATCTTTTGAAGATCGCCCGCCGGCCCAGCGGGAAAGTCAGAATGCTCCCCGCGGTCATTTGACCGCGGGCGGTGTTTGGGCGGTTGTGACCCCCATAGTCTTTAGAGGAAGCATGTCATGGTGTTTGGTGACCTTCTTCAGGTCTCTACCCACTGAAAGGGCAGGCAGTCCTCAACAAGATGTTACATGAGCAAACATGGAACTCCCTAGGCAGCACTTTAAAATGTCAATATGGGACTAAGGCCCTCATTACAACCCTGGCGGTAAATCGCGCTTACCGCCGTGCAGAAGACCGCCAACACACCGCTGCGGTGGCGGAATTCAGCTACAGCTATTACGACCCACAGCTTGGAATCCGCCATAATCCAGACACCCACACAAGTCCGCCACACCAAAGGTCAGTGATAAACTGGTGATAACAAAACCGACACACTCACGTCAACAGGAATACGCCCACACTATCACGACCCACTAATCCACACTGCGGTCTTTCAACCGCGGTATTCCTTTGGCGGTACACACAGCCGCGCTCAAAGTACACACACATTTACAAAACACAACCACATTGGACAATTCGAAATACACACACCTGATACACATACACACACCACACCCACACACCCAATCCAATATAAAACACCCACCCACATCACCCACAAATCCTTAATACCAGAATTCGGATACCATGCCAGAGAGAGACACCACCAGAAACAACACCAGCATCCACAGACACACAACATCATCACTCACAAAACATCCACGCACCTCAAACAACACACAACACGTCTCCTCACACATCACAACACACACCACCACACACATCACCCACACCACATCACGGCACCTCAACGACACCCCAGGTTCTCTGAGAAGGAGCTCAGGGTCATGGTGGAGGAAAAGGTCCGGGTAGAGTCACAACTATTCGGATCACAGGTGCAGCACACCTCCATTGCTAGGAAGATGGAGCTATGGCGCAGAATCGTCGACAGGGTCAACGCAGTGGGATAGCATCCAAGAACACGGGATGACATCCGGAAGAGGTGGAACGACCTACGGGGGAAGGTGTGTTCCGTGGTCTTCAGACACCAGATTGCTGTACAGAGGACTGGCGGTGGACCCCCACCTCCTCCCCACAACTAACAATATGGGAGGAGCAAGTCTTGCCAATATTGCATCCTGGGGGCCTCGCAGGAGTAGGAGGAGGACTGGACTCTGCTAAGGCAAATCTTTACTACCTTATCCCCCCCACCCCACCTGCATGCCATCACATACGCCCACCCTTACTCTCATACCCATCACCCCAACAACCCACAGATACCCCACCAACACAACCCACACATCCCAAAACCAAGCCCTGCATGTAACACCAATGCATGGACACCCATCACCCAAGCATGTCCACTACAGATACCCACATAGACCCCAACCCAAATATCACACAAGGACCTAGACAAGAATGGTAGCACTGGAGTACAGGGTCACTCACCCATTGCACACAATGGGGCACACAGATGCAATAATCAATCCTTTACAGCCCTGCATGACCCCTACCCAATGTCACTGGACAGGAGGTACCAGGCATATCCAGCCCCCCCACAGAAGAGACCCACAAAGATGACAGCAGCTCTGCACAACTGGATCAAGAGGACCAGCCTGGCCTATCAGGGACCTCGGGACAGTCGGTTCCCCTGACACTGGCACAAGCCAAAACAGAGTCTCCCCCCTCTGGAAACACCACCACAGCACCCACCCAGCAGGCCCATCCCTCTGTCCCCAGGACACGTCAATCAGCAGTGTGTCCACCACTACAGGGAACCCAGGCAAACCCACCAATCCAAGACAATCAGGGACCTGGGGGCAGTGGCAGTGGGCACACGGTTCAGGGGACAGAGGAACAGGAAAACAGAGGAACTGGAAAGTCTGCTGTGCAACAGGGGAGGACAGGCCCAGGGAACCCACTCTCCACGAGGCCCTCTTCAACATCATGGGAGCGTACTATCATTCCCAGGAGACGATGGCAACAGTACTGGCCAACTTTCAGGAGACCCAGCGGCTGCAGGTGGAACACTATCTGGGGATCAGGGAGGAACTGATGTCCATCAACACCACCCTGGTCACCATTGGAGGGATGCTTCAAGACCTTGTCAACACCAGGAGGGACACTGTGGCACAACAAGGGGCCCCTGACACTAGCCTGGATGATGAACAGCCCTCCCCTCTGCCGGCGCTAGTGGACAGGAGGCACCGCCACAAGACCACAACACCAGCACCCTACCCCCTGCAGATGGAGAGCCACCCCACAAAAGGTCCCTGAGATCCAGGAACAAGACAGAGAACATTGCCAAGACCCCTGCCAGGAAATGAGACCCCCCTGAATGTCACCCTTCTGTCCCACTTTGTCACCCTGTCCATCTATCAACTGCTCTTGCTCCACTTCCTATGCCCCTTTGGACAATGCACCGGTGAAACAAATAGACTGGACTCTGTCTATGAACATTCCACCACCATCACCCCTGCCCATTTTACAACCCCCTCCACTTATTTGCACAGAAATAAACACACGTCAATCACAAAACAATCTGGAGTCAGTCTGTGCTTTCACAAATGTGTAATTGCAATAACTATGGAATATAGCAATGTCAATTTAATTGTTCACATACCGATGAAACACAGCTGTAGGGTGTAGGAGGCTGGCCTGGTTTGTAGTGGGTACCAAGGGGTACTTACACTCTGCACCAGGTCCAGTTATCCCTTATTAGTGTAGAAGAGGTGTTTCTAGCAGCTTAGGCTGATAGAAGGTAGCTATAGCTGAGCAGCTTAGGCTGAACTAGGAGACATGCAAAGCTCCTACTATACCACTGGTGTCATATGCACAATATCATAAGAAAACACAATATACATATATATTAAAAATAAAGGTACTTTATTTTTATGACAATATGCCAAAAGTATCTCAGTGAGTACCCTCAGTATGAGGATGCCAAATATACACAAGATATATGTACACAATACCAAAAATATGCAGTAATAGCAAAAGGAAGTAATGCAAGCAGTGTATAGTTACAATAGATTGCAATAGGAGCACATAGGTATAGGGGCAACACAAACCATATACTCCAAAAGTGGAATGCGAATGACGTATGGACCCCAAACCTATGTGAGCTTGTAGAGGGTCGCTGGGACTGTAAGGAAACAGTGAGGGTTAGAAAAATAGCCCACCCCAAGACCCTGAAAAGTAGGTGTAAAGTGCATCCATATTCCCCAGAGAGCACAGAAGTCGTGATAGGGGAATTCTGCCAGAAAGAACAACACCAGCAATGCAACCAAAGTGGATTTCCAGACGAGAGTACCTGTGGAACAAGGGGACCAAGTCCAAGAGTCACGACAAAGTCGAGATTGGGCAGATGCCCAGGAAATGCCAGCTGAGGGTGCAAAGAAGCTGCCACCGGATGGTAGAAGCTGTAGATTCTGCAAAAAAGAAGAGGACTAGGAACTTCCCCTTTGGAGGATGGATGTCCCACGTCGTGAAGAAGCTTGCAGAGGTGTTCCCACGCAGAAAGACTGCAAACAAGCCTTGCTAGCTGCAAGGGTCGCAGTTAGGGTTTTTGGATGCTGCTGTGGCCCAGGAGGGACCAGGATGTCGCCAATTGCGTGAGGAGACAAAGGGGCGCCCAGCAAGACAGGGAGCCCTCACAGAAGCAGGCAGCACCCGCAGAAGTGCCGGAACAGGCACTACAAAGAGGAGTGAACCAGAGCTCACCCAAAGTCACAAAAGGAGATCCCACGATGCCGGAGGACAACTCAGGAGGTTGTGCACTGCAGGTTAGAGTGTCGGGGACCCAGGCTTGGCTGTGCACAAAAGAAATCCTGGAAGAGTGCACAGGAGCTGGAGCAGCTGCAAATCACGCGGTACCCAGCAATGCAGTCTAGCGTGGGGAGGCAAGGACTTACCTCCACCAAACTTGGACTGAAGAGTCACTGGACTGTGGGAGTCACTTGGACAGAGTTGCTGAGTTCCAGGGATCACGCTAGTTGTGCTGAGAGGGGACCCAGAGGAGCGGTGATGCAGTCTTTTGTTGCCTTTGGTTGCAGGGGGAAGATTCCGTCGACCCATGGGAGATTTCTTCGGAGCTTCTAGTGCAGAGAGGAGGCAGACTACCCCCACAGCAAGCACCACCAGGAAAACAGTCGAGAAGGCGGCAGGATCAGCGATACAAGGTTGCAGTATTCGTCTTTGCTACTTTGTTGCAGTTTTGCAGGCGTCCTGAGCAGTCAGTGGTCGATTCCTTGGCAGAAGGTGAAGAGAGAGATGCAGAGGAACTCTGATGAGCTCTTGCATTCGTTATCTACAGAATTACCCAAAGCAGAGACCCTGAATAGCCAGAAAAGGAGGTTTGGCTACCTAGGAAGGAGGATAGGCTAGCAACACAGGTAAGAGCCTATCAGGAGGAGTCTCTGATGTCACCTGCTGGCACTGGCCACTCAGAGCAGTCCAATGTGCCAGCAGCACCTCTGTTTCCAAGATGGCAGAGGTCTGGAGCACACTGGAGGAGCTCTGGGCACCTCCCCTGGGAGGTGCAGGTCAGGGGAGTGGTCACTCCCCTTCCCTTTGTCCAGTTTCGCACCAGAGCAGGGCTGGGGGATCCTTGAACCGGTGTAGACTGGCTTATGCAGAGATGGGCACCATCTGTGCCCATCAAAGCATTTCCAGAGGCTGGGGGAGGCTACTCCTCCCCAGCCCTGACACCTTTTTCCAAAGGGAGAGGGTGTAACACCCTCTCTCTGAGGAAGTCCTGTTTTCTGCCTTCCTGGGCCAAGCCTGGCTGGACCCCAGGAGGGCAGAAACCTGTCTGAGGGGTTGGCAGCAGCAGCAGCTGCAGTGAAACCCCGGGAAAGGTAGTTTGGCAATACCCGGGTCTGTGCTAGAGACTCGGGGGATCATGGAATTGTCTCCCCAATGCCAGAATGGCATTGGGGTGACAATTCCATGATCTTAGACATGTTACATGGCCATGTATGGAGTTACCATTGTGACGCTATACATAGGTAGTGACCTATGTATAGTGCACGCGTGTAATGGTGTCCCCGCACTCACAAAGTCCGGGGAATTTGCCCTGAACGATGTGGGGGCATCTTGGCTAGTGCCAGGGTGCCCACACACTAAGTAACTTAGCACCCAACCTTTACCAGGTAAAGGTTAGACATATAGGTGACTTCTAAGTTACTTAAGTGCAGTGGTAAATGGCTGTGAAATAACGTGGACGTTATTTCACCCAGGCTGCAGTGGCAGGCCTGTGTAAGAATTGTCAGAGCTCCCTATGGGTGGCAAAAGAAATGCTGCAGCCCATAGGGATCTCCTGGAACCCCAATACCCTGGGTACCTCAGTACCATATACTAGGGAATTATAAGGGTGTTCCTGTATGCCAATGTGAATTGGTAAAATTGGTCACTAGCCTTTTAGTGACAATTTGGAAAGAGAGAGCATAACCACTGAGGTTCTGGTTAGCAGAGCCTCAGTGAGACAGTTAGGCATCACACAGGGAACACATACATATAGGCCACAAACGTATGAGCACTGGGGTCCTGGCTAGCAGGGTCCCAGTGGCACATAACAAACATACTGACAACATAGGGTTTTCACTATGAGCACTGGGCCCTGGCTAGCAGGATCCCAGTGAGACAGTGAAAACACCCTGACATATACTCACAAACAGGCCAAAAGTGGGGGTAACAAGGCTGGAAAGAGGCTACTTTCTCACATAGGGCTGGAGGAAATATAGCAGAGGGCACAAAGTGGGACCCACATCTGTTAAATGGAAAGGCAAGGTGACAAGTCAGGGTCCATACACTGAGTGAAAATGACAGACCTATGCTAGCTCCAACAATAGTATGAGATGTGTGAGGCAGTGACATATTCTTACCTGTGTCTCACTGGAAGTATTGCTAGATAATGTTGTTTCTTTTGGGCGAGATCCTCTTCTTCTGCCTCCTCTTCTTCACTGTCCATAGGCTCCACAGCTGCCACAAGACCACCAGCTGGACCATCCTCCTGCAGAAAAGGCACCTGCCATTGCAAAGCCAGGTTGTGCAGCTTACAGCAGGCCACGATGATCTGGCACACCTTCTTTGGTGAGTAGTAGAGAGAACCACCTGTCATATGGAGGCACCGGAACCTGGCCTTCAGGAGGCCGAAGGTCCATTCCATCACCCTCCTAGTTCGCCCATGTGCCTCATTGTAGCGTTCCTCTGCCTTTGTCCTGGGATTTCTCACTGGGGTCAGTAGCCATGGCAGGTTGGGGAAACCAGAGTCACCTGCAAATGTTGAGGGAGAACTGTTAGACACACACTAACCCGTAGGGACAACCCCAGACCTAGACAACTATTCACACTGTATAGGGTCCTTGTCCTCACCTATTAGCCACACATGGTGCCTCTGGAGTTGCCCCATCACATAAGGGATGCTGCTATTCCTCAGAATGTAAGCGTCATGCACTAAACCAGGAAATTTGGCATTCACATGGGAGATGTACTGGTCGGCCAAACACACCATCTGCACATTCATCGAATGGTAGCTCTTCCGGTTTCTGTACACCTGTTCACTCCTGCGGGGGGTACCAAGGCCACATGTGTCCCATCAATGGCACCTATGATGTTGGGGATATGTCCCAGGGTATAGAAGTCACCTTTCACTGTGGGCAAATCCTCCACCTGAGGGAACACGATGTAGCTGCGCATGTGTTTCAGCAGGGCAGACAACACTCTGGACAACACGTTAGAGAACATTGGCTGGGACATCCCTGATGCAATGGCCACTGTTGTTTGAAAGGAACCACTTGCCAGGAAATGGAGTACTGACAGGACCTGCACTAGAGGGGGGATCCCTGGGGAATGGCGGTTAGCTGACATCAGGCCTGGCTCCAACTGGGCACACAGTTCATGGATTGTTGCACGATCAAGTCTGTGGGTGACTATTACGTGTCTCTCTTCCATTGTCGGCAGTGTCACCAGCGGTCTGTACACCGGAGGATGCCGCCATCTCATCACCTGCCCCACGGACGTGCCCTATGGACGAGAACAGCGAGCAGAGTCAGCCAACACCGAGGTAACACAAAATGTCATTTGCACACATTTATTAATCCGCAATGTGCCTGTTACTGTGTGTATGCAAGGCCTACATTGGTGTGACACAGTTAAAATTAATGCCATGTGGCCCCCTGAAATGGCGGCTGCCTGACCTGTAAGGTGGGACAAGGGGATATGAGGTAACTGCGCTGGCTTTGTACACCATCGCGGTAGGCGGTCGAAGACCGCGGCGCAAACCTGCATTGACTAACATTGGACCCAATGGGTCCCAGGAGCCAATGACGATGTATGCTGGCAGTGACGGTACGCACTGCCGCAGACGTGATCGCCTTTTTTGTCTGTTCCCTCACTTGAAACCTGACCTTCAACAGGAGAGGACCTACACTGCAAGTACTGCCGTGACCTCAGTCTGGAAGCGAAAATGGCTCATGTGTCTGGGGAAAGGGCCCCTGCCTTCACTTCGGAGGAGTTGGAGAAAATAGTGGATGGGGTCTTCCCCCAATACACACAACTGTACGGTCCTCCAGACAAACAGGTGAGTACACTGTAAGAATGCTGCATGGGCAATGCCTGTTTGGAGTGGTGTGGATGGAAGAAAAAAGAGGGGGGGGACTGAGGCCTGTATGTGCGTACGGTGAATGTGTGTGCGTCAGGGCAAGGGTGGGAACGTAGGCCAAAGAAGTTGATGGTCCAGACGGGTAAAGATTTTCCTTTTCCTGTACTATTCCTCTAGATCAGCGCCCACGAGAAGACAGATATTTGGCGTGCCATCGCCAAGGACGTCCGGACCTTGACGGACCACCCACTGCCGGAAAAGATGGGAGGACCTTTGCCGCTGGAGCAAGAAGACGGCGGAGGCCCAGCTGGGGATGGCCTCCCAACGTGGGAGGGGTGCCAGTCGCACCATGACCCTGCTGATGTTCCGGATCCTGGCGGTGGCGTATCCGGAGTTGGATGGGCGCTTGAGGGCATCACAGAAGCCTCAAAGGGGTGAGTACACTATCATTCTGCTGACTTTGCGCACATTACAATGTGTCTGGGTGGGTGAGGTGGGCAGTGGGTTTCGTTAGGCTAGGGCGAGCTTTGTAGGCAAGGTCCCTTGTGAGGCAGGCTCTGTGGCACCCCAACCCCACTAGTGGTTAGTTCCATCTACACATAGTCAGGCTCCTGTGACTTCCAGGTGTGAAGCAATCGGGCTTAGGCCTTGTACCCCCATGGGCATGTGATAAATCTAGGAACTATAAGTGCATGGCGTAGTGCAGAGGGCTTCTGTGTCTGTAGTGTCCGCCAACGGTAGTGGTGTTGCATGCACTGAACATGTCTTTCTTCTGTCTTTCCCACCCTTTTTGTGGTCTCCTTGTTCTTGTGTGCAATAGCATCATCAGGCTGAGGAGCAGTGGCACCGGAGCAGGAGGGAGCTGCATCCCACTTGGCCCTGGAGTGCGAAACAACGGAGTCTGAAGCCACCAGTGGGACGGAGGGCGAGGGGAGCTCCACGGCGGGGACAGGAGCAGACAGCAATGACAGCGACTCCTCCTCTGATGGGAGCTCCCTTGCGGTGGCGGGCCCCTCTGTGCCCCCTGCATCAACAGGTAAAGCCACCACCCCCCACCAGCACCGCCCTCCCAGCAGCCCCTCAGCGTGTGCCTCGTGCCCGCTCACCCAGGAGGGTGGGCATCTCCTTCACCACAGGCACCTCAGGCCCTGCCCCAGTCAGCCCTGCTGCCCTCAGTGAGGAGGCTATTGACCTCCTGAGATCCCTCACTGTTGGGCAGTCTACCATTCTGAATGCCGTCCAGGGTGTTGAGAGGCATTTGCAACAAACAAATGCATACCTTGAGGGCATTCATTCTGGGCAGCAGCCCAACAGAGAGCATTTCAGGCTCTGGCCGCATCGCTGATAGCAGCCATTGTCCCTGTGTCCAGCCTCTCCCCTCCAAATTCCTCCACCCAGACCCAATCCCCTGTACCTCATCCTATCCCAAGCACACCATCAGACCAGCATGCACACACCTCAACACACAAGGGTGGCTCAGGCAAACATAAGCATCACACATCCCACAGGCACTCACGCAAGCATCACACACATACAGACACACCAACATCCACTGCCTCCACTGTGTCCCCCTCGTCGTCGTCTCCCTCCTCCCTCCAAGTCTCGTCTACACCCGCATGCACTACCTCTACAGCCACGACGTCCCTCACCAGCACACCCACCAGCACACCCCGCTCACGTGCAGTCACCACCCCCACTACCATACACACGTCCCCTGTGTCCTCTCCCAGTGTGTCTGAGACGCCCCCTCCCAAGCTACACAAACGCAGGCACACACCCACCCAACAGCCATCCACCTCACGACAGCCTCCAGCGCATGCACCTGCACCCAAAGCCAATAAACGTACACCTCCTACAACCACCACCTCTTCCTCCACTCCCAAACCCCCTCCAGCTACCCGTCCCAGTGTGTCCAAAAAACGTTTCCTGTCCAGCCTTGACCTATTTCCCCCCGCCCAACTCATAGGTCCCGAAGTAGCACCTCAGCCACAACATCTCCGGGACCAGTGGTGCCTGTTGTCACAGGTATGTGGAGTGCACCGGCCACCAGGACAGCCAGTGTGGCACAGAGCCACAGCACAGCTAGTCCCCCCCCGTGAAGCACCAGAGGTTAGCTAGTGCCCGGCGGGAGAGGGGGAAGACTCCAGCCACCAAAGCCGCTCCCAGGGGTCCTGGTGGGAGTGTGGACTCAGCTGTGACTCCTCCCAAGGTGGGGAAGGGGCACAAGAAACCCGGCAAGTCTGGGAGGAGCAGCACGGCGGAGAAGCCCGCCATCATCCCTGCTGCCCAGGAGGGCCCTGCCAGCTCTATCCTCGTTGCACAGGAGGCCACCGCCAGCCCCATCCTCGCTACACAGGAGGGCCCCGCCAGCCCATCCTCGTTGCACAGGAGGCCACCGCCAGCCCCATCCTCGCTGCACAGGAGGCCACCGCCAGCCCCATCCTTGCTGCCCAGGAGGGCCCCGCCAGCCACAGCACGGCTGCCCAGGAGAGCCCCGCCAGCCACAGACCAGCTGCCAAGGAGAGCCCCGCCAGCCACAGCCCAGCTGCCCAGGAGAGCCCCGCCAGCCACAGCCAGCTGCCCAATGAAGGACCGCCAGCCCCAGCCCAGCTGGGCAATGAAGGACCGCCAACTCAAGCACCGCTGTACAGGGCACCACCAACTCAAGCACCGCTGAACAAGGCACCGCCAACTCAAGCACCGCTGTACAGGACACCTCCAACTCAAGCACCGCTGAACAGGGCACCGCCAAATCAAGCACCTCTGAACAGGGCACCGCCAACTCAAGCACTGCTGAACAGGGCACCACCAAATCAAGCACTGCTGAACAAGGCTCCGCCAACTCAAGCACCGCTGAACAGGGCACCCCGCCAAATCAAACACCGCTGAACAGGGCACCGCCAACTCATGCACCGCTGAACAGGGCACCGCCAACTCAAGCACCGCTGAACAGGGCACCGCCAAATCAAGCACCGCTGAATAAGACACCGCCAACTCAAGCACCGCTGAACAGGGCACCGCCAGCTCAAGCACCGCTGAACAGGGCACCGCCAACTCAAGCACCGCTAGCCCATGAGCGGCAGGGGCACTGACGCAACTGGGACCGTCACGGGGTGAGTGATGCACTCTGGGCACCAGTCCCCCTCCAGAACCAGTGGAGACAGGCATCCACTACCTCTGCCCTTCACAGGATGAAGCACTCTGGGCACCAGTCCCCCTGCAGAACCACTGGAGACATGTATCCACTACCTCTGTCCTTCATAGGATGAAGCACTCTGGGCACCAGTCCCCCTCCAGAACCAGTGGAGACATGCATCCACTACCTCTGTCCTTCACAGGATGAAGCACTCTGGGCACAATGCCCCCTCCAGAACCAGTGGAGACTGTCATCCACTACCTCTGTCCTTCACAGGATGATGCACTCTGGGCACAATGCCCCCTCCAGAACCAGTGGAGACTGTCATCCACTTGTGAGACTGTGGCTTTGCACTCCCCAGGATTGAACAGTGGGCAAACCACCCACTGCAGAGTCTTGAGAGACTGTGGCTTTGCACTCCCCAGGATTGAACAGTGGGCAAACTACCCACTGTAGAGACTTGAGAGACTGTGGCTTTGCACCCCCCAGGATTGAACAGTGGGCAAGCCGCCCTCTGTAGAGACTTGAGAGACTGTGGCTTTGCACTCCCCAGGATTGAACAGTGGGCAAACTACCCACTGTAGAGACTTGAGAGACTGTGGCTTTGCACTCCCCTGGATTGAACAGTGGGCAACCCACCCACTGTAGAGACTTGAGAGACTGTGGCTTTGCACTCCCCAGGACTGAAGAGTGGGCAAACCACCCACTGTAGAGACTTGAGAGACTGTGGCTTTGCACTCCCCAGGATTGAACAGCGGGCAACCCACCCACTGTAGAGACTTGAGAGACTGTGGCTTTGCACTCCCCAGGATACATCAATGGGCATGGAGCCCCCTCGTTGATCTGGCGTTGTGCACTCATCCGGCTGAGGTGCCCCTCCTTCCCTTCCCCCTGAGGTGCCTGTTGTATTTCTATCTTTTGCCCCTGCAGTGTTCTCTCTGTTTTGATCTGGTATCGTGTATGGGCCTCGCCCATGCATTTTGGGCCCAGTGGTCCACGGACTATAAGTGGTGCAATACCTGGACTACTATTCTTGGTGTATATTTTGTTGATAGTGTATATATGTATGTTTTTGCGTACTGCATTTTGATATATTACAATAGTTACACTCATTTCCTTTTGTCTTTGCATTCTTCCGGGGGGTTGGGGGGGGTAACTAAAATGTATAGATATGTATTAGTGTGTGTGTTGTAGTGGGTGAGGGTGGTGGTGGGGATGTTGCGTGTGCGTGTCCCTGTTTTTTCCCTCCCCCCCTCCCCTGTGTCGTAGGTGCAGTACTCACTGTGGTCTTCGCCGCCGGCACTGGTGCTCCTGGTACAGGAGCAGGAAAACTATTGCAGGTAGGATTTGGAGTTCCGGCTCCATGGTGTCCTCGTTCCTCGTGGAGTGTGTAGAGGTGAGCGTTTCCCTTCGAAATTCCTGTTTCTGCCGTGTTTTTATCCGCTGTGAATCCGCCCCAGAAAAGGTGGTGGATTGGCCTGTCATAATAGTGTGGTAGGTACATTGTCCTCCGCCTGTCTGTTGGCGGTGTCCGCCACGCTGTTTGTTTGTACCGCCGTGGCGGTCTGAGTGTTAAAGTGGCTGTCTTTGTTGGCGGTTTCCACCACGGTCGTAATTACAAACATTTTACCGCCGGCCTGTTGGCGGTCTTACCGCCGCTTTAACACCATCTGCCAGGGTTGTAATGACCACCTGAGTCAGAAAACTGCTGACCTACAAACACCTTTATTTAATACAGTCAAAGTTAACCTCAAGCACTTAAAACATGCCTAATAATTGACAGCTATAGCCGATTGATCATAGGGGTATATGTAAGTGTGACAGTAATGAGCGATGTCCTTTTGACACCTAGTAGAAGCTTCAGTCAACAGAAACTTAATTTATTTGACAGGACATGCAGGGAGGAAAATCAGTATATGCAGGGTCAATTATAAACTGTTCCAGAAGAACAGGAAATTAGTAATAAAGGAAGTTCCCTGAGAGAACCAATATCCTCTTTTATCTCAAAGGACACCACATCTTTTTGGAAAACAGTCAATTCTGTCAAGCCTAGGGATGAACCGTGAGGCCTAGCAGTGGCTACAACTTCTCAGGCCCATTCACCAGCCTGAGTCCTCTGGGGGCACAAAATAACTGAGGACGGCCAAGCCTATGATTTTGGATATCAAATTCCCTGGCTTTAGTACTTCAAACAGACAGCTGATAGTTTTGGTAGAGCTGGTCTGGATGCAAGTCCTCAATATATCTCCAAGGGGGAGCAAACCTGGGTGACAGATTAATTTGGTGCACTTATGACATCTTCCTAGGAGGTGGCTGAGTTTAAAAAGCTGCCCTTACATAATTATATCATACTCCATGGTACTTCAGATATGGAACCTTACATATTTTTAGTGATAATTCCTTGGGAGAGAGCATTGCTAACAATATTTCATTAGGGAAGAATACACTGTTATCTTAAGTTCCCCTTGGACAATTTGAGGCTGCCACTAGTTTTTCCTGCCCATCTGACTTTGTTGCACTTCTATAAATTGTAGAAACCTTTTATGCCACATTGTTGGATTCCTGTTCTCAAAATGAACATATGTTATACATATAAACCTGCATTTTACTTTTTAAGAAATGTAAGTACATCTACAGTATAACATTTTGTGGATTGTTTCATAATGCATCACCAAAGGTGATTTTTCAGCGTGTTAATTTTTATATAGTGATATGTTGTTTTTTATAAAATGCTCACTGTACCCATCAAGTTTGTACTTGCATGATTATTAATAGTCAAATAAAAGAATTGAATTCGAGGCAGGTTAGGACTGTTTTCACAAAAATTACGAATGATTGAAATTGATCCTTTGGTTCTTCAAACAGTGCGGGTGCTCCAAATAGAAATGTATGCCACACAAGCACAGATCGGGTTTCTTTTCCAGTCCAGCTATCTTAGGAGGGAGTAGCTTTAATTGCAGTGAAGGTAAAGGGTTTTCTCCAGGTTTGCTCAGTTCAAAAGACAAAGATGTTTTGGCCAATTAAATATTTGAAAGATCTTAACCAATTTGTTATTTATCAACACTTCGAAATGGAGGCGATTATCAGTCCAAGAGAGAGCCTTCTTCCAGGGGACTGTATGATGTGTTTAGACTTACAATATGTTTATCTGACTGTGGCAATATTTCACAGTCATGGAAAAAATGTGTGGGTCCCTGAGCAGGAGAGCCATATAGGTTCAGATTCCTAGCATATGGTCTATCAACCATTTCCGGTTGTTTTACCAATTTGTTAAAATCATTAGAAGCACCTGTCAGGGCCTGGGGACTGAGGATGGTGGTATACTTGAGTGAGATGTGTTGAAAAATGGCCCTCTCCGAAGGGTCAACCAAAAATGTTTGCCTTCCTCCTCCTCTTTTTCTGACCTAGTTTTTGCTGGTTTTAGGACTCTGCGCACTTTATAACTGCTAACCAGTGCTAAAGTGCGTGTGCTCTCTCCCTTAAACATGGTAACATTGGCTCATACCTAATTGGCATATTTAATGTACCTATAGGTCCCCAGTAAAGTGCACTAGATGTGCACAGGGCCTGTAAATTAAATTCTGCTAGTGGGTCTGCAGCACTGATTGTTCCACCCACCTAAGTAGCCCACCAACCATGTCACAGGTCTGCAGTTTGACTGCCACTTCAACCTGGCATTTGAAAGTACTTGCAAAGCCTTAAATTCCCCTTTTCTTACACCTAAGCCATCCCTAAGGTAGGCCCTAGGTAACCCTTAGGGCAGGTTGCTATGTAAGTAAAAGGCAGGACATGTACTTTTTAAGTAAGTACAGTTTACATGTCCTGATAGTGAAAAGCTCCCAAAGCCGTTTTTCACTACTGTGAGGCTTGCTCCTCTCATAGGCCAGCATTAGAACGGCCCTTGTATTATTTTAAGTGGTAAATTATAATCTGAAAGGAGTAGCCCTGCCATTTTAGTGTGGCCAGAATAGTAACAGAAAATACTGCTTACTAGTGAATTTAATATTACTATTTTAAAAATGCCACTTTTAGAAAGTGGCTATGTCTCTGCACTTACTGCTATCTGTGCCTTACAGCCTGTCTCCACTATACGTCTGTTCTGCCCTTATGTCAGCTTTTCTTGTTCATTCCATCCAGACAGTCATAAACACTGGGTGCTCAGTCACTTCTGAAATTCATCTGCATACTGAATGGGTCTCCTTGGGCAGTAAGAGTGGAGGGTCTCTCTCTTAAACTTCAAAGGTCAGTGGCCTGTCCTCACACAAAGGACCGATAAACCCCCACAGGGATCCTGGCAGACAGGACTGGGTTGAAAGGAGAACTTGTGCACTTCAAACCCACTTGTTGAGGTTTACCCCACTTCAAAGGCATTTTTGGGTATATACGATGGGTCTGTGGCCCTCCAAAATTAGACACTTCTGGACTTGCAACTGAACTCTGTCAGAGGGACTGACTGGCTTCCTAAAGGACTCATCTGGACTGCTTTGCTGAAAAGAACTGTTGCCCTGCTTGTTGCCTTTCTGCCTGCTGGCCCCTGGCTCTGCTGGAAGGACACACACTCTGAGGTTTCCCAGAGGACCCCACAAGTGCTCTACAAGGTCTTGGATTGAGCTTGCTGCCTGTTTTGAAGTCTCATGGCCACAAAGGCTTAACCAAAGAGAAGAAATCTCCCTGTGCATCGGACAATTGATCCAACGCCTGCAGAAATCGATGCAGTATCCACATCGCAGCTGAAAAATCACTGCGTCGCCTACTGGTTACGCAACACCTGCTTCTTCTTACCAGCACATCATGGATGTCAGCGCAATGTCCCTGACTTCAAAATATCCCAGATCGCAGAGATGAACCAAGGCTGCACTTCTGGAAAAGGACGCATCCTCTTGCAGCGTGGAAAGAAATGATGCATCGTCTCTGCCACAGCAGAAAATCTGACAAAGCACCATATTTTTTTAATGCATCTCCTTGGAACCGAGGCTGTGTTCTTTTAAATCAATGCATCACCTTGTAGCATGTGAAGAAATGATGCATCATCTGTGCCGTGCCAGAAAATCTGATGTAACACCTTATTTTTTGACGTATCTCCTCATCTGCGACTGCGTGCATCTGTATTTTTGACACAATATAGGTACTGTGTGTTGCAAGGATACAATCACTGATTCTTAAGGATTGAGACCCATTTAAAACTTTAAAAAATGATGGCCCTCATTTTACCCCCTGGTGGTCTTTTGACAGCGAGGATCAATGTTGCGGTATCACCACCAACAGGCTGGCGGTGTATACCGCCACATTATGAGTATGTCAGGTTGGCCACTGCCAACCCGCCACATCACCACTCAAAGCAGCATGGCGGTATGAACCGCCTGGCCGGAAATGTTCATCTGCAACCAGGCGGCCCACAGAGTACCGCCAGCTGTATTATGAGCCAGCCTACTGCTATGGTTTCCGCAGAGGTGGCAATGCCATGAAAACCATGGCGGTAGGGTCTACTGGTGACAGGGAATTTCTTCCCTGTCACTGGTAGACAGCTCCCCCACTCCCCCACTCCCACAACAAGCACCTAACACCCCACTCACCCCCATCCAAACTCACGCTCCCCCAATCCATTCACACCGCCCACCCCCTCCGATCCATTATCAACACCCCACCCCCTCCGATCCATTCGCACACCCCCATAGCCCCTCCGATCCATTCTCACAGCCCTCTACCCTGTCCAATCAATTCTCACACCACCTCCGATCCATACACACACCCACACCCCCATTCACGCACACATTCATAGACTCGCATACACTGACACTCATCCATACACACATTCACTCATACATACTCACAGACATTCAGGCACGCATACATACAGACATCCAAACATGCATGCACACTGACATGCAGACACACACTCACTTCAGCATTTATACATGCATTGACTCACATGCATACAACCACGCATACACCTCAACACTCACATTCACACATGCAGACACCACACACTCACACACAACACCACCTACTCTCCCACCCCGTCCCCTGTCGGATGATCACCTTACCTATTCCAGGGAGAAGGTCCTCCAACAGGGAAGGGGTGCTGCCCGGACTAGGATTGTGGTTCCTACTACGACAAGGGTGTATACCTCTGCCAACAAGAGATTCAATTTCTAACATTGGTGATCAGCGATGAGGATAGGACTTGTGTTTGTGCAGTGCCATACAATAGCTATGTGTACACTGCCTACCCATATGTAAAGACCATTTCGATTTTTTTCTGCAACTTTCCCTGCTTAACATTTTTTATACATCCTATACATCATGTCTCTAGCTGGGTCCACAAGTGGAACTGGAGAGTTTGACCTGGCTAAGATGGAGGAACACACAGTTACCCAGCTGAAGTGCTTTTGCAAAGAGATGGGGGCACCTGCCCATGGAGCTTTCAAGCAGGAAGAAATTCAAAAGGCGCTGCGGTCCTGAGCAGAGTCTGGCAACCAAGAGAATGATGAGTTGGGGGAGCCGGAAAAGGGTTCTTCCGAGGAGCAGCCAATAGCAGTTCGGATGACATCACTAGATTTGTGCTACCTGTGAGACCAAGGAGCCGGATCTCAAAGCATGGCCTGACCTCAGAGGAAAGAAGAGAAGGGAGAGAATTCCAGCTGTAGTTTAGTGGCAAAATAAAAAATAGAGGCAGAGGAGAGGAGAGTTGAAAAGCAGGCTGGGGGGAGCTGAAGATGAGAGGCCTGAAAGACCCCTAGCAGAGAAGAAACTGTAGTTGGCTCGAAACTGAGTCTAAAGGTGCTGGAGTTCAAGGTCAGGCAGGAAGCTTCCAGCAGTGATGGTGGCAGCGTACAGTACCTGATGAAGACAAGAAAATATGTATACCCAAAGATTTAGGCGGTCATTCCTACGCCTGGCGGGAACCGCCAGAAGACCGTACCACGGTCAAAAGACCGCGGCGGTCATTCTGACTTTCCCGCTGGGCTGGCGGGCGACCGCCAAAAGGCCGCCCGCCCGCCCAGCGGGAAAGCACCAGCAACGAGGAAGCCGGCTCCGAATGGAGCCGGCGGAGTTGCTGGTGTGCGACGGGTGCAGTTGCACCCGTCGCGATTTTCAGTGTCTGCCAGGCAGACACTGAAAATCAATGTGGGGCCCTGTTAGGGGGCCCCTGCAGTGCCCATGCCAGTGGCATGGGCACTGCAGGGGCCCCCAGGGGCCCCATGACACCCGTTCCCGCCAGCCAGGTTCTGGCGGTGAAAACCGCCAGAACCAGGCTGGCGGGAAGGGGGTCGGAATCCCCATGGCGGCGTGGAGGATTCACAGGGGCAGCGGGAAGCCGGCGGGAAACCGCCGGCTTCCCTTTTCTGACCGCAGCTTTACCGTCGCGGTCAGAATAGCCCCAGAAGCACCGCCAGCCTGTTGGCGGTGCTTCCTCCGTCCCCTACCCTGGCGGTCTCGGACCGCCAGGGTAGAAATGACCCCCTTAGTGCCCAGTTACATGGTGGGAGATGACATTGTTAAGTGGTTTTCTACTTATGAAGTTCCTCTGAGGGCACATGGGGTCCCTGAAGAGCACTGGGTGGCAGGCCTGTGGAAACAGGTGCAAACACTTGGGAGGAACACACTTCTAACATTAGGGATTGAGGACCAGACCAAGTAGACTCCTGTGAAAGCCATTTTAATTTCCAAATTTGGACGGACCCCTGAGAAATATTGCCAAAGATTCAGGGACTCTCAAAATCTCCCCAACCAATCCTGGGTAGATTTCATTGATTACTCGGGTAAGGCACTGAATGGATGAGTGCATGTATGCAAGGTTAGTGATTATGTTGAGTTGTACAATTTAATCATGAGAGAGCACATGCTCAGTATCAGTTTTACAGAGTTGCCTCAGCACCTAGTTGACAGTAATCTTATTGATCCCAGGAAGCTTGCTGAGGTGGCAGACCTCTGGGCTAGCACCTGGCTAGCACCAGGGTGTTCAAGAAAGTACCTGGGAGTAACCCCAAGAAGAGTGGATGAGGTTCCCTCCAGCAGAGTGAGAGGGAGGTTAAAGATGATCCAGACAAGTCCCAGAGTAAGGGCAGATGAAAGTGTTCCAATGACACATCTGAGAAACAGTATGGTGGTTCTGGGTGGAGGTGACACACGGTACGCCATTTCCGCCCTTCTACTTTGAGTTCTCCCAGCTAGAACACAAGCAGGGGGACTCTGTCTGTCCAAAGAAACCATTCACTGGTGGGATCTCTATAGGTGTTGTGAATGTGGCCTTAGTGGAAAATAGTCCCCAGGGGCAGGTCACAGACCATACCATGATGTTCCTCAGTTGGGAGATAGGCTCAGAGGGTGAGCTGGTTGATCCATGAGGCAGGGAGTGATAACTTCTACCAGGTAGGATTGAATGGGGTCCTAGTCACTGCTCTGAGGGATACTGAGGCTAGTCATACCATGATGGTGGAGAGACTGGTTTTCCCAGAGCAGTACACCGGTCAGTTGGGTGTAGGGTGTTTCCACCCTGGTATCCCTGGAGTGGGGTGGGGAAGTGACACAGAGGAGGGTCAATGTTAGTGCCCAGATGCCCATAGACTGCATTCTGGCATTCTGGGGAATGAGTTACCCCTGGGGGCAGGGGAACTGGGAGGGGTGGTCCGTTTGGGCACCCTGACAGTTCAGTTGTCTGGAAGTACCACTCCCTTGCGGAGGGTACAGGAGCCCAGAAGTAGGGGCAAGGTGAGGGAGGACTCACCCCTGTTCAGCCTCAGGGTGCAGACCCTGGGTTGACAGACCCGGGGTTGAGTGGCAGGATACCACCCTGAAGTGGGAGGAGGTAGAGTGGAAGTTGGGTGCAAAACTCCTGGAGCTACTGCTCCCCACTCTGAGTTTTCCCAGAGGTCAAGGAAACCTCAGGAGCCCCTAGGGAACACCCTGCCAGCCCCAAGGCTGGTGGAGACACTTACCCAGTGGCCCCGCTAAGGGCTTTCACTTAGCAGAGGATGGCCTGGGGCCTACGTCTTTACATTGACAGCTGTCAGTGGTCTCTGTTGGTTGCTGTCCTTATAGACACAGTTTTCCCTGGGTTGGTCAGACCCAATGAGTGTAATTGCCATGGTGGTAGGTGCTGCCTATTGGGAGGCACCTGTGAGCAAATTAGGGGAACTTGTGCACTTTAAAACCACTCTTTGAAGGTTTCCCCACTTCAAAGGCATTTTTGCGTATATATACTGAGTCCATGACCCTCCAAAATTAGACACTTTGGGAGTTCAACTGGACTCTGTTAAATGGACTACATGGCTGCCCAATGTAAATTTACGCATCACCTTGCAGTGTGGAAAGGGTTGATGTGTCGTCTGTGCTGCGCAGGAAAATCTGACGCTACACCTTATTTTTCGACACATATCTTCTTGTGTGACCCCGTGCATCATTATTCTTGACGCATCCCAGGTACTGTGTGGTACAAGGATAGAAACACATATCCTAAAGGATTGAGACTCATTTAAACTTTTAAAAAGTGATATCTTGACTTGTGCATATTTTTTTGGTTTTATGTGATTGAAACTGGTGTGAAGTACTTTTTATAGAGTGTCAGATATCAGGTCTCGGGACAGCTCTGCGATGCATTTTTTCCTAGTGTGGGGTCAATTTTACCATTACGAGGCATACAAGCATGCTTCGTTCTCTATAGAAATCCCTTGTTTCTACAATTCTTGACCTGCGTGTTTTAAGGCACCTTTAGCGTTATTTAAAGGTAACTGAAAACCTGAGAACAATTGCCATGCAAATACTAATTGTATTGCATAATCGATTTACTCTGGTAGCCCCCATTACCCTAAATAGGTGGGTTAAAGGGGTTATGGCCCTGGCAGGAGTAAACACAGGATATTTGGGTGCTTATTTCACCTGAGATGCAAAGGTGCCAAAGGCCTTTTGGGCAGGAGCAAGATTTGAGGGCATCCTTAAGTCAGTAGCTTGCTCTAGGGTTTCTAGTGTGTGAGACCTTCAATTGTATGCTGAATCAGCATGGGGCAGAGATAGTTATAGGTGTCCTTTGAACATGGATATTTTTTCACATTTTTCACATAATCCATCATATGCTGCATAGTCTGCAGATTTCCAAAAAATTGTTTTAGCTCAAACGAATCAAATGTTACTAAAATGAGATATTGTGTTGCCGCACACAGGAAAGCTCTTTGCAAAGGTTGACTGGTCAACGTTTTGTAATTTATTGCTGTATTTGGGTCTTAAACTCGTACTAATGAGTGGAATGATTATCTAGACAGTGTAAACGTGTACAAATAACAACAAACACAATAATAACATTCTCAGAGTTACAATTTGTGTGAGATATTTCGAGCCCGGGATAGTTTAACCCTACTTCTATGATCCTTGATAACTTGCTTTATCTGCAGATACCACAGTGTCTGAAAGCGAACTGTTCTTGAGTGGTTAACATATTCCATAGATTAAAGCCTTCTCCACATTGCTTACCTTGTCTTGGTCTGGTGTAGACAAAATTACTTTCAGAAGCTGTCTTCTTTTAATGGTAACTAGGGGAAAAGTGAGCAATGTTCTTTAGTTGGAAAGAGTTGACAGTGCTGCTTCATGCTATTTTATGACTTTACTGAATATTAGGATGAATGTGATAACACAAGTAACCTAATTTTGTCTGGTATTCTAGATTCCATCAGGAAGAGTGCGTCTATGAAAGTTCTTTGTCTTTGTTATGACCTTGAGTGGCTAGAGATACTATCTGAATTTCTTTGGCCCTAATTCCTTCTACTTGCCGTCTTATAAATATATTATTTATGTACCTTTCCACAATTTAATACACTTGTGTTAGGGACTCTTGATTTGATCATCTGTCCTCCTCAAAATGATGGAGATACAGGGCCTGATTACGACCTTGGCGGATCGGATACCCTGCTACAAACGTGACGGATATCCCGCCCACTGTTTTCAAGTTCCATAGAATATAATGGAACTTGTAAAACGGCTGGCGGGATATCTGTCACTTTTGTGGTGGAGTATCCCATCTGCCAAGGTTAATTGCATTCTCGGCTTGCCTTATGTCAACTGTACCTGGATTTGCCTTCTACACTATGTTATAGGATAAACACTATTGGGGATACCCAGTGCTTTAAATGGGCCGGTACTCTCCGGTACTGAGTACCGGCACTTTTTTATTTTGAGAGGGAGAGTACCGGCACATCTCAAGAAAAACGTAATACTTTTAATTGGAGAGTACCGGCACTTCTCAGAAACAAGCAGGTACTCTGGTACAGAGTACCTGCACTTCTATTTTTCCATTTAAAGCACTGGGGATACCCAAAGAGATGATCCAGGAAGAGGTTTTATCGTTTCTGAGCCAGCAAAATTTGAGTTTGGAAACTGAACTGTACTCCCCAGTGGTGCTGCATGACAGATATCATCAACCATCAAAGTGATTAATAGTTTGCCTGCCTCTCAGCTTGCCAAAAGCTCAAAAAAGCTTTGTGAACTGTTTGGCAACATAACCTCTAGTCTCCTGTAAGGGCTTTAAAAGAGAATAATATACAATACAAAAGAGACCCATCTGTACTGCAGCCCAAATACATTGTAAATAAAAACTGTATGCTGCAGTTATGCCAGATATTTTCAGATTTTCCCTGGTGTTCCTTGTGCTGCAGGTTGGTCTGTAAGTTGGTTATGTGAAGAGGTGATGTGTTAAACCTTGAGGGTAGTTTCTCGTATTTTAGGAGTTCATTGAGGATTTCACATTCTTATTTAACCGTCATATTTACTGCTGTCTCGGTGTTACTGGAGAATGTGGCCAACGGATTGCTGACTTGGTTAGTGGGTAGTAGGTTTCGTTAGGGTTCATGGGTGATCATTGTTTTTGATCAGAACATGTATTAATTTGATAATTCAATAAGAGATCTAGGGTGAAAAGAAGTGTTGCATTGCTATCTCCCTTCTACTTTCAAAACCTGCTTGGACTCAGAACACGATTTGTCATCTTAGTAGTGCTCGCAACTATGAGACTTTGCATACTAAGGGCCAGACCTGTTACCTGATCTGCTTGGAGTGTTCTTCCAGACACATCAGGAATGAAAGCGGCAAGCGACTATGCAGAATGCATCTTTCTGAACTTTACTGATGTAAGCTGTAGCCAGAATGTAAAGCAGAGTCCAGTGAAAGAGTAATTGCATGTAAAGTAGGGATGTTGTCATGAGCAAATACAAAATGGTATTTGCGAAAATATAACCTGATGCATGCCTGTGGAAAAGAAAAGTAGAACAATATTGGGGTAAACCGCAGCTGTCAGAGGTTTAAAAGAAAAGGGAACTACGGTATCCCTTTGAGGTACTGAATGGTTTTGACAATATATTATTGATCGATAAAGATTATCTGTTGGCTCTGTGTTAACCACCAATTACTTTAATACTCCTAGAGGCAAATTATTTAAAAATTATGCATAACTAACATTGAACACTTTGAACTAATACTGTCAAAGACCTCCTCTGCTTCAAGAAAGTCAACTTGTTGTAGGCATTTGTATGAGTGTGCAGTGTTCGGATCGGCTATGGTATGTTGTGTGTGTTCTGTAGTATTACAACCCTTTATGGAACCGTACTATTCGAGGGAAAACAAAGCAGGGAAAAGGGAGTACCATGATCATCACACGTTGTAGCATTCATTTTTCATTTGCACGGAGCAGAATCAATCATAATTATTTCCTTTTACCACAAAATACTATACCATTAGCTTGGTACTTCTACGACTGGCCCTCAATTTACATACACATGGCACTGTATAGGCATCAAAACCATAGACAGCAATTAATCCTGAAATGCCTTTTTAAAGTTCTGATGAGAGAGTTTTCAACCCATTGCCTAACGGTTAAGGAATGTAAATAGATCTCTGTATTTAGCTCCCCCATCATGATGGATGGAAACTCTTAATGAGCTACACAAATCACTCGAAAATAATTTTAACGTGAACAGAAATCTGTTGCTCTTTTTTATAAAATACAAGTCGCTTAATTGATGATGACAACATAAAGTTTTATCCACCTCAGTCCTATCAGCAAAGACATTTTTTCTCAGCATTCGAAGCATGAATTAGATTGATATCTGCAAGCCCGCTTATAGAGAAAAATTAAATTGCTAAAATAAATTGAACCTGAGTCATTTTACGTTTCATGGTTCATGCAGAGTGTAGTATATCTGTCTTTTTCTTCTGGTCACCCCAGATTATTTGCCTTTTTGGGGATCTTCATAATGTTGGACATGGAACTCTGTCCATTGTTACTCCTGACAAACAGTAGTAAAGTGCCCGTGCTTTTCCCTTGAGCATATCAAAATTGGCTTAACCCTAACGGGCACGTTTACAGATTCAGTAAAGCCATAGTGTACGGTGCAGAAATACATCCACAAAATGAAAAGACCTAGGTTAAACTGCATTATCTCTCCAGTAGCTGCCCAGCAAATGTGTGACCTTAATGATGTATGAAAACTACTCCAAAAGTAGAACAATGGCTTAGGCCTTATGACAGCATGTACTGGGTGTTTGGCATTTGCTCCTTATCAACTCAGTAAGAACAGTTGGGATGGGCTCTGAAAATTAATTAACTTGAAAGAGACAGAGATGAAGTTAGTCTATTCATAGTTTAGTTTAAAGGAATACCCAAATAAGGGAAATCCCTTGTCCCCAAGGCCTACACTTACCAGCTCGTACCAAACCAATTGGGAAGGAAGCTACCTGCAGAACTGGTGTGTAGTGGATACAGGGGAAGGGATTGCTCATTCCCATGGCCACATCTCTTGTTGGACACAAAAGCTCTGCACTAAGGAAAAAGGGTTTTCTCATCTTGGATTTTAGGTGTGAGGGGCACTGTGGAATTGTTTGCAGTACGGCAAACAGTAAGTGTTGAAAAAGTGGGTATGGTTGCTTCCGGGAACTTTTTCTCCATTCGTTAGGGAGTGTCCAGGAGTCACTTCAACCCACTGACTAGTGCAAACATAGATGTAGCATCCCAAGTAACCCCTCCTTAGAAAATTATCTGGACCTGCGGAGGATCAGAAGAGTACTGGCCCTGCTGGTTGTGACCTAAAATCTAAAAGGAGCCCTGAAAGACTGAACCTGTTCCATCTTGTGTCCTGGATCAAGAAGTGGACTCAAGTGGTCAGTTGGACAACCTCTGTGGCTACAAGGACACAACAACCTGAAAGAGGTGTTTTACCTGACGTGACCAGTTGACGAGTACCAACTCAATCTGGCCTGAGCCTTGCTAGTGGTTTTCTTAAGAGTGAGTTGTGGACCCTAAGTTAAATCCCTTAGGTCCAGGGAGCCATAGAAGTGACCCTGAAGAGCTGCTCCACACCCTAAAAAGTTGGGACTTGGACAATTGTTGGACCTCCAAGACTTTTGGAGCCAGCAGGGGGACCTAGCAGCAAAGGTGTTTGATTTTGATACACTTTCCTTGGATACAGCTTCAGGCTTGCCCCACTGAAGGATTTTGTGCTCCATAAAATGGCTAAGTGAAAAGGTAAAATGTTTGAGTGGAATGAACCCACTTGGCGCATTCCCTAGCTTTCCATTGTGATCAGCCTAAAAGGACACCTAGTTCCTGGTCTACTGCTTCCATATACCATCTTCGGCACTTAGGGCCTGATTACAACTTTGGAGGAGGTGTTAATCCGTCCCAAATGTGACGGATATACCACCAGCCGTATTACGAGTTCCATAGGGTGTAATGGACTCGTAATACGGCTGGTGGCATATCAGTCACTTTACCGTCACTTTTGGGATGGATTAACACCTCCTCCAAAGTTGTAATCAGGCCCCTAGTGTTTTTTCGCTCCATTTGTATTAAAAAAATCATACTTTTAGTTCCTCTTATTTGATTTTTTCTTTTTTGTGCCATTTTCTTTATTAGGTTTTACTCTTGTTTTCTAATTTGGACTTTATTACTGGTTTGGTACTGCATAATTACTTTACACATTGTGCTAATCTACTCTGTGTAAAGCTTTCATTTCTAGAGCCTAATATTACTGTGAAGTTTTGTTAAAGTTGTGCAACAGACTTCTTTTAGGAAGCCTATGTTAATATGATTGCAGTACTGCAGACATAAAAAGTGCAAGGGTCATACCGTACCCACTCTGTTGGAGTAGCTGAGCCTGCATCTGCTATATCTAATTCTTTGTAGCAAAACTACACATTCTAGTCATCCCATTCACTCTTAGGATGAAAGAGAGACTTGGGGCCTCATTTGTACCTTTTTAGCGCCGCATTTGCATCGTTTTTTTACGTAAAAGTGGCGCAAACGTATAAAATATAATTACATTTTGTAAGTTTGCTCCTCTTTTGCATCAAACATTATGCAAATGCAGTGCTAAAAAAGTATAAATCAGGCCCCTGGTGTTGTATTCCGTGTCTTAGGCTACTGTTACTAGATGCAACCCAAGTGTTCTGCACCTAAGTCATGATGTGTTCCTCACTAGAATGCAGACAATGGAATTGTATTAGCATCAATTGGAGAGACCACGTGGACATGAGCTGAAATGGCTTCCGTTGTGGATTGGGTCTCTGTATGACATGGACTTAATAAAAGGATGTTTCTCTTTTTCTACTTCTCGCTGTCTATCATGGATCTTAACACTTTGGTTGAAAGTAAGACTCAGGATTCTAATTATTATTTTGGAAATAGGGAGTATATTAGGGTATAAATCAAAATGTGAAAAACCACATGGGCAGTACAGAGTGAATCTGGGAATAAGTATGTGTTCCTTGTAGGCCATAGGAAGGTTATGCTATCCATCTACATATAAACGTGCATAAGCATGTAAAGCTGCAGGTAAAGATTTTACTAATATAAAACTGTAAAACTGCAAAACTGTGGCACAAGGTCAATTCAAGGAATACATGTCCTCGTGAGGCTAAATAGTGTTATTATGAACCTTGTCTTATAATTTTGTTCTGGTATTTGTGGCAGTACAAGGTTATTCAGGACTGTGAAAAGCTATATGTTGAGCATATAAAGTTGATCATGGCATGTCAACTACTGTACCTGTGTATACGAGGCAGTCTGTTCCCATGTGAAAAAGAACCTCAAGATATGATATTAAACCTAAGTATACCAAATTAGGGTCACATATGAGTATATGAGAGAGCATATTGGCTCATGCTAATGCACCTGAACATAAGAGGATGAACTTGTGTATGGAAAGGCTTTCCTGACACCTGTGGAGATATGAGAACCTAATTAGGCAGCCCATGGTCACACAACGTTGAAGATGGGATTTGTTAGGACCCCTCAAGGCACTCCATGGATTTACCATCCGGCCATCCCCCAAAAGCTCATTAGGTTTCCTTTTTTTTTTTTTTTTTTTATTATTGGAAGGAAACATATAACATATATATTCTTGAGTCATTTTACACTGGAGACTTAAAATACAATACAATACTTTTCCCAGAACTGAACATAGGGTGGAAAAGACAAGGAGAAGACATCACCCAAACATCACCCAGTTAAATCATACATGATACAAAACCTGGCCACCCCTCCAATCTTATCTAAAGATGAAACCCATTAGTTCAAAAGGAGGTTTCCAATTAGTATGTTCAATACATTTCATAGATCGGTAAGTAGTTACTTGGGAATGTGACCCCTATAACCATATAGCACATGTTAAATGAACATTATTTTTTATAGCCTCTCTTTAATCCATAAAGACAATATTACCTTTGGTATCATTCTGAGAATTCCATAGTTGTTATGTCACAAACATAAAAGTGACAGGGCATAGAGAATTACTAATTTTCAATCTTGCCATTGCGGAGGTTAGTGCTATTCACGTGCCCCTATGATCCTTCCCACTACAGTTAGTCATTGCTGTCTAACGATGATGCAGGGGAGAAGAATGAATCTTAGTGACCATATGTAAAAAAAACACCAAGCTACTGCAATTTGTTAGATATTTGATTATAAAAGTACTTCTAATTTTTTAATATAGTCATTTGGAAACTGCTTGAGTTGACTGTTTATTCAGCTTTCCAAGATTTTAGCCAAGTACCAGAGATCTGAGATTGGTTGGAATTTGTTAAGATCATCATAATCGGAAGTTGAGGTTTTTAGAAGGGAAATCCTTGTCCAACCTCCCTGGATTGCAGAAAGGTGAACCATGTTAGACCAATGAGGCTGTACTGTATATCTTTAGCTAATGTAGCCAGAAGAAGATGAACAGGGTAATTTGACGAATTGAGTTTGTAAGTTCAGTCTAAAATATTTCTTTACAGGTTGAACAGTTATTTTGGTGCTTTCTGCCTAGGCTAAGGTGAGTGCTCTTGAATTGGAGAAATAAGGACATATCATTCATTTTTAATTTAATAAAAAAAATTGTACATTCTTGTACTTTTTGTCAGGATCAATTGTGTTTGGAAAATTTAAACAATTGACAAATTCAAGAAGCTTCCTGGGTCTGTTTTTAGTCTAGCTGATTTGAGATTTGAAAGCCTAAGATTTAGCTTCAACAACAATCTACAATCTTTTGGTGGTGCAGGCGATGTCCAGATTAGATCTGGTGTGGTATTGTCTTTGAGCAATTTACATAGACTAGAACATTGATTTATTTTACTGAAATTGTTTGCACACCACAAAGCAGCTTTTTGCTCTTGATTCTTTTCTGCCATGGTGGGGTAAGATTGTTTAGGATATCTACCATAGGATTGTTAAAAATAGGTTTTACCTTCATTCACATTTATATCTTTAATAATTGGGTAGATATAGGGGGTCATTACAACCCTGGCGGACGGTGTGAAAGGTGCGGTAATACCACAAACAGGCCGGCGGACAAAAAAAGACAGACAGGCGGGAGACAATGTACCGCCCACAGTATTACAACCTACCAATCCGCCACCTTTTCCGGGGCGGATTCAATGTGGATAAAAACACGGCGGAAACAGCTTTTGCTATGGGAAAACGCTCACCTGAACACATCCCACGAGGAAGGAGGCCACCATGGAGCCGGAATTACAAATACTCCCTGCCCTTGTCTTTCTGCTCCTCTACGACCAACAGCTACGTAGGCACCGAAGACACCGGTGAGTACTGCACCTACGACACGGGGGAGGGGGGAGGCAAAAGTTAGGGGGCCACCCACCAAACACTCCCACTCTTGCATATTACAACATACACACCAATGCATTCACAATAAATAACAGTAATAACCCACAATCCCCCCGGAAGAATGAATAGACAATGCGAAATTCTGTCAAACAATGTAATGTGCCAATATACATGTCATACAAAAATATACAGATATATATTTCAAATTCACTCATAATTATAGATACAATACGAGAAGTAGTGCAGATATGTACACAACAATGTCCGTGCACCAACAGTCCAAAAATGCATGGGCGAGGCCCACAAACGATACCTGACCACTATCGGCGAGAACACTGCCGGGGCATCAGATTGAAATACTACAGGCACTTCAGGGGGAAGGGAAGGGGGGGCACCTCAACCAGATGAATGCGAAGCCAGATCCACGATGGGGCTCCCTGCCCATTGATGTATCCTGGGGAGTGCAAAGCCACAGTCTCACAAGTCTCTACAGTGGGTGGGTTGCCCACCCTGCCATCCTGGGGAGTGCAAAGCCACAGTCTCACAAGTCTCTACAGTGGGTGGGTGCCCACTGTGCCATCCTGGGGAGTGCAAAACCACAGTCTCACAAGTCTCTACACTGGGTGGGTTGCCCACTGTGCCATCCTGGGGAGTGCAAAGCCACAGTCTCTCAAGTAGATGCAGTTTTTTACTGGTACAGTGTGGGACTGGTGCCCAGACTGGATGAGTCTCCCTGTGAAAGTTCATGTCCTGTCACTGTCCCAGCTGCACATGGGATAAGGATGCCTGATGTGGCGGCCTTTTCATTCCTACACTGTCTTTGCCCTGTTCAGCGGTCTTCACCATGGCAGTCTTTGCCCTGTTCAGCGGTGCTTTGACATGGCAGTCTTTGCCCTGTTCAGCGGTGCTTTGCCATGGCGGTTCAGGACTGTTCAGTGGTGCTCTGACATGGCGGTCTTTGCCCTGTTCAGCAGGTGCTTTGCCATGGCGGTTCAGGACTGTTCAGCGGTGCTTTCACATGGCGGTCTTTGCCCTGTTCAGCGGTGCTTTGACATGGCGGTCTTTGCCCTGTTCAGCGGTACTTTGACATGGCAGTTCAGGACTGTTCAGCGGTGCTTTGCCATGGCGGTTCAGGACTGTTCAGCGGTGCTTTGATATGGCGGTCTTTGCCCTGTTCAGCTGTGCTCTGACATGACGGTCTTTGCCCTGTTCAGCGGTGCTTTGACATGGCAGTTCAGGACTGTTCAGCGGTGCTTTGACATGGCGGTCTGTGACCTGTTCAGCGGTGCTTTGACATGGCGGTTCAGGACTGTTCAGCGGTGCTTTGACTTGGCGGTCTGTGCCCTGTTCAGCGGTGCTTTGACATGGCGGTTCTGATACGGACATTGGTGTGTGGCATGACGTTCTCTACACTGGGCATTGGTGTGTGGCATGACGTTCTCTACACTGGGCATTGGTGTGTTGCATGACGTTCATTCATTGCCCAGCGGGACTGTGGCAGCCGGGGCCCTCCTGGGCTGTGACTCCGGCAGTGGTCTCTGGACCAGTGACGATACTTGGGCCCTCCTGGGCTGTGACTCCGGCGGTGGTCTCTGGACCAGTGACGATACTTGGGCCCTCAGGGGCTGTGACTCCAGCAGTGGTCTCTGGACCAGTGACGATACTTTGGCCCTCCTGGGCTGTGACTCCGGCGGTGGTCTCTGGACCAGTTACGATACATGGGCCCTCCTGGGCTGTGACTCTGGCGGTGGTCTCTGGACCAGAGACGATACTTGGGCCCTCCGGGGCTGTGACTCCGGCGGTGGTCTCCGGACCAGTGACGATACTTGGGCCCTCCTGGGCTGTGACTCTGGCGGTGGTCTCTGGAGCAGTGACGACGGTGCTGACGGTTGTGTCTGGTCCGCCGGAAAGGGTGGCGCACTTCTCCGCCGTTACACTCACAAGAGGCTGGGCAGACTTCCTCTGGACCTTCCCCACCTTTGTTGGAGTCACAGCTGACTCACCAATCCCCTTCGAACCCATGTCAGTTGTTGTCCCACCAGGAGTCTTAACATGGTCCCGTCGCCCACTCTCCAATTTGAGAGCCTTTACAGGGGGTGGGCTGCCAGTGCCTTGGCTCCGGGTCCTACTGCCTGCCCTAGTGGCCGGTGCACTCCACAAGCCTTGAACATGCACCACTGGTATTGGAGGCTTTTTGGCTGAGGCGCCATGACGGGACTGATGAATTGGAGGGGGGGGTGGGGGCAAAAAGGTCAATTTACAGAGGGACAGTTTCTGACGAACACTGGGATGGGTAGCTGGAGGGGGTCTGGGAGTGGAGGAAGAGGAGGTGGTTGTCGGAGGTGTCACTTTAGATGGTTTGGGTGCAGGTGCGGGTACTGGAGGCTGTCGTGAGGTGGATGGATTTTGAGTGATTGATTGCCGGCGTTTGTGTACTTTGGGAGGGGGCGTCACAGACACACTGGGAGAGGACACAGGGGACGTGTAAATGGCAGTGGAGGTGGTGAGTGCAGGTGAGCGGCTTGTGGTGCTGGGTCTCCTTGTGCGACTCATGGTGCCTGTAGATGTGGTGCATGCAGGTGTGTGTGTAGACGAGACTGGGAGGGAGGAGGGAGAAGAAGAGGATGGGGACACAGTGGAGACAGTGGATGTTGCTGTGTCTGTATGGGTGTGATGCTTGTGTGAGTGCCTGTGGGATGTGTGGTGCCTATGTTTGCTTGAGCTACTTTTGTGTGTTAACTTGTGTGCATGCTGGTCTGTAGGTGTGCTTGGGATGGGCTGGGGAACAGGGGATTGGGTCTGGGTGGAGGTAGTTGGAGGGGGGAGGATAGACACAGGGACAATGGCTGCCATCAGTGCTGAGGCCAGAGATTGCAGGGTTCGCTGAAGGACAGCCTGACCAGAATGAATGCCTTCCAGGAATGCATTACCGTGTTGCAACTCTCGTTCTACACCCTGGATGGCATTCACAATGGTAGACTGCCCAACAGTGAGTGACCTGAGTAGGTCAATGGCCTCCTCACTGAGGGCAGCAGGGGTGACTGGGGCAGGGCGTGAGGTGCCTGTGGCGAAGGTGATGCCCACCCTCCTGAGTGAGCGGGCACGGGGCGAACGCTGAGGGGCTGCTGGGAGGGCGGTGCTGGTAGGGGAGGTGGCGGCTGTACCTGTTGAAGTGGGGGGCACAGATGGTGCCGCCACCACACGGGAGCTCCCATCGGCGGACGAGTCCGTGTCGATGGTTGGTGATCCGGTGGCCGACGTGAAGCTCCCCTCGCCCTCCGTCCCACTGGTGCATTCTGAGTCCGTGGTGTGGCCCTCCATGGCCATGTGGGATGCAGCTCTCTCGTGCTCCGGTGCCACTGTACCTCCGCCTGTTGATGCTGATGTACAAAAGGACAGGGAGAGCAGGAAAAGGGGGGGGAGACAGAAGAAAGAGAGTTTTAGTGCATGGCATTCTGCTACCGTTGGCAGACAAGACAGACGCAGCAGCCCCCTGCATAACGCAGTGCGTCTGCCCTCTGCACATGCAATTTCTGGGTTATGGCCTACATGGCAATGGTGGACATCTGCGCACATGGATGCCACAGGGGCAACTATACCTCGACTTGGCACTCTGCTGAGGTGGGGTTGAGTGCCACATGGCCTACATTATGGAGGGGCCTTGACTACCTAACTCGCCCTGGCCTAGGGACACCCACAGCCCACTTCCCCCACCCAGACACCTTCACTGCACGCAAAGTCAGCAGAATGAGGTTGTACTCACCCCCTTGTGTCTGCTGTGATGTCCTCAAGAGCCCATCCAACTCTAGGTAGGCCACCGCCAGGATCCGGAACATCAGGGGGGTCATGGTGCGACGGGCACCCCTCCCACGTTGGGAGGCCATCCCCAGCTGAGCCTCCGCTATCTTCTTGCTGCAGCGGCGAATGTCCTCCCATCTCTTCTGGCAGTGGGTGCCCCGTCTCCGGTGGGCCCCCAGGGTCTGGACCTCCTTGGCGATGGCACACCAAATGTCCCTCTTCTGGTGGGCGCTGACCTACATGACATGCACAAGGGAAGAGGAACAGTCATTACCAACTGCACCGTCATTGTGCGTGGCGCCCTCCCTACTCTGGCCATGTGGCCCATTCATTCCCATGCATTAATGTTCCATGAACTCTGCCCCCTTCCCTCTTCCAACCAGCCCTCTCCACCCAGGCCTAGCCCATACAATGTGCTCGCTTTGTACTGACCTGTTGGTCTGGAGGACAGTAGAGTAGCGTGTACTGGGGGAGGACCCCATCCACAAGTTTCTCCAACTCCTGTGCAGTGAAGGCAGGGGCCCTTTCCCCAGACGCAGCAGCCATCGTCGCATCCAGACCGAGGTCACAGCAGCACTAGCAGTGTAGGTGCTCTCCTGTCGAAGGTTAGGTATCTAGTGATTGAACAGATAGAAAATGGCGGTGATGTCCGCGGCGGTGACGTCTGCGGCGGTGCGCATCATCACCACCAGCGCACCTGTTCATTGGCTCCTGGGAGCCATAGGGTCCAATGTTGACCAATGCAGCATTGCGCCGCGGTCTACGACCGCCTACCGCGACGGTGTGCAACGCCAGCGCAGTTACCCCACAATCCCATTGTCCCACTTTAGAGGTCAGGCAGCCGCCATTTCAGGGGCCCACATGGCTTCATTAACTTCTGCATCACACATAGCTAGGCCTACACTGAACACACATACAGGAAGGGTTTTGTGTCTGGTGTAGTCTTGTGTGTAACTGTGGGTACATACCTGGAGGAATAGTGACTGATTCTTCGCTGTTGTCCTTCGTAGGCACCGTCAGCTGGGACATATAAGAAGATGGCGGAATCCTCCGGTGTACGGACTGCTGGTGGACCTGTTGACAATGGAAGAAAGACATGTCATCGTCAAATACCGGTTTGACCGTGCCACTATCCAGGAACTGTGTACCCAGTTGGAGCCAGACCTGATGTCACCAATCCGCCATCCGTCTGGAATCCCCCCTGACGTGCAGGTGCTGTCAGTGCTCCATTTCCTTGCAAGTGGGCCATTTCAGACTACTGTGGCCATGGCATCAGGGATGTCCCAGCCTATGTTTTCCAACGTGTTGTCCAGAGTGTTGTCTGCCCTGCTGAAACACATAAGGAGATACATCATTTTCCCTGAGGTGGAGGATTTGGCTACAGTGAAAGCTGACTTCTATGCCCTTGGACATATCCCCAATGTCATAGGTGCTATTGTAGCTCTGTTCCCCCCCACGGCAGTGAACAGGTGTACAGGAACAGGAAGAATTATCATTCGATGAATGTCCAGGTGGTCTGTTTGGCAGACCAGTACATCTCGCAGGTAAATGGTATGTTCCCTGGCTCAGTGCATGACGCCTACTTCCTGCGGAATAGCAGCATCCCTTATATGATGGGTCAACTCCAGAGGCACCGTGTATGGCTATTGGGGGACTCTGGTTACCCCAACCTTTCCTGGCTATTGACCCCAGTGAGGAATCCCAGGACCAGGGCAGAGGAACGGTACAATGAGGCCCATGGGCGGACTAGGAGGGTGATCGAACGCACCTTCGGCCTCCTGAAGGCCAGGTTCAGGTGCCTCCATATGACAGGTGGATCCCTATTCTACTCACCGAAGAAGGTGTGCGACATCATCATCGCCTGCTCCATAATTTAGCTTTGCGATGCCAGGTGCCTTTTCTGCAGGAGGATGATCCAGATGACGGTGTTGTAGCAGCTGTGGAGCCTGTGGAGCCTGTGGACAGTGATGAGGATGAAGCTGAGGAAGAAGAAAACGACAACAGGGAGTCAGTCATACAGCAATATTTCCAGTGACACACAGGTGAGAACATTTTCAGGTTTAACATTACATTAACTTTCACACGTCTACCTCTATCCTGTTCCTCCATTTCAATCACTATTTGTTAACTGAGTTGTACCCTTCAATTTCAGTTTCACAGGTGTGGTAACCTACGTGTCAACTGTTTGCATCCTTCATTGGCTTGTGATGTGTGACATAGGTATGTTAGCCTTACAATGGTACAGCCATTTTGACACTGTCATTGAGAATACAAAGTACCAAATCATAGACTGACTCCAGATTGTTTTGTGTTTCAAGGGTGTTTATTTAAGTGCTCAAAACAATAAAGGGGGATTGTAAAATGGTGATGGGGGATGGTGGAGGAATGTCCATGGCAGAGTCCAGTCTATTAGTCTCACAGGTGCACTGCCCATCTGCACATTGGAAGTGGAGCTGGGGCAGTTCGACTATGGACAGGGTAACAAAGTGGGACAGTGGGAGGACAATCATGGTGGTCTTATTTCCTGGCGGGGGTCTTGGCATCTTGCTCTGTCCTGTTCCTGGATCTCAGGGACCACTTGCGTGGTGGTTGTCCGTCTGCAGGGGATGGGGTGCTGGTGTGGTGGTCCTGTGGCGGGGCATCCTGTCCACTAGCACTGGCGGAGGTGGTGGGCAGTTCATCGTCGTGGCTAGTGTCAGGGGCCCCTTGGAGTGCCACGGTGTCCCTCAAGGTCTGCTGTATGTCCTTCAGCACACCTACGATGGTGCCCAGGGCGGAGCCAATGGTCCTGAGCTCCTCCCTGAACCCATATACTGCTCCTCCTGCAGGCGCAGGGTCTCCTGCAACTTGTCCAGGACCGTGGCCATCGTCTCCTGGGAGTGGTGGCATGCTCCCATGATGGAGGATAGGGCCTCGTGGAGAGTGGGTTCCCTTGGCCTGTCCGCCCCCTGTCGCACAGCAGCCCTCCCAGTTCCCCTATGTTCCTGTGACTCCGTCCCCTGGACCGTGTGCCCTCTACCACTGCCCCCAGGTCCCTGATGTTGTTGGGGTGGTGGGTTACCCTGGGTGCCCTGTAGTGGTGGACACACCGCTGATTGACCTGTCCTGGGTAGGGAGGTTTGGGCCCACTGGGTGGGTGCTGTGCTGGTGTTACCAGAGGGTGGAAGGTCGGTGTTGGGCTGTGCCTGTGCAAGGGGAACCGACTGCCCCGAGGCCCACGATTGTCCGGGCTGGTCATCAAGATCCAGTAGGGCAGAGCTGCTCTCGTCACTGTTGGCCTCTTCTGGGGGTGGAGTGGTGTTGTCTGGACCCTCTGGTGTGGTAACGGTCCTTCGGGTTCCTGCAGGGGTATAAGAGCATGATTATTGCATGTGTGTGTGTAATGGTGTGCAATGTGTGGGTGTGCGTGTACCCCAGTGCAAGCATTCCTGTGTGGGGGCTTGTGTGATGATAGTTGGGGGGTTGTAATGGGTATGTGCAGTGAGCATGCTTTAGTGATGGGGGTCCATGCTTAGTTGTGTCATGCAGGGCTTGGTGTTGGGATGGGTGGTTAGTGTTATGGGTAGATTAGTGAGGATTTTGAGTGATAGGGGAGGGTGTGAGGGTGGGGGTGTGTGATAGCATGCAGGTAGGGTGGGGGATATGATAGTTGAGATTTGACTTACCAGTGTCCCATCCTCCACCGACTCCTCCGAGGCCCTCAGGATGCAAGATGGTCAAGACTTGCTCCTCCCATGTTGTTAGTTGTAGGGGAGGAGGTGGTGGTCCGCTGCCAGTCCGCTGCACCGCGATGTTGTGCCTTGAGACCGTGGAACGCACCTTCCCCCGTAGGTCGTTCCACCTCTTCCTGATGTCCTCCCTATTTCTTGGGTGCTGTCCCACGGCGTTCACCCTGTCCACTATTCTGTGCCATAACTCCATCTTCCTGGCTATTGATGTGTGCTGTACCTGTGATCCAAATAGCTGTGGCTCTACCCGGACGATTTCCTCCACCATGACCCTGGGCTCCTCCTCGGAGAAGCGGGGGTGTCTTTGGCGTGCCATGGGGTGGTGTGGGTGAGGTGTGGGGTGGTGTATGTGGTGATGAGTGTGGTGAGTGTAGTGGTTTGTGGTGTTTTGTGCGTGGATGTTGTGTGGGTGATGGTGTTGTGTGCCTCTGTGTGATGGGGTTGTCAATTGCTGGGCTGTTTCTCTGGCCTTCTTTCAGAATTTCTGTTCGTAGGGGTTTGTGGGTGATGTGGGCGTGTATTTTATATTGTGTTGGGTGTGTGGGAGTGTTGTTTGTATATGTATCAGGTGTTGTATTTGTAATTGTCCAATGTGGCGGTGTTTTGTAGATGTGTGTGTATTTTGAGCGCGGCGGTGTGTACCGCCAATGGAATACGCGGTTGAAAGACCGCCGCGTGGATTCATGGGTCGTAATAGCATGGGCGTGTTTCTGTTGGCGTGGAGGTGGAGGATTTGTTTCCTCCAGTTTATCACTGAACTTTGGAGTGGCGGTGTTGTGTGGGTGTCTGTATTTCAGCAGATTTCTAGATGTGTATCATAATAGCTGTGGCGGTCTACCGCGGCCACGGCGGTGTATTGGCGGTCTTCTGCACGGCGGTAAGCGCCTTTTACCGCCAATGTTGTAATGACCCCCATAGACAAAAAGGGCATAAGGGAGTATGATCGTTGTGGTTTATATTTCTAGTTTCACTAACAAGAGTTTTGAGTATTTTGTGTAAGATGCAGGCCAATGTTTTAGTGAAAGACAAGTGGAACAGGATTTGACAAGGGTCTTATCAGTAAACTGCAAGAGGATCTTCATCTCAGAGCATTTTTTTGTTTGAAATAATATGACCAAAGTGGCATCTTAAATGTTAGTAGGTTTTAGGAAGTGTTCTATCAAGCCATTCTCCTGCAGAAAGAAAGAAGAACTGTTAAATCATTCTTTTGGGGGGCTTGTTGAAATCACCTAAAAATGCGGTTATCATTGACAAGGATGGGTTGAGAAGTATGTTCCATTCACTATTCAATACAGGCACGATTGTCATATGGTGAATGGTAAATTATGTGTATTCTAGTTGATTTTGGGGCAAAATACATACTTTCCACTATGAGACATTAAAAGGGGGAATAAGCCAATTGCCACTTACCTACAGAAAATGTAATTCTTAGACGGAACAACTACCCTGACTCCCAATTTTCATTCTCTGTCTAGCAGAACAATGGCATAGTTAGGAGGCATAAGCCATTCTATGCAATGTAGAGAAGTTCGTTTAGCCCTGTTTCAGTAATATCCTGAGATTTAAGGAGTTTTTAGGGTTTTGTGGAGACAGGAGTAACATTGTAAATTGACATTTATCTTGACCTGCCAAAGTTATGATTTCCTTGTTCTACTTAGCTTTGGGTAAACAGCTGAGTAACCACCAGTGAAGTCCCTGCTGACTCCACTGATGGTTACCCTTGACCCAGACGTTTGCTCGCCATAGGATTGCCTGGCCACAGTGACTGTTGTCCCAGCCTATTTAGAGTATGAAGATTGTCACTCGTTTACCATGCCCGTCTCTGCCACAAGAGCATGGAAATGATAAAGGCCCTTCATACACTGGAACAAAAAGCTCCCTGTACATCAGAGCCATTACTTTTTTTGTTCTCAAGAAACAAGCTTCTGCTTTGGGTGTCTGTTTCTTGAGAAAAAATGTTTGCAAATCTGGCACTTTATATGTGGCACCTGCTGAGCAAATGTCACTGCTGTGAAATGAGTCTTTAGGCAGGCATGCATATCTAAATACTGTAAGTGGCTCTCCTCCTGAGACAGTTAAAGACTCCCCAAGGGTTAATTTAAGCCCCAAATCCATTTCAGGTGAACTCAATCAGATGCTTGACTGCCAGTTTGCATTTATGTAGTACACATCGAAATATTGAGGAGGTTGTAGATTCATAAGTAAAGGACATTAATTTGGTCTCAATTAGATTCTGGTGTAAATCATTCTGTTAGATGTAGTTTTTGGTCTGAGGGTGATCCACTATTATTGCGATAGTGTGGAACAAATGCTGGAATATATTAAGGGGGCTCACCAGGCCAAGGGAGTAATTTGCAGGTCCAAGACAATTTACAGTGTATCTTGCTCCCAGTAGGAATGCCAGTAGGAATGCCATCCATAGAAAGACAGTCAGTCAGTGGGGCATTAAATTCTCCGGGAAGGAGATTATGGATCATTCTGTGAGGGTGAGGTATGTAATTGGGTATCGGAAAAGAGTGTTCAGAGGTCAGTCGCCTCATATCAAGAGGTTTTCCCTGACCAGGGAGGAAGTTAAAGATCCTACTATATGAGAAATAGAGATTTTTGGACGTGATACATTCAGCCATTATTGCCAAGGACTCAGTTTTGTTATACAGTGCACTAAAACCATTGGATACAGTGATGGCCACTCATTGTAAATCATAGTTGCATTTACAGTTAAATGTAGGCAAAGCAGTATTGTAAGGTGAGGTCATATAAAGGGGAAGACCAATTTCTGTCAACCTTTTATCTAGGGCATTAAAGTCTTCAAATATGTTGGTTATTTTACAAGATATTGTATTTTCTTCACTTAGTACCCCTTTTAATCTGTTTTTTTCTCCCTTTCCACTGCCCCTTTAGTCCCTCTCATGTGCCCTGCTTGTTGTCTAATGTATTTTAACATTGTAAGCCAGAGTGATTGTTGGAAAATCTGAAACTCAGCCCCCTCAATCTTACTGCCCAAGCTATACCCCTGAAAATAAAGGGGCATATTTAAGAGCCCCTAGGGCCACTGGACCGTCACTTTTTGTGACGCTCCAGTGGCGCTAAGCACTGCTCCATATTTACAAGGAGGCGTAACGCCACTTTCTGTGGCATTATGCCTCCTCGTAAATGTGGACCTCTCTGACGCAGTTTTCTGCATCAGAGGGGTGTGCAATGGTTGATGCGGTGGGTGTTCCACTGCAAAACCCATTGCTTTTGATGCTGCCTCAGATTTACGAACTGTCGTAAACCTGAGGCAGTGCCAAAAACTAATGCCACCGGGGGAGGCATCAGTATGGCAAAATGAGGAGGAATGCTTTTATTCCTCCTTGTTTTTTGTTTTTTCTATGTGTGCTGCATTTTGCAGCACACATAGAAAAAGCAAAATGCCATTGATGATTGTTTACGTGCAAAAAGGTACACCTTCCTGCACATAAACAATCATTCAAAAGGACGCTTTGGTACTTGTATGTTTGCTGCATTTTGCAGCACACACAGAAGTGCCAAATCACCTTTATAGATTGTTTATGTGCAGTAAGCAACACTTTCTTGCACATAAACAATCTATCCCCTCAACGCAGACACCCCTGCACTATGGTGCAACGATGCCCGCATAGGCGCTGGGCAGCTTAATTCAGAGCCACTGCAGGAGGAAATGCAGGGGTGCGCCGTATTCCTCTAAATACAACACACCTCTGTGATTCTAAAGTGGTGCAGCGCGGCGCTGCTATTTTTGGCAAAGCACTGCACTGCGCCACTTTAATATAAATCTGGGCTAAATTGCGGTGAAATGGAGTGAATGTTCGCGTGTCAAAGATAGAATGGACATGTTGTTTGACAGTGTAAGAAAATGCAACGCTGCAAAATTCCTTTCAATTAGGAAATATAAATATTCATAAGCAGTTTATGGGGATATCTTCCATCAAATTATTTTGACAGGTGACACGCCCCGTGATGAAGTCGGCACTGACCTAGGCAATGACGTAGGTAATGACGTGTATGCCCTGCCCCTAGTTTGTCAATCAATCACCGTGCCTGTCATGTGTCTGTGGCTGTGTGATTGATAGCCTTTAGAGCTGGCATGTGGTTGTGTGCCTGGACATTTTCAGGTTGTCAAAGGGTTGTGAAAAATTACAACCCTAACAGCTTGCGCTGTGTGTGGATCCATCAAGGTAAGTCTGGCTGTGTTAAGGTATGTGTAAAATTAAAGTCCTAGCATTTTGCGCACTGTGTGAGTCTAACAGGGGCTTGTTGGGGCACGTTAAGAGCTGTGCTGTCTGTTTCAGCAGAGCAAAGGGTATGTGTAAATGGGCAGGGTGCCTCAGGGCTGACTAACACGGAGGTGGGGCTGGCAGTGGGAGTTTGAAGACGAAAAAAAAGAAGTGGGATGGTTATAAAAGGAACCAATAAAACAAACTGCACAAACCTGTCAAGGGTTACAGAATGAGTAACACAGAGTTAGGAAAGGGCAGAGTCAAACAATAGTGTCAAATCACCCTGCAAACAGCTACAACAAACAAAATGTCACAGTCAGCTGTAAATCAGACCCAACATGTCAGAGACATTCAACGGTTGTTCAGCTGAAGACTTTTAAAATGAACGGTGCCCTTGAAAGCCTAGTGTAAACAGCTACAACAAACAGAATGCCTGACGATGATTTAAATCAGAGAGTATTTGTCAAAGCATCAAGCCCACACAAAGGAATCCGAAGGGTCCCAGAGCTGTCAAAATGCCAAGGAAGGTTGAAATTTATGACTAGAGACTGTGAGGGCTGTGTCACAAGACATCATTTGATATGCCCCTCTGACAGGCATCACTATTCCCATAGTATGGTTAACAGGACACGTTGTACAGCTGGGATATAAAATAAAATGCACAAACCATTTTCCTCTAAAGTATTATATGTGAATAATTAACAGTTGTCATCGGTATAGAAAAAACCCCAGTAACCCTGAGCACAGACCTATCTTGGACAATTTTAAGTCCCCACCAATTTGGAGGTGTACCGAGCGCCAAGTTATTCCAGGACCCTACTCTAAGACAACTAACATGGCCCAGAAGGACGCAGCCCAGAACGCAGGGGAAGACCAGCAGATACTACAGGTAAGTAACTGACACATATTTACAACGCATTTTTATAATTAAGTTTTTGCGCAGGTTATGGCTTGTATTTAATAAATACACTCCTTAGAGCAGTCTGTGTAACATAGGACTTTGTGGGTTAGGTGGAATATGGAATTACGTTTCAATATGCTTATTATAACAGGACAAACTTGTATGCAATGGCATTGGTACATGATTGTACCTGTGTCTGGCGTATGAAAGGGCTGACATATTCTAACATACAATCAGGGAGAGAACAATTGTGCACATTTTTTTGAAGCAGTTTAAGGGACAATTGGTCTGTAATACTCAGGAAAGGTATAGTTTTGATGCTATGTACTGCAAATCATGGTGCCTCAGGAGATCTTGGCCTAACTGCTGTTGTAAAGCATGCTAGATATTTTAGACCATAAGAATGTGTTAGAGACATACATTAAAGACATCTAGGGGGCTGTCAGAAAGCTAAAAGCATCGCTCTGTTCTAAGACATTAAAACCGGAGATGACCAGAAAAGGGCAGCGAACCCTGAGGGTCGTTCCAAGGGAGGTAATTCAGAGGCAGGATCGGTGTAGAACCGAGGTGATCTTGGCCTGTAAAGCAGCTGCTACAGACATAGGAGTGATGCCTGTGTGACTAGGACAGAGAATCGCCCCGACGGTTCATCATTCATGGAATCCAAATATTACAAAAAGGAGGGGGCTATACTAACTAAAGCCCTCCGTTTCTTACGCACCATCAAAACTAAAAATCATATAGAACACCTTCAAGTTCCAAAGATATTGCTGGCAGCATCTAAAGCCGACCCTCCCAGTTCCCAGAAGATACATTTCAGTGAGAACACAGGGACCGTCATGAACTTCAAACCCCATCTGCGACAAGTAGGGTGACCCAAAGATCCCACACACATAGAAGATGCATATGAGTGCTCTGAAGTAGGGTCCTCAGAGGGTTCAGCTCCAGAGTGTGTCAAGAAGCTCATTCAAATAGGCGGTGGGAGACTCCCTAAAAGAGGGTGGGCCAGTAAGAAGCAAAAGTGGGCAGATAGCACCAAACAGCACAGGCTTTTATTAAGTAAGTTAAAGAAAGCCAGAATATGCGCTGTACAGAGGTTAAACAATACAGGTGTCCTAAACAACAGTCAAACTCCCCAAAATGGCCCTCCCGAGAGTCGCCACGCCAGTATAGATCCTCAACCTGGAACTTCTGATATAGTGTTTCTAGAGAGTGTGAGACGGTATAGTCGTAACGTAGAATGGTTTAAAGCTACAGAGCATTATGAGGCATTTAGGTTCATTAACCAAGATCGTATAAACTCCTCCGATCAGGGTGCTATAGCTATCCACCACACCGTACAAACGCTCATAGAACGATTGTTACACGATGTGGGGCCTAATGATTTCTTCCAGCTGTGTTTTTAGTGGCAGGGTCTCAACAGTCCTCTGTTCACCAGATGGTCATCTTGAGATATGTTTGACGATGTGACATTTCTAGAAAACCTGTCTAAGATTTTACAGAGCAAGGCTGAATTATTGGGGTACGGGACCTTCAGAATCTTTGCCCTCATTGTGAGGAGCGTGAGGGCGATATTTCCAGAACCTTAAAGAGCATCATGTATAGTAAAATCATCGGCAAGAAATATTGATGGTTGCTCGACTTTAGCACCGGAGCTAACAACATGTGCCTGGTGGCGAGCATTGTGGGTTTGTTGATGGACCGAGCTACCCCAGACCACTTCATTATGTCTATGACAGCGGACGCCCATGAGATGCTCCAAATACTGTCCGACAGACTGGTTGGTTTTGGGGACCGGGACTTTTTGAGAATCATTTTGCTGTTACAGTAAAAGTTCTGTACCACAGCGGTTCTTGAAAGTACTTCACTACTGATGAGCATGTGAAAAACAAGACCGTTTATGTGCTCCATCACAAAAACCACTTTTAAGGTATCTTAAACCTGAAGGGTTTTCTAGCAGCTACGTACGTGTGTGAGCATTGCGGCCACATATACAACAATTGGATCAGACACCAGTGTGAGATGCACTGTAAAATGTGTCAGAGGGACGGATGCATCGATGTCGCTTCTCCGGAGGTGAACTGTTCGAAGTGTAAAATGTTTTGTCGGTCACAAGACTGTTTGAACGTACACGTCAGCCTTGCCCAGTGTGACCGTAAATTGGACTGTCGGACCTATGGGCGCTACAAGGCCGTCGACCACGATTGTAAAGGTATGCAATGTCCCAGGTGTAACGCGGATTTCATAGCCAGAACCGCACACAAGTGTTACATGCTCGAAGGCTTCCCCCAGAAAAAAAACAGAAGACTGTATCGTATTCAATATAGAGTGTACACAGGAGACGGGTGTGCACCAGCCGAACTACATTTACGCTCATCATCTAATGGCCGATGAAAACTGGGAGTTTGAAGGCAGGTCGTGCGTAAAAGATTTCCTCAACACATTGATGCAGCCGAAATATTAAGAGTATACCATGCTCGCTTTCAACTCGAAAGCATATGATTTTTATTTTTTATTCTCCATGACCTGATTCGTGAAAGATGGCTGTAGACCTCATCATCCAGGGCTCCAAACTGATGCTGTTAAAGGTTGTGCCTTTTGAAATTAGGTTCATAGAAACTTTGAATTTTCTGCCCATGAAGTTGAGCAAGTTGCCAAAAGCCTTTGTTTTGAAGGCTGGAAAGGTTATTTCCCTCACTTTTTTAACACACGGGCTAATCAGAATTACAGCGGTCCTATGCCTTCGCCCGACAGTTACGGCGTTGAGTACATGATGCCATCTGAAAAAGAGAGCTTTCTACAATGGTACGATGAAAACCATGAAAATCGGTTTCATTTTCAAACAGAGTTGAAAGCTTACTGTCAGGCAGATGTCATGATCTTGCGAAAAGCGTGCAACCTTTTCAGAGACATTGTGGTGAAGGTGGAGATTGCCTCTACACATTACCCAAAGTACACAAAAAACTACCTTTTCCACCTGGCAGTCCTATTGTGTCTGGAATACTTGGCCCGACGGAAAGACTCTCTGAGTATGTGGATTTTTTCCTACAACCACTGGTTTGTAATCTTCCATATTTCATTAAGAACACCACACATATCCTCAGTATTTTGAGCGATATAGATTGGGAAAGTGGTATGTTTTTGGTCACTTTGGATGTCACCTCTCTCTATACCTGTATTAACCATGACTTGGGACGTAGGGCTGTTCAATACTTTTTGAACAAGAGATCGGCTAGCTTATGGGAGCATACCGCCATGTTAGTGGAAATGATAGATTTGATTCTTACCAACAACTTATTTTTGTTCAATGGGAACTGGTTTCGTCAAAAACAGGGTGTAGCGATGGGCTCCAAATTCTCCCCCTCATATGCTAACCTTTTCATGGGGTGGTTTGAGGACAAGTGGGTATGGGGCCCTGGATCTACTCAGTGGCAAACATATATTTTGTACTGGGGTCGCTACATAGACGATTGTTTTTTAATTTGGACGGGTGGTACGGATAAATTGATTGAATTTTGAGATTATCTGAATTCTAACATCATGAATGTGAAATTTACATATCAATTTAGCTCGGAGAGTATCGAGTTTTTGGATGTGGAACTTTTTGTTGTGAATAACCGTATACAAAGTAGGCTTTTCCGTAAGGCAACGGCGTGTAACTCTATTTTACACGCCAATAGTGCCAACCTGAACATCAGATTGTTTCTATTCCATATGGTGAATTGGTAAGAGCACCACGTAACTGCAGTCTGGACCATGAATTTCTATGTCATATAGATGATATGGGGTAGAGGTTTGCCAAACGGGGCTACTCTAATCGTGTGATTAAGAGAGCACAACAACGGGCTAGACAACTCAAGAGAGTTGATACTTTGAAAATGAAGGGAGTCCATGGTGACGATAGAGATTCTAACAAGGTGAGATTTGTCACAGATTTTAACAATGCTTCATTGATTTTGAGGAAATTCATGTTGAAACACTGGGATTCATTACTCCAGGATGAATCGTTGAAAGATGTGGTTCCCACAAAAATACCTACGTCCTATCGCAGGGTAGAACTCTGAGGGACATTCTGAGCCCCAGTTTCACAGTCATCAGGCCCATGAAAACATAGCTTTCACCACGGGGAGTGGGTTTCTTTAAGTGTGGTCATTGTGGTGTTTGCCGCTGGGCCTGCCATAATACTCATGAGTTTTCCACATTCAATCAACGGACTTACAAGATTACTTCAATGATTGATTGTAATACTTCTTTTGTTATCTATATGATACGTTGCCGTTGTCTTCGTATACAGTATATGTAGGTAGTACTATTCGCCCATTGAAGGTCAGAATTAGTGAACATGTCAGAGCTCTTAAGAACTGTGATGTAAGATATCCTGTTGTGGCGCACATTACGACTTGCAATTCACAGATTGCTCACAAAAGCTTTGATTTCATTGGATTTGAGCAGGTTCCCATAAATCCTAGAGGAGGAAATAGGGAACTGATCCTGCACAGAAAAGAAGCTTGATGGATCATGAAATTGAGGGCGGTGGAATTTGGACTCAACTCTGATAGGGAGCTAGAATATTTTTTGGGGGATTAACAAATAATATAAGTATTTATCATAATATGGTTTGACATTTTATTTAACTGCATGTTGAGTCTACACTTGCTTCTTCCTTTTTATTTATTTAGGATGGCAATTATGATTTTCTGTTCTGTATTTAGTCAATGTCATGTGTATGCTATTGTTGTAAATACACAATGTTTATTTCCTTTGATTTACAACATTTGAGCTGATAACCAAAATTTATTGTATTGTTACATATGTTTGATATTCCTATATGTAGGTGCTTTGGTTATGTATATCTAGACCCCACTTATAATTTGAATATCTTTTATGATTAATCTTTGTTCTATTTCACCTGACACGTTCTAGATCTCGTATTTTTACTGTGTACTTCCTTTGGTTTTTCTTCAACAATTTACCATGGGTTTGGGTCCTCTTTTTACTTCTGTCATCTCGCTATGTGGGTTGTGCTTTTAGTATTAACTTGTTGTAGTCTTTCTCTTTCTCTCGTTCGATGCAATTGCAGTGTTATTTATAACCATGGTTATACGCGAGGTGTTTACTTGTCCTTTTTTTATTTTCATGTCTCTATGTTTGGTCCTTTTTCTATTTTTACTACTTGCATGAATCCTATTTAACCTCCGTTCAGTAGCTAATGCGTTTTGCGTACTCGCGGTCGCATTTGGAATATACACAGGCACGCCGGTATAATTTATCTATGATATCTGGTGAGTCAGGATTGCTTGTTGTGCACTGGACATACCGCGTTTTTCCTCGCGGTGATTATCATCCGTTTAATGGGCATTTTGCTTAATGTGCTGTGGGGTTAATCCTCTTTCTTTGCTGCTTGTTTGGGGATCGAATACATATGATATATACATGATGTTTGAAGTTCTTAATACGGATACAGTGGTTTATGCTTGAGGAATCTCTTGCAAGTATTTGGTGTTTCAATTATTCTCATGTTCTCTTTCTTGAGGGGTTTGATGTTGGTTGCGGTATTCTACAGGGTGTTAGTTGCTATTCTAATATGTGTGGCTAAACCCCCTTTTTTTTCTAGTTGGACTCGGACGTTTACGTGGTGACTCTATTGATTTTGAGAGATTCTTGTTGTTCTAAGATATTTCTGCTTTTGAGGTAAATGTGTACATGAATTCAAATATTTCTGATGATTTTCACAGTGGACACCGTGCATGATCTGGTGGGTGTGCCCTTTTTCTCTGCATGCCTCGCTATTTAGTCACTTTGAGACCTTGCTTGGTGTGCTCTATTGTAGGCTTAACTCTTGGGACTACAATATGCCTTGCACGTTCTTTACTTGTTTTAGTACCTTCTCCGGTATTAGTGGTCTCGGGTATTCTATTGGATTCCTTTTGCTATATAATTTTGAAACTCTCGGTTCTCTATTTTGGGGATATTCGGGTGTTTTTGTTGCTTTTAGTTAATTTTCTTCTTGAGATCTTCCTCCTTCTGTCTGTCTCTATGCTATAGTGAGTGTTTTCACCCTTTGCATAAAACTCGAAATTTTTGTTCTCTGTTCAAATGTTGTGTTCATGCTATTTTCAGCCCTGAAGAAGTCTTTTGGGATTATGGTCCCATGACGAAAAACGTGTTGGCTTGTTCGCTCTTCAAGACCTATGTTGCATCTCAAATCAATTTTGTGAAGCTTCAGTGATCGAATACTGTGGTGATTTCATCTTCAGGAGGACTTTTTCTCTTTAATAAACATCGGATAACTCGATCTGATATACTTGGACTGTCTGTACGATCCTATTGTACTTGTGAAATAATTCTATTACATCATTGGTTTGTGTATATGCACTGTTGTTGAGTGCCTCACATAGGTAATTTGAGATGACGAAATGAGTCAGGATTATCAAAACCAAATCCCGTAAGAGGAAAGAAATCTCGGAATACCTAGACCGGTTTAAGAACGTTACGCTGGATTCCATGTGCATGTCTATTTATAAGTACATGTTTTTAAAACCTGAAACAATAGCTCTAGTACCGCCTGACCTCTATAACGGTAAGCAGAAACGTTACTCCACCCCGTCTATTCAGTGGATCATGTACGTCTCAGAGAAAGAGAACATCTTCATTCGCTGTACTGGGTCGCTGGTGAGGGTGAGAAAATACACTACTACTACTTCACCAGTCTGTATCTGTTTGAAAACAAGGTGAAATTGAACCCGGTGGGGCATCCTAGGAACATATATATAGGAACTTTAAGTCCCTAGTGGAGTACTTTGGTCTCGTTAAGTGTCAAATCCACCTTCCGCTGAAGCTTTACTTCCCGGTGCTTCCATACAGAGTCGACAGCAAACTAATGTTCCCCCTATATCGAACATGCACTGAAAGTAAACAGACTAGTGAGTGTAGACATAGTGATGAGCAAAGGCTGTTGGAGGGGACATGGTGTACCATCAAGGTACAAACGGCCCTCGAGAAAGGGTATCGTCTCATTAAAATACTGGAAATTTTTCATTTTCCATACACCACAACCCAACTCTTTTCTGAATACATGAACTTGTTTCTCAGAGACAAACAGGAGACATCAGGGTATCCCGAATGGTGCGCCGATGAGCCCTCGAAGCAAAAGTAAATTGCTGATTACCACGATCACGAGGGTATTACGCTGAGACTGGCGTTCATTAAGGTTAACCCTGTCAGACGTCACTTAGCTAAGCTCTGTCTCAATTCCTTATGCGGAAAATTAACACAGCATACCAACTTGTCAAACACATCCATCGTCACATATCCAGATGATCTTTTTAAGTATCTATTCACACCGTCTTACGAGGTGTCAAGCTGCGAATTTATCCACGATGAGACGGCCGTACTATGCTGGAAATACGCCAAAGAGTACCCCACAACGTGTAACAATATAAACGTCTTCATAACGTGCTTCACAACTGCTCACACTCGCCTAGATATTTACAGGTTGCTGGATAAGCTTCAGGACAATTGATTGTACAACAACACCAACTCTGTTATTTTGGTTAGTAAAGAGGGTGACGATGATCCTGCACTAGGTGATTATCAAGGATTTGACCAGCGAGCTTGAAAAAGATGAGTACATACTCGAGTTCACCTCCTCCGACCCAAGACCTATAGTTACAAAACCTCTAACAACAAGGTTTGCAAGAAAGTCAAAGGTATCACTTTAAACATAAGCAATGTGGTTAAAATAAATGTTGACAGTCTGAAGGGTCTGGTGCAGGTGTACTACGCATCGAACGAACGCAAAAATAATAAAACAATAGTCATAAATCACCCCAGCATAGTCAAGTCAAAAAAAGGTGGGAAATTACAACACAGCCATTCTATAAAACCCTATGAGTAGTGTTTGATAAAAGGGTCCTGACCGATGACTACAAAACACTGCTGTACGGTTATTAAAAGACATTAGAGGGGCAAACACCCAACCGCTATGGACACAAGAGTGCTACACCCGTTCTCCTGCATTTTAGCAGGTCCCTCAAATAGTTGTAAAAGTTATTTACTGTTAGAAAATGCTCCTGGTGTTTCATCTCAGACCCCTAACAACATTGTATGGCTTTATTCCTGCTGGCAAGATCTTTACATTGAACTATCCCTAAAGTTCCCGCACATCAGATTTATAGAAGGCATTCCTAGTAATCTCTACGGCAATGACTTGTTACCTAAACACCTTGTAAACATGGTTATTGTGGACGATCTCATGCGCGAAGGCAGGGACCACCCCGAGATCGAGAGGGCTTTTAATCAATATTCACATCACCATAATCGAAGAATATGTTACATCGTAAAGAACTTGTTTTACAAGGGTAAGAGCAGTCGTTCTATAACTGTCAAATCCTCATACCTGGTCTTATTTAAAACTCCCCACGACAAGTTTCAGATATCAATTATAGCTAAACAGATGTACTATGGAAACACACTGTTTTTTATTTATGCGTTTAACAACGCTACTGCAAAACCCCATGGTTACTTGCTGGTATATTTAAAACCCAACACTCTGGAAGACCATAGACTACGCTCTGGAATTTTCCAACCTGACTTCCCAGTCGCTTACATGCCTAAAACAGTCCCCAAAGCCTATAAAAAGACCCATTAAAAATACTTTTATAACATTTACACTCTAAAGCTTATGATATAAGGTCACTACCATGTCTGTGTGGCTACAACATAATTTAGACCTCCTAAAAATGCTGGTCAAGCCAGCCCCAGAAAAGAAAGGCTATCCTGTGCACTGCTTCGAATGATTTAGTGGCTGCCATTTCAGAAATAGCCCTAAACACCCTAAAAGGTAATGTCCCCATATCGACGAGCCAGTTCCTGGTGAGGAAGAAGAAGCACCACATTATTAAGAAGCTCGGCAGTAAAAGGGTGTTGCTCCTCTCTAAAAAGAAACTGGTCAAACAGTCTGGAGGTTTTATAGAGTCGCTGCTGGGTATAGCTATACAGATAATTCCAGGTCTTCTGTCGACGACATGATGGAACACGCCCCAACATTTTTTACCTGGTGCCTTGCCAACAGCTGGAACAGTTGGGCACTTCTACCACTGACGTCTGGGACATACGCAGAAATGAGACGTAGCGTCTCGATGCTGAGATCAAAGCCATTTTGGATCTAACTGATTTAAATCCACACGACAAAGCGGGGCATAAACTCAGGAGCCGTTCAAAACTTTTTACAGTATTACAAACAATGGAACGCTGAAAAAAACAAACTAACTCTGTATACACCCACCATAGGACAGTTGCCAACAGACCCGATAGCGCCTCAAGACCCAGGATCCCCAGCCTCCACGGACGCCTTTGTCGAAGACCTTTTAAAAAATATAACTCAGAAGTATAGAGGGGCGGCTCAAATGTTACTCAGTAAAATGGCTGCTACTAAAGATCTGACCTCTTGGAACAACCGGGGGGGATGAATTTACAAGCGACAAATGCTTGCTGGATCACGCATGTATGATCTGGTCAGAGGTCTCACGCACAGCAAAACTATATCGACCCAAACTGCTCCTAGAGGATGGGAGCAGTTCCTACGCGCCTCAGCAGAACTCAGCATTCCTGCCATGATCGTCTGTAACGCTGACCACCGGCGAAGGCTTGAAAGTTTGAAAAATCCGACCGTTGGTGTTTTTACGCAGAGTCCCACCATGTCGACATCGCCTTTCTTTCCGCAGCAAACACCCTCTAGGAGCAGCAACGCTCTAACTATGGAGCCTAAAAAGAGACTGTTCAAAATGCACACTTGGCTACAGCTCTAATGTTATCACAACATTTGAGCCGTTGTACAGTTTTGTTAAAAGGTTTGTGTCTCAAAAGATTTTTTCTTCAATTATTTATTTACCCATGCAAATGTTTGTGCTGCAAACTGTTTATAAGAAACACTTTTAACTTTTCAACAGTCGTCAGTAATTTTTTTTTTTTTATGGTTTTAAAATGTGTGGTGTGTGAATAGAAAAAAATACAAAGTCTGTATACGTGTTTAACCCCTTCAATGCGGGTGTCGGCCACTGGCCAACGCCCGCACTTCCTCCCTGGTGCGGGTCACGACCGGGCACCCGATTTGGATTTTTTCTACCCCCGGGAGACACGGAAGCTTCTGTGTCTCCCCACCCGCCCCTTAGTTGATTTCCCCATCAGAGCAGGAAGCAGCCTTGCGGCCGCTTCCTGCTCCGATGGGGAAATCGGCCTTCCCCACGTTTGGGAAGGCCTCGTAAGAAAGGGGAGAGTATCCCCTTTCTTACGAGGCCTTCCTGAAAGTGTTTCCTGGCCCCCGGTCGCAGCTGTGCTGCGATCGGGGGCCAGGAATCACTTTCAGGTTTCCTGGCCCCCCGATCGCAGCACAGCTGCGATCGGGGGCCAGGAAACACTTTCAGAAGGCCTCGTAAGAAAGGGGAAAGTCTCCCCTTTCTTACAAGGGTTCTGAAACTGTTTCCTGGCCCCCGATCGCAGCACAGCTGTGCTGCGATCGGGGGCCAGGAAACACCACTAGATGCCAGGGATTTCACTTAGTGGGGGTTGGCCCCCTCAGAAAACGGGCCACCCCCCCTCTGGGGGCATATTTTTTTTTAAAAAAAGGTAGGTGCCCCAAGGGGAAATATTTTTTTTCTCCGAAAAATAAAATAAAATAAAATAAAATAAAATGGACAGGGGGTCGCCCGTGGGCAGGGCGACCCCCTGTGGGGGCAATATTTTTTTTTAGATGTTGTAGGGTTTCCCTGGGGGCCATTTTGGCCCCCAAGGAAACCATACAATAACTGAAAAAAATAGATCTATATATATATATAGATCTATATATATAGATAGATATATCTATGTAGATATATCTATGTACATGGATAGATCTATAGATATATATAGATATATGTGTATATATATATATATATATATATATATATATATATATATATATATATATATAGATCTAGCTATAGATATATCTATGTAGATAGATATATATATATAGAGAGAGATAGATCTATATATATATATCAATCAATCAATCAAAGAGATTTATAAAGTGCGCTACTCACCCGTGAGGGTCTCAAGGCACTGGGGGGTACGGGGGGAAAGTGGCTGGATGGATCACTGTTCGAAAAGCCAGGTTTTGAGGCCCTTCCTGAAAAGAAGTAGGTTTTGGGTCTTGCGAAGGTGGGTTGGGAGGGCGTTCCAGGTTTTAGGTGCAAGGTAGGAGAAGGATCTGCCCCCGGTGATGGTGTGTTTGATGCGGGGGACAGAGGCGAGAGAGAGGTCAGTTGAGCGGAGGTTTCGTGTGGGGGTGTGGAAGGTGACTATCTTTGAGGTAGGCAGGGCCTGTGTTGTGGAGTGACTTGTGTGCGAGGATGAGGATCTTGAAGGTGATCCTTTTGTCAATGGGGAGCCAGTGGAGGGATTTGAGGTGTGGAGAGATGTGTTCGTGTCGGGGGAGGTCGAGGATGAGTCGTGCTGCTGAGTTCTGGATGCGCTGTAGTTTGCGCTTGAGTTTTAGAGTGGTGCCGGCGTAGAGGGCGTTTCCGTAATCAAGTCTGCTGCTGATGAGTGCGAGAGTGACAGTTTTTCTGGTCTCTGTGGGGATCCATTTGAATGTTTTTTTCAGTATACGGAGTGTGTTGAAGCATGAGGAGGTGAGAGCGTTGATTTGTTGGGTCATCAAGAGGGAGGAGTCTAGGATGATGCCGAGGTTGCGTGCGTGGTTGGCGGGGGTGGGTGCAGTGCCTAGCGTGGTGGGCCACCATGAGGGGTCCCAGGTGTTTTTGTGTGGGCCAAAGAGGATTATTTTGGTTTTGCTTGAGTTGAGTTTCAGGTGGTTGGCTGTCATATATATATCACTTTTGTCAATATGTGTGTGGTTTCCCTGGGGGCTGCGATCGGCCCCCAGGAAAACCAGACCCACATATAATATATACATATAGATTTGCCGCCAGTTGTCTGGCAGTTGCAGCTTGCGTCTTCAAAGCAATGCACATACTTCAACTGACGCTTTTCAACTGTAGCTTTTAGGCAGCAATAAAAAGTCAAGTAAGTATTGTGACTATGTTTCTGCTACAAAAGGGTCAGACTTGTCTAGTGGCAGTTTTAGTGCCATAAAGAAGCACAGAAGGTTTATATGCCTACTGCAAAGAGCAAATCTGTATTTTATGTAAATAACTGAGAACATTAGTAAAGTCAGCCATTACCTGCGCTATAATACCAATGAAATGTATGTGCGGGGTGGAGGGCGGCTATGGAGAGATGAAGGGCACTTTTGCTGGGTGGTAATGAGGGAATCCAAGGAGAAGGGAGTGGGAGCACCAATAATGATTGTTGGACTGGTCGCAGGAGGTGCTAAAGACTGTGACGAATGTTATGTGACAAGGTGTTTTTTGAGTGTCTTGAAATAACGTGCTGATTGAGGGAAGAAGCGCAGGTAAGGTGGCCTCTACTGTTGCACGTATCTCACACACACCATCGATTTTGTGACTGTCTACGTAGGCTAGTGTTTTAGAGCAACAGTTTAGCCAATAGCAGAGATGGCATCTTGATGGATGACTGCTGCCGGCACTCGGGTTATAGAGGACAGCTCTGACATAGGATCAGAGACTGAGACATCAGATACTGAGACAGCATCTGAGGGATAGGACAATGGAGCAGACTCTGGGAGTGATTTTTCAGTTGGAGGAGTCCCATTCGATAACTCCTCTTCCAGTACATTATGAGGGAGGTGATGAGGACAGTCCTGCTGTCCCTTCGCAAGCTGTTTGTGCAACTGGGTAATAGTGGGTTAGCCCAACCCAGAGAGCAGGTGAATGCGGCGGCAAGCAGAGAGAGAGAGAGAGTGCTCTCTTTGGAGCTCCCCAATTTAGTTCAGCCCCAAATTCCACTGCCCAAATCGTATTGTGGAGACATCAAAATTATCTATGGCGAAACAAACTGATTTTGTAAGGCAGGCACCTGTGTTTTTGGTCCTGGGTTCGGCGGCCATATAGAGAAACACACTAAACCCAAACATTTCTGGAAACTAGATATTCGGGGGAGTCCACAGAGGTGTGACTTGTGTGGACACCGCAAAGTTTTCTTACCCAGAATACCCTGCAAAGCTGAAATGTTGAATAAAAACTCTATTTTTCTCGCATTTCTTTCACACAAACTACAGGAATATGCTGGGATCCACAAAATTCCTACCACCCAGTGACTCCTCACCTCTCCTGATAAAAACACTACTCCACTTGAGTGCCTACACCTAGTGCCTGCGTCAGGAATGGATCACCCCAGGGTCAACAGCTGCCTCATGTAAGGACCAACATTGACCATTGTTTGATCTATTCCTGTCGCGGGCACCAGGCCTACCCACACATGTGAGATATCATTTTTATTGGGAGACTTGTGGGAAAGCTGGGTGGAAGGAAATTTGTGGCTCCTCTCAGATTCCAGAACTTTCTGTCACCAAAATGGGAGGAAAATGTGTTATCTTAGCCACATTTTGAGGTTTGCAAAGGATTCTGGGTAACAGAACCTGGTCAGAGCCCCACAAGTCACCTCATCTTGGATTCCCCTGGGTTTCTAGTTTTCAAAAATGCACTGGTTTGCTAGGTTTCCCCAGGTGCCGGCTGAGCTAGAGGCCAAAATCCACAGGTAGGCACTGTTTTCTATGAAAAAATGTAATGTGTCCACGTTGTGTTTTGGGCCATTTCCTGTTGCGGGCGCTAAGCCTACCCACACAAGCGAGGTATCATTTTTATCGGGAGACTTGTGGGAACGCTGGGTGGAAGGAAATTTGTGGCTCCTCTCAGATTCCAGAACTTTCTGTCACCGAAATGTGAGGAAAACGTGTTTTTTAGCCACATTTTGAGGTTTGCAAAGGATTCTGGGTAACAGAACCTGGTCGGAGCCCCACAAGTCACCCCATCTTGGATTCCCCTAGGTCTCTAGTTTTTAAAAATGCACAGGCATGGTAGGTTTCCCTAGGTGCCGGCTGAGCTAGAGGCCAAAATCTACAGGTAGGCACTTTGCAAAAAACAGTTCTGTTTTCTGTCAAAAAATGGGATGTGTCCACGTTGTGTTTTGGGGCATTTCCTGTCGCGGGCGCTAGGCCTACCCACACAAGTGAGGTATCATTTTTATCGGGAGACTTGGGGGAACGCTGGGTGGAAAGATATTTGTGGCTCCTCTCAGATTGCAGAAATTTCTGTCACTGAAATGTGAGGAAAACGTGTTTTTTTAGCCACGTTTTGAGGTTTGCAAAGGATTCTGGGTAACAGAACCTGGTCAGAGCCCCACAAGTCACCTCATTTTGGATTCCCCTAGGACTCTAGTCTTCAAAAATGCACATGTTTGGTGGGTTTCCCTATGTGCCGGCTGAGCTAGAGGCCAAAATCTACAGGTAGGCACTTTGCAAAAAACAGCTCTGTTTTCAGTCAAAAAATGGGATGTGTCCACGTTGTGTTTTGGGGCATTTCCTGTTGCGGGCGCTAGGCCTACCCACATAAGTGAGGTATCATTTTTATGGAGAGACTTGGGGGAATGCTGGGTGGAAAGAAATTTGTGGCTCCTCTCAGATTTCAGAAACTTCTGTCACTGAAATGTGAGGAAAACGTGATTTTTTAGCCACGTTTTGAGGTTTGCAAAGGATTCTGGGTAACAGAACCTGGTCAGAGCCCCACAAGTCACCCCATTTTGGATTCCCCTAGGTCTCCAGGTTTAAAAAATGCACAGGTTTGGTAGGTTTCCCTATGTGCCGGCTGAGCTAGAGGCCAAAATCTACAGGTAGGCACTTTGCAAAAACAGCTCTGTTTTCGGTCAAAAATGGGATGTGTCCACGTTGTGTTTTGGGGCATTTCCTGTCGCTGACGCTAGGCCTACCCACACAAGTGAGGTATCATTTTTATCGGGAGACTTGGGGGAACGCTGAGCGGAAAGAAATGTGTGGCTCCTCTCAGATTTCAGAAATTTCTGTCACCGAAATGAGAGGAAAACATGTTTTATTTGCCACATTTTGATATTTGCAAAGGATTCTGGGTAACAGAACCTAGTCAGAGCCCCACAAGTCACCCCATCTTGGATTCCCCTAGGTCTCTAATTCTCAGAAATGCACAGGGTTGGTAGGTTTCTCTAGGTGCCAGCTGAGCTAGAGGCCAAAATCCACAGCTAGGCACTTTGCAAAAAACAGCTCTGTTTTCTGTCAAAAAAATGGGAAGTGTCCACGTTGTGTTTTGGGGCATTTCCTGTCACGGGCGCTAGGCCTACCCACACAAGTGAGGTATCATTTTTATCGGGAGACTTGGGGGAACATAGAATAGCAAAACAAGTGTTATTGCCCCTCATCTTTCTCTACATTTTTTCATTCCAAATATAAGAGAGTGTGTAAAAAAGACGTCTATTTGAGAAATGCCCTGCAATTCACATGCTAGTATGGGCACCCCGGAATTCAGAGATGTGCAAATAACCACTGCTCCTCAAAACCTTATCTTGAGCCCATTATGGAAATGCAAAGGTTTTCTTGATACCTATTTTTCACTCTTCATATTTCAGCAAATGAATTGCTGTATGCCCAGTATAGAATGAAAACCAACTGCAGGGTGCAGCTCATTTATTAGCTCTGGGTATCTAGGGTTCTTGATGAACCTACAAGCCTTTTATATCCCCTTAACCAGAAGAGTCCAGCAGACAAAACGGTATATTGCTTTCAGAAATCTGACATAGCAGGAAAAAGTTACAGAGTAAAACATAAAGAGAAATGGCTGTTGTTTTCAGCTCAATTTCAATATTTTTTTTATTTCAGCTGTTATTTTCTGTAGGAAAACCTTGTAGGATCTACACAAATGACCCCTTGCTGAATTTAGAATTTTATCTAGTTTTCATAAATGTTTAGCTTTCCGGGATCCAGCATTGGTTTCACACCCATTCCTGTCACTAACTGGAAGGAGGCTGAAAGCACCAAAAATAGTAAAAATGGGGTATGTCCCAGTAAAATGCCAAATTTGTGTTGAAAAATGTGGTTTTCTGATTCAAGTCTGCCCGTTCCTGAAAGGTGGGAAGATAGTATTTTCAGCACCAGAAATCCTTTGTTGATGGCATTTTCAGGGAAAAAACCACAAGCCTTCCTCGGCAGCCATTTTTTCCAATTTTTTGGGAAAAAACGAACTTTCACTGTATTTTGGCTATTTTCTTGGTCTCCTCCAGGGGAAACCACAAACTCTGGGTACCATTAGAATCCCTAGGAAGTTGGAAAAAAAGGACGCAAATTTGGGTGGATAGCTTATGTGGACAAAAAGTTATGAAGGCCTAAGCGCAAACTACCCCAAATAGCCAAAAAAGGGCTCAGCACTGGGGGGGGGGAAAGGCCCAGCAGCTAAGAGGTTAAAATATTTTCATTGTAGACAATCATCAGTACAAATAGAGGCATTACAAGGCCTTACACTTTTGACAAACACCGTATTCTGTTTTAACAACGTTCGACATAGTCCTTGAGTTTTCATACACATATTTCATAACAATACCGTCATTGTTTACTAGATTGGTGGTATACAGATTTTCAAAATCTCTAAACATCAAGCCCTCAGACATTTTAATAATAAAATATATACAATGTTGACGCAGGTTATGGCTAAAGAATCCTGTACACACATTTTGTTATACTAGATCATGGTTGATGCCACCCAATGTGTACCACCCTTGTAGTGCGGATCGGTGTTAAAAACGAGTGTGGAGGGTCTTTCTGGGCCTATCTCCTCCGGTAGCCCGTTGCTAGAAAATACACCTAAAAAGTATTTCTTAGCGTTTTTATGCCTACTTAAAAAGTCACGTATCTGCACAGTGTCCATTTTACAGTCTTTTGATGATAGTCAAACATAATCTTTCGGGCGTGATTGACTTGGATGACGTTGTCGAATACAGAGAATACAATCATGTTCACATTGGTAGCCAGCGCCTGTGTAAAGTGTATTTCAGCTTTTAGATTTCCATTTTTGATCAAGTTGTACTGGTCACTGTGTTCCGTGTCAGGAGTCAGGTTCAACGCAAACAGCGTGTAGCCGGTCCCATACCCCTCTCTTGAAACACCGACTCCTGAGTCATGAAGGTGCTTCCCCGTTATTGCGACCAGACCGAGATATTCCCAGACAAAATTGGATGTTCCAAAACTCAGGGTGAATGGTTTTGCGGGAATAACAGCTCCCTCGTGGACCAAAATGGCGTAGTTGATGTTGTCATCCTTGAAGTTGAAAGGGTTAGAGGTATAGAGACCGCTAAAAGCTGAATTGTCCACAACCCCTATGATGATGAGTTTCGGGAGCTGCCCCAGAAATAGATTTTGCTGTTGCGTTAATCTAGTACCGGCGGGGATGCTGAATATCTTCAGAGCAACTCTTTCAATGGCGTACTTGGCGTTCGATAGTTGTAAAGCTTTGGCGGGGCCAGTCTGATGCTCAGTGACACTTTCACTCTCTTTACAAACAGGCCTGCGGACAATATAACCAGTTTATGAGACAGAACGCGTCCTTGTTGCGGTTGAGTTTGATCTTAAGATCGATACCGCTGACGAGAAGTTTATCTTGGAAGAAAATGTCTGAATGTATGTGCCCCAAGTGGTCAAACTGTCTACTGTCGACGGCGAAGCTGGTTCTTATTTTAAAACCATTGTTACTCCCGTCCAATGCCGTATCCTCAAAATGCGTGTGAGAAGATCCCCGCTGAAAGCTGTGTGTCCAGGGCTTTGCGACTGTAATTTAGAATACTCTCTATGTAGGCCCTGTGGGCGTACATGTTATCACTTTGCGTGATGAGTCGATCACTCAGGTTAGTGTCCACCTGATTAAACATGGTAGCAACGGGGTAGGCGATTGGAGCCACTTTAGCATCGGCATCAATGTTGGCACCGTTCGCTTTGATATTTTGCAGACGAGGTGCAGCAGAGTATTGTTGAGATCCAAATACATATCTGTGGACCCCAACACAAAAAACTCTATCGGCGCCAGAGGTGTCAGAGCAGCTAGAGGCGATACTTCCATGAAAAAACTGTTCTCGATACTGGTCTGTGTGGGTTTTAGAGAAAACAAATCTAGCTCAGATTTGGCGCATTCACCAGAGGTGCAGTGTACGAAGGCCATGATAGCTGATTTAAAAAAATATTCATACTAGAGTGTGTTCTCTTCTTATTGGTAGATCTCTTTCTTCTTATGACTCTTCTTTTGTGTGGTCGTTTTGAAGAAGTCCTCTGTTTTTTATAGGGCATTGGCGGACCCCTGTGCCTTGAAGCCCTCTGCTTCCTTTTAGCACGCACACATGCCTTGTACATAGACCCAGCTCCTTCTAGAGGCTGTTTGTTCATGCGCTCAGCAGACGTTACAGAGCCCACGACGTTATAGGCTATGTTTGGAGCCGCCGCTTTAACATGAGGTTTTGTAATTTCGTACCCTCTTCTCAAGAAAGGCATGGCTCTTCTAAACAAACTCCAAAAGAAGCTCCCTAATCTGGCCCCGTACATAACAGGGGCCCCTTGAAAGTAGGGCTGCAGTCCTCCATAGCCAGCCTGAACTCTATAATGCTCCCTGTACATAGAGGGATCCCCGTATGTTTTCACGATGACCATCGGAACTCCCTAATAGTCACCGACACAACGCAGCCTTAAATTTAGCCTAACAATAACTGAACAAAGCATTTCCTCTGAGAGAAGGGTGTCACACCCTCTCCCTTTGGAAATAGGTGTTACAGGCTGGGGAGGGATAGCTGTGAAGGGCACAGATGGTTCCCTCCTTGCATAAACCAGCCTACACCGGTTTAGGGACCCTTGCTCCCACTCTGGCGGGAAACTGGACAAAGGAAAGGGGACTGACCACTCCCCTGTCCATCATCACCCCAGGGGTGGTGCCCAGAGCTCCTCCAGTGTGTTCCAGACTTCAGCCATCTTGCTTTGCAAGGTGTGGGGGCACTCTGAGGGCTATGAGTGGCCAATACACACAGGTTACATGAGAGACCCCTCCTGATAGGTCCATACTTGATAATGTAGACAATCCCCCTCTCAGGGCTATTTAGGGTCTCTCCTCTGTGTTCTCTTCAGATACTGCCTGCAAGTTTCCTTCAAGAATCCTCTGCAACAACTTCAGCATCCTCTGACCTCGGATCAACCTCAGCCTGCTCCAATAAACACTGTAACTGCAACAAAGTATCTACAAGAGACACTTTTCTTCAGCAACCTCAGCTCAAAGTCAGCAACTGCAACAGTTTCCACAGTGTGCATGCTCTGGGGACTCCCTGTCTTCATCCTGCACCAGAAGACCGAAGAAATCTCGAGTGGAGTGACCGAGTCACTCCCATGGCCCCAAGCAGGCACCTTCCAAGGCTACGACTGGTGCCCTGGGACTCCTCTCACAGCGATGAGCATGCTCCTAAAGACATAGAGGGTGGACATCATCAACATAGACTGTCCTGAAGTCGCTCTGATGCCATTTGGAGGAGGTAAGACCTTGCCTTCCCCGAGAACGATGGTAGCCCTGTGTTTTGTGTCTTCTTTGCCTCCTGGGGCCTCTGTGCAGTCTTTGCAAAACTCGTTTGTGCACAGCCTGGCCCAGGTCCCCAGCACTCCACCCTGCAATGCTCAACTTGCTGAGCTGTTCTCCAGCAGCGTGGGACCTTGTTTTGTTGTGCTGCATCAACCATGTTTTGCACCTTTTTTTAACCTGGATCCTGCAGCTTCTGGGGATGCTGGCTAGCATCCTGATGGCTCTCTAAAGTGCTGAGTGCCCCCTCTTCCTCCTCACACAGAGTTGAGGTTTCCTTGTCCCTCCTGGGTCCATCCAGCGCCATTTTGATGAAAAACACACTTTTGCCGTAGCCAACACTTGTTGGTGCCTTCCAACATGAAATCTCATCTGAAACTATTTTCACACCGTGGGACATCTTTTGCATCATGCAGAAACCCACTGGAATCTTTCTAGGGTGCATTTCTGCAGTCTTCAAGTAACCAGGGACTCTTCTTTTGCACCCTCTTCTGGGTTGGCAGGGGCTCCTGTCCTTTCTGGAACTTCTTTCGATTTCTGGACTTAGTCCCCTTCCTTTGCTGGTCTTCAGGTCTAGTAATCCAGCAGTTGTTCTTTGCTGACTTGGTTGGCTGCTGCAAAAATCCCAAAAACGAGGTGTAGGGTGTCCTAGGAAACTTGCAGTACTTTACTCCTGCTTTTCTTGGCTCTGGGGTGGGGTAATTTACTTACCTTTACTGTATTCTTACTCTCCCAGCGATTCTGGACACACTACACTTGTCTAGGGGGGAATTTGTGATTCACGTTGCACTTTTTTAGTATATGGTTTGTGTTGCGGGTAGACCTATTTTCTCCCATTGCATTCTATAGGATTTCCTACTGTTTGCATTGTTCTATGACTATTTACTTGTCTAATTTTGGTGTCTAGTGTATATATGGTGTATAATACTTACCTCCAGGAGCATTGTCTCTAAGATATTTTTGGTACTGTGTCACCCAAATAAATACCTTTATTTTTGGTAACACTGAGTATTGTCTTTACTTCTGTATAAGTACTGTGTAACTATAAGTGGTATTGCATGGGCTTTGCATGTCTCCTAGTTCAGCCTAAGCTGCTCTGCCATAGCTACCCCTATCAGCCTAAGCTGCTTGAACACTACTACATTCACTAACAAGGGATAACTGGACCTGGTGTAAGGTGTAAGTACCCAAGGTACCCACTATAATCCTTCTACAACCATTCTTACATGATTCGTTGTTTTGGCTTATGGAACTTTCACTCTGATGTGAACAGCAAAATCAATAAACATTTATGGTGTTGACCTTTGGTTGCAACTCATCCACAGCTCTTCTTTTGGCTGAAGACTCCTATGGTTCAAAAGAAAGACAGCTATTAGTTAAGAATACATAAAATACGGGTATACATGCTAATTGTCTATAGACGGTTCTTACTAACCTCAACACTTCCTCGAGACTCTGCGGCCCTTCTTAAATCTTGAGAGTCATCAAGTTCCATCGTCGCTTGACCAGAGTCTGAGCTCGGCTGCTGCACGATTACAGACTCAGGGTCTTGGATTGCCAAAAACCTTCATAAACCAGGAAGTTATGCAATTGCATAGCCTCTTCAAGATATTCCATGTTGACGTGGTCATTTCCACCCTCTGCACCGTGCTAACGCATATGAACCTGGATAAGTAATCTTACCAGGAGACACGTCTAGGCCAATGAACCTTTTGACCACGTTTGGAGACTTCCCAGAACGAGATATCCTTTTAGCATCACAATCAATATGTCAATAACTCTTTCAATGTTCACAATAACACATCGTTAAGATAATCAATAACATTTAATATAGCTCAATATAGCGAACGCACCATGACCTTTCATCCATGAATAACCACAACGAATCTAATTGTGAGTAATGATATTTATTCTCTATTAGTTACAATCTAGTATCATATTTATGAGTTTCAACAATAACAAGCACATCAAAACCACTATAACTTGGCAATCAGAGCAAAACTTTATCAAAGCATAGATCATAAACATTAGAATGAAGCACGACGTTAACATGAGTCAACTTTAGCAGAGTATCATTAGTACATTATTCAACAAAGCAAGAATTCAGTCCTTTGTCTATTTGCATCCGATATTAGTGGATTCCTTAACAAACTTCGAATTCGCATTAGCATGTTGGGCTTCATGCAAAACAATTTGGCAAACACAAATTTGGAAAACATCTAACTATGACCTCAATCAAAAGAGCAGTTGGTACCTAGAAAGGAAAGGCAAGCAGACAATTACAATTTTCGTCAGATAGTTACCCCTCCAACGTATCAGCAATCAGCGTCAGTCTTCGTCCTCAGGACATCAGTTTATTCGCCATCAGCAAGTCTCAGTAGGGCATGAATAAAGAACAAGGCTCTTCCCTCATAAGGAGGAGAAGTGTATATCGGACAAGGGGTAAGATGAGTATGGTTTAAAGTATCAGACGGCTAAAGACAAAGGTGATCATTACAACCGTTGTGGTCAGTGTTAAAGCGGCGGTAAGACCGCCAACAGGCTGGCGGTAAAAAAAACGGAATTACAACCGTGGCGGAAACCGCCAACATAGACAGCCACTTTAACACTCCGAACGCCATGGCGGTACAAACAAACACCGCAGTGGTAACCGCCAACAGACAGGCGGGAGACAATGTACCGCCCACAGTAATACAACCCACCAATCGGCCACCTTTTCTGGGGCGGATTCACCGCAAACAAAAACACGGCGGAAACAGGACTTCTAAGGGAAAACGCTCACCTCTACACATCCCACGAGGAACCAGGACGCCATGGAACCGGAACTTCAGATACTCCCAGAGTTTATCTTCCTGCTCCTCTACCAGGAGCACGAACGCCGGCGGCGAAGACAACGGTGAGTACTGCACCTACAACACAGGGGAGGGGGTAGGGAAAAAACAGTGACACACACACGCAACACACAACACTCCCACCCCCACCCTCACCCACTACAACACACACACAAGTACATGTTGATACATTACATTTACAACCCCCAAACCCCCCCTGGAAGAATGCAAGGACAAAAGGAAGAGTCGAATAATTGTGATATATTCAATTACATACATCAAAAATATTTACAAATATATCCATTTATACTATATACAATTATATACACCAAGAACACAAGTCCAAAGGAGTCCACCATCATAGTCCGTGGCTCACTGGGCCCAAAAGGCATGGGCGAGGTCCACACAAGATACCCGAAGAAGACGGAGAGAACACTGCAGGGGCATCAGATAGAAGTAAAACAGGCATCTCAGGGGGAAGGGAAGGGGGGCACCTCAGCCGGTTGAGTGCACGACACAAAATCCACGAGAGGGCCCCATTCTCAAGTCTCTACAGTGGGTGGTTTGCCCACTGTTTAATCCTGGGGATTGCAGAGCCACAGTCTCTCAAGTCTCTACAGTGGGTGGTTTGCCCACTGTTCAATCCTGGGGAGTGCAAAGCCACAGTCTCTCAAGCCTGTACAGTGGGTAGTTTGCCCACTGTTCAGTCCTGGGGAGTGCAAAGCCACAGTCTCTCAAGTCTCTACAGTGGGTGGGTTGCCCACTGTTCAATCCTGGGGAGTGCAAAGCCACAGTCTCTCAAGTGGATAACAGTCTCCACTGGTTCTGGAGGGGGCCTTGTGCCCAGAGTGCTTCATCCTGCCAAGGACTGAGGTAGTGGATGTCAATCTCCACTTGTTCTAGAGGGGGCCTTGTACCCGGCGTACTTCATCCTGCCAAGGACTGAGGTAGTGTATGTCAATCTCCGCTGGTTTTGGAGGGGGCCTTAGGCCCAGAGTGCTTCATCCTGCTCGTGGCAGCCTCAGTAGCGTCAGAGCTTTTTGCACTCATGGGCCTGCGGTGCTTGTGGCGGCGGTGTCCTTGGCACTGTTTCAGCTGCTGGCGGTCCTGTCTGTGGCAGTGGGGCTGCTGGCGGTCGCCTCCTGGGCAGCGGGGCTGCTGTTGGTAGTCCTGTCTGGGGCAGTGGTGCTGCTGGTGGTCGGCTCCTGGGCAGCGGGGCTGCTGCTGGTGGTCCTGTCTGGGGCAGTGTGGCTGCTGGCGTTCGCCTCCTGGGCAGCAGGGCTGCTGATGGCGGTCCTGTCTGGGGCAGTGTGGCTGCTGGCGGTCGCCTCCTGGGCAGCGGGGCTGATGGCGGTCTTGTCTGCCGTGCTGATCTTCCCAGACTTGCCGGTTTTCTTGTGCCCCTTCCCCACCTTGGATGGTGTCGCAGCTGTCTCCACAATCTCAACTGTACCCCTGGAAGTGGCTTTGGTGGCTGCTGTCTTTCCCCTCTCCTGCCGGGCACTGTCCAACTTTTTATGCTTGACATGTGGGGGACAGTCCGTCCTGTGGCTCCTTGCCACACTGCCTGCCCTGCTGCCTGGTGCACTCCTGGCACCACTGGTCCCGCCGATGTTTTGGCTGAGGTGCCAGGTTGGGACCTGGAGAGTCGGGCCCTAGGAGACTGACGGGGTGGGGGAGGTGAGGGAAAGAGGTCAAGGCTGGACAGGAAAAGTTTCTTAGGAACACTGGGACGGCTAGCTGGAGGGGGTTTGGGAGTGGAGGAAGAGGTTGTAGTCGTAGGAGGTGTATGTTTGCTGACTTTGGGTGAAGGTGCATGCGCTGGAGGCTGTCGTGAGGTGGATGGCTGTTGGGTGGGTGTGTGGTTGCGTTTGTGTACCTTGGGAGGTGGCTTCACAGACACACTGGGAGAGGACACAGGGGATGTGTGAATGGTAGTGGGGGTGGTGACTGCACGTGAGCGGTGCGTGGTGGTGATGGACGTAGTGGCTGAAGATGTAGTGCATGCAGATGTGAGTGGAGACGAGACAGGGAGGGAGGAGGGAGACTAGGGGGAGGGGGACACAGTGGAGGCAGTGGATGTTGGTGTGTATGCATGTGTGTGATGCTTGCGTGAGTGCCTGTGGGATGTGTGGTGCTTATATTTGCCTGAGCTTCCTTTGTGTGTGCATGCTGGTCTGATGGTGTACTTGGGATAGGCTGAGGTACAGGGGTGTGGGTCTGGGTGGAGGAAGTTGGAGGGGGGAGGCTAGAGACAGGGACAATGGCTGCCATCAGTGCTGAGGCCAGAGTCTGAAAAGCTCACTGAAGGGCTGCCTGACCAGAATGAATGTCCTCCAGAAATGCATTGGTTTTTTGCAACTGTCTCTCTACACCCTGAATGGCATTCAAAATGGTAGACTGCCCAACAGTGAGGGATCTCAGGCGGTCAATGCCTCCTCACTGAGGGCAGAAGGGGTGACTGGGGCAGGGGCTGAGGTGCCTGGGGTGAAGGTGATGCCCACCCTCCTGGGTGAGCAGGCACGGGGCAAATGCTGAGGGGCTGCTGGGTGGGCAGTGCTGGTAGGGGGGGTGGCGGCTGTACCTGTAGATGCGTGGGGCACAGATTGGACCACCACCGCAAGGGAGCTCCCATCAGAGGATAAGTCTGTATCGCTGGTGTCAGCTCCTGTCCCCGCCGTGGAGCTACCCTCGCCCTCCGTCCCACTGGTGAATTCGGAGTCTCTTCCAGACTGAGGTCACAGCAGCACTTGCAGTGTAGGTCCTCTCCTGTCGAAGATCAGGTATCGAGTGATTGAACAGTGAGAAAATGGCTGTCACGTCTGCGGCGGTGCGTACCGTCACCACAGGCGTACATCATCATTGGCTCCTGGGACCCATAGGGTCCAATGTTAACCAATGCAGAATTGCGCTCTGGTCTTCGACCGCCTACCGCGACGGTGGACAACGCCAGCGCAGTTACCTCATATCCCATTGTCCCACTTTACAGGTCAGGCAGCCGCCATTTCAGGGGCCCACATGGCTTTATTTTTGACTGCGTCACACATACCTAGGCCTTGGCTAAACACTCATACAGGCAAAATTCGGTTTATGAATGGTTTTTGGAGTAAGCTGTGTTTATGTACCTCAGAGTTGGTTGACTCTGTGCTCACTGTTCTCCTCCATAGGCACCGTCCGCTGGGGCATGTGAGGAGATGGCGGCATCCTACGGTGCACAGACCGCTGGTGGACCTGTCGACAATGGAGGAAAGACATGTGATCATCACCTACAGGCTTGATCGTGCCACAATCTTGGAACTGTGTGCCCAGTTGGAGCCAGACCTGATGTCAGCTATCCACCATCCCACAGGAATCCCCCCTCAAGTGCAGGTGCTGTCAGTACTCCATTTCCTAGGAAGTGGGTCATTTCAAACAACAGTGGCCATAGCATCAGGGATGTCCCAGCCTATGTTTTCCAACGTGTTGTCCAGAGTGTTGTCTGCCCTGCTGAAACACATGCAGAGCTACATCGTTTTCCCTCAGGTGGAGGATTTGCCTACAGTGAAAGGTGATTTCTATGCCCTGGGACATATCCCCAACATCATAGGTGCCATTGATGGGACACATGTGGCCTTGGTACCCCCCGCAGGAGTGAACAGGTGTACAGAAACCGGAAGAGTCACCATTCCATGAATGTGCAGATGGTGTGTTTGGCAGACCAGTACATCTCCCATGTTAATGCAAAATTCCCTGGCTCCATGCATGACGCTTACATCCTGCAGAATAGCAGCATCCCTCATGTGATGGGGCAACTCCAGAGGCACCGTGTGTGGCTATTAGGTGAGCACCTGGAACCAAATCAGTGGGAATAGTTGTCTGGGTCTGTGGATGTCCCTAACAGTTAGTGTGTGTCTAAAAGTTGTCCCTCGCCATTTGCAGGTGACTCTGGTTACCCCAACCTGTCATGGCTACTGACCCCAGTGAGGAATCCCAGGACAAGGGCAGAGGAATGCTACAATGAGGCCCATGGGTGAACTAGGAGGATTATGGAGCGGACCTTCGGCCTCCTGACGGCCAGGTTCCGGTGCCTCCATATGACAGGTGGTTCCCTATTCTACTCACCAAAGAAGGTGTGCCAGATCATCGTGGAATGCTGTATGCTTCACAACTTGGCTTTGCGACAAGAGGTGCCTTTTCTGCAGGAGGATGGTCCAGATGGAGGTGTTGTGGCAGCTGTGGAGCCTGTGGACATTGAAGATGAGGAAGCAGAAGAATAGGACATCGACAACAGGTTCTCAGTGATCCTGCAATTCTTCCAGTGAGACAAAGGTAAGAAGACAAACCTGCCTGCTACATGTACTTTAAAACTACTACCTCTCTACTGTCTGTCCTTTTCAACCAGAGTATAGTCACTGAGTTGTCCCTTTCCCTTACGATTTCACAGATGTGGGTACCACTGTGTGACATCTGCTTTGTTTCCTCATGGACTAGAGCTGTGACATAGGTATGTTGATATTACATTTGAAAGAGCATTTTGTCACTGTAATTGCTAATACACTAATTCGAAATCACAGACAGACTCCAGATTGTTTTGTGCTTTAAGGGTGTTTATTTAAGTGCTCAATATTGGAGGGGGTTGTAAAATGGTGAGGGGTGATGGTGGAGGAATGTCCATGGCAGAGTCCAAGCTATTAGTCTCATAGGTGCATTGTCCAAAGGGGCATAGGGAGTGGAGCTGGGGCAGTTTGAGGATGGACATGGTGACAAGGTGGGACAAAAGGGTGACAATCAGGGTGGTCTTATTTCTTGGCGGGTGTTTTAGCATCATTCTCTGTCTTTGTCCTGGATCTCAGGGACCGTTTGCGGGGTGGCTCTCCATCTGCAGGGGGTGGGGTGCTGGCTTGGTGGTCCTGTAGCAGTGCCTCCTGTCCACTAGCGCCGGCGGAGGTGGTGGACAGTTCATCGTCCAGGCTAGTGTCAGGGGCCCTTTGTTGTGCCACAGTGTCCCTCCTGGTGTTGAGGACTTCCTTCAGCACCCCTACAATGGTGCACTGGGTGGAATTAATGGGTTTGAGTTCCTCCCTGAAGCCCAAATAGTGTTTCTCCTGCAGCCGCTGGGTCTTCTGAAACTTGGCCAGTACCGTTGCCATCATCTCCTGGGAATGATGGTAGGCTCCCATGATGTTGGAGAGGGCCTCGCGGAGAATAGGTTCCCTGGGCCTGTCCTCCCCCTGTCGCACAGCAGCCCTCCCAGTTTCCCTGTTTCCCTGGGCCTCTGTCCTCTGAACGGTGTGCCCACTGCCCCCAGGTCCCTGTTGTTGTTGGGGTGTTGGGTTAGCCTGGGTTCCCTATAGTGGTGGACACACTGCTGCTTGACGTGTCCTGGGGACAGAGGTATGGGCCCGCTGGGTGGGTGCTGTGCTGGTGTTTCCAGAGGGGGAAGCTCTGTGGTGGCCTGTTACTGCGTGAGGGGAACCGACTGTCCCAAGGTCCCAGATAGGCCGGGCTCGTCGTCTAGATCCAGTTGGACAGAGCTGCTGTCATCACTGTGGGCCTCTTCTGTGGGTGGTGTGGACATGTCTGGACCCTCCTGTCAGGTGACGTTGGGTAGGGGTCCAGTAGGGGTGTAAAAGCATGATTATTGCATCTGTGTGTGCCATGGTGTGCAATAGGTGGTTGACCGAGTACCCCAGTGCTTGCATTCCTGTGTGGGACCTTGTGTGATGATGGTTTAGGAGGGTGTATGGGTATCTGTAGTGGACATGATTTGGTGATGGGTGTCCATGTCTTGGTGTTGCATGCAAGGCTTGGTGTGGGGATGGGTGGTTTGTGATATTGGGACATTTGTGAGGAGTAGGAGAGATGGGGGTGAGGGCGAGGGTGGGGGTATGTGATGGCATGCAGGTAGGGTGGGGGATATAGTAGTGAAGATTTGACTTACCAGAGTCCATTCCTCCAGCTACTCCTGCGAGGCCCTCAGGATGCAGAATAGCCAAGACCTGCTCCTCCCATGCTGTTAGTTGTGGGGAGGAGGTGGGGGTCCACCGCCAGTCCTCTGTATCGCGATGTGGTATCTTGAGACCATGGAACGTACCTTCCCCCGTAGGTCGTTCCACCTCTTCCTGATGTCATCCCTATTTCTTGGGTGCTGTCCCACTGCATTGACCCTGTCCACGATTCTTCGCCATAGCTCCATCTTCCCAGCTATGGAGGTGTGCTGCACCTGTGATCCGAATAGCTGTGGCTCTACCCGGATGATTTCCTCCACCATGATCCTGAGCTCCTCCTCAGAGAACCTGGGGGGTCTTCGCCATGCCATGGGGTGGTGTAGGTGATGTGTGGGTTGGTGTGTGTTGTGATGCCGCGTGGATTCATGGGTCGTGATAGTGTGGGCGTATTCCTGTTGGCCTGACGTGGAGGTTTTGTTTTCGCCAGTTTATCACTGACCTTTTGGCGGATTCTCAGCTGTGGGTCATAATGACCGTGGCAGAATTCCGCGGCGGTGTGTTGGCGGTCTTCTGCATGGCGGTAAGCGGCTTTTACCATCAATGCTGTAATGACCCCCAAAGTCTCTCAGAAATGCAAGGGATGAGGAAGAGTGGCAAAGAATCGTCTCAAAAGTAGCTCCCTTCTCCTTGAGTCATGCAGTTATATTAAAACAGTCTAACAAGTCTCTAATTTCCCATTGGGCAATATTTGGTGCATCATTATCTCTGTCCAATAATTCTCCACACACCTTACTAGAATTTTCTGTAAAACACAGTTCTCATACAATCGATTGACTCCTGTGATTGACGTTTTCATCGGGTGGAATGTCAGGTAAGAAAAGTTACACTTTACGCTCCAGCCAGTAGTTTCATTGTCTTCTCCTAGTCCAGGCGGCCATGCACCTGTTGCGAATTACAATGTTGCATTTGGCAAGAATGTCTCCTTGAGCAAGTCGGGTCCCATGAGAAAGAATTTACTCCGGCTAACTAAGGCCTAGCAATTAATTTAACAAAACCGAATACATAACTCTTAATGCCAATACAAAGTCATACATTAGTACATTGTTAATTCATCATTAATCAGTTTCATTAATCATCGTATACATTGGTGGCCACTCCCCGTGGGCACATTTCAAACGCATACATTATTTTTCTATGCTATCACATTTTCTATGCAGCTTCATTACACATTATATTGCAAGCTTTTCATGATAATATTAATTCTAAAGGTCACACTCCAACAACCACTACATAAGGCTTCACTCCCACCACCATCACCCTTAATAGGTGATATCAACAGCACATCCTTGAGGGGAAGCTTTTCAAACTGATGGTCAGTGTCCCCGTGATAACCCGTAGCATCGAAACCCACATCATTAGGGGTGCCCAGATGCATGTCCTCATCCAACACTGAGGGTGGATGGCTGTTATATCTAGCGAAAGTTGTCATGTCGCCTTCGGTGGACACCCTTCTAATGATGGGTTTGTATCTCTTCATATTGGCAATCAAGGGCTCTTATTGATCAGGATACTCCGATGCTTAAGACTGGTTGCTTATGGTAGCCTTATATGCGGTCTAAACGCAAAAAAAAAGTGGTCATTCACACACTAGGCAAATTATTGGAGTTGTAATTTTTCACAACCCTTTGACAACCTGAACATGTCCGGGCACACAACCACACGCCAGCTCTTAGGGCTATCAATCACACAGCAACAACACATGACAGGCACGGTGATTGACTGACAACCTAGGGGCATGGTATACATGTCATTACCTACGTCATTGCCTATGTCAGTGCCTACGTCATCACGGGCATGAACCCTGTCAAACATAGTTCGATGGAAGGTGTCCCCATATGCTACTTTCATATATGGAAAAATGCTGAGCAATAAGTGAATTTGTTCTGACTGTCTGTAAACAGGTTCTGTTAGCAAACACTTCTCCTGCCTCGTTATGATTATCCGTGTATTTCCATGAGGAAGGTTGTTTTCAGAACAGTGAATCTTCTCACTGATGCTCATGTTTATCTTTTCAGCGAATCGCCTGCTTGCATTATGCACAAGTAAATGCAGTAATCATGGTATTCCCAAACACTTGTGTATACATATATTGCTGCGGGTACTTCATAACAGCCACCCACAAAATGAAACAAACAAAAACATAGTTTCATATGAAGTGGGTTAATATTGAAAAAGCAAACACTCCTTCTGTAGATACAGAAGCTTTCTAATAAATCTGCTTTTGGTAGATAATGGTTGCTGTAAGAGCCAGATGGTGTTTGTTGTGTACTAGCAAAATAATTGATGATGATCTGATGAGACCGCTTTCCTGATGTTGTTTCCATAAAACCCTCACCTTCCGTCCCCAGGGAGATGTCATAACATGAAATTGCCTTCTTCTCAGTGATATGGCTACATGTTTTCGGGGCAAAATAGTATTAATATTAATAATATTACTAATACTTATAATAGTTGGTTTTAACTCACTAAATACAACAAAACCGCACAAAAGTGTTACAAGTTTGATAGCACACAGCCAAAAAACGGGCCACACACTGACCTGTCAAACTAGCTTATCAGGCACTGTCTGATTGGCCAGTCTAACCCATCATAGAAGTAAGACTACAAGGTTTTTTACAACAGCTCATTCCAGAGCTCAAAGTTACTCAGACCTTGCTCCTCAAGGGAGACTCTGACGAATGTTAACAGTTGCATCTCAAAGTCTGGGAAGGCATGCTGTGAGGCTTGCAGTGCGCGCTCATTCAAAACCTTTTTATACGAGGTTGGCAGTTATCTAACTTGAAAAAAGCACTCTTTAGTGTGAACTAAAACATCAAAGCCTAATAGTTTCTGAATGACTTATGCACTACTACCTGCTTCTTATTAACGAAATACCTGCTAAACAGTGACATCTAATCTTACATTCATCAATGCAGCATTTAGGTCTGCTGTCCCGCATAGGGTTTTGCTCCACAAACATCTCTAGTTTATGTGGCTATATTGTCGAGGCTGTTTTTTTTCACTGCTGTAAGTGTGAAACAATATTTCAACCTTTGCCCCGGTGAAGTGCAGTACAAAAATACAACATTTGCTGAAGAGAGTGTGTCAATGTTCATGTGAGAAACTGGCGTAAGCATGAAAGAGAATATGAAAAGAAAAGACTGGGAGAAAAAGGGTGTGTGAGAGGACGGTGCAAGAGAGTGTGCAATGATTGCGAGAATTGGGAGAGGTTTGGAAGCATTGGAGGATGTGATAGTTGAGTGTATGTGAGAGATAAAGCTGTGTAAAGGAGTTTAGTGTGCCAAAGATGTGTGAATGTGTGGGAGACAGATGGGTTAGAGTAGGTCGTGTGAGAGAAGAGGCTGTCTGGGAGGTTATGAGAAGAAGATGAGAGTAGAAATGTGTACAAATAATTTGCGAGAGGGGAATGAGAAAGAGTGTAAGATATGAGAGAAATGAACTAGAGGGAAGTGGGAGGACAGAGCAGAGCATCAGAGGATGGAGAGTGATGTGGAGTGTGAAAGAAGATGCATGAGACAGTAGCATGAGAGAACAGAGAATGAGAGACAGAGAAAAAGTACTGGGAGACTGAGGAAAAGGAGCATGTGAGGAACATATGAGCAAGAGATGAAAGGAGAATTGCTGAAAAGGAGGAGATAAAGAGAGATAATTGTGTACATTTCAGACATGACGGCAGTGATATTTTTCCGAAGGAAATATTAGGTAGATGTCTATTGTGCTACTAGTGGAAGATGGGGTCCCGAAGTTGGGAAGGGTGGTACAGCCCGCGACGCGGGTGGGTGTCCCAGGTGCCATTTAACTGTGGGGTGGGGTCCGTGTATAGCCAGACATTTTGCGCTCCCGGTCACCATTCTGTGGAAGGTGACCTAGTGGCCGGAGCGCCAGGTGCCAGTTTTTCCTTTCCCACGTTTTTGTGGCCTCTTTTTGATAAGCTCATTAGTGTTTTGGTGCTATAGGTAGTTTTAATTCAAGGGTTGGATTACATATAAAAAATAAAAAAATAAAAAAACAATGAGGCACGAAATTTACTTACATAAAGTTATTGGGCCTCACTGCTGGAGTCATGGCAGACGCGAAGGTCCATCAGGCGTTGGCGCTGCTTGAGCAGGCCAGATGCATGGATTTAGTGCAGCCGGAGGCATTTGGGCCTGAGTGCCCGGCGCGGAGGGCCTCGGCGGGGGTAGCGGCGGCGGTCGTGGCGTGTTCACCTCCGAGTGCCAGCAAGCCTTTCTCACAGGTGAGGAGGGGTGGGAGGGCTCCCGGAGGGCTGCGGAGGAGGGGCACGGCCTGGGCGGGACGGGGAGCAGCTGGGACAGGGCTGGCGTGTGTAAGTGCAAAAGGGAAGCCCCGGAGGGTGGAGCGTTCGCGCCACCAGCTTCCCGAACAAGGCGGGGGGCCCCACATGGAGAAGGGCGCGGCCTGGTTTGTGCTGGCAGCGGGATGGGGAAAGGGAGAGCTCGGAGCTGCTGGGATAATGAGGATTCAACTTGTCGTCAATCGCGCCGCGATGCAGCGGCAGAGCTGGTTTTTGGGAAGGGACCAGGGGAGGGTCCAGGAAGGGAGGGGGTGGAGGGGGTGGAGGGGGAGCTTTCATATGAGGCAGGGATGGGAGAGGTGGCTGGGGTTGGGCGGTCGCTGGAGGTGGGAGGGCTGGAAGCAGGAGGAATTCAGGCTCAGCCACAGGACCCACCATGTTTCAATGGAGCGGCAGTGAGGATGAGGTAGATAAGGAGCAGGGGGTGGGAGGGTGGGAGGAGGAGGAGGACCCGCAGGTTGTTGGACCCTTAAGGTTTCTACACGTGTGTATGGGGCCCAGCCAGGGAGGGTTTGGGGAGGGGATGGTAAGGACCGTAGATGCAGGCAAGGATTTCGGCAGGGACGGCGAGTCATCAAAAGGCATTTTGGTAGAGGTCAGTTCAAACTCCGGCCCACCGGACCTTTGTTGGCAGGAACCACTGGACTTTGACAAGGATGAGCCAGGCTAGCAGGGTGCGGCTCGGCCGACCTGGCAAGAAGTGAAGGCGGAGCCCGGGGCAGCCGGCCGGATAGCGTCAGCAGGGAGGCGAGGAGGACGGCGCGAGCCTGCGGACGCTCCCGCTGGGTGGTGTGGTGGTAAGGGTTTTGTGCCCGCCGGTCCACCACCCGGGGGAGCAGCATCTGGGCCCATCAGGTATACGGAGGGCAAAAGGGGGTTTTCCTGCTGGGTGTGAGGTATGTGGTGGTCGTGGACAGGATGGTGTGTAGGATGCGGCCGAGTGGAGGACTTGGAATCGAGTAGCATTGAGGAAGAGGAACTGGTAGAGGGGAGGAGTGAATCTGAATGGTGGGAGCGCTGGCAGGGTAGGGGGACACTAATGCTATCACTAAGTTGTTGCAGAGTGTGAAGCGACGGCAGGTGTAGCCGGCGGGCCACAGGAGAGATGGGCCTGGTTCTGAGCAGCGGACGGCGCAGGAGCGCCCCCCGTTACTATATCCAGGTAAGGAGTCCACAGGCTCAATGGTGTCAGTGGCGACTGAGGCGAGGGAGGATACAGTGCACCTTGTTAAGGGAGTGTATGTGCAAGATACAGGTGTAGCCACTGAGATTGGGGATGTAAAAAACGTCACTGGAGACGCTCTTATGGTGGACGGAGCGGTGAGCGGGACGGCGACTGATGACAGGCTACAGGGGACACAGACGTTGGGTGACTCTAAAGTAGAAAAGGAGAGGGAGCCGGCCTCTAAGCGGGTTAAGTTGCCTTATATCGGCACTGCTAGCGTATAGTGCAAGTGATTTCCAGAGCGGGCGGTGTCGTTTTTTAGGTACATGGACATCATTCGTGAGGCTCAGCTCAACTATGAGGGGGTATGCTTGGAGGCAATATGATGAGGAGTTTAGGGCCCGTATGGCCGCGGACCCCGAGGTGAAATGGGGTGAGATAGATTCTGATCCATGGCAGCACACCATGGGCCCGACAAAGTTTGGGAAGACGTTTTTCACGGCCAGCGGTTTGCCTATCACATATCGGCCCTTTCGAGAGCGCCCCACCCAACGGGACGCTCCGGTGCCTGCTGGGATTACAAAAAGGGCATATGTACCCGGAAGTATTGTAAATTCCGACATGAATGCTCCGAGTGCTCTTGCCGTCACCCCCTCACGCATTGTACAGGAACACAGAGTGCCACAATGGCAGGCAGTGCCCAGAGTGAGGTTGGTGGCAGGGGACAGTCAACTGGTTACGGGGGCAGGGATGGCTAGAGACCGAGACAAGGAATTGCGGGAAAAGGCTCATACTCTGAGGTGGACAGATTAACGTTTTGGTTAGCAGACTATGACAAACAGATGGACGCTGACTTGGTCATACGGGGTTTTTGATGCGGTTTTCGTTTGGGGTACGAGGGTACGAGGGTCCGCGGGTGCGGCGATGGGCGGATAATCTTCGGTCGGTGTACGGTAAAGAGGAGGTGGCATGTCAGAAGTTGGAGAAGGAGGTGCGTGAGGGTTGCATGGCTGGCCCTTTTTCGGATTGGCCGATGCCGAACCTTATAGTGTCACCTATCGGTGTCGTGCCCAAGAAGGGGTGCAGGCAGTTCAGGTTGATTCATCACCTGTCGTGGCCAGAGAGATCGTCGTCAATGACTTCATTCCAGAGGACATAGCCAGAGTGTCATACGCGTCAGTGGATGTACCCATCGAAATGGTGGAGCAGTTGGGTCATGGAGCACTGAAGGCTAAGACTGAAATCAAGTCAGCTTTCCGGCTGCTGCCGGTGCATCCGGAGGATTTTGAGTTGTTGGGGATCCAGTTTCAAGGGTTATGGTATGTAGACAAGGCACTCCCCATGGGTTGTTCCAGCTCTTGTGCGTTATTTGAGTGCTTCAGTACGGCTTTGCAATGGATATTCTTGCGGATAACAGGTCACCGGCAGGTGACGCATTATTTGGATGACTTTTTCTTTGCGGCTCCGTCGGGCAGCCCGCGTTGTGCGGCCATGCTGAGACAGTTTGTGGAGATCATGGGAGACCTTGGTGTGCCCTTGGCTCCCGACAAAACAGTGGGGCCATGTACGGCGCTGTCTTTTTTGGGTATTGAGTTGGATATGATAACGGGTACTGCCTGATTGCCAGTGGACAAGAAACTTGACATGCTGAAAAGAATTTGTGACATTTGCGGAGACGTAAGGTCACTGTGCATGACATTCAGGTACTGTTGGGACACTTGAATTTTGCCTGCCGAGTAGTGAGAGCAGGGAGGACTTTTTGTAGGAGATTGGCTTTGGCATTGGCGTGACAGTCGCTGCTGCATCATCATGTGCGTTTGAAGGTAGGTGTGCGTAAGGACTTGTGGATGTGGGGCACATTTTTGGACACTTTGAATGGAATTCCTTTGAAGGCATGGTAGGATTGCGAGTGGGATGTACAGATCTTTTCGGGTGCGGCGGGGGCGACAGGGTTTGGTATCTATTGGCAAGGGTGATGGTGTGCGGAGGAATGGCCCTTTGATTGGAAGAATGGAGGACGAAGCATTGCTTTTTTGGAGCTCTTTCCGCTGGTGGCAGCGGTGTGCCTGTGGGGTGAGGAACTCCAGCATACACGGGTACTCTTTCGGGTGGACAACATGGCTGTAGTACACTTGGTGAATCGGCAGTCAGTGCTGGATGGCCAGGTTTTACAGCTCCTGCGGGTGTTTGTGCTGCAATGCTTAAAGAATTACATCTTTTTTAGAGCAGGGCATGTGCCGGAAGTCAACAATGATATCGCTGATGCTTTGTCTCATTCTCAGTGGGGTCGATTCCATGGATTAGTCACAGGAGTGGACCTGCATGGGACGAGCATGCTGGGGGAGCTATGGAGAATAGGCACCAGAGGATGCTACCGCTGGTATTGAATTCTTTGGCACCATCCACTAGTCGGGCGTATGCAAAAGCTTAGGAGGAGTTTGTAGGCTCTGGGGCGAGGAGACGGGTAAGACATGAGGACATGGTGGAAGATGTAATACAATTCATTATGGTTTGATCGAGAAAGGTCAGTCCAGGTTTACCATAGCGGGAAAGTTAGTGGCACTGGGATTCATGGGTAAGCTTCCTTGGGGTTATCCTCCATCTGCGGGGGAGTTGGGCCACAGAATTGTAGAAGGGTGGGCGAAGGAAATGGCAAACAGCGGTCGCATTAGGTAGCCGTTGTCCTTGAGTTTATTGAAAAGGCTTTTATCGGTTTTGGGAGCGATTTGCTTCGATGCAATGGAAGCGTTACTTTTTCGGACTTTAATGTCGTGGTTGTTTTTTGGGGCGCTTCGGGTGTCAGAATTATTGGGTTTGGCAGGGCGTCCGGGGATTCAATGGCACGAGGTGCGCTCTAGAGCCGAGGGAGTGGCTCTGTTAATTAGGAGATCCAAGACGGATCAAAAGGATGTTGGTGCTCTGGTTTTTCTTCGCCGCTACCCTGATAGGTCCATTTGCACAGGGATCCTGGAGGGACAGCTGTGGAAGGAGACAGGAACTGGTGCGGGTGCGGTCTTTCGCCACGCCCATAGGAGGGGTGTGACAGCTTCGCAGTTATTAGCCGTTATGCGCAAGGGGTTGGAGTGCTTGGGATTGGATGCCACACAATTTGGTACGCATTCTTTTCGGATCGGAGTTGCGACGGAAGCAGGAAGCAAGGGGTGGGGCAGGGAGGAGCTGAAGGCCGTGGGGAGGTGGCGTCAGATTGCTTTCCGCAGTACGTGAGAGGGCGGGATTTTTGGGCACAGTTATTGAGGTATTGTTGGTATATGTGTCTTCATTCTCTTTTTCTTTTTTGGGTGTGGTGCTGGGTCCGGAGGCGGCATATCATTCCATTTGGTTGATTGGACACTCCTTTGTAAAATGGGCCCAGTGCCAGTCATGGAGGACTGTTATTGGGGAGAATTTAGGCTTTGACCCAGCCCAGTACCAGGTCCGCTGGTTTGGGAAAGGGGGGAAGCAATGGGGTGAACTTCTGCCTCGCCTGCAAAGTGCGGGAGAGAGGAGGCAGTGCCCTGATTTGTTGTGTATCCATTTGGGGGAGAATGATTTAGTGGCTACGACTGGACTTAACCTCATGAAGGCAATGAAGAAGGATTTGCAGTTCCTGGTGACTCAGTGGAAGGGATGTCATGTAGTTTTTACAGCTTTTGTCCTGTGTCGGGTTTGGAGGGGGGCCAGGAAGCCGGGGGCTGTGGAGAGGGCGAGGTGCAAGCTGAACAAAGAGATGAGGAATTTTTGTAATGAAAGTGGGCTGTCATTTCAAGAGCATGTGGATTTGCGTTTTGAAGATGCAGAATTTTTTAGGGACGACAGCGTGCATCTTTCATTTATGGGGATAGAGCTCTATCTATTACAGTTGAAGGGACACCTGAAAGCTTTGTTGAAGGAGGCATGGGGGGTGGGCAGAAAAAGACCGGGTCTTTTTCTGGTGGCGGTGAGAGCTGCAGGGCAGGTAATAAAAACTGCTGTGGAGGATGGAAAAGGCAGGGCAATTCAGGTATTATAGGGGGGAAGGAGCATTAGTTGGAGATTGACAGGCAGGGAACTGCACATTAGCGGACAGGTTCAAAAGAAGCAGGTAGGACGGGGAAAAATTAGGTAGACGAGAGGGGGAAAGGAAAGGCAGGACGAGAGTAGGGAGGGGGAGGGGGGTAGGGCAGGGGGAAGGAGGTTGGATAGATTTTTCCCATGTCTAGTGAGGCTTTAGTTTTGTGAGGCAAAGGCCAAGGTTGGGTGATTTAGGTGCACCTGTTCCAATAAAGCGGCCTTTTCCACACAGCAAAACAAGGTGTTGTTTCACTCCTTTCCAATGCATTATTGCTACAACAATCCCACATTTGGCAATATTAATCTGCCATTAATACTCATTGCACAGGAAAAGTGAAAATATATCTGCAGCCTGGGTGACTGCACAAAGCCTTTCTCTGCATGAAAATCAGTGATCAGAGCATAATTTTCTCAGCAGTGCCACCACTCTCTACATCGACGTGTGCTTAGCAGTATGAACCATATCTTAATATCGTGAGACTGTCCTCATTTAAGGCTTCTTCAAACAACCAGTGTCATGTATCTTTTTATGTTGATCTGCTCTTATCAATACTATGGAGAGGCACCAACAGAAATGACATTTAGGGGGTCATTCTGACCCCGGCGGGCGGCGGTTGCCGCCCGCCTCGAGGGAACTGCCATTTGGCTGCCCCGCGGTCAAAAGACCGCTGGGGCCATTCCAACTTTCCCGCTGGGCCGGCGGGCGCTACCTAAGGTAGGGCCAGCCGGCCCAGCGGGAAAGGGGCCTGCAACACTGAAGCCGGCTCCGAATGGAGCCGGTGGTGTTGCAGGTGTGCGACGGGTGCAGTTGCACCCGTCGCGCTTTTCACTGTCTGCTAGGCAGATAGTGAAAAGCATGCTGGGGCCCTATTAGGGGGCCCATGCCATTGGCATGGGCAGTGCAGGGGCCCCCAGGGGCCCCAGGACACCCGTTCCCGCCATCCTGTTCCTGGTGGTAAAAACCGCCAGAAACAGGGTGGCGGGAAAGGGGTCAGAATCCCCATGGCGGCGCTGCTTGCAGCGCCGCCATGGCGGATTTGGGCAACCGGGGGAAATCCGGCAGGAAACCGCCGGACCCGGTTTTCTGACCGCGGCTTTACCGCCGCGGTCAGAATGGCCCAGGAAGCACCGCCAGCCTGTTGGCGGTGCTTCCGTCACCCGCGGCCCTGGCGGTCTATGACCGCCAGAGTCGGAATGAGGGCCTTAGTCCAGAAGAAAATGACATCATGCATAATTGAAGATGCATAGCTATCAGTGGGTCCAGTAGTACCTGGGCCAGAGCTCTCAGGCGCCCTCTGCAATCCCATTTAGGTAACTTTTACTACTCAACCCTGGTCGGGGTGGGTGATTTTCCTTGCTTGCATTACTGATGGCGCTATTCTTGCTACACATCTGCATAATGAGCAAACATGGCAACGGGACTGGCACAGCACTACACAGCGTGAGTCATGTAGTGACTACAAGACCCACCGTGGCAGAGGGAAGCTTGGACTTTTGCTGCCTTCCTACTTCTGTTCTGTGTGAAAAGGATGTGGCTGTACATCTGATGGCTGATCTGTACCTATTCTGTGAGGAAGAGAAGTATTCCCTGCCTGTGTTATATCAGTTCTGTGTGTGTGACAGAACTTTGCTCTGCTGGTCTTGTCCCCTGTACCACCTCCTTATGTTGACTTTTCAAATCTTACACTGACGGCGCTGCTATACCTGTCTTGTCCGCGATAGAGATTGGTAAACAGTATTTTCAACAGATGAATGTCAAACAAAATGACTTTTTCAATGCCTATTTTCATGCATGGCGCAATTGACATTATAGTGCAGTCCCGTAAAATAATATAATTGGCCAGTGTTTAGTTAAGGTGTTCAATACGCAGCAAAGAGTAAAAGTATTTCAAATGGACTAAACATCTCCGAATCACGTGATTTTATGCCATGTGTGATTCTCTCACGTTCCTTGCTGTTTAGCCAGTGGCATAACAAAACTTGAGAGGGCTCCCTTGTCAAGTGGATGAAGGGTCCCCTTCGGACGTATTCAGGAGCTCCCAGGCCCAGGTATTTTGCTGAGGAGACCTCCTGGAGCTCAGGGAAGGAGGGCGCACTGCGGGGCCTGCGGGGTCCTTTGTTACCCTAGTGTGTTTAGCAGGCAACACTTGGATATCAGCCTCTCGTTACAATGTTTAAAAAAAAAAACTTCCAGAGTGGCACATGCTGGTGTATAGAGAATCTGGATTGACAGAAGCCATATGGCAATGGTCAGGAACGGGCCTATTAGATTAGTGCGGTTAAACCCAACAACCCCAGAAACCCAATCGGGTAACATTAAAAAACAATTCGGACTACTTAATCCATGGTAGAAAAGGCCCAAGCAGCAGACAATTAGCAAGAGAAGTGTATGTTAATTTCAAGCATTACCATGAATTTTATTCACAATATATCACAATAAAATTCCCAAGCCAGTTTGGAGAAAATGAATATGTAATGAGCAAAAAGTCACCAAGATCATTAAAATAAGTTAAGAGGGACTGAAAAATGTAAACATGCTAAAGCAAAAAGCATAAAAATGTTTAAAAAAATAGCTGTTAATTAGGGGTGGGCTAAATTTTGAATTCCACTAGCCATTTTGGAGTAATGTAGTAATAGAGTAATTCCACTTTGCTCATGTAATTACTAATTTATTTAGGAAATATGATGGCTGAATTAAATCAGCACTGTTTGGATTTAAACAGGACTGGAAGAGGGAGCAGTTCCTCTGTAATTAAATCCACTGCAGATTAAACTTTAATCTGCAGTGATTTTTAAGCAAAGAGGGACTGCTCTCTCTTCTATCCAGTGCAGTGTGTGCCCCTCAGTGCCCTTACATAATTATGCAAGGGCACCAACTGGGGATGAAGTGGAGTGGATAACCCTTGGTTCCCTTACGTACGTTTGAAAGGGCGCCGAGGGGTATGCACTGCATTGGAGTGCACTGCATACTCTTTAGTGCCCATACATACTTCTGTAGGGGTACTGAGGGGTATGCACTGCACATTGTGATTCCCATTGTGGAATTTCATGTCATGTCCATGGAACAGTTTATTGAGCTCTAGGCATGATTTTAAGCGGACCTCGATGGAGCAGAGGGTAAATACACCAAAAGGGTCATCCGGATCAAAGTTTTTACCTGCAAAATTAGTCTTTGACATGTTTAGCAAAATCTTTCATTAGGGCATGTTTTAAGACAATAGCTCGTGAGATTCCCCAAAAGTCAGATACGTTGCTATCAAGCTGCTGCTGAAGCTGTTGGTTTTGACATCAAAATCCAGATTTCATCCCTGCCAGGGGTGAGATACATTTGCCCCTTACCCCAATCAAGATTTTACCTAGGATTTGGTCATTCAAAATCCTCAAGGGAGGCAATTCTGGAAGCTGTAGCTGGGTAGGCCCTACGGGGCCAGACACTTTTACTTTGGAGGTCCTGCTGAACCTGTTTTCAGTGATGCAAAATGTCAGAGTTGGTTTTCTTGTCTGCCCTGGGTGTGACCACCCTGGGCAAGTCTCAGCACCTTGTACTGGTCATGCTGAGATGGAACAAATAAAGTAACTGACAGCCTTTTCCAAGTGCTGGAAAGGTTCCTTCTGTCCATAAAGCTCTACCTAGAGGGAAAGCTTTGGCTAGTTCATCACGGTACGGCATATTAACTCTTTTTCTGGAGACCGGGAGTTTATTCACAACCTGCATTGCATCCACATAAATGGGCAAGCCTTTAAAGTAGAGCACAGTGGCAGAAGGGGACTCAGAACCAGCCTTTGGTACAACAGAATCCAAGGCAGTACAGAAATTGGCTCCTGTATGAACTGAAACCCAGCTCCACCCATCTACATCCCCCTCGTGGTAAATACATTTTTATGACACTCACAGGCAGCTGAGGAATCAGCTGACAGGGATAAGCTGTGTGTACAAATTACAATTGTGCTCTGGTAATCATGTTTTTGGATGAACATTGCTTCATATGCTTTTCAACACAAGAGCTTGATTTGAACCAATAAATGGATCTTGGGTGTGTAGGATTATTCTTTAAGAAACTGACAAGACAGAAATGCTGACTTTCTCATTAAAAGGTTTGGGTGAAATGAGCATGTAAACATATTGTGTTTAACGTTTTGTAAGGTTTTCTATATAATCTGAATGTCTTAACTTGTCTGTAGTCTGTGTAGTATGGGTAAGGTCTAAACTTCATGCTACTTTCTTAAGATTGTTTAGTCCTCACTGGTTGAAAGTGTGAGAAGCTACTGCATCTTCTCCAAAAAGAGTGCTGCTGTGGTTTTAATACGACAGTTTCAGCACTATTCTGCAAGCACAGAGTAAATTGAATGGGAAAGAGCATTGGTTTATCAGCATTGCCGGTAAAACTTTTTTTGTTCAAACCATTTTTAGTGAGGAAGTAAACAGCTGCACAACAGATAATTAAGGCACATTGCAGGTTACATTATGAAGCCATGTAAGACCTCATTGTAGGAAAGTGCCTTCTTTTTGCCACTGTTACCCCGATTTTCTGCCTGATGTCAGTGTGCTTGACTGTGTTCACTGGGATCCTCCTAACCAGGGCCCCAGTGATTATGCTCTCTCCCCTCTAAATTTGGTTGTTGCATACTGGTAACCCAGTATTTCACCCAGAATTGGCATCCTGGTGCCCCTTTTTTTAAGTCCCTAGTATATGGTACTTTGGTACCCAGGGCATTGGGGTTCCAGTGATCCCTATGGGCTGAAACATATATTTTGCCACCCATAGGGAGCCCATGCAAAGGCTTCTACAGAACTGCCATTGCAGCATGCTTGAAAAGGTGCATGCACCCTTTCACTGCCATTTACACTGCACCCGGTCAATTATAAGTCACCACTATAGCAGGCCTCCAGCCCTAGGGACAGGGTGCAAAGTACCTGTGTATTGTGTACTAGCAGAGGTGCCCGATCACCTCTAGGACCATTTTCCCAGACTTCATGAGTGCAGGGACTCCATTTTATTTGTGTACTGGACATAGGCTACTACCTATGTCCAGCTACATAATGATAACTCCGAACACAGGCATGTTTGGTATCAAACATGTTGGAATCATCACCAAGGCTTTTGCAAGCATTGGTTGTATGATTCCATGTACTCTGGGGCTGCTTAGAGGACCCCCAGTATTGCCATTCCAGCCTTCTGAGGTTTTCCAGGCAGCCCCAGCTGCTTCCACCTCTCAGACAGGTTTCTGCCCTCCTGTTGCTTGAAAAGCTCGAGCCCAGGAAGGCAGAATAAAGGAAATAGATGTTACAGGCTTGGGAGGGGTAGCCTCCCCAAGCGACTGGAAATGCTTTAAAGGGCACATTTGGTACCCTCCTTGCATAATCCAGTCCACACCAGTTCAGGGACCCCCAGTCCCTGCTCTGGCACGAAACTGGACATAGGAAAGGGGAGTGACCACTTCCCTGTCCATCACCACCCCCGGGGTAGTGCTCAGAGCTCCTCCAGAGGGTCCCTGGGTTTTGCCATCTTGGATTCCAAGTTGACAGGGAACTCTGTGAGCATATGAGTGGCCACTGCCAATAGGTGATGTCAGAGCCCTCCCCTGATAGGTGCTTATCTGTTTAGCTGACATTTAGAGTCTCTCTCTCGGGTGATTCTTCAGATTCGGATTGCAAGACTCCAGCAGGAATCCTCTGCCTCTTCCACTTCACCTTCTCACCGAAGAAACTGCATCTGGACTCTCCAGGAACTCTACAAACTGCAACAAAGAAGCAAAGACGACTTCGACAACATTGTATCTTCAGCTCCTGCCAGAAAGTGCAACTGTTTCCCAGTTGTGCATCCTCAGAGGACAGCCTGTCTTCAGCTTGCAAAAGAACAGCGAAGAAATCTCCCTTGGGGTGAAGGAGTTACTCCTCTGCTTCAGCAGGCACCTACTGCAACGACATACGGCTTTATGGATCCCCTCTTCTGCTGAGCTGCGTGGATCCTGCATCATGGATGGTAGGCTCAAGTGGTCCCAACAATCCTGACGTCCTACTGTTCAACTTAGGTGGAGGTAAGAGTGTGCCTCTCATGCAAGACAGTACCCTTTGTACTGCATGCTTTGCAGTTGCCAAGGCCTGTTGACATCCTTCCACAAAATTCTTCATGCACCATGCAGCTCTGTTCCCCAGAACTCTATCCTGTGATGCACATCTTCCTGAGTGGTTCTCCGGTGGCATGGGAGCCTTTGTCGAAGTGTTGCATGGGCCCCCAGTTGCGCCTCCTTTGTCCCCGTGTGGTGGGACACCTGTGCATGCTTTCTGGGCTTCTCTGGGATCTCTGAGTTGCTGAGAGCCCCCTCTGACTCCCTCTCCTGGGTAAAGTCCATCTGTTCCTTCCTGGTCCAGGGCAGCACAATTTTCTGCTAACCACAAGCTTTGCATGTGCCAAGGCTTGTTGGAGGACTATGCGACGCCAACCAGACTACAATTTTCCATCCGGTATGGGACATCACTTGCACCAACTAGGAACCAGAATCCGTCTTCTTGAGTGCAGTACTGACTGTTCTTCTTCACTGGTGGTTCTTCTTTTGCACCTTCATTCGGGTTAGCAGGGGCTCCTGTTCTCCCTGGACTCTTCTGTGCTTCTTGGACTCAGTCCCCTTCTTCCACAGGACCTCAGGTCCAGAAATCCACTGTTGGTGTATTGCAGTTTCTTCTGGTTCTTGCCTAATCTTTTTTCTCATGTTTCAATGTGTTCTGGGAAAGTTACTGTGTTTTACTCCTGCTTTCTTGGGCACTGGGGTGGGTTCTAGAACTTACCTTTGGTGTTTTCTAGTACTCTCAGCGCTCCTCTACACACTACACTTGCCTAGGTGGGAAACCTACCTTCTCATTCCACTTTCTTAGTATATGGTTTGTGTTCCCCCTAAGCCCATTTCTAACAATTGCGATTTTCACTAATTGCACTGTTTTATGCCTATTTCTGCATACTAGTGTATATAATTTGTATATTACTTACCACCTAAGGGAGTATAGTTTCTATGGCATTTTTGGTATTTGTGTCATCAAAATAAAGTACCTTTTGTTTTGTAACACTGAGGGGGTCATTCTGACCCCGGCGGGCGGCGGGAGCCGCCCGCCTTGAGGGAACCACCAGAATACCGCTGCACGGTCAAAAGACCGCTGCGGGTATTCTGGGTTTCCCACTGGGCTGGCGGGCGACCGCCAAAAGGCCGCCCGCCAGCCCAGTGGGAAACACCCCTCCATGAGGATGCCGGCTCCGAATGGAGCCGGCGGAGTGGAGGATGTGCGACGGGTGCAGTAGCACCCGTCGCGAATTTCAGTGTCTGCTGAGCAGACACTGAAATTCAGGGTGGGGCCCTCTTACGGGGCCCCTGCAGTGCCCATGCCATTGGCATGAGCACTGCAGGGGCCCCCAGGGGCCCCACGACACCCCATACCGCCATCCTGTTCCTGGCGGCCGAGCCGCCAGGAACAGGATGGCGGTATGGGGGTCAGAATCCCCAGCGGAAAACCGGCGGGAGACCGCCGGTTTTCCCTTTCTGGCCGCGGCTGAACCGCCGCGGTCAGAATACCCTGGGGAGCACCGCCAGCCTGTTGGCGGTGCTCCCGCCGACCCCGGCGGTCCTTGACTGCCGGGTTCGGAATCAGGCCCTGAGTATTTTATTTCATGTGTGTGAGTACAGTATGACTACAGTGGTATTGCATGAGCTTTGCAAGTCTCCTAGATAAGCTCTGGCTGCTCAGCTACAATTACCTCTGGAAAGCCTGACTTCTAGGCACTGCCTACATTTCACTAATAAGGGATAAATGAGTCTGGTATAAGGTGTAAGTACCATAGGACCCACTACAAACCAAGCCTGCATCCTACACTCATGTATAAGTATCTAGATACCTAATTTAGGTGAATGCAGTAGGTTAATAGGCATTTGTAGTGATATCTTTACTGTGCGTGGCAGGGTATTGAAAGGCCATTTTAAGGTGGTAAAGAGCTGAGATTGAGGTCTCTGCGGAGGTGCATTATGAGATCCCGGAATGTGCTCATGGTGAATGAGTAGAGGTGAGTAGAAAGGGAGAGAGAAGGAGAGAAGGAAAAGGGAAAGAGGAAAGAGAGAGACAGGAGGAGAATTGATCAGTGGAAGTTACAGTGAAGGTAGGTCTACTAAGCATATGTAGGAGTGTCTTTCGAGTATATACCTGCAGTGATGGGCATGGTAAGTCACGTTGGCATGGTATGTCACGCAGGCAGGGGGAACGTTGGGCTCACGAAGGGTCTATTTTTTGTAAGTATAGATCAAGTTTGTTACATAAGCAGCGCATGTGTGATGTCTGCAAACAGCACATGTGTATCTCTGCACTTCTGGTGGTGCTCAAAGTATTCCACCATATGTTGAAGGGAATTACCATAGTAGATTTTCATTCCAAAACGACTTTTTGGAAGTCCATGGAAAGCATTAGGTCCCATAGTAGAGAGTTGTGTATAGGGAGATCCGTGCAGACCGGGTGTGCCGTAAGTCCCAGGCAAGAGATTAAAAGTGATTGCGTAAGCTGAATCCTAAAGATGTCATAAATCATTTGGTGGATTTTGGTCCGGAGTGGGTGAACCATTTTACATTTAAAGAATATATGTTTGAGTGTTCTGGGGGATTCTTCACAATGCCAACAAGTGTCTGACTTTGGTATCCCTAGTTTGTGCAATCTGGAAGACTTCCATACATGTAATGGAACGTTATGGGTATGTCTGAGTCAGACTGTCCGTAGAAAAGTACCATCTTTCTTGGCATGTTACCCCCAATTTTACCTGTATGTCAGTATGTTTCTGCCTGTCTCACTGGGTTCCTGCTGGTCAGGACCCCAGTGCTCATAGTATATGGACTAATGTGTGTATCTGTATAGTGCTTGACTGTGTCACTGAGGCTCTGCTAATCAGACCCTCAGTGCTTATGCTCTCTCTGCTTTTAAACTTGTCACTGTAGGCTAGTGACTTCATTTACCAATTTCAATTGGTACACTGGACCCCCTTATAAGTCCCTAGTATATGGTACCCAAGTACCCAGGGCATTGGGGTTCCAGGAGATCCATACGGGCTGTAGCATTTCTTTTGCCATCCATAGGGAGCTCAGACAAATCCTTGCACAGGTCTGCCATTGCAGCCTGCATGAAATAACACACACATTACTTCACAGCCATTTTCACTGCACTTAAGTAACTTATAAGTCACCTATATGTCTAACCTTCACTTGCTGAAGGTTAGGTGCAATTTTACTAAGTGTGAGGGCCCCCTTGCACTAGCAAAGGTGCCCCCACATAGTTCGGCCATTTCCCAGGACTTTGTGAGTGCGGGGATGCCATTACATGTGTGCACTACATATAGGTCAATACCTCTATGTAGCTTCACAATGGTAACTCCGAATATAGCCATGTAACATGTCTAAGATCATGGAATTGTCCCCCATTCCAAATCTGGTATTGGGGATCCAATTCCATGCATCCTGGGGGCTCCACAATGGACCCCCAGTACTGCCAAACCTGCTCTCTGAGGCTTGCACTGCAGCTACAGCTGCTGCCACCTCAAAGAGAGGGTTCTTCCCTCCTGGGGTCTGAGCAGATCAGTCCAGGAAGGCAGAACAAAGCATTTCCTCTGAGAGCAGGGTGTTACACCCTCTCCCTTTGGAAATAGGTGTTACAGGCTGGGGAGGGGTAGCCTCCCCCAGCCTCTGGAAATGCTTTGAAGGGCACAGATGGTGCCCTCCTTGCATAAGCCAGTCTACACCAGTTCAGGGCCCCCTTGTCCCCTGCTCTGGCGCCAACTGGACAAAGGAAAGGGGAGTAACCACTCCCCTGTCCATCAACACCCTAGGGGTGGTGTCCAGAGCTCCTCCAGTGTGTCCCAGACTTCAGCCAACTTGCTTTGCAAGGTGTGGGGGCACTCTGGAAGGTTCTGAGTGGCCAGTACCAGCAGGTGATGTCAGAGACACCTCCTGATAGGTCCATACCTGATAAGGTAGGCAATTCCCATCCCAGGGCTATTTAGTCTTTCCCGTGGGTTCTCTTCAGATTTTGCTTGCAAGTTTCCTTCAGGAATCCTCTGCAACTATTACTTCATCCTCTGAACTCGGATCAACCGCAGCCAGCTCCAGGAACTGCCTTAACAGCAACAAAGTATCCACAAGGGATACTTTTCCTCTGCAACTTCAGCTCCAGCCAGCAACTGCAACAGTTTCTACAGTGTACACGCTCTGAGGACTCCCTGTCTTCATCCTGCATGGGAGGGCACCCCTGGGCTCTTTCCGAGCCCAAAGGTCCCTTAACGCCTGCCTTGTCCAGGCGCTAAAAAACGGCGCAAAAGCGGCCGTACGTCATTTTTTTTGACCCGCCCGGGAGTGTAAATACGGCGCACATGCCTCGGAGTCAATTTTTTAGACGGGAACGCCTACCTTGCATATCATTAACGCAAAGTAGGTGTCCACGCTAAAAAATGACGCAAACTCCGTGGACTTTGGCGCTAGACGCGTCTAACGCCAAAGTATAAATATAGAGTTAGTTTTGCGTCGGAATTGCGTCAAAAAAAACGAAGCAATTCCGGCGCAAACAGAGTATAAATATGCCCCTAAGTATCCAAGGTACCCACTACAAACCAGGCCAGCCTCCTACATTGGTGGTGCAGCGGGGGGATAAGTACTTGCAATTGCTTTACCACTTTTGTTACTATTGCTTTTCACAAGAAAAGCTTGCTCCAATACTTAGAGCATACATATTATATATCTAGAAGTAATTGTCTAACTTTCTAAAAGATCTTTAAACTTTGCAAAAGTTTTTACAAAGTTCTGAAACGTTTTCTTCTTTTTTCTAAAAAGTTAGCTCTGTTTTTCTACCAACTTTTTACTCACTTTCCCAAACTTTTTTTTCTCCTTCAATATGTCTTCTGTAGAAGCTACCCCTAGAGTTGTGAAAACAACATATGAAAGCCTTAACTTTAAAAGTTTGAGGGGTTTCTGTATTGAAAGAAGTTTGGGGATTGGGAAAAACCCCAATAAGGAGTTCCTCTTAAATCTTCTCCTCCAAGATGACCAGGGACTCAGCACTGGTGCAGATAAGACAGGGGAAGAGGTAGAGGATGATTCTAACCAGGTAGGCTCAGAGGAGCAAACTGACAATCCTGGGGAGGGTCCTTCCACAGATCTATCTGTCAATAAGCCACCTAGTATAACTGGTAGTTGGAAGGGTTCACACACAAGTAGGGCTCCCTTCACCCCTAGAGGCCAAGTCAGTAGAGTGGCCCATGTTCGCGATAGATCTGCCTCTGCACACTCTCATGTTACCTCTGTTTCAGAGGCTTCACACAATTCTAACCCTGAGGACTAGTCCCTAGATAGGGAACTCAGAGAGCTGAGGTTAGAGGAGGCCAGACCGAGGCTAATGCAGCAACAGTTGGCCTTAGACAGGGAATCTCTGGCTGTGGAGAAAGAGAGGCAGGGTTTGGGGTTAGTTCCCCATGGTGGCAGCAGCAGTTTTAGAAATTCAAATGTTAGGGAACCTTCATTTGATTCTAGGAATCTGCACAAAGTTGTCCCTCCTTACAAGGATGGTGATGACATCTACTAGTGGTTTGCTTTACTTGAGAGGGCCTGTAAAGTTCAGAGGGTCACTCATGTTCAGTGGACTGCTATCCTTTGGTTATCCTTATTTGGCAAAGGGAGAGAGAGAGAGACTTCTTATTGTCAGAGAGGACGATGCAGATAACTGAACAACACAGGATAAAATTCAGAGAGATCAGAAAGGAATCATCACAGGACTGGACAGACTTTGTAGACTGTTCTGTGAAAGCCCTAGAGGGTTGGTTAAATGGCAGTAAGGTGACTGACTATGATAGCCTGTATAACTTAATTCTGAGAAAGCATATTTTGAATAGTTATGTGCCTGACTTATTACATCAGTATCTTCTGGACTCAGATCTGACCTCTCCCCAAGAACTGGGAAAGAAGGCAGACAAATGGGTCAGAACAAGGATGAGCAGAAAAGCTCATGCAATGGGTGACAAGGATGACAAGAAGAAGGAGTCTTCATCAGGCCCACAAAAATCCTCTGGGGGTGGTGGGTCTAAATCCTCTTCTCACAAAGATAAGAAACATTGGTGTTATATGTGTAAAGCCAAAGGCCATTGGGCAACTGACAGTCATTGTCCAAAAAGAAACACCAAACCTCCCACCACCACAACCGCAACTGCAAGCACTAATGCCCCTAGTAATAGCAGTGGTAGTGGGAAGAGCACTACTAATAGCCAATCAAAGGGTGTAGCTGGGCTCACCATTGGTAATGTAGATGGGGTTGGTCTAGCTAGGGAGATCACTGAGGCTGTTTTAGTCTCTGATGGTGGCATTGACCTAGCCACTTTAGTTGCTTGTCCCCTTAATATTGATAAGTACAAGCAGCTACCCCTGATTAATGGTGTTCAGTTTGAAGCCTACAGGACACAGGTGCCAGTGTAACAATGCTGATAGACAAACTGGTTGCCCCTGAGCAGCACGTACTTGGTCACCAGTACCAAGTGACAGATGCCCATAGCAACACTGCAACTCACCCCATGGCTTTTGTGAATCTCAACTGGAGGGGGGGTTACTGGTCCAAAGAAAGTTGTGGTAGCCACAGATTTACCTGTAGAATGTCTGCTAGGCAATGATTTTAAAACTTCACCTTGGGCTGACGTGGAGTTGGAGGCCCATGTAGCAATGCTGGGCATTCCAGTGCACATCTTTGCTCTTACAAGGGCTTAGGTCAAGAAGCAAAGAGGACAGGGAAACCTGGATCCTGGAAAAATGGACCAAGTGCTCCAAAAAACAAGGGGTAAGAAGGGCAAACCCTTATCCACTATCCCTCCCTCCACAGATGATTCCCCTTTTGAGGAAGAGGAATTCTCTCCCTGTGCAGAACCTACACCAGAGGAGCTGGAAGCTGACACAGCTGAGATTTTGGGTGCAGGGGGGGCTGCCAGGGAAGAGCTGAATGTGGCAGAGCAAACCTGTCCCACATTGGAGGGCCTCAGACAGCAAGCTATCAAGCAGCAAAATGGTGATGTCACTGACACCCACATAGTTTACTGGGAGGATAATCTCATTTATACTGAAGCAAGGGACCCTCCTCCTAACTCTAGCTCATGACATCCTGTCACATAGGCTCTCATTATTCTAATGAGACTACTGGATTTCGAGCAGCAGAATCTTCCACGGTGTGGGAAACAGAGTCTAACCTACTGCGGGTGACACCTCTCGTTCTAAGTCCGGGTTTTGCTCTGGCCAACTAGCAGTGCCTTCTCTCCACCAGGGGATGGTGATGATTGGGCAGCCGAGCCCATGACATACTAGGCTTCTCAGGGAAATTGTGGTCAATCAGGTCACTTCCGGTTCTCTCATTTGTAATTCAGTCTCATATATAAACGACAAACAGAGGCAGTTTATGTTTTAATAATGAGTTTAATAAAATAACTGCATCTTAGATAGCAAAGTGTGAGCTGCAATAACCAGGACGACACAACATGACAGTATTAGAATTGTGATGAGAAGAGTGAAGCATAAAAACAATGCTATCATATTGCCACTATGATCAATGGATTATTTCATTTCTAAGTCATAATTTGAGCACAGCATGTTAAGCTCTAATTCTGCCTTTCAGGTTCCCCTGGGAAGACATCAATCCTCATACCTGAGCAAAGGCCTGTAGTCTGCATTAGCATCTGTAGTGAAGCAACTGGCAATCAGCATACAGTCATGGTTCCCTGGCTGGAATCTCCCTCTAACGTGTAATGGGACTAGGAAGTGTTTTCATAATAACACAGCTGATGTTCTGAGAAAATGTCCCTATGTAAGGATGTGTATTTACTACGAATGTTGGAGAATAAACTTCTACCACGTTCACCGGCAATGTACCAAACTGTAGCCTTGAATGAAGCACAGAGTGATCAAGAATGTCTTGTTTGAGAACATAGTGCTGGGCTATGCAAAAACAGTTAGATAGATGATAATAAAACAAGACCGTAAAAATGATTATTGTAAAAATAACAATGCAAAGCCGAATAAAGTGCAAAGCAGCCTAGTTTGTTAAGATACGTGCATGGAGCTATAACTAAAATGGCTACACAACTCCCTCCCCTTGTCGGTTGAAAGTGATTCAAAGTTAAGGCTAAAATTTTACTGCTAAAAAGCTCAACCTAAGATATATATATAAAAACCAAGTCAATTTGGACAAGTTAAAGGGACACACAAGCATCCTACGTATCAATTTAAAACATGAGCATGAGACTTATAACTGAATTAGAAAGTCTTCAATTTAGAAAAGTTCAAAACTAGGTACGAGTCATGGAGAACAGGAGATCTTCCACTTCGGCAGATGTCAAAACCAGAAAGTCCTCACCAAAAAGGATCAAGGAGCAGGTGTGTTCCATAGCCCCATTGTCAACCAAGGCAGTTACCTGTGGAGTGCCCATTGATGAGTTCTGAACAACTTCTTCCAGGAAGGGTAACTCACAATTAGCTTCACGCAGCAGAGGCAACCTCAATGCGCATGTCCGGTAATGAACCCTCAGAGAAAACATCAACAGATCAAGCATCTACTACAGGCAAGCGCTGCTGTGAAAGGCAGACCTCCAGTGCATGTTCAAAAGGGCACCAGAGGCACCGAAACACAGGCTGCACACAATGCAAAATCGGTCTGAATGACATAGACCAGCCACACTCCAACTGCTCCAGGAGTGCTGCTCCAAAATACTGCATCATACGCTCACGACACAGATGCGCTGATGAAAGCACAATAATTTCTCCTCGTTGTGGTGGGACAGCAATTGCGCATAAACAACAGCAACAGCAAGATACCAGCTAATAAAGCCAAAGTTATCAGAAATTCCCCCAAAATACTACCGAAAATTAAGTGGATAGATGAAGGTATCAAACCGAATATGGAGGAGAAGGTGTGAATGAAACCAGAACCAACATCTTCGAAAAAATGTGCGATTCCACTTCTACTGGACGTATTAAATATTTGTCCCACGAGTTCACCAAAGTGCCTCGGAAAGTTTGTATTTAATAGGCACTGTATTTCTGCTGATGACCTTGCCACTTGAAGTGCGTAGGTCTCGCATGCAGATGTAAGGCTTTTGAAACAATAAAGCCTTGAGCCTGCTTAAATTGTCAAAATTCACGTCTAAGGTAGCAATGTGAGGCCAAATATCTGCTACGTCCTTCAATTTAGTGGGGGGAAACAGTACGTTCCCGCAGCATGTAACGACCTTAGAGACCGAAACAGCGTAAACTATTCCAGCCCGCTTGCCACAACAGTGTTCACCATTGAGGAGGACATAGCTGCTATTTGAAAGCACCGGAACGTAAGTCTAATCAAGGGGACTGGGACTCCCTTCAGATACCAACCCAAGTTTGCTGCAGACGCGATCCACGCTTAATGCAAGGACAGCTGTTTACAAACCATCGAATGGCTGACTGAAGTCTTGCATTCATTATCGCTAAGAAAGACCTCTTTCATGCCACTGAAGCATTTTCACGAGAAGGCATGCTCCCACACCTCACAAATGTAACTATCTCCCAGCTTTTCATATCTGCCTACCGGAATGTATTTTAAACAGGAGGTGAATTGCAGTGTAGAAATAGGCAGATTAATAACCCCATGTATTAACCACTCAGCAGACGGTATTTCGGCCACAGTAAAAGGCAACTTTTCTAATTTCTCGATGTTAAGCATGAGTAAGCTTATTAGCCATTAGTTGTTGTTGTCGTGTTAGATTAAAGGAAGAAAATATCTCCCTTGAACTGACGTGCTGCCATGGAAGGCAACCCGCCTTCAATGTTTGAGGCGTCCAACCCAACTGCATATTGGACTTGATCTGACTCTGTCCATGGTGTAAAGAAGACATATCTGATTGTATAATGTCTATTGCATAAGAGACAATATTATTTATAGTATATATCCCGTCGGACAAGGTGGTAACCCCATTATCCACAACAGCTAATGCCTTTTTTAGATTTTCCTGATCTATTTGCCTTAACCGGCAGCAGCATCTTGTTGGGAAAGTTTCCAAATCTCATTATACACTGCATATAAGAAACGCTTCCTACGTGGTGTTCTCGGGCCTGACAAGAAATCTTGTAAGTCAGTGGAGTTAGACAGGAAACTGAGGTGTTCTCTAACCGCGTCTAGTGAGGATGATTTTAGCCACTGCTGGCATAATTTTCCCACACTATATGTTGTAATTATACCCGCATTCTCTGATGATATATAGCGAGGGTCTGGCCTACACGTCCTAAAACCCCCCAAGGAGTTAATAAAACATTGATGCCACCCATTGGTATCTATTGGCCACAATAACCGCCCGCCAGGACATGTCAGTGATGCATTAAATGTACCATTCTGGACACACTCATCGAGCTCAGTTTCAGTTGCATTTGCATATTTTTGCCATTTATAAAACTTTCCGGGGGCAGGTATACTGGGCATGTATAATTCCCTAATTTTAGCTAAGCCTAAACAACTTGTCTGTTTTACTGTGTCATTTAAAAAGATCATTTGTACAGGAATAAGGCATGCTCTAAACAAGGCTTCCTTTCCCTTAATTTGCCAATTTCTTTTTACCCACTCACTTTTCAGATCAATTGATTTAAGCCAATATTCATAGCCTTCTATCGATAACCTGGAAACAAAGGATTTCGAATATATGAATTTCGTATTGGTCATTAACATATGTATATCCTTAGTATGTGGTACTTCAAAATAATATGACTCAGCATTCTTTGGATTGTGCACAGAAAAATATGCAAACTTCTCAGAATATGTTTTTGAACTCCCTGTGGCGGAGTCGGACAATGTTCCCATTCCATGTAATTAAAAAAATTCTGGGGCTGCTCGCTCTATGTATGAAATGGTGCCCATAATAATTATAGCAAAACATATCACCATAATTTTCTTTAAATTGGTAAACATCTTGTTCTTAAAGACAGTATAGTATTGCAATTCAGTCATCATAGATTTAACTGTTCTCACATACCAATCATCAGAAGCAATGCCTGGTATTATTATATCATTCATTGATAATTTGAACACATACGCTATTTTAATAACTTCCGTGGGACCATGTATATCAAACATTACTTTGTCCCAAACAATCCCATCAGGAATTGGCATTGCGGAAATGTTCACAAATGATAAGTCTCTTTGGACTTTATGCGATGAAAAATGTGGCTTTAAAACCTCCTCACCAGTTCAACTGTTGATCTTTCAGGAAGAAAGTGACCATGTATTAATAAGAAAAAGGTGATGACAAAACCAATCCAAAGTAGGAAGGATAAGACAGTCAAAGAAGGCCATTGATAGTTCCATGGAAAAATAAAATACGTTTATTTAAGCCAGTTTGTTAGCTTACGTGTACCTGACGAGTCACCTGCCGAATAGAGGTGAATGAATCTGAAAAGTCATCGTTGAAGTCCGCAAAATATCCAGAGGCAGTTCGTTCAAATGGTGGAGCAGTTGTCAGTTGTGGAGTTGGTGTTTCCTGTGGTGGCACATTTTAGATAGCACCATCCGTTTGTGTTGGAGTTGAGTTAACTTGGTCAAATGTTTCTAAATTAGTTGACGTTAGTGGAACTAAAGCAAGATCATCTTCCACCCTCCCCAAGCTCGGAGAGGTGTCGGTGTTGGTGTAAACAACTTGTAGAGGAACTTCTTCACCAGTAGCGAGACGGATTCGGGAACTACTGGATGTTCCTCTTGGTCAGCTGTGCAGGTTCGGCCATATGGTGTAGTTTGACTTTGTCGATAGAGACAAAACGATTTTCTTTGGCACCTGCCAACAGAGGTAGAATTACAGTTCTGGTACCATGTAACCCTAGTACAGGGACTAGTGCTCGAAAAGAAGGGCCAAATTCCTTTTTCACAGTGACTTTCTCACGTACAAGATCCCAAACTCTGGGAATCCAGCCGGTAGATGTTACAGGCACATCCTTAATTCCTGTGGAGGATGCACTGTTAGAAGAATTATCATCATGGAACTGTTGCAATTCCTGTAAGACAGTGACGTTCATTTATGTCAAAAGGTGTTTCTGCTTCCTCCACGCCAGGACCATCAAGATCCGGAACATTCATTTGAGTTCAGAACAGGCACTCATATGAAGTACGACCCCCCAGGGACCTTCTAGGCAGATTATTTAGTGCTCTCTGGACTCCATACAGGTGGTTAAGCCAACTACGACCCGTACCTAAGACTCTGGCTGTTAGGGATTCCTTTAAATCATGGTTTAACCACTCCATGACACTATTTCTCTCGGGTTGAAATGGAGACGAGTACTGGAGTTGGACCCCCACTGAAGCCATGGCATCCCTGAATGCCCTTGAGACGAAAGCAGGGCCCTAGTCCGAATGGAAAGCCGCCACTGCATATGTACCTATAAAGACTCGCAAATCTTTACAACAGTCCGAGCGTCAGCTGAGCGTTGTGGCAATACCCATATAAATCTGGAGCATGAATCAACAGCGACTAGAATATATTTGTATGCACTATCCAGTGTTAGGGGACCTCAATGGTCCAAGTACACACATTGCAATAGTTTGTTAGAAATTAAGAGGGGTGGTGAGCGTTTGGCAGTGGAAACTTTATTTTGTTGACAGATGTCACAACAAAGGACATACTGCTTGGTCTCTTTGTAGAGACCTGGCCACCAGTAACAGGCCCACAATATTGAAATCGTAGCCACCACGCCAGCATGGGCAGATGCTACCCCCTCATGCGCTGCTATAATCAATCCTGGTCTTATGTCTTTGTTGGGGATGTTCCTTATGCCTACACCTGGTATTCTAACTTCAGCGTTCAAGCAATCCCCCATTTGATAGGTGTATTTATTAGGAAATCCTTTAGGACAGGGCTTACCATCAGCCGTAGCTCTCATGGCAGCCCAGATGTGTGCATCTGGTTTGGAACTCGAGCGAGTCACTGCAGCTACAGTGGCTACTGCCACTGCTGACTTTGCGGCTTCATCAGCCAGTGTATTTCCAGCAACATGTATTCCAACGCGCTGGTGTCCAAGTGTATGTACAACATGGACATTTGGTAGCGTCTCTTTCTGGTCAGCTACTTTCCCCCACAGTAGTCTGTGTTTAATGGTGTTGCCTTTGGAATCTCTGAACCCATTCTGGTGCCAGTAATGCAGGTATTCATTAAAATACTGGACACATTAGTACGAATCACAAACAATCAGCATAGGCTGTGCAGGGTCAGTGTGTTCCAGTGCCATCAGCAGAGCTTTTAGTTCTGCCAATTGTGCTGTGCAATCCCCTACAGTTTGTGTAAAGGTATGTAGAGGACAGAATTTATCGCCCTCTATTTAGCCACTGACGACTGCGCAAGCAGCAGAATATTGATGTTTAGTTCCAATTGCAGGTTGTGCTGAGACATCGGTGCACATGGCTCTATGACATTGTTCAATAGGCAATGTATTTGCTGGAACTGGGTATTCTATTTCATATTGTAAAAATTCTTGAGTTCGTAACTTTGGGTCACAAATGTAGTCTACATCAGTGGCTGTCAGAGACGTAGCCCATTGTATCCAACGTGGATGTAATGCTTTTGCGTTTGGAACGCTAGCTTTTGTACCAGCCTCTAGGGCTGGGATCGGGGAAACTACAATAATGCGTTTTCCTTGGCAAGAGGTCTTTCTTTAGTAACAGCCATCTGTTCAGCAGTGAGAATTTTCTCAGTGGGAGCAAAGCGTTGTTCTGCCGCTGAGTATAAGTGTGATTTGTATGCAATCGGGACTGTCTCACCTTCATTAAATGTCACATAGGTGAAACCGATGGCCCCAGCTATTACTCTGATGACCAAATGTGTTTTGTTGTCCCTCATGTGTAAGTGTTGTGCTGCAAGCATATTGTATTGTATTGTAATCGTATTTATATAGCGCTTACTACCCCTGACGAGGCGTCAAAGCGCTTTTCGATGAGTAGCACGCTACTCCGGTACCCAACAAGAATTAGTGATGGATTAGTATAATTTAATAAGGAGTACAGTTTTAGTATTATTATGAGTTAATTTGAGTTGCGGATATGAGAGTTTGTTAGTTAGATTGACTGGAGTAATGGAGGGGTGGAGGAGGAAAGAAATCCAGAAGTGTTAATTGGGAGTTTATCCTTCATTTACTCAATCCAAAGGCTTGAGATGAATAAAAGGGGGGCGGAGGGGAAAGAGGATGTGGAAGGGTTAGGGAGAGCATAGTAGCAGGGTGAGATGAATGCAGGAGAATTTAGTAGGGTTGTGTGGGTGGTCACAGAGGTAGAGTGAGGTTTGGTGAGTTAGATGTGGAGGTGGAGGGAAGAGCTTAGGCAGAGATATTTAGGAGATGAAAGTGGTCGAAGGGATATCTGTCTGCAACTCTCGAAGAATACGTGTATGTTCAATTGTCCAGAATTTACTTGAAAAATCGGGATGTATTAAATCATATAAAAGTTTTATGCGTTTAGCATAATCTGGAATGTGAGTTCTGTCAAAATTTAGAAACCCAATAGTGATTGGAGTATTTTAATCGTATTTGGTGGTTGTAGCTATTCTCATTTCTCTAAAAATTGTGACGCTAGGCTCTTCCCTTCACTTGACAACTCATATCCTAGGAACAGGATGCTAAGGAAGGCTATTTTTGTTTTTTTGAAGTTGAATTTGTAGCCAAATTCAGCAAATCTGACAACAATGTGGGATACCCGTCTTAAATGTTGTAGCAATTCATCATCCATAAGATAGATGTCATCTACATAGGTTAATGCATCAGGGTCAATCTCGTCCAAAATTGCAGTGACACGAGCTGCAACAATGGCAATGTAACAATGGCTATACAACAATCCCTTTAGCTGGGCATTTAGGCCAGAGTAAAACATGGGTCAGACTTGTTCCACATTTTCACTGGCCCCATATGTTAGAAGACACAAAGGAGTTTTGTCGCTTCTGTGCCACCTGCCAAGCCAGTGGCAAGACTGGTGGCACCCCAAAGGCCCCTTTAATCCCACTGCAGGTGGGTGGGGTGACCTTTGAAAGGGAAGGGGTTGATATTGTTGCCCCCCTTGACCCTCCAACAGCTTCTGGCAATAGATTTATCCTTGTGGTGGTGGACCATGCCACAAGGTATCCAGAAGCTATACCCTTAAGGACTGTACTATAGCTCCTGCAGTGGGAAAAGCCCTCCTGGGAATCTTTTCCAGGTGGGTTTCCCTCAGAAAGTGGTGTCAGACAGAGGTAGTAACTTCATGTCTGCATAACTAAAAGCAATGTGGAAGGAGTGTGGTGTTACCTACAAGTTCACCACCCCTTATCATACACAAACAAATGGATTGGTTGAGAGGTTTAATAAAACTCTCAAAGGCATGATTATGGGACTCACTGGAAAACTCAGAAGGAGATGGGATGTCCTATTACCATGCCTCATTTTCGCCTACAGGGAGGTATCCCAAAAAGGAGTGGGCTACAGCCCCTTTGAACTCCTATTTGGTCACCCTGTTAGGGGTCCTCTTCCCCTTGTTAAGGAAAGTTGGGAACAACCTTTAAAAGCTCCACAACAAGACATTGTGGACTATGTACTTGGCCTGAGAAGTAGAATGGCTGAGTACATGAAAAAGGCCACTAAAAACTTTCAGGCCAGCCAAGAGCTCCAAAAGCAATGGTTTGACCAGAAGGCTGTCCTGACAGAGTACCACCCAGGACAAAAGGTGTGGGTATTGGAGCATGTGGCCCCAAAAGCACTCCAGGACAAATGGAGTGGACCCCATCTAATTGAAGAAAAGAAAGGTGAGGTCACCTACCTGGTGGACCTAGGCACTGCCAGAAGTCCCATTAGGGTGCTTCATGTCAATTGCCTAAAGCCTTACTATGACAGGGCTGACTTAAACCTGCTCATGGCTACAGATAAGGGACAGGAAGAAGAGAGTGACCCTCTCCCTGATCTCTTCTCCAACACTGAAGCTGATGGCTTAGTGGAAGGAGTGGTTTTAGAAGACTGCCTTACTGCTGAGCAAAAGGAAGACTGTAAAAATCTCCTTGATCAGTTTTCTGAACTCTTCTCCCTCACACCTGGTACAACTATCATATATAACTTTATTTCGGCTATAAGCCATAAAAGTAAACAATACAAGACATAACATGATTAAGAAGCATAGCACTTTAAAAATTTTAAGAATGTATAGACAACGTTATTTTTAAACATTTTTTGTTTTTACGAAATCGCAAAAACATATAAAAGTATTAGGTTGTTAAAATTTAACTTCAATTAATTAAAATTTTATCAAACTAATTAAGTATAATCTAAAATCAGGACATTAGAGGCACATGATTATCAGAATTCTAGTTCGTGTCACCTGTGTATTTTACAAGAACCTTGCCGCTGAGTGACCAATTTTAACATTTGTCTCTATTATCCGAGATAAAAGGAGAAAATTGCATAATTTACTTTTTTTTAAGAACCCTAAATAAATAGTGAGGTCATATATTTATAAAACATACAAATCGTCATTATTCTTTAAACTAAAATCCAGACCGTTTAGGTTTTAGGTTCATCCGGTTAAAAACTGATGTATTAAGTGAATATAGTCTAGAACCAATGTATTAAAATTACACATTTATAATAGTTCTTTTGTTCTTAATAACCATGCACTTCGCAGATATCCCACCACAGAAAAAACTATTTTATCATTTGTATCAGTTGTTAGGAGTCGTAATGCCGTATTCCATTCCCTTATCCCAATAGCCCTACATAGTGGAGCAATCCACTTTTTCCTAGGTACCAAATATCTAGGGCAGAAAAACATAAAGTGCGCGAGTGACTCTTTTGTCTTTTGACAATGATGGCAGTATATTGAATTGCAGTCCTCCGGTCTCCATTGCGCTGTAAATGACTTAAGCGGAAGAGTCCCTAGTCTAAATTTAATAAATAGTGTTTTGGTATATGGAGGATTTACATTATCCATGTAGGCCTCGAACTTGGGACTACATTTATGGTCTAAGAACTGCAAAGTCAGACTACCATGATTTTTTAACCAAATTTGGGTCAGAATGCTCTCCCAGTAACACCTTTTTACACGTTCCTTTGTTCCCTTTGCCAAATTGTGGGGAGCACTCCACACCTCCTCCATTTTAAGAAATTTACACGTATCTCTGATGTATCTGAACCAAGGGATCTTTAATACGCTGTAATTTGCAAGAAATTCATCTAGTGCTTTATGGAGAATGGACCGGTCCTCTGAGGACCAAAGATTAATCCAATACATTAGGGGTCTTAATGCAATTTCATTGTGTATTTCATTTAGGGCTAAATCAAATCTTAGTGGAGTGAGAGGGGTGCTCATCGGCAACTTTAGGAAATTTCGAATAAACCGGTTTTCTACAGTGGTCAGACACCTAGAGTTGGTATGACCCCAAAGCTCGGCACCATAAATTGAGGCCGCTACTGCCACTGATTTGTAAACGGTGATGGCAGGTGTTATCTCACCTTCACAAGTATTAGCTATTTTCTTAGCTATCACTATAGACCTTTGCCTAAGTGTTGTCAGACTCTTCTTAATCTGTGCCGACCAACGTTGGTCGTCACTTAACCTAATCCCCAAATAATCAAATTGTCTGACTCTCTCCACTGGTTGGCCTGCTATCATCATTTTCCCCCTAAATAGTTTGTGTGGGTTATAGGCCATAAACTTAGATTTTGTTGAATTAATTTCAAGTCCTCTGTTAGAGCAAAAATTATAAAAAGTGTCCAATTCATTTTGCAAGCCCATAGGTGTTCTTGAAATTAGTAAGGTGTCATCGGCAAACATTAAAATAGGGACTGGGGTTCCAGCTAATCTAGGGGCATCATGATTACAGTGTAGCAATTGGTCCACAGCACCGTTTATGTAGAGGTTAAATAGTGTTGGTGCCAAGATGCAGCCCTGCCTAACCCCTCTATTGACGGGTATGGCTTCCGTTAGGTCGCCACTATCTGACCAACGTACATGAGCGTAAGTCCCTTCATGGAGATATCTAATCAGTCTTAGTAGTTCGCTATTGGGTTGATAACTCTCCATAACTTCCCATAATGTATCCCGAGGTACCATATCAAAAGCAGCTTTTAAGTCGATAAAAGCTACATACAGTTGACTTTTGTTGAATGACAGGTATTTCCAGCAGAGGAGGTTAAACCTAAATACCTGGTCTATTGTACTCACTCCTCTTCTGAAGCCTCCCTGGGATTCTGAGAGAATTTGGGCATCATCTATCCATGTCTGTAATCTGTTCAGCACTTGCTTAGCGAAGATTTTTTGGCTAACATCAATAAGACTGATAGGTCTATAATTGTTAGGTTGTTCCCTTGGCCCTTTCTTATAAATAGGGACTATAACTGCTCCTTGCCATGTAGTAGGGAGTCCTCCCCCCCTCAGTATTTCGTTACTAAGTGCGTTTAGATACAATGACCACGTTGTCAGACGAGAAAGATATAAATCTCCTGGGATACCATCAAGACCAGGGGCCTTTCCCTTGCGTGTGGATTGGAGAGCCTCTGTTGTTTCTTTTATGGAGAATAAGTCCAGGTCAAATTTGGGTGGTGTTGTACTCCCCCACGTTAGGGTATTGCCAACAGGATCATTAGGTTTTAGTAGGGGTGTAATAGTGCTATTGGTATGTGGTTTTCTGTATATATTTGAAAAGTGCGTCATCCAAATTTCTGGCTGGATGACAGGATAACTTTCCATTTCTTGAGGGCTACTCTTATCTGACACTAGTTTCCAGAATAGGTTAAGATCTTTCTCCTGGAGCGCCACAACCATCTTGTTCCAATTCCTATTCGCCCATTCTTTTTTTGCATTTTTAAGTACATCTTTGTATACAGTCCTGCTCTTCCTTATCTCTCTTAAATTCCCTTCCTTAAGTGCTCCCAGTAAGTGTATCTTAGCTTGACGGCAGGAGTTGGAGAACCACCTAGAGGTTTTAATCACAGTCTCTGTCCGCCTCCTTACCGTCTGAAAGTGTGGTTTTAGTCAGATGGCCAAGATATTATGAAGATAGACCAAATCAACCAATTTGATATTTGTATGTTTCAGGGGGGAAAGTGTTGTTGCAACTGTTCTATAGATCGCTAGCTGGAAATTAACATCACTTTCAACCCGATCCCATTTCACATTTTTACGGTCATTGGTCCTAATGAGGGCACTATTTGAAGTCCACGTTGATAGTGTCTTGGAACTAAATAAGATAGTGGAAAAGGAGGTACTTAAGGCTAGATGGTACAACTACTTCGTGTGAACATACAACTGACACTGGAGACAGTTTACCTGTCAAAAGTAAAATTTACAGGCAACCTGACCACGTCAGAGATTGCATAAAAGCTAAAGTTCAGAAAATGTTAGACCTTGGAGTTATTGAGCCTTCTGATAGCCCCTAGGCCAGCCCTAGTGGTGCTTGTCCCCAAACCACATAGCAAAGAAGGAAAAATAGAAATGCTGTTTTGTGGGGATTATAGGGGTCTCAATACAGTAACCAAAACAGTTGCTCACCCTATATCCAAGGCAGATGGGCTAATAGATACAATGCGATCTGCCAAGTATCTAAGCACTTTTGATTTGACTGCAGGGTATTGGCAGATCAAAATGTCGGAAGACGCTAAAGCAAAAACTGCATCTTCCACCATAGGAAGGCATTGTCAATTCACGGTTATGTCTTTTGGTTTGAAAAATGCACCTGCCACTTTTAAGAGGCTAGTGAATACAATGCTCCAAGGTTTGGAAGCTTTTAGTGCAGCATATTTGGATGATATTGCTGTCTTTAGCTCCACCTGGGATGATCACCTGGTCCACCTCTGGAACGTTTTGAAGGCTCTTCAAAAGGCAGGGCTAACTATCAAGGCTTCAAAGTGGCAGATAGGGCAGGGGAAAGTGGTTTATCTGGGCCACCTGGTAGGTGGAGAACAGATTGCACTGCACCACTACAGGGGAAGATTCAGACCATTATGGACTGGGCTCCCCCTACTACTCAGACCCAGGTCAGAGCCTTCTTAGGTCTCCCTGGGTATTACAGGAGGTTCATTAAGAACTATGGCTCCATTGCAACCCCTCTTAATGACCTCACCAGCAAGAAGATGCCTAAAAGGTATTGTGGACAGCTAGCTGTAAAAAAGCTTTTGATGAGCTTAAGCAGGCAATGTGCTCTGCACCTGTATTGAAGAGCCAAACTACTCCGAAAAATTCATTGTTTAAACAGATGCTTCTGAATTAGGGGTAGGGGCTATACTACCACAACTAAACTCAGAGGGCCCGGATCAACCTGTTGCTTTCATTAGCAGGAGGATGACACCTAGAGAAAAGCGTTGGTCTGCCATAGAGAGGGATGCCTTTGCTGTGGTCTGGGCACTGAAGAAGCTGAGACCCTACTTGTTTGTGGCTCACTTCATTGTTCAGACAGACCACAAACCTCTATTATGGCTTAAACAAATGAAAGGTAAAAACCCTAAGTTGTTGAGATGGTCCATTTCCCTACAGGGAATGGACTATACAGTGGAAAATAGACCTGGGAGTACCCACTACAATGCAGATGAACTCTCCAGATATTTCGACTTAGACAATGAAGACTCATCTGGGCAAGGTTAGCGGGGGTTGTGTAGGAAAGTACCATCTTTCTTGGCATGTTACCCCCAATTTTACCTGTATGTTTTTGAATGTCTCACTGGGATCCTGCTGGTCAGGACCCCAGTGTTGATACTTTATTACCGAATGTGTGTGTCTGTATAGTGCTTGACTGTGTCACTGAGGCTCTGCTAATCAGAACCTCAGTGCTTATGCTCTCTCTGCCTTTACATTTGTCACTGTAGGCTAGTGACTTAATTTACCAATTTCATTGGCACACTGGACCCCCCTTATAAGACCATAGTATATGGTACCCAGGTACCCAGGGTATTGGGGTTCCAGGAGATCCATACGGGCTGAAGCATATCTTTTGTCACCCATAGAGAGCTCCGACAAACCCTTGCACAGGCCTGCCATTGCAGTCTGTGTGAAATAACACACATGTTACTTCACAGCCATTTTCAATGCACTTAAGTAACTTATAAGTCGCCTATATCTCTAACCTTTACTTGCTGAAGTTTAGGTGCAAAGTTACTAAGTGTGAGGGCACCCTTGCACTAGCAAATGTGCCCCCACATAGTTCAGGGCCATTTTCCGGGACTTTGTGAGTGCGGGGACGCCATTACACGTGTGCATTACATATAAGTCAATACCTATATGTAGCTTCACAATGGTAACTCCAAATATGGCCATGTAACATGTTAAGAGCATGGAATTGTCCCCCATTCCAAATCTGGTATTGGGGAGCCAATTCCATGCATCCTGGGGGCTCCACCATGGAACCCCAGTATTGCCAAAAATGCTCTCTGAGGCTTGCACTGCAGCTACAGCTGCTGCCACCTCACAGACAGGGTTCTGCCCTCCTTGGGTCTGAGCAGCTCAGCCCCAGGAAGGCAGAACAAAGCATTTCCTCTGAGGGCAGGTGGAAATATGTGTTATAGGCTGGGGAGGGGTAGCCTCCCCCAGCCTCTGGAAATGCTTTGAAGGGCACAGATGGTGCCCTCCTTGCATAAGCCAGTCTACACCAGTTCAGGGCCCCCTTGTCCCCTGCTCTGCCGCCAACTGGACAAAGGAAAGGGGAGTAACCACTCCCCTGTCCATCACCACCCTAGGGGTGGTGCCAAGCTCTCCTCCAGTGTGTCCCAGACTTCAGCCATCTTGCTTTTCAAGGTGTGGGGGCACTCTGGAGGGCTCAGAGTGGCCAGTGCCAATAGGTGATGTCAGAGACCCCTCCTGATAGGTCCATTCCTGATAAGGTAGCCAATCCCCCTCTCAGGGCTATTTAGGGTCTCTCCTGTGGGTTCTCTTCAGATTCTGCTTGCACGTTTCCTTCAGGAATCCTCTGCAACTGCTACTTCATCCTCTGACCTCGGGTCAAACGGAGCCTGCTCCAGGAATCGCTGTAACAGCAAAAATTATCCACAAGGGATACTTTTCCTCTGCAAATTCAGTTCCAGCCGGCAACTACAGCAGTTTCCATGGTGTGCCTGCTCTAAGGACTCCCTCTCTTCATCCTGCAACAGAAGGACTGAAGAAATCTCCCGTGGGGTGACGGAGTCACTCCCCTGCTCATGCAGACACCTTCTAAGACGACGACTGGTACTCATGGACTCCTCTCACAATGACAAGCATGCTCCTAAGGACACAGAGGGTGGACCCCATTAACATAGACTGTCCTGAGGTCCTGCTGATGCAATTTGGAGGAGGTAAGACCTTGCCTTCCCTGAGAGCGACGGTACCCCTGTGTACTGTGTCTTCTTCACGTCCTGAGACCTCGGTGCACTATTTGCAAAATTCTTTCATGCACATCCTGGCCCAGGTCCCCAGCACTCCCTCCTGTGATGCTCAACTCGCTGAGTTGTTCTCCGGCAGCTTGGGACCTTCCTTTGTTTTACTGCACCAATCGCATTTTGCACCTCCTTTGTCCCTTTGTCCTGGGATTCCCGTTGGTGCTGACTGGCATCCTGAGGGCTCTATGAGGTGCTAAGAGCCCCCCCCCCCCCTTCCTCCTCACACAAAGTTGAGGCCCCCAGGTCCCTCCTGGTCCAGCCAGTGCCATTTTGATGCAAAATGCATATTTGTCGTAACCAAGGCTTGTTGGTGACTTCCAACACGAAATCACATCTGCATCCATCTTCACGTCGTGGTACATCTTTTGCATCATGCGTGAACCCACTGGCATCTTCCTAGGGTGCATTCCTGCAGTCTTTGACTAACCAGGGACTCTTTTTTTGCACCCTGTTCTGGGTTAGCAGGGACTCCTGTCCTTCCTGGAACTTCTTTTCGACTTCTGGACTTGGTGCCCGTCTTTTGCAGGTCTTCAGGTCCAGGAGTCCAGCAGTTTTTGTTTGCAGACTTGGTTAGTTTCTGCAATATCCCAATCACAAGGTGTAGTGTCCAAAGGAAACTTGCAATACTTTACTCCTGCTCTTCTGGGCTCTGGGGTATGGTCATTTACTTACCTTTGCTGCATTCTTACTCTCACAGCGATTCTGCAGACACTACACTTATCTAGGGGGGAATTTATGATCACATTCCACTTTCTTTAGTATATGGTTTGTGTTGCCCCTAGACCTATTTTCTCCCATTGCATTTTATAGCATTTCCTTTTGTTTGCACTATGCTATTACTAATTACTTGTCTAATTTTGGTATCTAGTGCATATAGTGTGTATAATACTTACCTCCAGAAGGATTATTGTCTCTAAGATATTTTTGGTACTGTGTCACCCAAATAAATACCTTTATTTTTGGTTACACTGAGTATTGTCTTTACTTGTGTATAAGTACTTTGTAACTATAAGTGGTATTGCATGAGTTTTGTATGTCTCCTAGTTCAGCCTAAAGTGCTCTACTATAGCTACCTCTATCAGCCTAAGCTGCTAGAACAATACTATTTCAATTATAAGGGATAATTGGACCTGGTATAAGGTGTAAGTACCCAAGGTACCCACTACAAACCAGGCCAGCCTCCTACACTGTCATAATCTAAATAGAGTATGACAGAACCATTAGACAGAGCTGCAAAAATGTAATGCAGTGCTATTTTACTTCTTGGACAGCAAAATAAGTCCCTTCACTTCCATGGACTAGTATTGTAATGTGTGCTGTTTGAGACAAAAAAAAACATTTTTGCTTTTAGCCAATGTTTTGTTTCACTGGTAAGGGTGTAGCAGCTCCCACAAAGAGTAAAGGTTTTACAAAAACCATGTAAAAACAAAACACGCATTGACAAAATCAAAAGGCTAGAAACCACTGCCAGACCTGTTGTCTTTGCCAATGCTTGTTTATTTTACGTTTCTCATAATCTTGCAGAAACTGATTCATACTGATTTTCTATTGTTAATAGTTTTTTGGCTTTACTAGCATGTATCAAACAAATTTTGCTTAAATGATGCACCAAATAAATGGTAACTAAAATTGCACATTATCAAACCAGTTTTTTCCTATTTGCTATTTTTAAGTACATTTTATTTTGAAAGCAAAGAATTATCAGTCTTTCTTTAAACCTTCTACAAGTATGTACATCTAATCAAAGAGCATTCTGGGAGCATTACAGATAGCCTCAAATTGTTAAACCTTGCAAATGTATGTACACATTTTTATCTTGGAAGCACCCCTCAGTAACGCAAGACAAGCTCATAGCGTTTCCTTAAAGCAGTCACCCTATTAGTAAGAACTTTACATTTATGAACCTTAAATACAAGTTTGAGCCCAATGGCCATATGGTCCAAATCACTTTAACTGCAGACAAGGCTTTTTCACACATGGTTAATGTGGTACTGTGAACTAGCACCCAAAGGGTCTGTGGTGTAACTTGGATATTGTGAGGTGTTTGACGGATTTCACTTGTAATGTGTTCGTGCAAAGACTGTTGTATAGGTTTTGAAAGCGATTTAATTTACGATAATATACAAATCCACACTACTCTCCCTTTCTACTGTTCCTCAACCCCACTCATGCCCTATTTCTCATACAATGTAATTTAACAAGAGTGACTGTTGGACAATCTGTAGCTTCCCCTGCCCACCCCTACTGCCCAAGCTACGCCTCTGTGGATGTGTTCAGATTTATTTGGAGATTGAGGCCCGCTGATTTCAATGTACACATCAATCAGTCTGATCCAAATTACCACTTGCTACAACGCAAGTGTCATGTGGCCTACACATTGGTGTTTGTAATTGCCGTGAACACATCTGTCCACAGCCATGGGACACTGATGTAATGTAATTTAAAGGGCCATGTAAAAGATATCTGATAGGCGCGGCTAGTGCTGAAATATGAGATTCTAGGCGTTAACGGGCTTTAAAGATATCAGCAACCCAGTCAAATGTATATGAGAAACTAAAAAAATACACTAACGTTCAAAACAGCAACAGGTGCGCAAGTAACCTCATAGGAGAAATCTAACTGCTGGTTGGTTTAGGCAGCGCACGGCTTCAGAGGCCATACAAAAAAAACGTAGAATCATCACCCGAGGAAAATACTGATGTCCCAACTTGTATTGTTCCCTGTTGCTTTTTTACCTCCCCGTTCTGCGTTTTGAGGTCATATCAAGGGATAACTTGGGATCGAAGTAATTGTATTTGTTTCTCTAACTCTGATCCCCTTCTTTAAAATGTTTCCAACTGTATCCTGATGAAATGTGCATGTACATATTCATGATGTGAATTATTACGATAAAAAATGTAAAACACAGGGATCTAGAGCGAACATTTTTGTACCCGATCTCAGTATGACATAGAATCTCCACACACTCTCTACCCTCCAAGACTCCTTATTATTTCCTTGTGTAATGTCCACATACTATTTATCGCGAAACTCATTTACTTCAGCACTTTCTCATTTAAAGTATTTATTGACTTTAAATCCATTGTTGTTTATTAATACGACTGGGCTATGCCTGTGCTTAATCAGTGTTTAATTATATATTGTTAAATTGTTTTGCTTTAATAATTGATTTTGTCCCCTTGCGCTCCATAAGAACCTCGCATGCTGTAGAAAGCCAACAATATTAAAAATACAGTTTAAAACAAAGGCATGTGAAAAGACTATTAATTTTGAATTTTGCAGAAGATTATTTCTAAAAGTTATGTAAAGACTTTACATTTTCAAACCACAGTGAGAAAAACTCGGACGGTTTTTAAATGTGAACAGTGTCTGCAGCACCGTGTTTCGTAGTCTTGTCCTTCAGACGCAGTGACGGCAGCAACAAGTTTGGCTCATTCAGTCAAGTTAAGACGGCATGTCCTACCAGGAGAAAGTAAATAACAATCAAAAAAGGCCCCACACCTGTGGCCATATCATTGTGATGGGGACACATGAAATTACAGTCATTACTGAGCTAGATGCTACTTGAAGCAACAGACACCTGCTGCTGGTGATAAGTTACCATTCCCTTCTTAATCAATATGTCTCACTAGCCATGAAAAGCGTTGCTTTGTTTTTCTGCAATAGGAGCTACTTGTCGCTGCAATACTTTCTAAAAGATAACTTTTCATGACACAAAAGTAGGAAATTAACCTGCCCACTTGCATCCTGAGAAATACCTTTTCTCATAGTTTCACAGTGACATGCTGCCATTATTGACTTTTGAAGGGAAATTATAAAGTCAGTCAGACTCATGACGCTCCCTTCGCATTAGACTCTTTTATATTTTTACTTTAACATGAAGAGCCATTTAATCAGATGGATCTTTACAGTAATTATTTCACACAGCTTTCGAAGTTGGTTAATTTTTGCAAATATTTTATAGATGTGGTCTTTGAAACATTTTGTTCATGCGTGCCTAGTTACCCAAAAATCATATAATCTAATGTTAATCAGCCTTTGGCAAATCAGTTTTGTTAATGGGAAACTGATTGGTAGTAGTTGGGAGAGTTAGTGTGTGTGTATGTGTTGGGTTGTAGGGACCTGTTAGTCACTAAATGTGAGGGCGAGAGACAAGCTCAACAAAAAAAAAAGAAACAGAACTAGTACACTAGAGCAAAAGAGCAGTATTTGATGCATGGAACTCATCATTTGACAACTGTCGCACCTTTGAGAAAAGGACGAGAGGAAAAGTCCATCAAATGGAGAGTAATACAGAAGAATAATAATATGAGAGATAACGCTACTTTAATGTGCAAACTACTTGTAGAAGCGCAAAGCTGGATATTCCATTTACCAACAGAGGCAATGGGACACCACCATGATGAGAAGTGGTGAGTTCTCTAGAAATCGAGGTATTTACACTCTACACAAATGAGAATCCTACTTTCATGGCATAATGGAGGCATTATTACCAATCGAGGCATTGTGTACCATTGGAATCCTGGTTATATCACTAATGCATTCCACATGAACTAGGGTGCGAATCCCCACAGTAGGCTTTCCAAACATTGTTCAAAGAAAAATTATGCATCTATCACATGAAATGGGCACTACTGCCTAAAAGGAGGCAGTATACCATGCAAACAATATCCAAGGTCTTGGTTATATAACTAGCACACTCTTCATAAAGTAGGGTGCAAGTCCACACAGGACATAACAGAGTGTAATGAAAGCACTATCATATTGACTGCAGTGGCGGCTGGTGAAATTTCAAAGTGGTGGGCATAACATCTGTGGATGAGTGGTATGTCCATCAGACATTAGGGAGGACCTAAGGGGCTTCTGTGAGAAAGTAGCCTCTTTTCAGCCTTGTTACTCCCCAATTTTGGCCTGTTTGTGAGTATATGTCAGGGTGTTTTCACTGTCTCACCTGGATACTGCTAGCCAGGGCCCAGTGCTCATAGTGAAAACCCTATGTTGTCAGTATGTTTGTTATGTGTCACTGGGACCCTGCTAGCCAGGACCCCAGTGCTCATAAGTTTGTGGCCTATATGTATGTGTTCCCTGTGTGATGCCTAACTGTCTCACTGAGGCTCTGCTAACCAGCACCTCAGTGGTTATGCTCTCTCTGCTTTACAAATCTGTCACTAACAGGCTAGTGACCAATTTCACCAATTCACGTTGGCATACTGGTACACCCATATAATTCCCTAGTATATGGTACTAAGGTACCCAGGGTATTGGGGTTCCAGGAGATCCCTATGGGCTGCAGCCTGAGTGAAATAACGTCCACGTTATTTCACAGCCATTTACCACTGCACTTAAGTAACTTATAAGACACCTATATGTCTAACCTTCACCTGGTGAAGGTTGGGTGTAAAGTTACTTAGTGTGTGGGCACCCTGGCACTAGCCAAGGTGCCCCCACATCGTTCAGGGCAATTTCCCTGGACTTTGTGAGTGCAGGGACACCATTACACGCGTGCACTGTACATAGGCCACTACCTATGTACAGCATCACAATGGAAACTCCGAACATGGCCATGTAGCATGTCTAAGATCATGGAATTGTCCCCCCAATGCCATTCTGGCATTGAGGGGACAATTCCATGATCCCCCGGGTCTCTAGCACAGAACCCGGGTACTGCCAAACTGCCTTTCCGGGGTCTCCACTGCAGCTGCTGCTGCTGCCAACCCCTCAGACAGGTTTCTGCCCTCCTGGGGTCCAGGCAGCCCTGGCCCAGGAAGTCATAACCAAGGACTTCCTCTGAGAGAGGGTGTAACACCCTCTCCCTTTGGAAATAGTTGTGAGGGCTGGGGAGGAGTAACCTCCCCCAGCCTCTGGAAATGCTTTGATGGGCACAGATGGTGCCCATCTCTACATAAGCCAGTCTACAACGGTTAAGGGATCCCCCAGCCCTGCTCTGGCGCAAAACTTGACAAAGGAAAGTGGAGTGACCACTCCCCTGACCTGCACCTCCCAGGGGAGATGTCCAGAGCCCCTCCAGTGTGTCCCAGACCTCTGCCATCTTGGAAACAGAGGTGTTTGTGGCACACTGGACTACTCTGAGTGGCCAGTGCCAGCAGGTGACGTCAGAGGCTCCTTCTGATAGGCTCTTACCTCTCTTGGTAGCCAATCCTCCTTACTAGGTAGCCAAACCTCCTTTTCTGGCTATTTAGGGTCTCTGCTTTGGGGATCTCACCAGATAACGAATGCAAGAGCTCACCTGAGTTCCTCTGCATCTCCCTCTTAACCTTCTACCAAAGGATCGACCGCTGACTGCTCAGGACGCCTGCAAAACCGCATCAAAGTAGCAAGATGACTACTAGCAACCTTGTATCGCTTCATCCTGCCGGCTTTCGTGACTGTTTCCAGGTGGTGCATGCTCTGGGGATAGCCTGCCTCCTCTCTGCACTAGGAGCTCTGAAGAAATCTCCTGTGGGACGACTGAATCTTCCCCCTGCAACCGCAGGCACCAAAAGACTGCATCACTGGTCCACTGGGTCCCCTCTCAGCATGACGACCGTTGTCCCTGGAACTCAGCAACTCTGTCCAAGTGACTCCCACAGTCCAGTGACTCTTCAGTCCAAGTTTGGTGGAGGTAAATCCTTGCCTCCACACGCTAGACTGCATTGCTGGGTACCGCGTGATTTGCAGCTGCTCTGGCTCCTGTGCACTCTTCCAGGATTTCCTTCATGCACAGCCAAGCCTGGGTCCCCGACACTCTAACCTGCAGTGCACAACCTTCTGAGTTGTCCTCCGGTGTCGTGAGACTCCCTTTTGTGACTTCGGATGGACTCCGGTTCACTTTTCTTCAAAGTGCCTGTTCAGGTACTTCTGCGGGTGCTGCCTGCTTCTGTGAGGGCTCCCTGAGTTGGTGGGTGCCCCCTCTGTCTCCTCCTCCAAGTGGTGACATCCTGGTCGCTCTTGGGTCACAGCAGCACTCAAAAACCTCTACCGCAACCCTTGCAGCTAGCAAGGCTTGTTTGTGGTCTTTCTGCGTGGAAACACCTCTGCAAGCTTCATGGCAACGTGGGTCATCCATCCTCCAAAGAAGAAGTTCCTAGCTCTCTTCTTTCTTGCAGAACTCCAAGCTTCTTCCAACAGGTGGCAGCTTCCTTGCACCCTCAGGTGGCATTTCCTGGGCTCCGGCCCACTCTTGACACTGTCACGACTATTGGACTTGGTCCCCTTGTCTTACAGATACTCGGGTCTGGAAATCTACTGTTGTTGCATTGCTGGTTTTTGTTCTTCCTGCAGAATCCACCTATCAGGACTTCTGTGCTCTCTCGGGGTAGTAGGTGCACTTTACACCTACCTTTCAGGGTGTTGGGGTGGGCTATTTTTCTAACCCTCACTGTTTTCTTACAGTCCCAGCGACCCTCTACAAGCTCACATAGGTTTGGGGTCCATTCGTGGTTCGCATTCCACTTTTGGAGTATCTGGTTTGTGTTGCCCCTATACCTATGTGCTCCTATTGCAACCTACTGTAATTTTACACTGCTTGCATTACTTTTCTTGCTATTACCTGCATATTCTATGTTTGTGTACATATATCTTGTGTATATAACTTATCCTCATACTGAGGGTACTCACTGAGATACTTTTAGCATATTGTCATAAAAATAAAGTACCTTTATTTTTAGTACTTCTTTGTATTGTGTTTTCTTATGATATTGCGCATATGACACCAGTGGTATAGTAGGAGCTTTACATGTCTCCTAGTTCAGCCTAAGCTGCTTTGCCATAGCTACCTTCTATCAGCCTTAGCTGCTAGAAACATCTCTTCTGCACTAATACGGGATAACTGGACCTGGCACAAGGTGTAAATACCTCTGGTACCCACTACAAGCCAGGCCAGCCTCCTACACTCTGCAGTCATTTATCTCACTGAAGCCCCAGACTCCTTTCTAATAAGATATAACGTCTGTAACTGTGCAGCGAGCTGCACCATTCCACTCTCAGGAACCATTACTAGATTCATATTTGCAACACACTCAATTGTATGCGCCACATCCTTCAAGATAGATGCACAGTGCAATTCATTTTCAGAGGAATGGTTCAATATAATAATAAAGCTTGTGAATGACATTGAGACATTCACTGGAAGCAGACACCTAGTGAACACAAAGTGCCCAGTTTGAGTTTGCGTTCTTTAGAAAAAGTTTGGGGCATATTTATAATCCCTTAGCGCCGCTGGAGCGTCACGTTATGTGCTAACCACTGTTCCATATTTACAAAGAGGTGTAACACCACTTTTTATGGCGTTACGCCTCCTTGTAAACATGGCTTCCTCCGATGCAGTGTTCTGCGTCAGTGGGGCGTTCAATGGGTGTTGCTGTGGGAGTGCCAGAGCAACACCCATTGCAACCATTGCAGCACACACAGAAGTGCCAAAGCGCCATTAGTGATTGTTTATGTGAAGGGAGGGACACCTTCCCGCACATAAACAATTATACCTCTCAATGCAGACATCGTTGCACAATGGTGCAAATTCACTTAAATACAGCGCATCTCTGTGTTGTGAAAATGACAGAGCGTGGCGCAGCCAATTTTGGCGCAGCATCGCGCTCCGTCATTTACCTTTAAATAAGGGCCTACATATCTATTAATATCACACTAACTACACCTCACACTTCAGTTGTACAACACGTGAATCTTTTTTTAAAATTCCACATCTTTGTAGCCTTTTCTCAAGTGTCAACATGAAAATAATATGAACGGCATAACAAACACTGAGCGTAAAATATTTCTGCACAATCCTTCATTAATGGTGTGTGAACGGAGACCGTGAGAGTTTCCTAAAAGCAGTCCCTTCCCGACAAAAGTCTTTCCTAACGAATGCTTACAATTTAGGTTTCTAGCTTCCTAATTTTCTCGTGTCTGTATTTCATATTTCTATCAAGCAGCCGTGGATGCTAGTTTACTAACACGCACATTTGATAGTTCCTGATATTCATTATGACGGCTGCTCGTCGTGGACAATGAAGCGAGCTAAAACTGCCAGTATCTACAGTAAATAAGTAAATGCAGTTTTCTTGACGTTTGATTGCTCACGACCACCACCAATCATGATGCAGATTGGGAACTATCAAACGTGCGGGTTAGTAATGTAACTTCCAAAGCTGCCTGATAGAATTGTGAAATACAGACATAGGGGAAAATTAGGAACCTAGAAATAAACATACAATAGACAATTTCAATAAAATTAAACATTTGAAGTTGTCATATATTTTATGGTGTCCGAGCCCTAACAAAATAAAACCGGCCTCCTCAACGTCTATGCAGGCTGGATTTATTTGTTTAAAGAATCATACTTTCTTTTTTGACCCAGTGATACTTTGAAGTTTGTGGCTGCTGCTGGGCAGGAGTCAAGTCAGCCACTTTCAGGCAGGGAAGGCCCTCACTCTAAGCCCGAACACGTGCTCCCTCATAGCAGACTGCAGCAGGGGGACAAACACACTACTTCTCTCTTCCATTTATGCGCAATGCCATCACTGGCACTGGGCACGAACAGAAGAAAGCAAGGTAACGAAAATGGCCAATAACTCCATGCCTTCCAAATGAAGCCTATCCGGTGACTGGCCATGTTTTGTGAACCTCCCGCCCTGTGCTGTCTCATGTGTGCGGACACTCAGTGGAGTTCTAAGCCAATCCAGATGCTGCTCTCTTGTTCATTTTACCAAGCAGCATGAGAACAGCTCCTGGATTGGCTGGGGAAGGCAAACCCAGCACTCATTAGGAGTTAGGGGGCTGTGGTAGTCATCCCCATGCTCACTAACAATGCACAGGTGGGAAAAGGCCTTAAGTGAGCATGTTGGGCTAGTCGAGGAATGGCACTCGTCCTACCCGACATGTGCACTTCACATCAAGACTGCTTCCCTGCTGAGCCTGCAGCCCATTAAGCCTCACCCCTACCCACACAGTGATGCACATGAACCAGCAGAGCCCATTGGGGAGAAAATTAAAACAATAGGGGCCTGATTTATGAAAAGTTAGCACTGCCTTTGCATCATTTTTTGACGCAAAAGCAGCACAAACTTACAAAATATAATTATTTTTGGAAGTTTATGCTGCTTTTGCGTCAAAAAAATGACATAAAGGCAGCGCTGACTTTCCATAAATCAGGCCCTCTATACTATACATTTAATACAGGGGCAACAAATATGGGAGGGTCAACGACCCCCACGCCCTAATATAGGGGCTTTTCCTGATCGACTATGGTACTGTAAACTATACCAGAGTATTGAAAAACATTTTTTTTATCATAGTTAATTATATAAATGTATCACAACTTTTATAATACTACTGATCTTTTGTCATGAGACAGTACATCCCCAGGGCGCTATAGTCCCAACAAGACCTAGTGCTGAAGCCCTGAGCTCGGAGTAGCCAATGGAATGAAGACATCATGTCATGATCACACATCCGCCTAATGCAAAGTGACATAAAAATGACAGAAACGTACTGCATATCTCAGGCTAATTCCAAGAAGATCCAGATGCTACAGCTTCACAGACAACCCACGACCATACTAAGACACATGTAAGGAGAACTTCTGCACCATCTTCCTCGTCATTGGATGGGGGAACAGAGGCTAGTATGTGGATATAAGATGGGTAAAAAAGCTATAGGGAATGTTGCTGGGTTTAGCAATAGTGGCAGTGACTGCAAAGTGGAACGTGCTTAGTACAGTGTCTTGCTGATTCATTTTGAATAGTAGTAAACCACTTTAAAACTGCACCTCAATTACCCCTAACCCCGATAAACTAAACAATTAGCTTAGACATGCTAAGAAATCATTAGAAACCCTGTTATGGAGCACATTGCAAGCATTTTGTGTGAGCCAAGAGTGAAGGTGAACGTCAAGGTGTTTTCTAATAAGAATCTTTGCCCACCTGTACACAATTTCAAACCTACTTTTGGCCCTGATCTACAGTACAAAAAGCAACTCGCACATAAACACACCCTTTAAAGAGTTCACAGTGAGCCCATAAGCAACATTGCTTTCAGCTGATAAAGCAACCCCTAGGAAGAAGCTTACCATCTCGTGTCAAATGGAGCCTGTGGTTTTTTCTTAAAGTAAAGTTGAGTCTAAGGCCCTCATTACAAGTTAGTTGAAATAGGTGGAGCTATTTACCACACGTGGCAAATACCATTACCCCTGGGTGAGGTATTTATCACTTGTGGTAAATACATCCTATTCCGAGTTTTTAACTTGTAAATAAGGCCTCACATATGGAATCGGATTTCAACACATCAAATTGTGCATGTTTTGCCTTTTTTCCAGGTCCTTTCATTTGATACGTTTTGGTAGGTGTGACTTGCCAAGTTCTATAAGGGGTAAACTGTGAGGGCATGGTAATTATTACAAAGTGTATTAAGGTGTTGGTATCCTCAAGTAGAAGTAAAGTTGAGTCTATGGCCCCCACTACAAGTTATGCAAAATAGGTTGAGCTTTTTACTACATACCACAAATACCATTACCCCGGGGTGAGGTATTTACCACCTTTAGTAAATACATACTATTATGAAACAGTGCAGTAATTATCACACAATTCACAGTTTGATCCCTGGGCAAATAAGTTATGCAAATAAGTGGTTGCACAGGGATTGGAATTTACCCCCAAACTTGTATTTATAGCCTAAGTAGGCTTTTGTATCAGAGACAAAAGGAATAAAAGTCTCAAGTAGTGGAACCTACCTGCTTGGATTCAATATTACAAAATCTTAACAAAGTGATAAATTGTAGCTCCAAGGTCATATCAGAATCAAATCGAATCCCAGCATTGTTTAACCTTTTGTTTTGCTGGAAGAAATTTGATTGAAAACACAGCAGGGTACAAAGAATTACTGTGCATTTCAGCCTTCAGTATTAACATTAGATCATGCCAGTTTTACAGTTTTCTAATGTTTGGAAAATAATTCTCGTCGTTGAACCCCTTCAGTAGACAGTGGACTATCATCAGAGTCTGACATCCAATTTAGTTCAGGTATGAGGCCCAGTGCCCTATATTGCTATGTATTGATAGCGATGACCAGGTGTAAACAGAGATAATTAGTATTCCTTCATGGTAAAGGCTCCTATTAAACAATGTTGCCTTAGAATTATTCATCCCTCTGTCAGGATTTGTGAGAGGATAAGGAAATCATAAAAAAGATATGTCAATACAGTCAGGAGTACAGGCATGAAAAACATATACTCGTTCCCTAGCAATTCCCTCCATCCCTACGAACATCACTCTTTGCAGAGTTCGTCACGTGGTTAATAATTTGTTTCAGAAATATTCATTGTTCATCCACAATTACAATGATAACCAGCCAATAAAATTGCTCATATGCAATATAAGGTCAATCATTATGTAACCCCACATACATAAACATAGCTCTAAACCACCCACCCCGCTTTCCAAACCCTAAACAAAGCCCAGTAAACCTCTGTCATTAACTCTAGTCTAGGATTGCGCTTCTTTCTCATCCCCAGTAATGTGTCTAATTACATGCATGGTCTCTCATGGTCCCTTCCAGAAAGCATACTGCCTTTCATTAAAAAGAAAATAAATTCCGGGCCCCTATTCTTGGTAGACAGGTTACATTTGGAAGTCCAATTGAAAAGTACTCTAGGAGTGTACCCCAAATGTAGTCAAAGAAACTAAGCAGTTAGCTACCACCCACCTCAGCCAGTCTTTCTTTACATTTACAATTAATGCCAACGTTTGCATCCATTATATTCAAATCAATGGTTCTACAAAAACAGCACTGTTTGGAACTTCCCCTAAATCAGGCTAAGAATAATGTTTCCTTCATCCATCACAGGGATGGTCTTAGTTTGCTCTGCAAACAAATTTTAAAAATCAGATAATCCGGTGGCTAGATTGCAAGTGAGGATCTTGTAAACCTGCTTATAAAGCCTTAAGGTCTGGAGACGTTTATATCTTGAAGGACTTTATAGTGCCCAAGGCCACATCTGAAACAAATTGGGGCCTCCAGTGTTTCTCGCAGCTCAAAAAAGATGCAAGCCATGGGGTATCCCCTACATAAGCCTACTGGCCACTTCTTTTGGGGAGATCAGTGGTTCTGTATGTCGTGCAATATTGTCAAAACTCACCCAGTTTCTCCTCTTCTGTGACTGGGATGTTCCCTCCAAGGAGTTTATCTCCAACAAAGAAACATTCTATTGAGGTTGTCCTTCTACGCATGTAAGCATACGCCCCATTTTTTCCCTGAACATTTTAGCCTAATTGGTGTTGATTGCATTGGCTTTCCACCTGAAGGGCGTCACTTTTCTTATGTGGAGCAATGATGAGTTAGTAATGTAATCCTCGTTCTCCTGCACCAAATGCGCTTCGAGTGCCATTGCCTCTAGTTCCTACTTTCTCTTTTCCCTGAAGATAGATATTTTACCAATGCAGTTGAGTCACATTTGTGCATTGAAGGTGTTCCACATCACAAGTTTATCAGTTTTGCCCATGCTATTCAGCTCAACGTACTTCTCCGTCAGTGGTTGCAGTTAATGAGGAAGCACAAAGTTCCGAAGTAGAGCTGGAGGGAACCTGCATCTACACACCAGATTTCTACAATATGTCAATAAGAAAGAAGGTGTGATTACAAAGTTATCAGGAGAATTATTTTGCTAATGACCCCAAATATAATCTATACTACAATATGTTATATGATAGTGTGAGGCGTAGGGGTAGTACCTACCAGTGATGTTATCTTACATTCAAAATTCATGAAGGCAAAGGTCACTAATCGCACATTTCAGATTCTTAGAGAATGACACTGAGTAAGGGCTTGGGTCGTCGAACTTTATAATTCCAGATCTCACACTATTTACAATTTAAATTAAAGTAATTAAAGTTCTAGAACTCCGACTGCAAAGCCCTCAAGGACATTAAAAAGTGTTGAAAGATACAGAAGTATGTCCCAAATTTAGTCAAAGAAACTAACCACTAGATGAATAGATTCCTTTGCTAAACAGATCTGCTTTTCCGGTGCCGAACTATGCTGATTAATATTAAGATTAGAAACTGCTCTAGCCACGATCGGACTGAGGCCCATATTTATACTTTTTGACGCACAACTGCGCCAACGCTGTTGTGCGTCAAAAATTTTACCGCCGGCTAACGCCATTCCAACGCGCCATGCGGGCGCCTTATTTATGGAATGACGTTAGCCGGCGCTGCGGACTGGTGTGCGTCAAAAAAAATGACTCACACCAGGCAGCGCCGGCGTATGGGAAAATGGGGGTTGTGCGTCAAAAAATGGGGCAAGTCAGGTCTGAGGCAAAATTCAGGCCTCAAACCGGATTTGCGCAATTTTTTTTTTGACACCCAACCTCCATTGACATGACTCCTGTCTTAGCAAAGACATGAGTCATGCCCCCTTGCCCAAATGGCCATGCCCAGGGGACTTATGTCCCCTGGGCATGGTCATTGGGCATAGTGGCATGTAGGGGGGCCCAAATCAGGCCCCCCTATGCCACAAAAATAATCTGAAAAAATGCTTACCCAAACCTACCTTTACTTCCCTGGGATGGGTCCCTCCATCCTTGGGTGTCCTCCTGGGGTGGGCAGGGGTGGCAGGGGGTGTCCCTGGGGGCAGGGGAGGGCACCTCTGGGCTCCTTCCGAGCCCACAGGTCCCTTAACGCCTGCCATGACCCAGGCGTTAAAAAACGGCGCTCATCGGGCTGTGTGCCGTTTTTTAAGGCCCACCCCCTCCTGTGCGTCAAAATGACATCAGAGTATAAATATGGGGCACAGGCCTTAAAGTCATTTTTTGGAAGGGAACGCCTACCTCACATATAATTAACGCAAGGCTGGTTCCCCCTTCCAAAAAATTACGCACATGGTGGAATTTTGACACCCGAGGGGTCGGACGTCAAAGTATAAATATGGGGCAGGTTTGCGCTGATTGTGCGTCAAAATTTTTGATGCACATTCGGCACATACAGAGTATAAATATGCCCCTGAATGTACAAGTTGAACACAAGTTTACATTTGGTATTGAGTAGTTGCATGAATATTGCATTAATGTTGCACAAATCCATCAGCATAAACCTAAATTGATGTTTAGTGGGGTTAAGCTGAACTGACGGCAGAACATGATTTTCTCATTGGTACTGCATAGTTGAACCAATCCGTCTGAATGTGCAGGTTGAAAATAAGTTTACATTTGGTTTGCATATTTGCATGAATATTGCATTCGTTTTGTATAAATGCATCAGTGTAAAACCTAAATTGATGTGTAGTGGTGTAAAGCTGAACCGCCGGTTGAATATGATTTTTTTCGCCGCTGCTGCATGTTTGCACACATTTTGCACTATTGCTTTAATAGGTTAGCTGCAAGCGGAATACAACTTCACACTGGCACTGCATATTTCCCCAAACATGCCACCAACATTGTACCATCTTTAAATAATGAACTTGGTTGTTAAGACATTTTGTAAACATTAGGCATATTTCATTTTATGATGTTATAAATAGTAATATTTTACATCTTGCACCTGCAAACATTAGACATATTTATTTTTTTATGTTAGAAATTGTAGTATTTTGTATCTTTTATTCTGAAATTATTATGGATTTAATAAACTGAAACAATAAATTTGAACATGAACTAGTCAAACCGATCTGCCAACACCCACCTCAGTCTCTCTATTTCCAAGACAGACCACAGCCGCAAGTGCCATTGTGACATGTACATGGATTCTTTAGATTTAAAAGTATCCGCTAATACCACTGTGGCTGTAGTCAAACAATTCTATTACAGTATTGGATCAGCTTTAATATGATATTTCAGAATTGGGGATTGCACTATTGGGAGAACCATGATTTTGTCATTTGGTATTGGCTACTTTTTTCATCCCCACCAGGATTTCCTCCGAATAGGATTTGATGTTTTAGCAGTCACACCCGAGGTGATGAATATCTCCCACCAGGGTACAACCCCTGCAGCACAGCGGGGCAAACCAAGGTTAGTAGTAGTGCAATTCAGAAGGACACATATGCCATTCATACATTTCATTAAAGTGACCTTCCCTACAAGCTATACTAGCAGTTCCCTAAAACCGCCCAACGTGCCATCAAGTTAAGTCATTTTTCTCTGATCATATGGACGATTCCAAAGCTCCATGTGGCAATATTGTTTTGGGGTGGAGGATTTCTGTAATAGTCAATAAGTTGAAGAAATTATGCCTTTTGATCCTGAAGCCATTTTCATAAACTATTCAAAGGTGGTAAGGTCCCTCACTGCTCCCTGTTCCACAACGGGTTATAATATCCAATGTATAATTTGTGTATAATTCTATCTTGCTGGTCACAAAAGACCTAATCAATCTCTCTCTAAACATATTGGCAATCATGATTCATCCCCCTTTGTTCCACATGTCATATGGACTTGTAAGTGTGCTAGAGATATAGATTAAAGTGAATTGGGGTGACAGGTGAGTGGAACATCATCAGTCCGAGGTATGACAGTCATAATCCATTGTCTCAGGGTTGTTCTTACATGTGGGATAAGGTAAATATTAGGCCCTTGTTCCGGTCTCCCCTAGCATTCCAAGACAGACCCCACAGCTCTCCCTGCATAGGCACATGCTCCATGTCCAGCCACATCTTGTCAATCTCCCACAGAGACCAGTACATTAGCACCCTCAAATGTTCATCTTTATAGTATAAGGGAAGGTCAGTGAGACCCAGTACTCACCTTCTCATGGTGCACACAGCACTTTGTTAGCTAGGCATGGCCTTATTCCATGCCTGATACAAATTAAGGATAGTCTAAAATGGTCAGAGAAAGCTATCTGTTCCACTTGCACTTAGAGTCCTTGGAAAAGATATAGGACCCATTGAAGGACGTTTATTGTTATGGCATTGATTCAGGCCACCAAAGAGAGTTATGACATCGACTACTTTCTTAAATCCTGTAATTGGCAGTCAGAAGTCAAGGATAGTTCATCAGTCACCGAGAGGGTAATATAAACTCCTAGTTATTTATTACATTTATGAATCCATTAGAGTGAAACTTTGTTCTTTAAGTTCACTAGCTTCTACTTTGCCAAGAGTTACATTAAGGACATCATACTTGCGTAGGTTAATGTTTATCCAAATAGTCATTTTGAAGAGCTGTACCTGTGCTATTAGTGTTGGGAGCAATTGTCTGGGTTAGTCAATGTTAAGATCATGTTCACAGCAAAAAGGGATAGTTTTAAGGCTATCAGGACTCCACTTAATCTTTTTATTATCTTTGATTTCTCTGATGCTGTAGGAGGCTGGCCTGGTTTGTAGTGGGTACCTTGGGTACTTACACCTTACACCAGGTCCAGTTATCCCTTGTTAGTGAACGTAGTGGTGTTCTAACAGCTTATGCTGATAGAGGTAGCTATAGCAGAGCAGCTTAGGCTGAACTAGGAGGCATGCAAAGCTCATGCAATACTACTTATACACAAGTAAAGACAATACTCAGTGTTACCAAAACTAAAGGTATTTATTTGGGTGACACAGTACCAAAAATATCTTAGAGACAATACTCCTTCTGGAGGTAAGTATTATACACAATATATACACTAGATACCAAAATTAGACAAGTAATTAGTCATAGGATAGTGCAAACAAAAGGAAATGCTATAGAATGCAATAGGTGAAAATAGGTCTAGAGGCAACACAAACCATATATTAAAAAAGTGGAATGTGAATCACAAAGTCCCCCCTAGACAAGTGTAGTGTGTCCAGAATCGCTGTGAGAGTAAGAATACAGTAAAGGTAAGTAAATTACCCCACCCCAGAGCCCAGAAAAGCAGGAGTAAAGTACTGCAAGTTTCCTTACGACACACTACACCTCATTTGGGGATTTTTCAGCAGCCAACCAAGTCTTTAAAGAACAACTGCTGTATTATTGGACCTGAAGACCTGCAAAGGAAGGGGAACAAGTCCAGAAGTCGATAGAGGTTCCAGGAAGGACAGGAGCCCCCACCAACCCAGAAGAGGGTGCAAAAGAAGAGTCCCTGGTTAGTTGAAGACTGCAGAAATGCACCCTAGGAAAATGCCAGTGGGTTCCTGCATGAGGCAAAAGATGTCTCACAGCGTGAAAATTGTTGCAGATGAGATTTCCTGTTGGAAGGCGTCAACAAGCCTTGGCTACGGCAAAAGTGTGTTTTTATCAAAATGGCCCTGGATGGACCGAGGAGGGACTTAGGGGCCTCAACTCTGTGTAAAGAGGAAGAAGAGCCCTCAGCACTTTAGAGAGCCCTCCAGATGCGAGCCAGCACCCCCAGAAGCCGCAGGATCTGGGTTCAAAGGAGGTGTAAAATGTGGTTGATGCAGCACAACAAAAGAAGGTCCCACACCACTGGAGAACAACTCAGCAAGTTGAGCATCAGAGGGTGGAGTGCTGGGGACCTGGGCCAGGCTGTGCACAAAGGAATTTTGCAAAGAGTGCACAAAGGCCTCAGGAGGCAAAGAAGACACAAAACACAGGGGTACCATCGTTCTCAGGGAAGGCAAGGTCTTACATCCTCCAAATTGCACCAGCAGGACTTCAGGGCAGTATATGTCGATGAAGTCCACCCTCTGTGTCCTTAGGAGCACGCTTGTCGTTGTGAGAGGAGTTCAGGGGATGGTAGTCGCCTTGGAAGGTGCCTGCTTGAAGCAGGGGAGTGACACCGTCACTCCATGGGAGATTTCTTCATCCTTCTAGTGCAGGATGAAGATAGGTAGTCCCTAGAACATGCACACCATGGAGACTGTTGCAGTTACTGACTTGGAGCTAAGGTTGCTGAAGAAAAGTTTCTCTTGTGACACTTTGTTGCAGTTACAGCGTTTCTTGGAGCAGGCTGCGGTTGATCCGAGGTCAGAGGATGCTGAAGTTGTTGCAGAGGGTTCCTGAAGGAAACTTGCAAGCAGATTCTGAAGAGAACCCACAGGAGAGACCCCAAATAGCCCTGATAGGGGGATTGGCTACCTTAGCAGGTATGGACCTATCAGGAGGGGTCTCTGACGTCATCTGCTGGCACAGGCCACTCAGAGGCCTCCAGAGTGCCCCACACCTTGCAGAGCAAGATGGCTGAAGTCTGGGACACACTGGAGGAGCTCTGCGCACCACCCCTGGGGTGGTGATGGACAGGGTGGTCGTCATGGACAAGGGAGTCATCACTCCCCTTTCCTTTGTCCAGTTTCCTGCCAGAGCAGAGGAGAAGGGGTCCCTGAACCGGTGTAGACTAGTTTATGCAAGGAGGGCACCATCTGTGCCCTTCAAAGCATTTCCAGAGGCTGGGGGAGGCTACCCCTCCCCAGCCTGTAACACCTATTTCCAAAGGGAGAGGGTGTAACACCCTGCTCTCAGAGGAAATGCTTTGTTCTTCCTTCCTGGGACTGGGCTGTCCAGACCCCAGGATGGCAGAACCCTGTCTGTGAGGTGGCAGCAGCTGTAGCTGCAGTGCAAGCCTCAGAGAGCTGGTTTGGCAGTACTTGGGGTCTAAAGTGCAGCCCGAGATCCATGGAATTGGCTCCCCAATACCAGATTTGCAATGGGGGGGCAATTCCATTATCTTAGAAAGGTTACATGGCCATATTCGGAGTTACCGTAGTGAAGCTATATATCAGTATTGACCTATATGTAGTGCACACGTGTAATGTTGTCCCCACACTCGCAAAGTCCCGGGAAATGGCCCTGAACTATGTGGGGGCACCTTTGCTAGTGCAAGAGTGCCCTCACACTTAGTAACTTTGCACCTAACCTTCAGCAAGTGAAGGTTAGACATATAGGTGACTTAGAAGTTCCTTGAGTGCAGTGAAAATGGCTGTGAAAAAGTGTGTGCAATATTTCACGCAGGCTGCAATGGCCGTCTTGTGTAAGGCTTTGTCTGAGCTCCTTGTGGGTGCAAAAGAAATGCTGCAGCCCATATTGATCTCCTGGAATCCCAATGCCCTGGGTACCTATGTACCATATACTAGGGACTTATAAGGGGGGTCCAGTATGCCAATTGAAATTGGTAAATGAAGTCACTGGCCTACAGTGACCAATTTAAAAGCAGAGAGAGCATAGGTGCTGAGGTTCTGATTAGCAGAGCCTCAGTGACACAGTTAGGCACTACACAGGCATATACAGTAGGCCATAAACTATGAGCAATGGGGTCCTGGCTAGCAGGATCCCAGTGACACAGTAAAAACACACTGACAAACACTCACAAACAGGCCAAAAGTGGAAGTAACCATGCTAGAAAGAGGCTACTTTCTCACAGATGCAAATAGCACCTAGTTCAATATTGAGGTGCAAAAAAGAGGGGAGTAGAGGACACCACTTGGTGTACTGGCTGAGCCAGAAGAGGCTAAACAGTTTACCATTCATTCATGTTTTTGAAGTGGAGTGATGATGCCTTGCTATTACCATAAAGGAAAACCTGGGGCCTAGACAAGTCTGAACCAGAACCTTTTTTTTAAATGATGAATCAACCGAATCAAAGGCTTTTTCAGCATCCAGGGAAGCCAGGATCATTAGAACAGATCTTATTTTGACATTTTCAACACATTTCTCTATTTTCAGTACAGTATCATGCTCCTGGCATTCCAGAACAAATTATGACTGGCCAGGGTGGCTCAAGGAAAACAGGACGGGCTCAAAGCTTGTGGTCAGAATTTTCCCAAACAAATTTGTATCAACATTCTTCACTATTATGGTCCTACACAAAGAGTACTGCCTTGGGTATTCCCCAAGATTAGACCAAGAATAGTATCTGCTTTATCCATTGCAGGGATGTTGTTACCTTGCTCTGTACATGAATTCAATAAGTCATATATGCTGGTGGCCAAGACTGCATCTGAAGCTCACTGGGGCCTCCAGTGCTTCTCATAGCATAAAAAGAGATGCAAGCCCTGGGGGTGTCCTCTACATGAGCCTACAGGGCCATTTCTGGTAGGAGATCAGCGGTGCAGAAGGTTGTGTAATATTGTCTGAGAGATGTCTATTTCCAAAACAGAACTATTGAGGATGTCTCACTAAGGCCCAGATTTATACTTTTTTAGCACTGTATTTGCATCATTTTTTGATGCAAAAGTAGCGCAAACTTACAAAATACAATTATATTTTGTAAGTTTACACCACTTTTGCGTCAAAAAGTTACGCCAATGCGGCGTTAAAAAGTATAAATATGGGATTAAGCATGCAAGAAAGGGTCCCATTTTTTCCCTGATTGCTTGAGCCTTATTGGTGTTGATTGCATTGGTTTTCCACATCAAGGGCATCACTTTTCTTATTTGGGGCAAGAATGAGTTAGTAATTTAGTCCTTGTCATCCTACACCAAGTCTGCTTCAAGGGCCTCTGGTTCCTGCTTTCTCAGTTGCCTCAAGATAGATATTTTCTCAATGCAGTTGCCCCACATTAGTGTTTGAAGGCATCCCACATCACAAGTTTATCAGTTTCCCTCATATTATTCCGATCAATGTACTCCTCCTTCATGGCTTGCTGTTTGTGGGCGAAGCACAAATTTCTGAAGTAGAGTTCAGAGGTATGCACTTTTACCCACCAGAACTCTGCCCTCTGTCAATAAGAGAGCGGGTGTGACAGAGGTGTGATTACAATGTAATCGAAGAAAGTCTAGCTAATGACCTCACTCAGCACTCCATTAATAACCAGCATTTAATCTATGCAACTGTATGCTCTACGGAAGTGTGAAATGTAGAGGCAGTCCCTACCAGTGGTGTTATGTTACAATGTTACATTCAAAATTCATGAAGGCAAAGATTTCTAATTGCACATTTCATTTTCTTAGAGAATGACCCCGAGTTATGGCTCGTGTCACTGACCTTTAAGATTCGAGAGCTCACACTTGCTTAAAATGTCCTGTCACCTCTAGAATTCCCACTGCAAAGTCTTCAAGGAAACCAAAAAAGTATTGCAAGAAGTTATTCTGCCCTATATTCAGGACAAAAACTGACACAAGTGTTCTAACCGTGTCATGCAGTTTGCCCACTACAATCAAAAAAGTACTCTTCCTGTCTTTATTACTGTTTAGTTCCAAAAGATCACAAAGATATGAAGGAACATCCCCACCCTATTAGGCTTCGATCTTGAAGATGAATATTAGACCAGCAGATACTATCAATGTCTAAAATGTGTTTGGTAGTACCTCGGTAAGTATTTTTTCCTGAATGATCACACCATCACAGTAACCTCTGCAAAAGCACACCAGAGTCGAACTATATTAGTGGGGCTTGTTAAAAAAAAGACAATAAACAATCCACGATGGGAAAGGACCGAGGGCACACAGCATGTCAAATGTTACAGATGAACATAACATGTCTATTGACCTGGAGAGACATCAGCTTTCTTCTTCAATGTGCTAAATTCAGTGACTTACTATTCGCCGTCCAACACCAAAATAGCCTCAATAACTAGTAATCATGACATCAACAATGTCTTCCATTTTACGAAATGAATGAGGAACATATCCCCTCAGGAAAACTAAGGGGCTTATTTAGAGTTTGGCAGACAGGTTACTCTGCCACCTTTGTCCTTTGCCCACTGTATTTAGGGTAAAGTGAAAAATCAAGTTTCCACTTCTGGAGCCCTTGGTGGCTCTGTCAGCCAAGGCCTAAGTACCACAGACCACTCGCCTATTTTGGGTGTGCATTTTGACTTACATTTTTCCTTTTCCAGACCAACAGCAACATCCTAGTAGTCCTAAAGAGAAAGAAAAGAATAACCCAACACCCTTAGGAAAAATACGAGTTTCATAAAATTTTAATTTCTGAAAAAAGCCCTCCTGTTTTGGAAGTACATTTTTGAAAAACAAAAACGTTTGCTGACCAATGACAAGACTCTGGCTGTAGCTGCAAAATGCTACAGTTCCTCTGTGGACACAAGCTCTTCACCAGGAAGGTGGTGATCTCTAAATATGACAGCATTGTGGGATACCAGACTAACTCTAAGTAAGTGCCTAAATCTCAGTCTGAATGCATTGGAAATGATTGAGCAGCATGTTAGGAGAGACCTTACCTCCTTGCTGTATACACAAAACCTCAACAGGATACCTTGCATCTGTCGGTGTCCCCTTTTTATTTCTTGCCCTCACCTTTTGATCCATAGCTTCATGCCAGCATGTTCACTCAACCAATAGGCCCTTCTGTAGAAAGTATCACCACATAGTTCTGCCTAGGGTAACCCTGATCTATGAGTTCAAAATAGTTTCCATACTGACCCCAGAAGCACCACCACAGAGCAGCTTATTTGTCCAGATTCATGTTAGCTCTACAAGGCCCTTTTCTCTATTACTATAAACCCTTCTATTCATGGTTATAATTTTTCCTCATCTTGTCAGAGGTTCCTTGTCTGGTTTCTCCTCCACTTATGGTTCTTCCTCCTTGTGTTCCAACAACATTTTATTTTCAGATTAGAGCTCCGGGAGTTTTACTCCCTCATCCTTCGTTCTAAAGAATCTTCCATTGGCTATATATTCTGTATTTTACATTTTCCTCAAGCAACTTGTCTGTGACATACCTAAACCGATGTTTCCATTTCGGGGCTTCCAGGGAGAGGTCCCGAATAAGGAGCTATCAAAGCCCTGGAAGGAGTTCAGTATTCTAGATATTGCCACTCTGAGAACTTCCTTCTTGTCCTCATTGCTATGAAACTTTGCAGGGATATCACAGGTTCACAATTACAGTCCATGCACTAGGGGACCTTTCTAATGCTTTTTGTCTGGTTGTACCTACTAATGAACTATGCCAAGCAGAAAGGAGAAGAGTGCAGCCACTAATTTCTTTAAGTTTGAACCTTCTGCTTCCTCCTTCATGCCTTCACCCTGAAATGCTCTTGTGTGTATCTCCAGGTCTTCACACAGAAGACCATCTGGCGTGCCGCTGTTCAAGTAAGCGTTATAGTTCAATTGTACATTTTCTGTATTTATAGACAGTAAAGCAAGAAAGGTATGATTTTATTTTAGATTTAAGTTGAGAGAAACAGTCTGATTATCGAAAGGCTACTGAGTAGACCATAGTGAAATTTCATTCAAGTCAATGTAATGTCATGTAGTTTCTACATCGAGGGTCTGATTAAGTGGTCCTTCTAACATTCCGACCCATGCATGAACTCCTGTTTAGGCATGCGTCTGAATTACGAGTTGGAAGGTATTTAGGGCCAGATGTATTAAACAGTTTTGCCCATTCTGTGTATATGGGAAAATATGTTTGTACACGTGGCCCTTAATGCGTTAGATAGCGTTTGGAGGTATTTAATGCATTAGATAATTATTCTGTGTTAAATAACTCGACCTCCATTGACTTTCGGCAGGTCAAACCTGCCGAAATTTAACAGGGGAAACCATACAGTATTTACTATATCATGTGAAAGTTAGTACGTTAAGCAGCAAAATCTGCATGCTATACCCCAAGAACTGGCAATGGGTGTTATTTATTGAACCCAATAAATAGCATAACCTTTGATATGATTATTCATCATGTATCATAAGAAACGCCTTAGCTCGTAATCAAGCCCTCAGTGTTATGATTGTTACACAAAATGCCTGAAATTATGCCATTACACCATATCATGTAATTGAGACCTTAGTTAAACATCCTGTTGCAATAGGACCTGAAAAACGCAAACAAACTGAGCTTGAGTGGCTGTTATTCTCATCACATAGAAATTTTCACTATTTTTGCACAAAAATGGATGCTATGATGCATTTTGTGCTGAAAATTAGTGCAAAATCTCGAAGCTTGCAGTGTGCCATAATAAACCTTAATTTTTCTCTCTCATTCAAGGCATTACACGTAATTTTTGGAAAGCAAAATACTAAATTTTGCCCACGACTACTCCTGAGTATAGTTCCACACTGAGAAACATGTTTTATAATTACCGCATATGCACGTACTCATTTTGTCAACTTCAAAAGAGTGAAAGATTTAAAACTAGCATCTACACTGCACACTCAAAACTCAGCAAGATGATCACAGGCCTATTTTATTGAGATTGAAACTTATGACTTAAATATTGACCTACAATGTAGGATGCATCGCCCACTTCTCCCCCCGATGCCATACAGGGATTGGAGTATAAAGGTACAAAGTAAGAGCTTTGCATGGTTAAGTTCGCTATAACGTGACTTGCTCAGAAATGGCATATTGCAAATCATGCAGGTTAGTTCAGAGGTGCATCATGAGAGCAGCCTAAATATTGAAGAACAGGAACCTCGCTGCATGGTGTGTCAGTAAACTGGTGCATAACTAGAGACCTATGAATGTGTTAGTACTGGGAAATTAGTGCACAATACATGTCTATTGGTAGATTGTGAAATGAAACACTCAAATAAAACACTGTGTGTGACTCAGTAACTAAAATATCCGTGTAAGAGACAAGAAAAATAGAATAGTACATCATTAAAGACGTAAATGTTTCAGTAATGTCAAGTTCAATATTTTATTTCATTAATGGCATATCAGTTCACAGTGCTGATCAGTATAGATGTAAATATTAGAGCCGCTAAAAAAATCTCAGGTATAGTATTTCACCGCATTTGCAAGTCAGTATAGTGGTGGATCACAGCAGCCCTAGGAATATCTCTGGAATGAAGTATCATTGATGGTGAAGGTCAGTAGATGACTCCTAAAAAACAATACATTTAAAATGGAGACATGATTTGTGGGTAAGAAGCTCTAGGTTAACCCCAGGGTTTCGTTCACTAAAATCTCTAATGCTCGCCCACCTAAACTCCATACCTTCCTGTAAGCCCATCCATCCTGGACCATGGCACAGCGAGTTAGCCCTTACCACACACAATTTGGCAAATTTTACTCTTCTACAGACGCAGCACTTGGAAGGTGCGCAGAGCGCCTTGGAACCCTGCCTGCCTTAAGCCTAGCCTGCTCGGGAAACTCAGGGGCACCTGGGGCGGTTTGGCGGTTTTGGCGAGCCCGGACTCCCTTCGTCCTGGGATCCAACCCTGAACCTGAGCCGAGCCATAGATCAATGGAGGCAACAGCGAATCAGCGAAGGACAAGGAACGGGTAGGTCCGTGAGGGTACGCGAGCCCGTGAGTGCCTCACTCGTGGGTCCTGACAAATGGACACAGCTACACGGGGTTGGACCCTGGACCCCGGACCCCAGACCTCTGCCCAGGACACCTCTGCCCACACCAGCATTTCTCTGACATCCTCCTGGCTCCTACTCCAGGCACCTTACAGGCACCAACTGGCTAGCGGAAGGGTGCAGGGCCGAGACGAAACGTGCCATACAGACCTGAGGCGGAGGTGAGTGAAGGTGCGAGGGAGCTCGAGGGAAGATTTAGAAGGTCAGAGCATGAGGCTGTAGTCAGCCTCCGCTAAGTGCGCGCCCCGGATTCCCGCAGAAGCCGCTCGGCTAGTGTTGTTTACAGCTTGCGGGAGGCCCCAAGGAGTCCACCTAGATGTCCTCTGTCAAAGCCAAACTCCTGGAGCATGCATTGTTTCATCAAGCCTCTCTGCCCTTGCCTCGAGCACACTTTTAATCACACCTTAAATCATATTCTCGTCCTCGTCTCGTCCTTCCCTCGCCTATAGGGGTCAGACACAGGCCACCAAACCCTAAGGCCCGATACAGCAATGCAATACAACAATGTTCTATCCGCACAAGGTCAAGTGCTCCATGAAGAGTTTAAGCCAGCGACTAACTCAGTCAAAACAATCAAATCTGTACTTGTTGAATTGGAACATTTCCAATTTAATATCTTTCCGTCCACCAATTGAAGCAGTAGCAAGTAATTCCAGGGAAAGACGCCCCCCCCCAAGTTCAGATTGACAGAGAATACTATCAAACCCCTATCAAGGGAAAAGACAGGTGGTAAACCAGGGGGCTACGTCTACTCATTACCAGCTCAGAGCCCCGAATGCCCCAACAGCTACTTGACACCTTGAGACCACACCAGGGCGAACAACTCAAAAATCTAATTGGAAAAACGGCTACTTGCCCAGCACAAAATCAGAATTGATCATGTCTAAATAAGGACAAAACAAAAGCAAGCGAGCCAAAGGAATCTATCAAAGGTCGGCTATGGATTTTTCTCAAAAGTACAGAAACCAATTTCATCAACATTATTCCGGTCTCCCCTGGGGATAATTCATGCATCAAGAAATTACCTAAACAACGCTTAACAAATTGTCAGGTTCAGGGACAAAATGGATCGGTCCGGCCAAAGAATGACACAATTACAGAAATATCATGAAACAGTGTCACAGGCAACACACCAATGGCAATGGTAAACCGCACAAACTATGAAGATTGGTTTAAACATAGCAATGGAAATATCTCCCTGACCAGCCACCCAAATGACACAGCCTTTGAATTTGACTTTTGTCCAAACAATCAGGAGTACAGGTCCGCAGCTGCACTGCTTACTGTTCTGCATTCACACAAGAGAGTTCACCTTCGCTTCAATGGGGGTCTCCAGAGCTGCTGGTTCACACACACATGCTTCATATATTGTTGCAGAAAGCAGACAGGTGGTCACCAATGTAAGAAAGCACAGCTACTCTTGTGTTATTCAGCATTAGCCACCCCACAGCACAAGCCAGATGGACTTATTTGGTGCCTAAAGTGAAAGCAACTTCTCCAGTAACTCAAACCAACATAGACCAGAGCAATTTACTGTCATCAATTAACACAACCTTGACTACCCCAATTAATGCCCCCACATGGCAATCGGACAAGTTAGAAATGCAACTGGACTTGATAGATTCATTATCCAATTTCATCAATAAAATAGAAGCAAAGTTTACAGCTCTGTAACAAAGAGGGCTAAGCATCAGTACCATAGCATCTGCATGTGCTTGTATGCCATTAGTGGACAAATTATCGTCCTTACTGGTGGTTCTGACCACCATGATCACAGAATAGAAATCAGCCTTGCAAAATGTAAGTCCTGTTTGGCCTCTACCACCTGCAAATGTGCAAGTTACTCAAGTAATTCAAATTTCATCGATGGAATCAAATCGAACAGACCCTAGCGCATTCCTGGCTCTGCTGCTTCGGCTAGATAATTCACCCATTGCCTCAAATGCAAAGGAGCACGTGTCCAACGAACCTAAGAACACTTAAGAGCACCCATGCACCTCGTTTCAACAGAGCATGGAAACAGAGAGGAGCAAAGACGTCCCAAATGACCCAGTAAACAGCAGAGTTCTTGTCTGGCCAACAGTGCTTTCAAAGAGAGCTAAAAGCAGGCTAAAAAAACAAAGAACAAAATGAAAAAGGATACATTACAGGCATTGCAAAGAATGGAACACACAGTGGCATCTCCAGACAAAGTAAGCACATACTCCATCTATAAATGCAGGAAGATAGATTAAAAAAAAACAGGAAAATTAGAAAGCTCAGCAATCATTGGACAGTCAATGTACTCCACTACTGGCCCAAGCCGGCACTAACAACACTGATTGTACATGCACAAAACCAAGTGAACTCGGTGGCTATACAGCTCCCCAATTAGTAGTCTATCAACCCACACAGTCACTGGCCCAAGTTTGTCCTCATGGCACTACAAGAACAAAATCAAGCAAGTCTCGGGTCCCTCCAACCTCAACTTCAACAAAATTTACATCAGACTTCAAATCGGCTATCTCTGCAAGGGCGAGTACTGGCCTCCTGCATTAAAATCAGGAAATGCCTGGGCTAATGGACCAATCAGCTGGTGTGCTACACTCTGACACCACGAGCAGGAATAAACTAAGAGCACCAAAAACATTGATGAAGAAACCTTGTGGGCAAAAGAACTGAGGAACAGCGAATCCACTGTTGAGTTAGTCCTTACACTCCAATACTGCTCCGAAGCTAGTCATGACATTTTGAACCATTCAAACATGCTAAGGCTGTTCAAGACATTACTAGAAGCAATTAACATAAATACTGATGATATCCTGAGAGTAGCATTTAAGGTGCTAACTGAACACAGCAATCATCGTAAATCTGCCAAAATGACTCTAACCTCTCTGGCATTGCGGAAACGGTATTGATAAACAAATGGTTCCTTGAGGAATGGCTCCTTGAGGAATGGGGCATAAACGTAGAGCTGATGGGCCATCCCAAATATCCCTACCCCCTTAAAAATCCAAGCAACACACTTGCTCAAGGCCATGGGTCCCCAAGGCAGACGAGCGGAACACCAGACTCTCCATATCCTGCACTTATCCAACTCCATAGAGCTGCATTAGACAGGTGTCATTTTATCATGGGAACATAAGCTGCAAAAAAAGAGCACCATCACTCCTAACAGAACAACCCAGCAATATGCTTAACAACAACAGCCAACATGAGAGTAGCAATCACCACCTGACAATCATCTCTTGGAATTTCACAGGCCTGAAGAGACTCATAAAACATGATACAGCTCAACAGCTTTTAAAAAATGCTGATATTGTGCCTACAAGAAATCTGGTTAACCTTCCCACTGGCTATCCCAGGTTTCCATGAAATACAACAACTAGCAACGAAAATAAATGTTTTCGGGAGACCTTCCAGTGGCCTCTCGATTTATTTAAACATCAATCTAGACTTTAAAGTCAGCACAGTTCCCACACACAATCAAATGCAACAAGTAATAAAATTGGAAATCTCCACACCAAATGGCCACACGTTAAAATCTCTTATAGTCAACCTCTACTTTAACTTTTTCGTCCAAACAGGAGCAGAAAGTATGGCACAACTAGTCGATACCTTGGACGGAGTATTCTGCGACCACATTGGTTATAGCATAATAATATGTGGGGACTTCAATCTCAGATTCTTCGGAAGAAGAGCAGATCTGGATCACCCGATATGCTTTCTTACCCAACAACTCCAATGTTTCCCTAACAAACACAGCTTTGTCTCTACTCAGCCGTTTCAAAAAGCAAGCTCCTCTGAACAATCGTTCCCAAAAACTTTACAGGGCAAGAGTACCTTAGATTACATCTTCACCACAGAGGGAGCTAATAATTACCTGGCATCTTTTGAAATCTTACAACTAAATGCCAGTGTCCATCTTCCACTCATAGCCAGCTTTGGGACACACCTAAGGTGCTTGGAAATACATAATATCAATAGGAACCTCAGAGGGGGAAGAAGCATTACAAATAATTAGACAAATAAAATGGGGACCCATTCCATCTCAAGCATATAACTCTTGGACAAATTTCAATGGCCCGATTCTGTTGTCACTGACGAGAGAAACATTTCGAACCAAATGGCCAGACATTACCAACAGTCTTTACAAAAAGCAAGATCTACTAACATCCCCCAATGGTGTCTCGCAAAAGTCCATCCCAATCACTCCATAAGGGAAAGCAAGTTGAATCTTGACAGACTGAGAAGATTACATGCCAAAACAAAGGGCCCGTTGATAAAAAAAGAGCTTGCATTAAAATTACGTACACACACCAAACAACATTAGCAGCTGATCTGGTCCTTAAAATGTCAACAAGCGGAAAAGGAGTCTGCTCATTTTTATTCCCTGATAAGAAAACACAACCATGGTGATCTATGGAGGTATATTAAAAAAAAGATGGGCCAGATCGACCAACAAAACAATGTGAACATGAAGCTATAAGAATAAAACCCGTAAAAACATTATACACAGTTGACCCAATCTCCCCGGAACAACTGAAGGAAAATCCTGCTATTTACGAATCCGAATAGACCACAAACTTGCTCCCTCTTCAGCTGAAATTTCTACCATCCTGCATAGAATGAGGTAATCTGGGGCCCCTGGCCCCAACGGAATCCCTGCATATATCTTCAAGGTAGATCTAAAGCTCTGGTCACCAATCCTCTCTGCACTTTACTGCTCATGTCTTGATTCTCTGAAAGTACCATTGAGTTGGAGAGGCACCGTACTACACTCTATTTATAAAAAGGGGGACAGGCAAGATCCAGCTAATTATTGTCTTATCACATTCTTGGATATTGAAACAAAAGGTTTCACCTCAGTTGTTTTAGAAGAACTACAAACCTGGGCAGAGGCCAAGGACATAGTGCCACTAAATCAAACTGGCTCCAAGGCGAACTCTGCGACCACAGATAACATCGTAGCCCTTTCTTTTTTGGCTCATGAGGCCTTTGCCAAAAAGTCACTACCACTTTTCTCTTGCTTTGGGGATTATTCTGCAGCATTTGATGCAGTGGACAGGAATTTACTATGGAGTAAGCATAAAATTGCGATATCCCAAATAAGCTTCTAAGGGCAATAACTCTACAGTGCACATCCACCTGGGTAAGGGTCAAGTTGTTGAATTCCGCTGTCAGCAAGGAGATTCCCACTACCAACGGGTTAAAACATGGATGCGTTCTAGTACCACTATTATTCAATCTCTACACACCAGATATGTTGCAGGCTCTAAGACAAGCAAACCTGATTCCACCAAAAATCGGAAACCTAAAGGTCACCTTACTGCAATATGCAGATGATATTGTTCTGCTGGACCACTCCCCAATTGGCCTAAAAAAAGCACTAACAGCCTTGCACAGCTACAATATGGCAAATAAAATGAAGGTGAACTGTACCAAAACAAAAGTTTTACTATTTGGTGGGTCATCGAAATATCAGCACTCATGCTGGAAGCTGGGGCCACTTATCATCAGCACCACAGATGTATACAATTTCCTGAGGATCTGTCTATCAGTCAAGGGAACACACAATGCCCACCTTCATGACCTGAAGGCAAAGGCTGACTACATAACAACTAGAATATTTAAGTTAAATAATCTAACAGAAAGTCCTTCAGCAAGATTAATATTCCAAATTCTCAAAGACACTTTCCTTCCGGCATTGAACTGTGGTCATGAAGCCTTCCCCGTCCAATCCACCACCTTGATAGAAACGTTCAATGTCAAAATCTATAAAAGAGTGTTCAAGTTGCCACAATACATACGGAGCCACCTGATATGGCTGGAATTTGGTCTGGAAGGACAGACTGGGCTTTGATGGGGGCCTTCCTGGAATACTATCACAGGATAGTAATGGCCCCTCCTAACACCTTGAAATCAGCTCTTCGTTACATCTTTGAAACAAATACAAACCCCTGGTCACAATATCTAACAGTAGGATTAACCAAACTCCAAATTGACCAAGCAGTATTGTTCAAATTGGCACAGTCACATATCTCAATTAAATCTGTGCTGAGAAGGCAGATAAAAACGCTTTCCTGTGCAAGTGACGTGGAAAAACTGAGCAATACTCTGGTACAAGAAGCACTGGCAGCATCTTACACAAGCATCTCACAGCATTTGGTACCACAGCTATACCTTACCTGCACCATCATGAAAGCCTGGGTGGCATAAATCACTTTTGCAAGATTACTTGTCCTAAGGACAAAGGAGCTAAATCCAAAATGGATCTCACTCAATAACATAAAAGGTTGCAGGCCCTGCGAATACAAATATGAGACTTTCATCCATCTATTGTGCTGCTGCCTGCCACTGACAAATGCACAATGCACTTTATTAAGACCTATTTTTCTCCGCCACAGCATACGATCCTGCATTGAGACCAGATTACTGGTATTCGCTTTAAAGGAACCAGCTGATTTGGCCAAATTTGGGAAGTTTATTAAGCAGCTCCAAGCAAGACTGACTGATCATTCAATGTACATTTAGACCTTCATTTTATCTACAAACTGCTTTTAAATCTGACCATAACATGTTGAAATTATCATTTCTTCGTAATCTTGAACATGTATATATGGGTTTTAATTTTAATCCTTAAAGGAGGTCAGACACGCTGACATGCTGAAACCCGGGCCCAGCCTGCGCTAGAAAGTTCAAGGCCCTGAACCTTGTCGCCATCCTTCAGCAGGTCTCCAGTACCCTCGGGAGGCAGGGGAGTAGCAGGGGGGAAAAGAGCAATGCTCCCAGGCACCTGGTCTCTAAAACATTGCCTGTCCACCTGCAACCCCCTGAAACCCACTGCCCTGGCCTCAACACTGCGCAGTCCCACCCAACCTGGACCGAGACCCGGACTGGGGCATCACCGGGGTATCTCCGGGGTTTCACCACAACCAAAACTAGGGCTGACCGCAGGGCTGGTGCAGGACTAGGCAGGCGCTGCATCCCGGCCCGTAACTGCTCATTGGTCCTTGGTCTCTGGACCCTGACCCTCAGTACCCTCAAGAAGCCTGAGGAAGTGCAACCACAGGGCGGCGCGTGGAAGTGAGTCAGCTCAGCGAACGGCAACAGAAGAGAGCAGTGGAGCCAGAGCTCGAATCCAAACAGATGAATCTACAGACGGATCTCGTACAAGCCTCGGCAAGGAACAGAAAGCAGTAAGAGGCAGTCCGGCTAACACCTGTTAGCATCAATACCAAAATCACCGCACATCAGCATCACAGGCTAGCGGTTTCTACACCTGCCCGTCCTCTAACAACGGAAGGGATATTCAAGTAAAGTGGCACGTCACCCACAACCCAAAGCAGGTTGCGCCAGTCAGTAGTTGGAGTGGACCCTGGGGCAACTCATAACCTCGGGAAAAGAGCTAGCGAACACTTTCACTGCCACTGCCTAACCGCAACCACCCCCAATTGAAAGCCAACTGAACGCCCCCTCGAGCAGATTACCGTACCGCTCGCAATAGCAACAGACTGACCGATCATGGAAAGGAGTATGAGATCAGGTAAAGCACGAAGTAATGCTACCAGTCAACCCACAAATCAAACAAAGAGGAAAAGGAAAAGAGAACCAGCTTCGGATGGAGTAGCAGTAAAAAAGGAGAGCAAGCCGTGACTTGGATCGCCCCAATCCATGCAGTAGACTCTCCCCAGCCACCAGATCAGGCAGGGGACTGGCTGAACAAATTACTAGCATGGAAGAAACAAGCTGGGGAGAACCGGACCCTCAGAAAGTATGGCGCCCTCAACCCAATCACCGCAAGATTACTGACTACTTCGCTGCTGTAATGACTCATGGTGCCAGAAATAGGACTAGATCACCGACACCAAGCAAACGATCCTTAGGGGGTGGCCTCTCACCCATTTACGTTCTGCAAACAGAAGGATGCCTTGGAGAGAGTCCTAGAGTGAATTCTCCTGTGCCCGCCCCTCTTTCTCCAACAATAGTGATCATGAGAAAGCAGCCTCGGAAAGTAGATGCCCTGTGCTCAGCCCAAGTTCCCCGCACTTATGTACCAGGAGCGTCCCCTACCCTCGGGCCAGAGAAAACTATAAGGAGTGCCAGCCCAGATCCCGCCAAGTACCACCAGACATCCAGCTCATTAAACCAATCGATTCTGGACTCAGAGATGGTAGCAACCTCGGAAATCCTAGAACAAGACCCCTGGCAAGGTGGCCTCCTCTGCCAAAGCCCGAAACTCCATTCCTTCCGACGTTTGGATGTGAAAGTGGGGAACTGGAGCTCTGGGACATGGAACAGGGTTACCCAACTAGATCACCCAAAGAAGAAATAGCGTTAGCCGCACAGAATCATGCCTATAAAGCAACGAAAATGGAAGATGCCCTAAGCAGGGACTACAAGCCCATCTCGTAACCACAATCACAACCACGACCCCCGGATGCTAAAAGAGCAGACGATATGTGGGCTGCAGTCCTAAACTCAATGCAAGCAACGGTTATGGCTCTGCAGTTTCACTCAAATAAAATGGATATCCAAGTAGACTTGTTAAATACCATGGCGGCATTTGTCTCCGGCATTGACAGCAAGCTAGAAGAGTTAAACGCTTTAATAACAAGGGCGCAAGCTAAACAAGCTAATGACTTTACTATCTGCTCCTGCAAGGAGGTGGTAGACAAATTGTCTCAACTACCGCTAATCCTAGAAGGAATACTAAAAGAAATCGGCTCCACCCAGAATGAGGAACAGACACATACTACTCCCCTTGCCACCATGCTAAGATCTGTCCTGTTTGTGCAAAAACAAGAGGAGAGGCTCCGCTCCCCCAAATCAGCCTCACCGTCAACCATAAGAGAGAAAAGAATGCTGGCATAAAGCAATGCTTCAGTAAGCCTCAGCATGGAAATTATGGAGAATCATTGTTCGTCGCAAGCTACCGCCAAGCCTGGGAACTCCGAGAAACCCTTAACCTGGGTTCTATCGAAAAGAGAACAATAACGGGCAAGAAAAGGAAGGAGGTCTGCACGATCGCTCCAATTATCCATCCTAAAAACCACACAAATCATCCAAAATTAACAAAGCCAGGAGCACATGGCACCAAGTGGAAGGCATAACAGAGATATTTCTGTTCCAGCAAGTACTAGCACCGGCACAGAAGCAGGAGTGAATACCCCCTCTGACTCAATAGGTGCTGACCAGCCAATAAAGTCTCCTTTGAGGCCCCCTGCAGCACTTGGCAAACATACGGACAATTGTACAAGTCCCCAAAGGGCCCAGCAGAGCACAAAGCTAAAAACCACTATGCTTGGACAAGTCAGACAACCATCAGAGGTCATTTCAAGTAGTAAGAAGAATGACCATGGCACAAGGTTGGGTGAATTGGGGTACATGGAACATAACATACAAACAGAGCAAATCCAGGCCTCTCAAACAGGTAAACAAAATGATGAACCAAATTACCAGCTGCTCTGGATTCAGGAATTCACCTCAAGGTCCCCCACAGATGTTCTCAATCGTTCTACTATTTTAAGACTCATAAAAGCACTCTCAGACCTACAGCACGTGGCCTCGGATGACATTGCTGCAATCAAATTTATTCAAGCAAGAGGCAGCCAACACACAGATCCAACGCTTATCAATTTTGCAGAGCCGGTCCTACTCAAACAGATTATGGAGAGAAGGGATCTTTTGAAAGCCTGGGGTATTGAGATGGTCATCTATAAAGGTGAACGATATCCACCCCCACTACTAGACTCCCAACATCTGGAAATGCCCATAGGCACGTGGTCCGTCTTGCGTGAAGCATGCGCACCCATCCCTTACAGCAGAGTCTCTGAAGAAACAATTAGCGAGAGAAGGCCTCCCAAGTCCCCGCTGAAAGTTTAAATATGGAAAGAAGGAGGCAGGAAAAGACTGGTCCTAGGTCAGAGATCTCACCATGAAAGGGAATGGGTAGTGTCAGCATCCCGTCCAGGAGCGATGGGTAATAGCTGAAGACCCATCACCACAAGGCACACTGAACATCTGCTTGTGGACCATAGGTGGCCTGCGGGCAAAGATGGAGGATCCAGCGGTAACAACGTTTTTTAGTGCCTTTGATATTATACTCCTTCAGGAATCCTGGGTGATGGAATTAATACACTTAGTAGGATTTATAGAATATCTCAGTCCAGGCACAAAAACTAAGGTCTAGCGATATATATTAGCACGAGCATCTGAGCAAAGATCTCAAACCACAAGGAAGAAGATCTACCCTTTCAACTAGTCAGGCTTGATGGTTGGGGAAAGAATATACAGGAACCACTGATCCTAGTCAATATATATATCAACCCAAAAAACAAAACAGTTGAAGCAAATAAGGTATTAAACAAACTGATAAGGATGAAAAGTATGGTGCAATCGGTATATTGGCTAATTTCAGGTGATTTCAACCTCAACCTCTTCCACAATCCTGGTGAAGATCACACCCAAACAGTAGCAACAGTGCCCGCCCAAACCCTCCCAATAAAAAGTAGGAAAGACAAGTTTGGTGAGAGTTTTATATGCATCTGTGAAGCGGTAGGACTTTTTGCACCAAATTGTCAAAAGGCACCTGAGATCCCACCATGGTGGACAAGATCCTCCGGGAAAACAGTCTCCCACCTTGACTACACACTGGTAACTCCAGCCCTGTATACATTAGTGAGTGACTTCAGCATCTTGGACCGCATGGAAAGTGATCACAAGCCACAGGTAATCAGGATTCGTTCATCACCATATAAACCAGAGAAAGTGATAACCTTGGAAGGGGTGATTGGCACCGAAAACCTAAAAAGACTTAAATGGTCATCCGACACCATTGAAAGCCAAGCAGAAGGGTCTTTACTAAGGCTAGAATAAATGGCCACGAGTGGGGCAAATTTGACAACAGTCTGGGAGAACTTTGCTGCCTACCTTATTGATAAAGACTCCGTAGGAAACACAAGAAAGGGAGCACAATTGAACCATCAAAAACGTTTACAGCTACCTTAGCCAGTCCGTAGAAGAAAAGCAGCTGTAGGTAAACTAATAAGGAAAATGCGTAAATACCCAGACAATGGATCACTACTGGCGGCCCTGCAAGAGCAAAGGAAACTTCTAAACGGGGAACTGAAGTCCTTTAAAAAAACATCAGCAGGAGACGCTTTGGGCCAAATTTCACTTTGCTTCGAAATCATCTGACCCCAAAAGATTCTGAAAAAATATTAATACAATGGATAAGGGCCCAAAGGCAGCTAATAATGCAAACATTTCAGAGGAAGCATGGGTGGGCCATTTAAAGGAGCATCTAAAGGAGTCGGCCACCGAAAATGAGCCGCAAACCCAGGGGTTTTTGAAAAACCAGGAACCCGATGTTGCAGAAAGTTTGAAGATCTCAGCACCAGAATTAATAAAAATCATTGGGAAGTCGTAAACTGATTGTGCACCAGGACCAAACGGTTTACCGCAGGCACTGTTTAAACAGGAAACAGAAAGATGGGCCAAGTTCCTGGCTGCAATATTCAACTGTGTGCTCACAACGGGAATTGTCCCGGCTACCTGGAGAGGATAAATAATTCACCCCATCTACAAAGGAGGGAACCTGGCTTCTCCAAGTAATTACAGACTTATTGCTCTCCTAGATGTTGACCTCAAGTATTTCTCATCTTGTGTGTTAAACCCCTTAGAGACCTGGATTACAGATAAAAACATTCTGCCTTTAAATCAATGTGGTTTCACCAAACATCAAGGAACTCTAACAAACCTCATGGCACTGGGACATATTACCAACAGAGCAACTCTAACAAACCTCATGGCACTGGGACATATTACCAACAGAGCAAAAGCAACTAGGACTACCACCTATTTGTGTTTTGTTGACTTTAAAGCCGCCTTTGATTGTGTCCCTCCTGGCAAACTGTGGGCTAAACTGCAGTTTTGGGGGCTACCAGTCACTAATTTAAATGCTATTGAAATTATTTACTCTGATTCTTGGGTGAAGGTAAAACTAGGGGGAGGCTCACATCTATCCAGGGTGGTTAAAATAACAGTTGGTGTTAAACAAGGCTTTGTATTCGGCCCAAAGCTCTTTAATCTGTATATACTGGATCTGTCTGCCAAGTTAAATGCTGAATCATCCCATTCCCCCTCTCTGGGCAGCCAGCAACTATCTAATATGTTATATGCTGATGACCTTTTACTAATTAGCAACACCAGAATAGGTATGCAAAAACTGCTAAACAATTTAGAAGAGTTTGCAAGGATAAATGAATTAGAAATAAACCATAACAAATCTAAAATGATTACGATAAACCGCAGACCCACTAGCCAGCGTAAATGGTACCTGAATGGAAAGACGTTGGAGGAAGTAAGCTCCTATATATGCCTAGAAGTCGTGGTTGATGCCAGGTGCAACTACGTGCTACAAAAAGAAGCAATAAAAAATAAGGCGCAGACACTCGCTAATGCCTTTTGCAAGCTCTCAAATTCAATCTGTGGCCATGCCCTGAACCCTTTAACAGCCATAATGAGAGCACAATTACTGCCAACCCTCTCCTATGGCGCCGAAATAATGAGGGGGATGGACGTAGTTCTCCTGGAGAAGCTTCTGATAAAGATTTACAAGCGTGTCTTTCGGTTACCAAGGCATGCCTCTGCAGCCCAGGTCAGACTAGAATTAATGTTGGTTAAGCAGTCGCTGGCTCATCCTGCGGCATTCATCAAATGCTGTTACAAACTGAGTTGTGCCCAAAAAGGGTCTGTAGCCGGGCGATCCCGGCTACGAACACAGCAAATGACGTATCGGCCGATACGTCATTTCCGCGTCTTCCCGTTGCCGGGGAGACGCGGCCCGAGAGCGGCAGGCAGGACGGCGTTGCCCGGGAAACGACGTGTGTTTCCCGGGCTGGAGAGGAACATAAAGGAGACGCGCTGGAGAGGGAGGGAGACGCGGAGAGCAAGAGGAAAGCGGAGAGAGAAGGAAACACGGAGAGACCGAGGCAAGAGCAGAGCAAGGAGGAACAGAGGACCAGGCAAGAAGCAGACGAGGAACTGGAGGAAGGAGAGAGAGGAGAAGAGCTCCAGAACCTGGAAACAGGAGACCAGCAGGAGGAACACTACCAAGCCAGCCACGGCCCTGGAGGGTCGTGGCTTGACAAGGTACGGTCCTTTTGGACAGGAAGAAGGGAAATTGGGGAGAAGGGACTGGGGAGGGGTCATAGAGGAGGGTTGGAAAGGGAGGTAGCAGGAAGGGCACTATAAGTAACTCACCAGTGTCACTTAATTCTACTCTAAAGAATAGACGTGTGTACACTAGTCCCTTAAGCACTCCTCACTTGCACCAACCCCCTCCTTTTGTGTGTACCACCTCCCAGTCCACAGCTAAGGGAAAAGGAAGAACCCTATTAAAAACCCAATACTTACCTTAGCGTTCTCCCTTCTATTTCCGGCACCACCCTGGACTCCCACGAGCGAGCGAGGCAGCTGGGTTACCTGTAAAATAAGAAGCAAGAACATACCATCACGAACCTGGGAAGAGAGAGGAAAGAAGAACAAAGTGACTAAGAAAGACGATACCACTTGTGATTTTGTTCAACATTCTCTACACCCCCCCGTATCATTAAAAATAAACCACTTACCACTACCTAAACAACGCCTCAGTGGTCTTCATACTGTTCGACCTGCGACAGTGGTGTCAGAAGTGGGATGCAAAAAACCTGTGTAGCCTCCCCGCAGTAATCGAACAGTATAACCATGAGTGACCAACCCTCATTGGAGGATATGATAAAGCAATTGGCCGAGGGCCAACGTCATCTCCAACTAGTGTGGGAGGCCCACCAGCGAGAGGCCAAAGAAGACAGGGAAGCATTGCAGTCAGCTTTGAAAAGTCAGGCGACCATCCTTGCGAACAATCAACTGGTCCATGAGACGGCCATGAAAAAATTTACTGAGACCATTGCTAGTAGTAAAGTGCATCCCAATGTCCCAAGTTCCGTGTTACAGAAATATCAAGACGGAGAAGACCCCGAAGCCTTTTTTACTAATTTTGAGAGAGTGGCCTCATCCGCCCAATGGCCTGAGGATAGATGGGGTCAGTATGTCGCCCGCTTACTTACAGGGATCTTACAAGCAGCATATCAAGCAGCAAACCCAGGTGGAACCACGCCATACCAAGAGATAAAGACTAGTATCTTAGAAAGTGTGGGGCATGACACGGAATACTATAGGGTTAAATTTAGAAAAATCAAATGGGGACCGAATGAAGACCCCCGAACCTTTTATTATCGGGTAAAGGACTTGGCCTTAAAATGGTTGGGTTCTTCCGGAAATAGTAGGGAGGAAGTGATCCAAACAATTGTCCTTGAACAATATTTAGAGTCCTTGCCTACCACCACCAAACACTGGATCCGTCAACATCCAAAGGTGACTACTGACATGGCAATTGATTTAGCGTGTGCTTATCATCGCTCCACTGATGTGAGAAATATGTCCAGCCGACCCAGCCTAAAACCAGGACCTTCCAATCCTAAAACTACACCAAGAACCTTTTCGGAGGAACCAGTACCTCACCGATTTCCTAACCCTCCACCGGTAGCAGGACCTCAATGTTACAACTGTGGGGAATGGGGCCACATTGCCCGAATGTGCCCCAGAAAACAGGATAGTAGTGAGCCAATGGAAATCGGAGTTACTAGGCGACGGGTACTGTGTACCGGAAGAGGTAACCAAAAGTTTAAACAGCTTCTGAAAGTCAACGGGAAAACCATATGGGCCCTTATTGACTCAGGGTGTAGCCAGTCGGTGGTGAGAAAAGACATAGGGGGTCATTCTGACCTCGGCGGTAAAAGCCGCTTACCGCCGGTCAGAAGACCGCCACAATACCGCTGCGGCCGCAGTCAGTCGCCACGGTCATTCTGACCCACAACTGCCAAACCTCCAAAAATCCGACCTCCATTGCAGTCCGCCACATCAGCGGCCAGCGATAAACTGGAGATGACCAAACCTCCACCGCCACGCCAACAGAAATACGCCCATGCCATTACGATCCACAAATCCACGCGGCGGTCTTTCAAATGCGGTAGTCTATTGGCGGTACACACCGCCGCGGTCAAAATACACACACCTTAACAAAACACTACCACATTGGACAATTTGAAATACACACACCTGATACACATACAAACAACACTCCCACACATCCAATACAATATAAAACACACACCCACATCACCCACAAACCCCTACTACCAAAAATCAGAGACGAAGGAGAGAGAGACACATCAGAGAATAGAGAGCCAGACACAGAGAGGCACACTACAACATCACACACACCACATAGTAGCACAAAGCACCACACACCAACACACTCATCACCACATACACCACCCCACACCTCATCCACACCACCCCATGGCACCACAAAGACACCCACGCTTTACGGACCAAGAACTCAGGGTGATGGTGGAGGAAATCCTAAGAGTGGAACCCCAGCTCTTCGGCTCACAGGTGCAGCACACCACCATAGCAAGGAAGGCGGAGCTATGGCAGCGGATCGTGGACAGGGTCAACGCGGTGGGACAGCATCCCAGAAATAGGGACGACATCCGCAAACGATGGAACGATCTACGGGGGAAGGTGCGCTCGATGGTGTCGCGACACAACATCGCGGTGCAGAAGACCGGCGGAGGAACCCCCCCCCACCAGAATTCACAGCATGGGAGCAAGAAGTATTAAACATCCTGCATCCTGAGGGCCTCGCTGGAGTACCCGGAGGAATGGACTCTGGTAAGTCCTATCTCATATACTTCATCCCCCCCACCCCACCAGCATGGCAACCCACACCCCCACCCTCACCCCCAACCCACCATCACACATCATCCCTGAGAATGTTTCCCTAGCACAACCCACCCAACCCCTCACCAACCCTTGCATGCCACCACAAACATTGGACACCCATTACCTAAGCATGACCAC